>NC_045542.1:79289393-79991893 GCF_009769535.1 Thamnophis elegans
ATGTAAAGGAGTATTTGTTTGGTTACATCTCCAGAAAAATCCCTTGGAGAGAAAGACCTTGACCAAGCAAAGGACTTCTTGTAGGCTCATTCATTGCTTCACCTCCCTGCTGGGTATTGTCGTCATGATTCAACAGTCTGCATTTTATAGACTTCAGACAGACAAAAGACTTTACAGACTTCAAAAGGTCAGCTTACAGGTGTCAGACAGCGGGTGACCAAATAGTCAAGAAATGTTGGTGAACAGAAATTGGTTGCTTCAAGTAAAGTGGCAAATATTGCCCCATTGCTATTGAGGACTCCTTTTGTATATACATAGATCATCTTATAGTTCTTGTTGAGCAGCATTTTTTTTCTGATCGACCAGTGTTTTTGCATGGAATGGTGGGGAAGTTGTTGTTTTTTTCATTCTTCCCCTCAGAAAAGAGAGAATGCTTTTCAGATAGGAGATCTGAACAGGATTCTAAACTTACCACTTTTTGATTAGTTAGTTTTATGATGGTAGATTAGTAAATGTGCAGTGGAGTCAGACAACAGTAATATCAAATTATAGTGTAACCACTATAAATTCTAATCCTGTCTTTGGCACAAAGTCGGCTGAGAAACCTCAGTCCATACACTCTTTCTCACCCCTAGGAAGGAGGCAAAGGAAAGCCACTTCCAAAATCTTGCCAAGAAAATTGCAGGGACTAGTCCGGGCAATGATCAGGAGTGATTTGAAGGCACTCAGGCAAGCACACATCAAGTTTAGCCTCCAAAAAAACCAGATGTACCTATTACTGCAATCTTATAATAGTTTCTGATTTGAAATTCCTCAGCCACCAGTCCTTGATGTATTGGTCTGCTTCTTTTTGCATTTGAATGTTTAATATTAAGGGTTGATCCTGGTTCTGTATGGAGCTATAATTCTGAGCTTTCAAAATGTTGAAAATAATCCAACATAAATTTAATTGTTTTCTCTCTCTCTCCCTCCCTCCTGTTCCCTTTCTCTGTCTCTCTCTCTTTCCCTCCCTCCCTCTCTTTCCTGTTCCTGTATGGGGAGCATTACCTTTATGGGTAGAGGAATATCAGACAAGCATAATGCAATAAAAGACATTAATATCTGCAGAAGCTCTCAAGCGGAATTAGGGAATAGTAATTTCAAGTTTAAACTACTTTGATCAAAATTAAGGATAAATACAGTTGAATTATTCAAAGTTAGAAAAGAAGTAGCATATTTGCAACTGGGCTTCTCCCAATGTGGATTAAGTTCCAGACAGATATTGTAATGGGTTGTTTATTTCCTGAAAAAATAAGAACAACATTGGGTACATAAAATTAAGATTAAACTGCAAATAAGAATGGAAGGCCAATTAGATTCATATCTTCAAAACCTTCCAAATGGAAATGTTTTTCTCAAAAAAATATTTGAAAACAAATTGTCAAAGTATTTGTAGGACCTTCAGTTAGCTTCACATTTAGTTTAGAATACAGCTACTAATAGCATCATTTGCATAATAATATTACTGTGGACATGTTGTAATTCTGGCAATTTTGAGGTTTGCTGCCATTACAAATGAGATCATAGTTTTGTTCATCTCAGTAACATGTATCTATGCTGAGGTAAAGTATTTACATTATAGAATATAAAATTTATGGAATGTCTTCTATTGAATACATCATATCTATCTATCTATCTATCTATCTATCTATCTATCATCTTCCTACCTACTTAGATACAAAAAGGAGAAATATGTTAGAATACACACTATATATTTTCCATATTGCCTCAGATAGTGCGTTGTGGAACATTTATATTCTATTCTATTGCATGCTGAATCTCTTAATTGCAATAGTCTTACTATTATTACTAGTATTATATTAACTGACCACACATTTAAAAAATTATCATAGAATTGCATGGGAACAATAGTCCTTTGGAGCCATCTTACAACAATCATCCTTGACTTAAAGTGCCATTGTAACTTTGAAAAGTCATTAAATGAATGGTTGTAAGTGGAAGATTACCTGTACTTCTTCCTGTGTATCTGAGTTTCTGGATAAAAAGAACAAGTAGTACTAGAGGTGTTTTATTGTCCTCAGAGCAACAGGGCAAATAGCAGTTTTTGAGACAGAATGCAAGTAAAGACAAAATATTAAATTCCTCTTTCCCATTATAACAATATTGTAACAACATGTTAAGATTAATGCTTTTGTTTTAAATCTTATTGAGGTCCTAAAAAATAAAAAGTTATTGCAAGTACTCCTTGTTTAGTGACTGCCTCATTTAATGAACTTTTGCTTTTCATGAACTTTTTCATGGTGATGAAAAAGTAACTTTACGGCCATTCTTCACATTTGTTACCTTTGCAGATCCGTGAAGCAAAGGTGAACTGAAGTAAGACTTTAATCACATTTGCCATTTCACTTAACAACAACTTTGCTTAATACAAAATTTCCCTAAATGAGGACTAGTTGTATTGCATTGCATTTCTAATCCATCTTCAGCAGCTATGTGAATATGCTGAGGAGAACAGGTCTTGCCTATGATGAAATGGGCTACTTTATAGTTCACAAAGCCAATCAGTTATTTGGAAATGTGTTTTGAGTATAACTCTAACCTTTCCTTGTTGATTTTGCTGTGAATATAAATTGACTTTTCCAGAAGCTTTCTTTAAAACGTCACTCAATATCCTGTTCCTTGTAGCACTTTTGCAATATCTCTTAAGCTGGTAAACTAACTCCATATTAATTTCCATGTATAGCTTGGTATTTTGAAATCCCCTCCTGGAGTGATAATGAGTAAGCAACCCTTGGGGTTATATTAGCATATCCTTAACTTGAAAGATGCTCAGCCAGGAGAAAGCACTCAAGATTGCTTATTCCTTAGTAGTGTAAATAATATGAATTTATCTTAGCTGACTCGTTTCATATTTTCCTCCATCTGTGTCACTGAAGCTGTAATTTTATGTTCAGTGAATCTGAATGCAATGTAAATAATCTAACAGTTGCATTGTGAAATCTTTCCAAAATGTTTCCCAGGCTCAACATGTTTACAAGCAACTTGTGACCAGAAATGAAGGTAATCATCTGATCTTAAACTACTAAAGGGCTTTGTGGATCAGACAAGTGGAAAGGATTGTACCAAATTTGGTCTGATCAGTGACATTTGCTTTCATGAAGCACAGCCAAAATTTATTACTTGAACCAATAATAGTTTGATTTGGAGGGAAAAAAGCTTCTTGTGTTTTAATTAGAATCTGCTCAAGTTACAATGATTGATCGTCTTCAAATATGAGATCTTTCTTCTTTCATTTTTCTTCTGATATGTCATTTGCAGTATATATTTATATTTCACATTTCTTAACCATCCATCTCTCTTGAGAGTGTATTTGCGTGTGTGTGTTTCCTGGGGATGAGCAGTCCAAGCTGTGTCCGATAGGGGAGGAAGGAATAGGAGCATCAATTAACATGCCTGATGTAAAAACAACAGAGCTAATTACAGGTGGGAGGCGGGTGGATGGGCCTATCACATGCACAATGGCCCAATTGATTAACATTTTTTAAAGGCAGGTATCTCTTTAATGGCTTTTGCACTCTGATGATGTTAGCAGTGGCTAACAAAGCTAAGCGAGCAGAATATTTTAAAGTTCCGGAGATCACAATGTCTGTTTCTTTTATAACTACACCTGGAACTCGCATTTTTAGGACAATTCTTTCTATCTATCTATCTATCTATCTATCTATCTATCTATCTATCTATCTATCTATCTATCTATCTATCTATCTATCTATCTATCTATCTCTATATGTCATCTACCTACCTACCTACCTACCTACCTACGTATCTATCTATCTATCTATCTATCTATCTATCTATCTATCTATCTATCTATCTATCCATCCATGTGTGTGTGTGTGTGTGTATGTGTGTGTGTGTGTGTTTGTGTGTGTGTGTTTGTAGATTTTCACTGGTGTAGGTATGCTGGTCTTGTTGTGTGAGTACAGCGTGGTCGGAGCTGCTGTCTCCGACCACACTTTACTCACACAAACACGAAGCCAAAATCACCAGCCTGAAGATAGCGAGTGGGACCTCGCCGAAATGTTGCCAAGACAACCTCAATCTTACACGGGAAAAGACCTGAATACAACAAGACCAGCATGTTTCCGTAGATTTTCACGGGTACAGGTATGCTATATATATATAAACTTTATTAGTTTAATTTTATATCAACTATAAAATTCTAAATTATCTAATAAAAATAAAAACAGCACAGAAACCGAAACGTAAAAATGAATGTATGTGTGTGTGTGTGTGTGTGTGTGTATGTATGTATGTATGTATGTATGTATGTGTCGGTGTGCATGGATGTGATGACTATTTTGATGGACCACCATTCTTCACATTTGCAATGACTCCAAACAGAAAGGAAAAAGGAGCTAAAGAATTACAAAAGTATTATCCCAATAATACAAGTTTCTGAGGGGTGGGGGGTGGAATGTAAAGCACAATTCAATATTTATCTAGCCTCAGAATTGTTGAAGCTGCTACAAAAAAAAAAGTCTTATAGTGCCACTTACAGGATAATTATATTAACTGCAAGCAAACCACATTTTTTTAAAAAAGCATTTATTCGTTGATAGCCCTTTCTGTCTGTGTAAATAATGGAGTTTATAGCAATTAAAAATACATATTATGAAATTATTCCTAATACAAATGAAACATTTGGAAACCAACCCACAAGTTTGCCACCCTACTATTAAAATCAAGCAAAATTGAGGCCAGTGCTGTATCATTAAAATCAAATAACTGGCAAAAAAAAAAAAAGAAGAGTTTTTGTAATTTCCCTAAATACTAGGAGAGTGAAGCCAACTGCACTTTAATGAGAAGTGCAATCAGGGGTGGGCTGCTGGGGGTTCGCAGGGCTTTGGGAGAACCTCTAGCTAAGATTCTATGCAGTTCAGAGAACCCCAAAATCCCACTCCTGACTGGCCTCACCCGCCCCTCCCCACCCCTCCCGTTTTGGATGCAGGAAAATGCAGGTTGCAGGCAGAGGCTCGGGGAATGAAAAACGGGCCTACCAGAAGTTTAGGAAGGCTGGAAACAGGTCCGTTTCTGGGCTCCAGAGGGCCCCCACAACCTGGGGAGACTGTTTTTGCCCTCCCCGAGGCTCAAGGAAAGCCTCCGGAGCTTGGGGAGGGCAAAAAGCCCCCCTCCCGCTGAGGTACAGGAGGCCAACTAGGCCATGCCCACCATGGCCACCCCGGACATAGAACCCCTTGCTAAAAAATTTGAAGCCATACCATAAAAATCTATCACCAGTGAATTCGACAGACAAGCTTCTGGCAGTAGAAACATGTTTAGAGGGCTTGTTTTGGTGATGCAACTAAGTGGGCAGATATGAAATGTGACTCATGGATTCTTATCTAGTCAAGACTCAGCTAGTCAAGCCATTTACTACTTTAAAAGTCAATATCAGCACCTGAAATTATCTTCCATATGCAACTGGTAAGTAGTGCAGGTCTTTCAGTCCAAGAATCATATAAGCCTTGTCCCTTGCAGCAATTAACAGCCTGTCTACTGCATTTTGTATCAACGTTAATTTCCTGAAACTTTTAGAGGATGGTCTCTAAAGGCCAGGGCAGGAGTCAAGATGAGATGTAACTACAAGATGTATAATGAAGTCTGAATGACTCAATATTGCAACTGGCGTTTTAGTTTACATGTGTAAGCATGTACTCCTCACCCGAATGGGACATTTAGGCACGGATCCTTTGCTGCGCCTCCTTCGCCCCCAGCCACCCAACCCAACTCATTTACAACCAGCTTTCTACTCCACTGGCCCTCCCCCGGCCATTCTCCATGGCCAATGAGCCCCTGGTCCTCCTCTCCTCACTCTTCGTCCCTGCCCATTTGCCCACACACCATTTGACCCCATCCTTTGGCTTCATGGGACAAATAGCTCCCAGCCAATCAGATGGCAGGCAGGAGCAATGATACTGCAGGGGCAGCATGTGATTGATGATGGGTAATCACAGGGGCTGTGGGGGGGGCAAGTTTTTTTTAAAACAGTACTGCAGCTGCTCAGCAAGTTTTGGGGTCACCAGGATCAGAGGGAGAGGGAGTGGTGGCAGGAGAAGCAGCTGCCGTGGACACTGAGGGGTGGGGGAGAAAGGCATGAATGTGTTGAGGGGACCAGGAAGGGAGGGAGGCGAGCCTCAAGAGGGCTTCACAAAGAGAGCTTGGCTCACAACTCAGTCAGGCCCAACAAAAGAGGGGAGGAGGACCAAGGCTGCCACAGCTTCTGGCATTGTGGGGAGTGTGAGGGAGGGAATGAAGGGAAATGGTAAGGCCAGTGCTGCATCTGCAATTGCAGGAACACGGGGGGGGGGAGCACAGGGGAGGAGAAATGCTGGCTGTAAATGGGCTAAGGCAGATGGCTGGGGGCAAAGGAGGCACGATCCATGCCTAAATGTCTCAAACCCCTCCTCACCAGAGTTGACATCAGCAAATCTAGTTATAGCTGCAGTTCATACTGCCACACTATGAGCCTGTTGTATCTCAGAGAGTGCAAATCCATCTAAAATAAGCTTTGGCTTCATCTCTAATTCTCTAATTGCTCTTTACACTAGTAACTGTGTCTCATGAAAATTAATTGCACAACCAACCCCCGTGTAAGCAAAATTTAAATATGTTGATTGCTTCCTTGGAATTAGATTAATAGAGCTAGGTGTCATTAATGGTATTCACAGGACCTCATTCCAAAACTCCAGGTGATTGTTCCAGTAGTTTCATATAGATGTTAAATAACATTGGGGATACCACAATTCAAGTACCTAGGTGTTGCACATTCCTTAACACCACCTTTTGATGCACCCAAACAGGAAGGACTGGAACCACTACAAAACAATCCCCTTCTTTGGACTTTACAACCATGGTTGATTAAAAATTAAAGCCATCCAGTAATCCAGGAGAAGGAAGGTTAGAAGAATTAAGCCAAAATATAGTAGCCTCATCTCTCTACATACTTGGTGCAGAAGCTAAAAAGAATTCGTATGTACAGAACAAACTGTTTCCCCTCCCAAATCAAGGTGAATCTTTGACAATCAGCCTTGTCTGCAAAAAAATGAAGAAAATTCTTTGGAGCTTTCAGTGGCTCCAGCTTGCCTACCCCAACATCATGATGAGGAGATGCTGAACAGAACATAAAAGTCTTCCAAGGAGATGCACTGGGGAGGGGGGGGTAGAGAAGGAAGCCCATTTTGCTACCTTTATTGCAAAAAAAAAAAAAAGTATGAGAAAATGTATGTTTACCATAACAAACTAATTCATCCTGACAGTTCTTCCACTTCTATCTCTCTGCTAATTTATGATACTACTGCTAATAAATAAATTGGATGTTTTAAAACAAAAAAATTAATTCAGGGGGCTGGGGGGGGGGGCAGATTAGACCATTTTACCTGGCCTTCCATTACATAGAATTTTATAATAGCCACCAGTCTAAAAATGATCAAGACAACAGGGTTTATTATAAGCAAATTCCCATTCCAGGCAAACATACAGTTGTATCAAATGGAGCACTTATGCATGGGTCAGATACCAGCTAAGACAGAACTCTGATTATCCATAGCAGAGGTGAAATACTGAGCCACATTGTCTGGGTAACCACTGAAGCCCACCAGCACAAGTAATCCAGGATCTTCAAGTTCCATGTGAAAAATTACTCAGAGGAAGTGACACTCCTACTTGAATAAAGTTTTATTAGATAGATATATAGATTTGTAACCATTTATTGTGGTAATGTTGTAACAACATATCATATTCCATATCTTTTTTTTAAAAAAAGTTCCTTACTGTTATATTGTACACCCAATCAGATATGGAAAGTATGTTGCAAACCCCATCATAAAAGAATTCTGACTGGCAGGGTCCAGAAAGGAAGCCTTCTCTGCTCCCACCCAATGGAATATTCTCCCCCAGGAGGTGAGGTAACCCCTCCCATTTAACTTCCCAAGGGCTTAAAACATAACTCTGTGCCCTTGCATGGTGAACCCAAAGGAGCACACAATTGGTGCCAGGAGGGGCCTCCCCCCTTTGTCTTTATCAACTAATTTTAATGTTGCACTTCTATAGTTTTTAAATATTTCAATTTATTTTTACATAGTATTTTAAATTTTGATACTGTATCTTTGAGGGAGATGGACAGTTTGGAAATGTAAAAGAGAGAAGAGAGAGAGAGAGAGAGAAAGAGAAAGAAAGAAAAAAAGAAAGAAGGAAGGAAGGAAGGAAGGAAGGAAGGAAGGAATGAAGGAAGGAAAGAAGAGGGAGGTAGGAAGATTTCATGTATTTTAAGCACTTGTTATACTTATATATTTTTAATCATGTATATTTCTTTTTATTTTGTTTTATTTTTCTTATTCACTTATAAAGTAATACAAATATATTAAAAGGAGGAAGAGGCCCTTGTACAGGAACTTTACACTATTCTAGTTACTAAAATGAGCAGCAAACATTCAAAATTGGCAAACTGCCAGATGGAGGTTATAGTCCAGCCAATGACAGGGAATTATTAGACTATAGTTACTCCCCTTCCTGCCCTTGAGCCCAAGCATAGCTGAAAATATTATATCACCTTTCTCAGTTCAAATCCAAGTCCAGTACAAGTCAATGCTTTTATAATAATCCAACCACCACAAAGCAGAAAATCATTTCACACTTAAGGAGTAACATTTCTATTCAGAGTGGCTTCACCTAGAGCCATTTTCAACAGTCCTGACCCTAGAAAAAGAGATAGCCAAGACAGATCAAAGCTTTGAAGCTTTTCTCCCAACTGGTACTGGAACCAGGAGACCTTTAAATCTAGAGGAGGAGGAGGAGGAGGAGGAGGAGGAGGAGGAGGAGGAGGAGGAGGAGGAGGAGGAGGAGGATGCCCAAAAAATAACTGCACAATGAAATTCATGGTAAGGTATGCTAGTTTATTCACTTAGAGTTTAATATAAGTGTCTTCCAGTAAGAATACGTCATCAGACTTGGAAACATTTGGTTTCTGAAATTGATAGATATTTCTTGACCGAGGCAAGGTCAGGTTGTTCCATAGCAAATAATATTTCATATGACTGTTTATTCCTTTGCTATTTTTATTCCAAATTTACTGTTCCTAAGAAGTTCAGAGCAAGCCTTTTTTACTTGTCCTAAGGGTCCCTTCCTAGATCAAAGCACCAGGGAAAATAAAGATGTATTTTTCATTGTAGCATATGGATTGTGAGAATGTTAGATCAGGCCAAGTCCAGCATTATCTGCTATACATGTCAATGAAGATTCCATCATTCAGTTAAGAGTTGTCTGGTAGTTGAGTCATGGCAACTGGACTTCTTTTCTTGTTGCTTTGAGATGTTTCACTGCTTATCTAAGTAGCTTCTTCTGTGTTACACAGAAGCTGACCAGATGCGTATATGGAACTCAACAATAGGATATAATAGAAGCCTATTCCTACTGCTGTCCTTGAACAATTGACATTATAGTCCGAAATATAGTGCTTTTTCAAGAGGCAACTGGACTTTCTGGTTTTTCTTTGAAGGCATTTTGCTTGTCATCCAAGAAGCTTCTTCAGCTCTGAAGAATTGGCAGCTGCCTCTTGAAAAAGCACCTTTGGGACAACCATGACCTGGATGACTGAGAATCTCCATAGACAATTGACATTATAGTTCTTTTGATGTAATATTAAACTATCAAGTTAGTAACCAATTATAGTCTATACAGCTATGTACCATTCTTTTGGAAACTTTTTAATTGGTGGTTATTACTACATCTGATGCAATTGAATATTTAGTTCATTGAATTCCTGCTCATGGAAGGCTAGAGTAGATGCTCTCTAAGATCCCTTCCAATCCTTACATTCTATGATCCACTGAATATGATTGTATCAATAGGAATGTACAATATCTTGAAGCTTAAAGTGAAACAATAAAGAACTTTAAGTGAGTATATGAAATATTTTCAAATAAGCAATAATACAATAATCTTCCTCAATAAAAACATATTGCTTCATATGCAAAGATTGTTTTAATTATGAAAAAATAATCTATCACTATAAACATTTTATTTAAATTCTTAAGACATTAAAATGAAATCTCCTTCAGAATATTTAATGAAAAGAATTTATTTAACCTATGCTTATAATGAGTGCAGCATAAGGCCCATGCAAGCAGTTTTGACTTAAACAGACAACACAAAGTTTATTAAGGAGACATACATACTCCACAGTGTTTATAAGTAGATGGCAGTTGTAATCAAATGTAATTAAAGCAGCAATAATTATTTTTCCTGGCTTTTGGTGTGCCCATTGTTTCAAGATAGTCTACATTTCTGGCATTTCCATGCCAATTCCCCCTATAATAACATTTGTTGATCATGAAATGAAAAGAATACAATAAGCCAGGTACTGTTCATTCTTTCTTTTTCCAGCTCAGCAAACAGAAAGTGCAAAAACTGCCAGAGGTATTGTATTTAAAAGCCCTATTATTTGTAATGCTGAGATAATAGCAGCATCAATCATTCTGTTTCTCAACAGCTGTGACCACGCTTGCTTATTGCTTAACGTAGATTTGGGGAGTGAGGGGATGAATTCAAATCAATGCATGCAGAAGTAGATACATTTCAGGAACAAGAAACTGAACTACAAAGGGAAAGAAAAAATCCAGTAGATGGAGTGAGGCAAGAGCTTCTTTGAGTAGAAAAATGAAATGCTAAGATCTGTAGGGCCACAATAGTTAGTGGGAAAACACCAATTTTCCTGATTTTCAATAAACCAGAATCAGAAACACATATATTCAGCCCATAAAAATAAAACAAACGGGACAATCTTGTGATATCAATCAGCTACTCATTCAATCACAAAGTTGTGCAAATCATCAATGTGTAAAGTTCTTTTAGTAGCATTCAAATGAAATTTGCTAGCAGAGGACATACCAGAGCAATGGAACAGGGGCACTGCTTAATCAACCAATTCCTGAACTGACGCCGAGCTTGTGCAATAGTGTGTCATGCTCATTTTGACCTGATTTTACCTTTGTCCTTTCCATGCAGCCACTCCAGGCTACTTAAAAACTATCAGAAAGAAAACTTTAATCAATCATAACTTCCATTTTAAATTCTGCCAGCCTCTGTTGAGATTGTAACAATACTGCTTTTCTCTGAAGTCAATTGAAGGAAAATCTGAAATGTTACAAAGTGACTTTTGACATATTTAAAAATGAGACAATTGAAAAAGCATTCAGTTCTAGCAAGGGACACTTGGGATTGGTGAATATTCAGATTTTGATCATTGTAGACCATGGATCAAATCCAAGTTGATCTTCCAAGAACAATTCAATAAAAACACAAGTTTTTCAAATATTCCAATTAAAGTTACACAGGCTTGTTTCCAGTGATATTCAGATGATGCCATTGCAGCAAGAGAAGTTCATGGAGATGTGTGAAATAGATAGCATAGACAGAATAGCATAGATAAATAGAAAGCATAACCAGAGGGCACAATTTAAGGCATTGGCATTTGAAGTTTAATAAGTTCTAATCACTTAAGGCCTGGTTATCTACGTAGCCATCCCATCCCATCAAGAAGTACAAAGAAGTCCTTTTGAAGATGCCACTGCTTTCAAAGGTCCATCCTTCCTAAGGCATAACAGGGCTATTTCATTCCTTCATTCCATGCTAAAAAGTAATATTAGAATTTATCCAATAGCAGCTTTGTTACAGTCATACATCAATTATTCTGAAAAGCAGGACAAATATATGGAAGGAAGTATGAACATTTATACACAAAAGGTAAAAATAATAAAACAGTAAAATTCACAAAGTTATTTTAGGTGAAATGGCCTTTCCTGTGACACAGATCCATGTGTGATGATGACAATTAAAAAGCCAAGGCCATCAAGTCCCCAGACAGCTCTAAAGCAATAGTACAGCACTTAGCTACTTATTTGGTGGGTGAGCCCAAGTCTTTTCACATCCATGGCCCATAGAGCAGCTTATGGAGGGTAACTTAGAACAGGAAGATATAATGGAATGGAATGGAATACAGTAGAATAGAATAGAATAATAGAATTGGAAAGGAACTTGGAGGTTTTCTAGTCCGACCCACTGCTCAAGCAGGAGACCCTGTATCATTTCAGACAAATGGCTGTCCAGTCTCTTTTTGAAAGCCTTCAGTGATAGAGCACCCACAACTTCTAAGGACAAGCTATTTCATTGGTTGCATTGTATTCTGCTTCACAGAAGGCAGGCCAATATATTCCCCATATAAACCAACACAAAGAATATACATTCTTCAAATACTTTTTGTCCCACCCTTAGAATATCTTAAAACTGTATTTCTTCAACTAAATGGATCTCAGTTCATCTCCTATCCAGAACCTTTTCTGCATCCCATTCAGTGTATGACTATTCGTTCAATCAAAATAGAGCTGGAAAGGACTTGGAGGTCTTCTAGTTCAACCCCCTGGTCAATCAGGAGACACTAAAACCATTCCAGATGAGTGACTGTCCAGTCTTTTCTTAAAAACCTCCAGTGATGAAACACCTACAACTTCTGAAGGCCAGCTGTTCCACTGGTTAATTGTTCTCACTGTTAAGTTTCTCCTTAATTCTCCTTGATTAATTTCCATCCATAGTTTCTTGTTTTGCCTTCTGGTGCTTTGGAAAATAAGTTGATCCCCTCTTCTTTGTGGCAGCCCCTCAAATATGGGAATACTGCTAACATGTCATCCTGGTCCTTCTTTTCTCTAGACTAGATGAAACAAGCATACTTTAACCAACTGCTATTGCTTCTGTTAAAAAAGAATGATTAAGAAATTCTCACTTCAGCAATGTTATTAAAATAGTTTTACTTTCAGTTTTACTGCATGGCTTCCAAAGCATACTTTTAAAAATTTCCCTTTTTGGACTGTCCTTTTGATCTTTATTTCACAATAAGTCAAATGACGTCTGCAATGATACAAAATGTTCTCCTTGGCTGAAAACCTATTGTCAGAGATCAATGTTCAGATTCTGCATAGCTAAAATATTTGGGGATGAACCTTTATGCGTTAGTGACCTTTTATACCTTTCATACAATGATTTCTTCCATTTCTAACCATTTTTCCCATATCTGTTCAGTAAAGATGGGAACGGTGGTTGCTACACAGTGTACTTTGATCAGCAGGACAACGTTTTCTCTCATTAGCAGCATCCCAGATTTCCGAGTTCTTCACAAACTACACAGCAAAGATTTTTTTTAAGTACTAATCTGCTGGCATTACAGGAAGCTCTTAGAACAGCATTGCAACAGTGGGTTCAGGCTTTATCTGTTTTAGGATATAGAGACTTGAAGAGTGAAAAAGATCGGGGCTAAACATATACAAAGTATCCTGGCCACTGCCTTCCGTTTTACACACACACACACACAAACACACACATACACAGAGAGAGAGAGAGAGAGAGAGAGAGAGAGAGAGAGAGAGAGAGAGAGAGAGAGAGAGAGAGCTGATCGTGAAAAAAGACTTCCAGGTTCAGATAAAATGAAGTTTATTTTCAAAAAGTGACGTTCCGACCCAAGCAAACCCCTCGCAACACACCGAGGTTTCCTTCGCACGACTTTTTCTATAGCCCCTTACCTTCCTTTCACCCTGCTCTGCCTGCAGAGGAGGGCGAGAGAGGGCGGCTTTGGCGATTTAGCGAAAATTAGGCAGAGAGAGACTAATGGGACTTCATTAGCCTCCCTCCAAATGAAAACCTTCCCGTCCCAGTCTTTCGAAGGGAGGCGATCTTTACCTGTGGATCGCCATCCGCGTCAGCCCCCCCCCCCAAAAAGCAGCTCCAACCAACCTGTCCCCTCGTTCCTTTCCCTGCTTCCGCGCCCTCCCCTTCCTTTCCCTTCCCCGTGGGGGCGGTTCACTCGCCTCTACCCCGCCTTCCCTCGCCTCCTTTGCCTTGCCCGCCTTGCCATTTGCTCGCAAGCGGCTGAATTTCTTCCGGCGGGCTTCGGCTGGGTTCGTGAGATTTGACGGGAGGGCTCGGCGAGGAATCGACGCTGACGCGCGGGAATCGCCGGCCGAGCAGGGCGCACGGGGTGGGCGCCGTGAGTACCCCTCAATCCAAAGCGCATGCCTTCGTCCCGGTCCCCGCTGCCTTGCTTCAGCCTTAGGATCCAGCAGCAGCAGCAGCCGGCCGCTTAAAGGAGAAGGGTGTCCCTATATCGCCATTCCCTCCAAAACGATGCACCCAATTTTTGGGCATGGAAGGGGAAAAAGGGAGCGCAGGCGGAGTTTTTTTTATATAACGAATTTGGAGTTTATTGGATGGAAAATATATAATAAAAATAAGAAAAGCCGCCTCTAGTTGGGTCGTTGCATACTGTGGCCGGAGGTTATGCCTGCCTCTCACACGCTTTCCCCCCCCCTACCCCAAAAATGAATGCCGGGAAGAGAAGCGGGGATGTTTCTTTTGAGCCGGGATCCTGTCTGAAATGGCGCAGGATGTCCCTAGACCCCTTCGCCGCTTTGGCTGTTCTGGTAGAAAGGCCCCTTCCAGCCAGGGTACAGTCTTAGCGTCCGTATGCTCCGAAGAGCGATCTGTTTCAAGGACGCATGGCGAGAAATCGGCGTAGGAAGAGGGAGGAAATTTAGGGAGAGGCGAATTGGGAGGCCGTTCCCGTTTTCATCGCCCTGATTTTGTGTCGAAGGAATGCAAGAGATAAGATTCTTGAATGATGATTTTCCGGGGTGGGGGGGGGGAACCATGCAGAGTTGCATCTGTGCGTTGGTGTGCGTTTGGAATTCCATACCGCTAGAAAGGGAAAATAAAAAGGGTAAAGTCGTTTGCACGGGCAACCTAGAAAATGAAATACGAAAGCCATAAAATAAGATTTTTTAGATCCACCCCTTCCAAGCCCTGGCAGCTGATAAGAGAAGGGCACTGCAGAGGAAAGAACTGGAGAGGCTGGAAGCTGCTGTGCTGGCAGGCTCTGTTGCCTATGTTAACATCTGGAAATGCCTGGGAAAATGATGAAATATCTCTCTTAAGTTACATGCAAAAGATGGCTGCTCTGGTGAGGAGGCTGCCTCAGCAATAGGCATTGTCCACAGGCTGTAGTCTGTTGCTAGGTTACATCAGGATCTTCCCCCCTTCCCCTGACCTACACATGAACATAAATGCATCTTGTTGATGTTTCTGATCCCCGATTCCCACTGGTGCATATGCTTCTCCTGGTGCATTGTGGGGAAATTACAGGAAAATCTGCTGAGGCGGTTAAATGGCAGAAAAAGCATCTTTCAATTAAAAAAAAAATGAAATGACAACATTCTTCCCCCCTCAGCACACATACATACACACAAAGAGACCCTTAGTGTGTGTAATGATGTGTAGTGCTATCCTTATCTCTCAGCTGTTACCTGAGCTCTTGAACTGAGACTGGTTGAATGATTACACACAGAATAGTTTTGCTCAGTTGATACATGGGAATCTAGAATGCCCATCTTCAGAACTCTGAATGATACCTTTACTCAAGTTGTAAGGATGGAAAAACTGGGAGAGTTTTCTTAAAGAAAGCAAGTGCCCTTGGGTCTTTCAGTAAACCTCCATTGGAAACTGTTGCATATCCCTAATTATCTTGGGACTATTTCATGCAACCTTTGTAATGTTACTGAATAATTATATCGGTAACATAATGGCCAAAACTCTTCAGATTAGTATGTTAGGAGTGTTGCATCCTTATTTGTTTTTCTCCTTTTGGTTATCCCAGAAATCACTGTAGTGGCAAGGAAATGTCTCCATGATGAGCGTCAGTCATTATTTCAGTATCTTTCAGTCCACAATTAGCTCATTTAGACTGGTTTAATTTGCATAATAAAATTTGACAAGATAAAAGGCCATTATTCCATCCTTGCCCAGTGGAGCAGCCTTCCTTTAACCATTGGAATTGCAATTCCTGGACCATATAACCCAATGAAGCTGATGATCAAACTATTAAATTTCCCCTACCGGCTGCTATAGATTACTGCAGGCTACTTACATCTGATTTGTCTAAAATACATTCTGTGGTCTTCTGATAGAAAGCCAGTAATGCAAGTAACAGGCTTGCACAATTTTAATTACCATTGTCAACAATAATATCTAAATAGAAAAGTCTGGGTTTCAAGTATTGACTTGTCCAATATTATTCATTATTTTAAAGCAATGCATAATTAATATGCAGAACCTGATTTCAAAATTTTGCAGTCTAGAAGTATATGGCATTGGAATTAAATGCTATAGAAAACAATTGGTGGTTTACACATTCTTTGTTTATATATTACCTTTCTCAAATTCAAGGTATGGTGCCTCACAACAGAATTCTTATTTATTTTTATTTATTAAATGAATGTATATAACTGCCCGACTCATGCAGGTGACTTTGGGCAGTTTAAATTAAAAAATTTAAAAACTCCACCATGTAATAAAAAAACACCATCCCACCTCCTTCCTTGACAGCAGCAACACAATCAAACCAAGGGGTGTGTGGGTGTGTATACACACGATAGATAGATAGACAGATAGACGATAGATAGATAGATAGATAGATAGATAGATAGATAGATAGATAGATAGATAGATGATAGATATGTGGATGGGTGGGTGAGTGGATGGATGGATGGATGGATGGATGGATGGATGGATGGATGGATGGATGGAAAGGGAGGGAGAGAGGAAGAGATTTTGAGATTTGCCTATGCCAGTGTTTCTCAACCTCAGCTGTAGACTTCTTCAACTCCCATAATTCTCTAGCCAGCATGCCAACCACACATGATAAAATGTCCCTTCTTATTGTTGACATTTTCATGATAAATTTGAAGTCCTTTGTATATTCTAGAAAATTCATTTGGTGCATTATTTTATATAATATCTCTTAAGATTACACAAACAATCTCTTGTTTTTGTTTTGTATTCCCCTTGATAAAATTCTAGTTTCATCACAATAACTTGTGTTTACCTATTATTTCTCTTCTATTAAATGCTTCTTCTGTTGAGAACCAAAAAAGTGTTTTTGGCCACAACATTGATTTTATCTATTCTAAATTCTCAGTATGGCATGTCTAACATAATGATTAAATAAACACATTAACCTTGACGTTATCATATTGCAAATACCCATGCCACCCAAATCTCGGGTCATGTCTTTATAACTCCTTAATACCTCTATTTCTCAGCAGAAAAAATATGCGTTTTTGGGTACCAGCTAATCTTGCTGATGTACATTCCATGCATATGAAACTGCAGATTGCCTAGAAGAAAATCCAAGAGTCTTTTACCCCAAAAAATGAAATTTTGCAAATGAATTCATGTAATTTTCTTATGAGACCAACTATCTGATATGCAAAACACCGTATGCCTGCATCCAAATACTTGAAAATGCTGTTTCAGAAAAGATGGTCTATAAAGAACTTCTTTTGATATTGTTAAATGGGTTTTTTTTTTCAGTTTGCATGGCACCTTCCAGCCCTCCTCTTACCTCTTTCCACATATCTATGCATGAACAGTCTTACTGTAACATTGTGCATCTCATATGCTTCTAGACTGAATACAGTATTTGCCTGTTACCAGTTTGTGTTTGTGTGGGTGCTCATAGAGTGTACATGTATTACAGAAGTTAGTAGATTATACTCACATGTATAATTTCATCTAGGCTCTGTTCATTGTGCTACTTTCATAAGCACTCAGTGAAAGGAGTACTTCAATGTTCCGATGGGTGGATGAATGGATGGATGGGATGGGATGGATACATGCATCAATTGATGTGTGCTCATAATTTCTAAAAAATAGTTGTGTGGGAACATCAAAAAGTTCAATCTAATTCTATTTAAAGAAGTGTTGCTACATGAAGCTTACAATTTATTTCATTATAGATACATTGTTGATCTATAAATAAGGTTTAAAATCTTATTACAATTCTCCATTACTTTCAAGCTCAAGATTTGTCTTTTATTTTTATATTTTATTTATTTTTGCTATATGTCCCTCTCTATATATAATGCATTTTCAGTATAACCCATTTGTTCTATTGATAGAGTCTACTCTCAATTCATCCTCCTAGCAGTACTGTGAAATGGATTGAGCACAGAGTGAATGTCTGGTTCAAATCTTTGCATGAGTTTCTGGATTTAAGTAGGGAGTAAAACTGAATCTACTTGGTGGCATCCTAATGCTTTGCATTTTACATCTTTTCCCCGAAGCTCTTCTGCTGCTAATCATTCCTAGAATTGAGCTGAGGAAGAAAGTATGCAATTATGCCTTTTCTTGCATAGTCTTTTTAGCAATAGTAACAGCACAAGGCTCAGTGGCTAAGTGCTGAGCTTGTCAATCAGAAAGTTCAGCAGTTCGAATTAATGGAGTGAGCTCCTGTTACTTGTCCCAGCTTCTGCCAACCTAACAGTTCAAAAGCATGTAAAAATGCAAGTAGAAAAATAGGAACCACCTTTGGTGGGAAGATAACAGTGTTCTGTGCACCTTCGGCATTTAGTCATGCTGGACACATGACCACAGAAACATCTCCGGACAGCACTGGCTCTTTGGCTTTGAAACAGAGATGAGCACCGCCCCCTAGAGTTGGGAAAAACTAGCACATATGTGCAAGTGGAACCTTTACCTTTAATAGCACTTAGATTTATGCACTGCTTCATAGTGCTTTACTGCTCACTCTAAGCAGTGTACAAAGTCAGGATATTGCCCCCAACAATCTGGGTCCTCATTTTACTGGATGGAAGACTGAGTCAACCTTGGACTGATCAGGATTGAACTCCTGGCAGTCAGCAGAATTAGCCTGCAATACTGCATTATAATCACTGTTGCACCATGGCTTTTTTCCATAAGCTTTTAGGAAGAAAATTGTGTTCTTGTGTAGAATGTGTTAGAAAGGTGTACTTTATAAAACTCCTTATCCCATCATAAAGTTAGAGTCCCCCTCAACCCTAATTATCTAATTAAGGCCATTATTTTTCCACCTATATTTTGATTCCTATTTCTCCATGACTTTTGAACAATCTCTGATTAGGACTGCTGAAAGGGAAGGCTAATCTGTGCATTGGGAACAATGGGTCACAAAATTAAAATCTCCCTCCTTTCAATCCAGAGTGATCCTATGTGTGTGACTTGATTATCCTGGATATAATAAGAAAATGAAGGCAAGGGTTAGAAACCTCTCATGTGATCAATCTCAGAAGCCTGATTTGTGTTTCCACTCTTATTTGGCTTATTTGCCATTAACCACCATATCAGATAAGCATATCTGATTGGCTGCACAGCCCTTGTTCAGCAAATAATTTTATGATTGCCTGATACACAAGAAAAAAATATTAATTTTTTTAAGTAAGCAGTGGGAAAGTTGGGAAACAGCATCAGCTAATCTTACAGTGAAATGAGCTTTTCAAAAAGTTCTTCGTATTCCTCTCTTTTAAGAAAGCATCTTTGGCCTAAAAATTTTGGCTTGGCCTCAAACACTATGAATATAAATTTGTTTGGACTTTTAAAGTACTTTGCATGAATATTAGATTACATGCAATATCTGATTGACTAACAAGATTAGTAAATTGGATTAATGGAGAGTTTTAAATGCTGCTTTGGCAATGAAGACAAAAGCTAAAGTGAAATGCCCTAAAAGCAGATTATAAAGGAAAATATATGTATAGTCTTCCTATGTGGTTTTCAATGAGGTTGTGGCAATATATCAACAATTAAGAAGAGGAGTAATAGTAAATGAAAACGTTTATACTAAAATGCATTGGTATATTTTTCTGCATAAATCTTAGTAAGGATTCTCAAAATGAATTAGAATTGTAATAAATAGATATTGCAAATAAAAGCGACCCATTTCAAAATTTCAAATAATTCAGTCTGTGGGTTGAAGGAGAGTTAAGCGATCTGCTGCTATTTTTCAAATTCTCTACATTGTCTGATTCTACTCCACTCTCCACTACAAGGTCATAAATATGACTAAGGCACTAGGCCAGGGGTGTCAAACTCTTATTTCATTGAGGGCCACATCAGAGTTATATTTGACCTCAGGTGGGCCACGGTGGGCATGGCCAGCTCAATGTCACTTGTGTAGGGGGTGCCTGAGGTGGCCTGAGCACTCTGCCAGTGAAAACAGGCTCTCGAGCTCCGCTTCTGGCTGTGACATACTTCTGCAACCCTCCCTGTTAGAGAAAGCGGAGCTTGTGAGGACTGCACATGGCCCTCCCCGAGCTCCTTTTTCACTGGCAGAGGCACCATGGGCTGGTCTTCCGCTGTTTCCAGAGCAGCTCCATGAGCCAGATCTAACCACCACGCAGGCCAGATCCTGCCTGCCAGCTTTGAATTTGAAACTCCTGATCTAGGCAGATAATTATCAGAACACACTGAAGCCACCTTACCATCCCCTTTTTTGCCCATATATTTCTACAAAAGTTGCTTTTGTATTTTACCCCATTGCAATTGATGTCTTGTTGGCAGAAAATTCTGCAGAAGTGGATGGCGATTGAATCATGAGAGTTGTTTGGAAATTGGGCAGGGAGGAGTGTAGAATTGCTCCACAGTTAGATTTTCTTTATATCCACATTCTAACAAGGTCTCAGAGATCGGTGAGAGAGCCATTTTTTAATTGATGTAAGAGAAATAAAAATGTCAACAACTCTGAAACTGAAACACACTTCAATCTCTGTTTTACATTCAGTGTTCTTGGAAACATGTCGGGAGATATACCATTAAACATCAATATCAAAGAGCCTCGCTGGGATCAAAGCACATTTGTTGGACGTGCTACCCATTTCTTCACTGTTACTGATCCTAGGAATATATTGTTACCCAATGAACAATTAGAAAAAGCCAAAAAAATTGTGCACGATTACAGGTATGGTTTGGGTTTTCTCCCCCCAGTTTTATTCCAGTATCGCTAGATCTACCATTATTCTAAGAATATTGTAATAAGGTCAGAGAAATCATTTGTCTAGGAAAAATTAGTCCTTTTGTAAGTTTAAAAAATTACTTTTAGAATTCAGGAGTTAGGCCCCAGGAGCTAGGAGTTAATATTATGAAACAATGAACTAGGAGGCAATTGGAAAATCTAAAAATGCTAATATTTTCACATTGGAGGTATTTTAGAGATGAAAAGGAAGCACCAGTTATGGTAGTCTTCATCTTATGGCCACAATTAAGCCCAAATTTATGTTGTTAAATGAGAAATTTGTTTAGGGAGGGTTTTTTTACGACTTTTCTCACCACATTTGTTAAGTGAATTACTGCAGTTCTTCAATTAGTAACATAGTTGTATCTGATTTCCCCATTGACCTGGAGGACACTGCAACCGTCATAAATGTGAGTCAGTGGTCAAGCATCTGAATGTAAATCACATGATCATGGTGAAGCTGCAATGGTTATAAGTGTGAAAAATGGTCATGTCATGTTTTTAGTGCCATTAAAGCTTCACACTGCCATTAAACGAACTGTTGTAAGTCGAGTACTACCTGGATAGAGAAAACTGTGCATATTTTCCTTCAATGGTTATGAAATCATATAGTTTTGATAATTTTAAAAAGAGCAGATATAAATATCGAATGAGTGATAGAGTTTATTACATGGGTATATTATTATACCTAAAAAATATTCCTTAACCTTTGGGAACTAAAATATTGGTAGTATTATATTAATGATAAACTATTTATATTTTTGCTAATCATAAGGCAAAGCATTGTGGCCCCTGGGCTGACAGAAGATGAACTGTGGAGAGCAAAATATGTCTATGATTCAGCCTTCCATCCAGATACGGGTGAAAAGATGGTTTTGATTGGCCGCATGTCTGCTCAGGTGCCTATGAACATGACAATTACTGGTTTCATGATGACATTTTATAGGTAAGTAATCTTAAATTACTGATAAATGATAGTGAACAGAATAAAGAACTTTTTAAAAGGCAGAGACATATGTTGAAGGGTTAGAAAGACTGCTAAAGGGAACACTTTGCCTTTTTACTAATGTCCCAAAGGTGTTTTTTTAAGAGGCAACTGGACTTTCTGGATTTTCTTTGAAGATATTTCACTTCATATCCAAGAAGCTTCTTCAGTTCTGACTGGATGGTGGGGAATGAAATCCTTCAGCCAGAGCTGAAGAAGCTTCTTGGATAAGAAGCAACTTCAAAGAAAAACCAGAAAGTCCATTTGCCTCTTGAAAAAAGACATTTGGGACAACCATGACCTAGATGACTGAGAATCTCTGTAGACTTTTTACTAATGATTTCCTCGTTTGTACTGATAAACAGTTTTCTCTGGATTAGTTATGACACAAGCTTCGAATAATTCTGTCTTTTATCTGACATTTACAATGAGGTGTCCACATTCCCATCCTATTAGTGAAACTATTTAAAGCAGCTAACAAGGGGAATTCAGAATGGATTGTTGAGGTCTAGTCTAGGGATTGTTAATAGTGGCATGTCAGTTCATCTTCAGAATGTGTTATTCATCTATGCTTTATTACTTTTTAATGGTAAGGATTTGTACTTCTGGGGCATATCTGTATATTATCTGGATTTAACAACAACAACAAACAAACAACAACAACAACAAAAGAACTATGTTTTCCTACTTCTAAGCATTTGAAATATGGGCAAATTTTGTCTGTTAGCTTAATTTTCTATAAAGTATTGCTAAATGAACAACAATTAACACTCTGTTACAGTAACGGAGAAGATGAATCAAACACTTCTCTTTCTTTGGAATAATTCTAAAAGAGCTTCTCAGAGGCTCAGGCCACAGCTGGCTTCTCTTTTCATGAGCAATAAAGGAGATGTGCCAGGAATTTTTCTGTGGGAGCCCAAATCTCTGCTGTGATTCCTTCTCCTAAATTAGTACTCTGATAACATAGGAAGGAGGATAATAGAGGCTTTGGGTCTTCAAAAATTCAAACACTCCCATCATTCTCCTGTCATGCTCCAGAACTGTTCTAAAAACTGCACTAGATTTAGAGCTGAGGTAAAGGAAGAAATGCTTTATTAAAAGTTTAACAAGCTACAAAAAACATTTGGGCACTCCATCCTCAAAAGATTACCCCATAGTGTGCATTTCTGACATTGGCTGCAGCAAACTAGAAAGGAACATTGTAGGAAGTAGCAGAGATATTTCTCCCTCTGACCCCCATAAGGTAAGTGATGACTATATTCAAACTGTAACATTTTTCTTAAGACATGTATATGCACTTAACCTGCCTGCATTTTGAGTAGGCAAACACCATTCTTCTGTGAAGTAATCCTAGCTTAGTTGTTTCGATAGTTCAGAATAAGTTTTTTTGGCTCTGCCCAAAATAATTTGATTCACTCTTGAGTTAATCTGATCTAAATTATGTTTAAAGGATGAAACTTCATTATCATCTGGATAGATTTAATATGAATACACTACAGTACTTTATCTACTTTGTTACTTTCTCAGATTGAGCGCATATCAAACTTTATAAAAAAAAAATAACTGACCTTTCCTTCTTCCAAGAACAACTCCAGCTGTGGTCTTCTGGCAATGGATTAATCAGTCCTTCAATGCCATTGTAAATTATACCAACAGGAGTGGAGATGCTCCAATTAATGTCAGGTAAAGCCATCAAGATGCACCAAGCAGATAATTCAAGTATGTTGAATAAAATACGTGCTCTAATTTAAAAGCTAGGTCTAATATGAAGCTTAACATGAACTGTGTAGAAAATATTGTGCCACTAGAATTGCTATGGATTTAAGAGTATGTTTTAAATTACTATGATATTATTGAATCAGTATAGACCTGATTATGCTGGTTTGTTGATTTAATATAGTGATGTTTAAAGAATCTCCCATAAAAGGGAAGAGAAAGAAAAGAAAAGCCATGGTAATTATCACCATGATACAGAAAGGAAGGGCCAAATCATTGTAGATTTCAAGTTGTTTCAGATCTGCACACTTCTGAGAATTGCATGCCCTGGACAAGATAGCTCTCTGCTTTTTCTGAATGGCTTTCAGCACTATAATGATAATGGATCATAAATTGCTTTGTTAAGATTATTATTAAATCTGCAATGTGGTCTTTCATAGAATGGCTTGACGTGACGACATATAAGCACAAGGTAAACTATAATGGGGAAAAATAGAAGTGATGCTAATTTACAATAACAGTAATATATAACAAGCATATAGTGCATTTAAAACATTTAAAGCCCTTCACGTAAATATTATCAGCATACAAAATGCTACTAGATGCATGACTGTCAAGTTATTCCTGTCTGGTACTAAACACAATTCTTTTGCATGTTGACCATCCCGCAAGATCATTTGCATTGTTAAAAAGACTAATTAGGTGACTAATGCATTCTAAGTCATTCATTATGAATTTCAGCTGATGCAAATCAGAACACTTCAAAATGCCGTGTGCAACTGACTGTTATATTTTGTGATGTTCCTAACTTCAGCGAGAGTTTTCTAAATATTCTGTAATTTAAAAATGTGAACTGGTGCCTGGGAATATAGAAGTAGAATATATAAGGAGACTGCTTAGAGATATTAGACAAATAGACAGGAGCTGCATTTAAATTTTGAACAAAGCTGCCTGGAGTATATTGCTAGGAAGTAATCATCTTCAGTAAGTCAAGGTGCTATGCTTGCGCCAAGGTGATTGAAGTATCTTTCCTAAGTGCCGTCTAATCTTCAATGGGAGCATACTTGGCCTTGCATTGGCCTTGCAGTATTGTAAGGCTAGTGTGTCTTCCAGCTCTTGTGAAAATATCTATTGTGTTAAATCACTTTCTTGAAAGTAGGTTTAGATTACTTGAGCCACTTTCTATAGAAGATATAGCCAAGTATTGCTGCACAGGCTACAGGTCACACTTGGCCTTTTGAGATACATGCCAGGGTCTACATTCCAAGGAGGCAAGGCCAGACCAAAATCTGACCTAAAAAGTTTAAATTGAATGAATTATATAGTTATTATGGTAACACTCCTCTGAATAATTTCCTCCTTCTGCCATCTAAAAATTACAATTAGCACAAACTCTGGGTGACTACTAGGTGTCCCATCAAAGGTTTTTAGGGGCCATACATAACTCTGGGTCTCAAATTATACAGCTCAGCTCTCATGTAATTGTCAGGTTATGGCTTCCTACCACTCTTGGGAAAGTTGGATATGAATTGTCAACCCAAATATACTCCCAAATATACTCCTGGACTTAAACTAAAGAATTCTGAGAATGGATCTGCCACAGAGCCATGACATTTTAAAGCTCAATGTAGATATCTGTTTTCTACAAGTTTTAGTCATCTAGTCATTAAAAATTCCAATAAAAGTTATTAAAGCACAAATTAGAATAATGGAAAAGTAGACTCAAACTTACAGTCATAATAATTTACTGCATAACTTTGAGCTTTACCCTTCCTTTCAGCCAAACCTACCCTATAGAAGAGTTGTGAGACTAAAATAAAGCTGCATATATCCCATTGCTTTGAATGTAGCATACTTATACTTATACAACTAATGAATAAAATAAAGGGTCAACTAATAATTTCAGGAGATCAAATCAAAGAGAAGTATGTGAATTAAATTAAAAAAAGAGGAGAAAATGGAAGGAAGGGAAAGTATTTTATAATTCAGAAGTAATGCAGGGGAAAAAATCCACATCCAATTGACCAATTCAGAGAGCTATTAAAAGTGCTTATGTTGCAAAGATTAGGCAGAGTTATAATAAAGCAAGTGAGTCCATTAAGATAACTCAGTGAAAGCAGCATAATTTTTTTTAAGGGCAATATCCACATTCTCCATTGTTTTATCAGTCCCTATTGTCCTTGAAAAGGGACTTTAGAAACTCTGGTAAAGAAAACTTACCAGCCAGTTGGTTGCCCTAGTTTATCTTTTGGCAACGTTTCTACTGCTGCCATAAAATAGGTTGTACTATGCCAGGTATGTGTATAGAATCAAAAAATTGAGACTTAGAGCATGTGGTTCTTATACAAATACAAACACTCCTATTTTTGTTTTAGCCAGCTGGGAACGGCCTATGTTTCTGCTACCACAGGTGCTGTTGCAACTGCTCTAGGACTTAATGCACTCACAAAGGTATTTCCATTGTTCTCTCCTTGTTTGAGACTATTGTGTATTTTATATAACATTTTTATATGCATAAGGTGAACCTGATTGGTTAAAAAATGCATTTGTTCTTATTTGTGTTATGATAAGATCGCTGAATGACCTTATAGATCCTCCATATTCAGTTTCTTGGTTTAACTGAAATTAACTGAGGGACTGTCTCTTGCCGGTCACATCTACCCAACTCACTAGAGTTGGGAGGCAAGGAATGTTGCAGTCCCATCCCCTAGGAAAATATACCTGATGGGACCCAGAAGAAGGGCCTTCTCCATGGTGGCTCCCTCTCCTTGGAACTCATTCCCCCAGATAGTAGAATGGCCCCCACTTTAACACTCTTCCAGAAGGTGCTGAAGACCTGATTCTGCCAGTGGGCCTAGGGAGCCCAGAGCAAGATGGAGCCCATTAAATGGCTTGCGTGATGTTTCTGGGGTGATGATTATTAATTTGTTTGATTATTTTTTTAATATATATCATGTTTTTATACCCCTGTAAGGTGCATTGAGTCACCATGTGCAAATAGGCAGCAATATAAATTTTCTAATAAATAAATAAAATAAATAAACTGAGTAGTAACCTATGCATATATCTTCCCTGCAATCAGAAAACTAGATATCAGAGACAAACAAATATGTAGTCTTCTGTTACCGTGTTTATATATGTGCACCTTTCCATATATTGCATATATATATACAAATATAAATAGTAAATAAATGTGTCATCGGACACAATGCCTTAGAGCAGGGCTGTCAAACTCAAGGCCCTGGGCCAGATCCAGCCTGCAGGGCACTTAGATCTGGCTCACAGGGCTGCCCTGGAAACAGCAAAGGATTAGCCTGTGGTGTCTCTGCCAGCCCTCCTGAGCTCTGTTTTCACTGGCAGAGGGTTGCAGGAAGCCATTGCAGTTGAAAATGGAGATTGGGGCTTCCACAGGCGCCCCCAACACAAGTGATGTTGAGCTGGCTATGCCCACCCTGCCATACCCACCCTGGTCTCCAAGGTCAAACACAATGCTGATGTGATGAGGCCCTCAATGTAATTGAGTTTGACACCCCTGCCTTAGAGAATACAATTTGTACTGAAAATATGCAAACAGCTGATGCCCATAAATACAGTTGGCTCTTGAAAGTTAAGTTACATTCTTCGAAATCCTAGATAGATAGATAGATAGATAGATAGATAGATAGATAGATAGATAGATAGATAGATAGAGAGATAGATAGATAATAGATAGATGATAGATAGATAGATAGATAGATAGATAGATAGATAGATAGATAGATAGATAGATAGATGATAGATAGATGATAGATGATAGATGATAGATGATAGATAGATAGATAGATAGATAGATAGATAGATAGATAGATAGATAGATGTATGATAGATAGATATAGAGATATAGATATAGACTGAATCTTTGCTGTCCACTTCATAAATCAGATAAAAAAAGAACTTGTCTTGCAAGAAAAAAAAAAGAATACATTGTGATTCCTTGACAAAACAAAATAGCATAATACTAACATCAGTCACTAAGTTGCTGCAGGCTCTTTCTTGGAAAAGAAACTCACTGAAGTTACAGTAACTGTTCACTGTTGCTTAAGTGGAAAAAAACTGGTTCTGCTTTCTGGGTTCATTGATAGTGCAGTGTCAGTGCATTTTCAGAAAAATGCAATGTGGGGGAAACTCCTTAATTCCTTGTAAAATACTTAAATACCAAGAGACACAGTTACAGCACATTCTCTGCTATTTTGATCTGCATTCTTCAGGCAGCTGGTCATAAAATAGTATTACTGTTAGACTTTTGGCTGCTGTTCTTCATGGCTTAAGTCAAAATTCTTAAATTAAAAAAAATTAACCAGGATTAGCCATATTCAGGTGACCTTCTCTTCTCTTTCCACAGCATGTTTCACCACTTATAGGACGTTTTGTTCCTTTTGCTGCTGTAGCTGCTGCAAATTGTATTAATATTCCGTTAATGAGGCAAAGGTAAGATAAACTGTAGCATGTGACCTCCAGGGCTTTTTGGCAGCAGTTACTATAACTGCCTGCGTTCTCCAAAATAAACACACACACTAAACATGCATTTCATATGAAATACCTCATTTTTAAGTTAAATGAAAAAGAATTTTGAAATGTTTGCCTCTATTTAATACTTAGCTTCACTTTCTGCGAGAGTTACATTAACTCTCCAAGTTGCCTTCGAAACAGATGTTTGTTTGTTTTTCAAACTTTGGAAATCAGGCTGGTCTTCTAAAACAGTGGTTCCCAAACTTGGCAACTTTAAGACTTGTGGACTTCAACTCCCAGAATTCTCCAGCCAGCAGAGCTGGGAGTTGAAGTCCACAAGTCTTAAAGTTGCCAAGTTTGGGAACCACTGTTCTAAAACATTCTTGTCATTTAGATCTACTAGCAGCAATCAATCCAGGAATGTACCTCTTTCAAGGAATTGCTGCATGTGAGAAGTGGTGAATAGGGTGTTATCAAAGCAACTTCACAATAATAAGGGTAGAACATAATATCCAAAAGACACTAGTGGTGCTTTGCCAGGCACTAAGAAGCTGTTTTTCCCCCCAACTAGACTGGGCTCCTGATAGC
Source organism: Thamnophis elegans (assembly GCF_009769535.1). Lineage (NCBI taxonomy): Eukaryota > Metazoa > Chordata > Lepidosauria > Squamata > Natricidae > Thamnophis > Thamnophis elegans. The sequence goes on from NC_045542.1 coordinate 79,318,097, forward strand.
GTGGATAAAATGTGTGTGTGTGTGTGTGTGTGTGTGTGTGTGTGTGTGTGTGTATTCTCAGATGTTATTTTATGCTATTTCTGTTGGTTTTTTTATTTCAAATGTTTTTATTATTGTTGCTCTCTAATTGTTAACTATGCAGTTACATGTATGGGTAGACATATTAATTAGCTGTTCTGCTGTTGAAATTTGAGGAACTGGTTTTCAATTTATCAAATCTGTCTTATTGACCACAACAGGTGGTCTTCAACTTACAACCACAATTGAGCCCAAAATTTCTGTTGATGTGAGTTTTGTCTCATTTTTTACCTTTCTTGCCGCAGTGAATTATTGCAGTTCTTAAGTTAGTAACATAATTGTTATGTGAATCTGGTTTTTTCATTGACTTTGCTTGTCAAAAGTTCTCAAAGGGTGATTCTACAACCCTGGAACACTGCAACCGTCATAAATATGAGTCAGTTGCCAATGGTCTGAATTTTGATTACATGACCATGGGGATGCTGCAACAATCATGTGAAAAACAGTCATAAGTCACTTTTTACAATGTAATTTTGAACAGCCACTAAATGAACTGTTGTAAGTCGAGGACTACCTGTATATCTAAAACGCAATATCATGATACACAAAGGAAAGAGGCTTATGTCTTGATAGTGTGATGCCAATTAAGTCACTCTGTACATCCTATGGATCCTATTAAACATCACACAATGGAAGGATCACGAAAATTTGAGAAATGATGACTTGAACCTTGAAAGGACATTGATGTAAGCATTTGGAGTCCTTTAAGAGTGAAACAATGATCTTCTCAGTTCTTTCTTTTTCTTTTTTTAAAAACCCAACAGGGAACTAAAGTATGGTATTCCCATTACAGACGAAAATGGGAACAGACTGGGTGAATCATCCAAAGCTGCTCAACAGGCTATTGTGCAAGTTGTGGTTTCAAGGATCCTCATGGCTGCTCCAGGAATGGGTGTGTCCCAACTTACATTAAGTTTAAATGCTAACATTCTTCTAATAATTCTTAAAAATTAGAACTACTTCTGGTAACTGTTGTGCTTCCCTCAGGAAAGTAATTGATAGCTCAATAGCAGTGCCACTTACCCCTAAGGCTGTAGGGAGCTCTTGTAAGAAACATGTGTACATGTGTTATCTACATTATGGTGTATCAAAAATCAGTGCTTTTAAACTTGATCAAGATTGGGATTTATAAAATACTTTGACATTTGAAATATTAAAAAAGAACTTTGAAGAATGGGGCCAGAAATTAGTAGCCACAATATCAACAGGATCAATAATGATGATTGCTTCTATGGATAGGCTATGTTTAAAGGATGTTAATAAAAGAATGACAGATGTGAAACAAATCTTTCTTGATGAAGAACTAGTAGAATCAGAAATATTGGGTTTTAAAAGTATGGCTTATGGGAAAGAGAAAGCTGAAAGTGAAAATACCAGTGACAGGCCAAGCGGATGTCATGAATAAGGACTCTTCACTGGATATCCAAAGGACAAACATTGGAATTCAATTTTATATATTTGTTTAGCCCAAATCAATCAAGTGCAGGGTGAAGGTTATGTCCACTGAAATATATGGAACATCATCTACCATACTAGTGTAGTTAAGAATGGTAGATGAACATTTTTCAACTATCCAGTATAGAACTGAGAAGAATGGTTGGCCCAAAGTCATCTAGATAGCATCCATGCATAAAGGAAGACTAGATTTTATTACCCTTAGTCCTGTAGTTGTAAACATACTTCTATTCCCATATTTATATATATCTACATGCACACAGAGAGGAGAGAGAGGGAGGGAGGGAGAGAGAGAAAGAGAGCAAGCCTTACAATAAGTTACTGTTAGTAAATACTAGGGATAAGATTTTTATGCTATTAGAAGTTGTTCTAAGGATTTGCTAAGGGTTCTGTTCTCTCCTGTCCATATTAAGAAATGCTTAACTTTTAAGTCATCTGTCAAAATATTTGTATTCCTAAAGCAGCATACAGCATTGCATGAAATTATTAAGCACAAAACTTTTGCTTACTGTCTTTTAGCCATTCCCCCGTTTATAATGAACACTTTGGAAAAGAAGGCATTTTTAAAGGTAAGTCTATATTCCGAAAGAGATTTCTTTCCTGATCCATTTTATTTTATTTTATTTAAAAGATTCACATGGCTTCCCATCTTAAATAATTATGAGTGGTTCACAACAGCAGTATAACCAATAACTATGAAACTGTTCTGGCCCCCCTCTGTCCAGTAATGAACGCAGACACAGGCTTAGTTGTTTGCCACTCTTTATTCACAGCAATTATAATCCTGTTGGCTGAAAGCCCACACACGACTCACTGGCAAGAAGTTGGCAGCAACCCAGACTCCAACAGACACGGGAACACAAGGCAGACCAGACAAGGAGTTCTCCAGATTAGTACGAATGGTTGTGTCCTGCAAAAGGACTCCTCCCAAAGGCTCTTCATATATATATATATATTGGGAGGGGCCAAGCCACAATCACCTGGGCTTGATTATCTCTTAGGAGTTTGTCTCCGTAACTGCTGCCTCTGTTTGTCCGCCCTACATTGCCTGGTGTCAGGGACAAACTCCCTTTGATCTTCCCCACTGCTGCATGCCTCAGGCGCCTCCTAGTAGCCAGCCAGCCTCTCTGGTCCCTGCTCTGAGTCAGAACCCTGCCCAAGGGTCCTCCACATCTTCCATAGCTGACTCATAGGGTTCCTCGCTATCGGAGTCCATCGGCAGCTCCAACAGCTCCATTGGAACATTATTGTGTGTGTGAAGACCAGCTGCTTTTGCATTGTGTGTGAGTCAGTTGTGTAGTTTTTGTGTTATTTTTGTATAAAGTAAGATAGACGGTTTTTGAGCTCTCTGTGAGGTTCCTACTTGTTGCCCACCCAGTCACATGCCGACCAAGTCACATCCACAGAACCGGTAGGGAATTTTTTTGAATTTCACTACTGCTTCAAAGAGCCATAAAATGACAAGCTGAAGCCAAGGACTACCTGTAATATAGGAACAAATAATAAATATTCTGCAGACTAACACTTGGAATAGCAACCAGTGGAAGGCCTTAGAAAAGATATTCAGATGCCATGATATTGTTTGTCTATATCTACAAAGATCAGAATCTTGAAATCCATGGCATTCCATGTGACATTCTGTGGAACTGAAAGTTGGAAGAGCATTTATGCTTTTGAACTTTGAAAAGTTGGAAAAGACTTCTGAGAATTCTATGGATCACCAAGAAAAGAAACCATGGATGGTAAATCAATCCAGAGTTCTCAGTCACATAAAACACCAGGCTCATATTATCCTACTTTGGACACATTAAGTCCTAAGTTTCTGGAGAAGATGAATATAGATCAACTATAAAAAGTATTAATAAGGATTATCAGGGAATGTTTTAAACATTAAAGCATTTTTAAATTTATCACAAGCAGATGTAAAATATGAGCTTATTATTGTCAGTAATTACTGACAAGAACATGAATACAGTAATTTATTTCAATGGTAATGCTAAATACCTGAAGTATTTCTACCTTCAGAAGAGCTACCAAACATTTCCTTTTACTTCCAGATTCACAATGTCCCTAATTTCTACACTTCTACTTACTAGAAGATAACACAAATGTGTGCTGTAAGAAATAATAAAAAGAGGATGTTGCCATGTTCAGCTAAGACTTCATTGTTTATTGTGGAATTTAATTAGCCATTCTAATTTAGCAGCTTTTACATTTGAACGAACCCATTAGTGACTGTCTTTTGACACACTCTTAACTCTCTTTATGATTTTCTGGTTCTCCTCCCTTGTCCATTCTCTGCTTCGTTGACTGTAAGTTCAGGTGAATTATTAGTGTTCAGTTAGTTAATCATAAGACTTGATATTGATCAGTTCTAAATCCACTGAGCAACAGACTGCCCTTTTTTAACAGGCTGCTTGTGCAAGTTCATTACTTGTATCTACCGTTAACAAACCAGTTCATTAAACCATTGCAGTCTTCAGTCTCCATTACCTAATTATTAACCCCTGAAATATTATTCATCCTTTGAAAAAAGGCAAGGTCATGTAATAAAATGCATTTCTAGAACCACAATCACAGAAATAACATATTTCCTCTTGTGACTTGGAGAACTCCAGCAATTCTACGTGCACTTCTTTGTTTCAACATTGTGAACCTCACTGACTATAAAATTGCTAACGCTTCTCAAATATACATTTCTGCAAAATAACATGGATCACTTAATGTAAGGGGTAGACATTACCACATTTTTGTTATTTAGGTCAGAAACTGCATTTATTTTTAAGTGGCCTGAATAGTTTAATTGAAGGTAAGTTTAATCTTAGAAATTTAATCTTACATCTATTGATTATTAACTTTATTTGGGGAATGAGTTCCCTACATTCTTGATGTAGGAAACGAATGCATGTGTTTCATATTTTTGGGCCTTTTTTTTGAAATATTTCTAAAACAAAAGCATTGAGGAACACTTATCTATATGGTAAAATCAGAGTGTATAATTCTGACATGCATTTTCCCCTGCTGGACTCTAATTTGGGAGCCATTCTGCCTTTTTTGTTTCCTTGTTGCTTCTTTAGCAACAAGAAGAAGAATCAGGAAACTAAAAGGAAACATTCTGAAGAAATATGAAGTAATTGAGTATGTTATACCTTGAGTAAAGATGATTGTGGGGGAATATTATAGCTGTCTTTAAATATCTGATAGGATGTTATATAAAATATAAGGAAGTCCAGAATGCAGGCCACAGAAGAATGGATTTAAATTACAAAAAATAGATTCTATTCAAATGTTGGTGAAAATAGTTATAGAAATTGGACACTGAAACCAAATGTATGAAATAATTGAGATAATTCTCTGCTTCCAAGCACTAGGCATCACTGCATCAGTAGCATCTCCATTACAGCCTAGGTAGCAATATACCAGTAAGCGTTATCATCATACTTATGATATCTTACCCCAGCATTTTGTCACCAGATGTTACACAGATGGGTTATAGGTCAGGTGGAGGCATCTCAAGACCTATGTCAATAAGGAGTTGGTAACCCAAAAAAAACAATGCTGAATAACACCCCATGGATGCAATAAAGGAGGAAAAATAAACATGCTTCCTCATCTTTATCAACAAAATGGTGCATATACCCAAGCTTGATCACAGTTACTTCTTGTTTTTTTCTTCCACCAGTGTTCCAGGAATAATTTCTAGATGTTCATTTTTCAGAAAGCCTTAGTGAACTTAGGTGCCCACTAGGACTAGCCCCAAGAAAGAAACAACTCAAGGGTAGTAATATCTACAGCCTCATTCACCTCCAATGATCAGTTGCTCATCAGCCACTAAGCAGAGCTGCCCACCAGAAGGCTGGGGAATTCCCTTTGAATCTGCTCCAGGATTCATTAGGTGCCTGGCATGGACTATCCTAAAAAGATCTCACTATCCCATGGAGGTCCTGCATGTTCCCCATCGTATGTCTGTTTACTCTCTTATAAACCTTCCTCCTACCTCCTTCTTATAAATCTCTTGTAAATGCAAATACAAATATTAATTTCCTTCTTGCTGTTTATACAAGCAATGAAGTCATCATTCCAGAGCAGCAGAGGGAGGAAAAGGAAAGAACAGATGTAGTCATGTGATTTTTTTTTTCATTTAGCAACTGCTTTGGTTCACTGCAGAGCTGTTGGTCCAATTGCAGCTGTTAAATGAGAACTACCTGTGCTTTTATACCTATAAAAATAATGATAGTGCTTTCTTTGAAATTTTATAAAAATGCAATTGCCATGTTGCAAGTTAGAATTCAGAAGCATGTAGAAGGCTATTTGTTGCAAAATCCACAATATTTGTTGTATCAAATGTAATAAAATATTGCAAGATCCAATATATTGGCCTTCCTTCACAATAAAATATACTCAGTTAAGCCTTCATTCCTCCTATATTTTTTGTATCATTCAAAGTTTTCTATCCAATAACTCTGTATATAAATTCAGACTGAATCTATCATTTTGCTTCTTTTTTTAACACAGAGGTTCCCATGGATGAGTGCCCCCATTCAAGTAGGATTAGTGGGATTCTGGTGAGTAAAAATTTCAGAGGTGACCTGTTCATATTTCTCATGCTGATGTTCACTTTTGTGTCATTTGTCCACACGAATGTTTACTCCCTGACTTTGTTAAATTGAGGAAGTTCAAGATTTTAAGGTAAACTATATCAAGAAAGCAATAGGAAGAGTGTTTACTAAACCAGCAACTGAAAGCAAGACCAAAATCATGAAGGCAAATTAAAAGTATGTTTGACTTCATCTGGGCTGAAGATATTTGAAAAGCAGAGGAAACAGCACATCACTGTGTCCACAGCAAGGGGTCAAAATCTGCAACATAGGCAGTGCAACACCAGAATCCAAAGACTGCCCTTTTGCACATGTGTTGAGGACCCAGCATGCAAAAAAGGGGGGCAGCCATGAATGTGACATCCCTCCACCTATGGTCAGAAACTTAGATGCATAAGAAATGATTTTTGCCTATATCCTGCATTACCTAAATACCTGACTACCTACAATGCCACGACCGCGTTGCTAAGATCATTCACTGGAAATTGTGCCAAAGGTTTGGATTTGAGTACAGCAAAAACCACTGGGACCATCAGGTTGAGAAGGTTTTAGAGAATGAGAAAGTCAAGATCTTGTGCGACTTCAGAATTCAGACTGACAGGCACTTGGCCCACAACACACCTGACATAACAATAGTTGAAAAGAAAAAAGTATGGTTCATTGACATTGCAATACCTGGAGATGCACGAATTGAAGATAAACAGCAAGAAAAAATCACAAAGTACTGGGATTTGCAAATTGAAGTTGAGCGACTACAAATAAATTGTGTGTTGTCCTGATTGTAATTGGAGCCCTTGGAGCAATACCTAAAGGGCTACCTATCTATTTGGAAATTTTAAATTTATCAGACTTGAACATTCTGATTCTACAAAAAAACCAGCCTACTTGGAACAGCTTATATCCTCCGACGTTACCTTAACAGTTTCTAGGTCCTTGGTTAGGACTCGAGCTGTTGAGCTACCAACCAGCCCCAAAAGCTGTGAATCTCACCAAAGATTAACATTATTATACAATTGTATCACAGCAGCCAGTTGTTTCACCGGATTTAGCATTGGTTACTAGTCGGGCCCCACCCAGGGGCCTAGGACGTCGTAACGTATTTTTGTAATATGCGTGCAGATCCAAGCAGTGCGGCTTTTTGCATTTGACTGATGGTGATTTTGTCAATTTTTAACTGTTTTAAATGTAATTCCAGTGCTTTTGGAATAGCACCCAGTGTGCCAATTACCACTGGAATTACCACTGCTGGTTGTGCCATAATCGTTGAATTTCGATTTTTAAGTCCTGGTATTTCGCGATTTTTTCATGTTCCTTCTCGTTGACCCTGCTGTCACCTGGTATTGCGATGTCTATGATTGTAACCTTATTTTTCTCAACCAGTGTAATGTCTGGTGTATTATGCGCCAGTATTTTGTCCGTTTCTATGCGAAAATCCCACAAGATCTTGACCATCTGATTTTCGCTGAGTTTTTTCAGGCTGATGTTCCCACCAGTTTGTTGCTGTTTTAATATTATATTTTTTGCACAAATTCCAATGGATCATTTGTGCTACTGAATTGTGCCGCAATTTATAATCAGTCTGCGCAATTTTTTTACAGCAGCTGAGTATGTGATCAACAGTTTCATCAGCTTCTTTGCAAAGTCTGCATTTGGCATCATCAGAGGATTTTTCGATTTTGGCCTTAATGGCATTTGTGTGGATAGCTTGTTCTTGGGCAGCCAGGATTAGTGACTCTGTTTTTTTCTTTAATGTACTTGCTGTTAACCATAACCAAGTTTTTTCACTGTCCACTTTATCTGTACAGTTCTAAATCCATTGAGCAACAGACTGCCCCTTTTTAACAGGCTGCTTGTGCAAACTCATTACTTGTATCTACCGTTAACAAACCGGTTCATTAAAGCATTGCAGTCTTCATTTAGTACTTTTCCATTACCTAATTATTAACCCCTGAAATATTCATCCTTTGAAAAAAGGCAAGATCATGTAATAAAATGCATTTCTAGAACCACAATCACAGTAATAACACATTTCCTCTTGCGACTGTACCCTTTTCAGATCCACAGCCATGCTAACGACGCCAATATATGTGGCGTTTCAAATTCCCCAGACAGAATTACGCTATTTTTTTGTCCTCCCACTTTTGTTCAACATTGTTGACCTCCCATCTTCATAGGAATTCAACCTTTGGGGAAAAAAAAGTTTTTTCTTCAACCACTTTATGAAAGTAGACTTTTCTCCAGGTAATAACCCACGTGAATCGCAAGGATCATATGAAGAATTCCACACAATCTGACCTGCCACCCCACTTGGTTCCATCTCTCTGCAGCCTCAGGAAGGGAACTTGGCCCCCTCCACAAACCTTTCTGTACAGATATTGACAGGCACATAAATAACCCATGTGTGTGAATTCAGAGATGGAAATGAACTGCTCCAGTTAAATAACCAGTTCTTATGGCATTTGAATTACTGTTTGGGTGCTAATGTGACAAACTGTTATTCCAAGAAGCCAAAGTTGATTCTACTTAAAATTATCCGAACTCTGAGTACATTAAAAAATACTAACTTTTGTCTCTTCCAGCTTGGTGTTCGCAACACCTCTGTGCTGTGCATTATTTCCACAGAAAAGGTACAGTTGCTTCTTGACTATTTTTCTATGGTGAGAGATATTATGCCATGCAGACTATGAAAATGAGAAAGCAGCTTTATTGCTTTCCAAAAAGCTCCCAATTCATTCAATAGTCATGTTCCTCTGGGGAATACAAGTACTCTTAATTCCCAATGATCTGAGTCCTGCCCAAATTCAGACCATAGAGCGATGTTTTTCAATCCTAAGTACACATTTCCCCATTTGTCTTATTTCTATCATAACTTTATAATAAACCTTTGATTGGTCTCCATTTTGCTACTCCAGTAGCAAATCTGCCTTTTGCTCTGGCCCTCATACCTTCCTCCATTTCTCTGAGCATGACAAAGGGACATTCCATAAGTTATCTTTTATAACCTGAATGTAAGAAAAACAAGAAGAGTAATGTTTGCTCTTCCAATAGCTTTTCCAGAGGTTATTTTCAGATCCTGATTTTATATATCATATGTCATAAACTTTACCTTAATTTTAGCTAGGAAGGCCAGCAATATCATCCATAGAGATCTCCGATAGAAGAGAATATTTGGAGTTCAGGGTTAAACTGTGGTATTCTTGGTGCTCTGAACTTGGTTGTTTTCTTGCAAACATTTCATTACCCAACTAGATAATATCATCAGTACTAGAAGGAAGTGAGGTTTGCACAGGTCTTATTTATTCATTCATTCATACTTCATACTTCTTAACTGTCCATCTCCTTTGAAGAAGGTTTGAAGAAAAGCTCTGGGTAGTGTATAATACCATCAATAATATGAAACATTAAAATTGGCGTAATTTAGAAATAAATGTTCTTACATTATAAAAACTACATTTTAAAAATTTCAGAAAGTTCAAGTTTCAAAATGCAGTGGCTCACACAGTTCTGCAAAAGCCTAAATTGCATCTCTTTTGAGGGAGCTGCGTTGGTTGCCAATTTGCTTCCAGGTGCAGTCAAGGTGCTGGTGTATCACCTTTAAACCCTACATGACTTGGGGGGCTGGGTTATTTAAAGGATCGCCTCTCCCCAGTTACATCTACCTTGCACAGCAAGGAAGCAGATATGGTGGGGCCTTCTCAGTGGTGGCCCCATCCCTATAGAATATCATCACTCCAGAGATATATTGGCTCCCACACCTTTTCTAGAAGCACCTAAAGACACCACCACCCCCTCCAGACTGCTATGGGACTGATAAAGTGGCAAGTCTGTTTTTATTGGATGCCCATTATGGGAGTTTGTGGTGGATGTTTAATGTTGTACGTCTGAACAAAGCCTTATACATTTGTTTAAAAATAAATATACAATGTTCATACATGATGACATCCTAGATTCTTGGAAGGAATTCTATGTATGAAGAACCTGTAGGCCAAGAACAGCTAGAGAACTGGCAGCTGTAATTTCACATTGTTTCCTATATAACTGTAATAGTGGTTAGCGGAGTAATTTTTGGAATAGTATTTCAAAATTGCAGCTTTTTTTTCACCAGTAGATGGTGCTGTGACCCTGAGTGCTATAGTTCCATCTACTGTACTGATAGAAAACATGCTGCAATTTTTCTTTTCTTTTGAAACATAACGCAACACACTAGAACTGGCAGTAAGGTTAGGAAAAAAATAAAATTAAAAATCTGTGAGGATGAATTGGGGAGAAAGTATAGATAGCATGCTGATGTAAAAGGCTTGGGAAGAGTCAGATGCAGAGAGAAAAAATGGAGAAAAGCACAAAGGCACATCAGCGAATTATGAAAAAGAAATGACTAGAGAAAATGCAGCCAATGGAGAAAAACATGGCAAAATCCCTTCCAGGAGAAATAGCATCAAGGATAGATAGAGTGCCAGCAGCAGACAGAGGAAGAATAATGAAAGGGTAGATCAGTTTGAGGAGGAAAGAGAGCGGAGGCATTTTCAGTAAGAAAGAAAATTGGTGAAAGCCTCAGCAGGAGGGAAGGCAGGAGAAAGAATTAGGAGAAAGGAATTAGGGTGGGAATTGGAGGAGCACAAGCTGCTCATAATGGCAAAACAGGAGATAAAAATTGGTGTCACCAGCTGCAGCCGGTTTTTCTGCCTGACTGCATGCAATCTAGAGGCCACTACCCTTTCTGCACTTGGAGGGGTTCCTCCATTCTCCACGGTGCTGCTTTTGTGTCCCGGAAAAGGGGACTTCATGCTTCTGGGATGTCCCTTTGTTTATACCAGAATGGAGATTCACAAAAAATCCCTTTTCCCCCTTCCTTTTCTTTTTCAGCTATCAGGTGAAGCAAGCTTCCCCTCACCCACTTCAAATTCTATACCATAACCTTGAGAGAGGAATTGGACGTTGTGAGAAAAATCAATTTGGCCAAATACCAAACCAAACAAAAAAAAAACCTCCTAAAAATTGACTGTTCAACCTCGGAACAGAAATACCTCTCATGTCAGTTCTTATAACTTTCATTTGTAGAAAGGGAGACAAATATCTAAGAATACATTTAAAAGGCTTAGTATAATACATGACCTGCTAGCTCAGCTTTCACATACAAGGGAAATCATAATGGTTTGTCCTGTCTGCTACATTAAGATCATATCATATATGAAGGTAACTTAGCAAAATAACATGTGAAATAACTTTTCTGCAATGCAGAACAGATATTTCATATCTTGATAATATTAAAGAGAAGCTGTTTGGAAAACCAGTAACTACTATGCCATATTTTAAAGGATTATAAATTTTAAGATATTTCCTGCTGCATATTTTATATATAAATATATATAAATAGAGTAAATAAATGGATTAAGTTTTCTTGACCATGGATAATATGTTATGACTTTATTATTTTTTCTTCCTAGTTCCATGTCTGTAACACGTCTGGAGCCAGAATTACAAGCTAAGATCAAAGAAATGAGTCCAGAATTGGATCGGGTATATTTTAACAAAGGATTATGATTTATAGAAGACAACTAGGGTGATTTGTCCTTCAATTACAGCTAGATGAACTTATTTTAATTGAGTCTACTTAGTTGAAACAATGCAATCCTGAGGCATTCTTTCAATTTTTGTATAATTTTGAACACTGAGATTATCATAATGAAATTCATAATTATGGTTGAAAATTCTGACAATTGCCCAATTCAGCTGCAAATATTCAAAATGGTTTATATTACGAACTACTTATCAGTCAAAAATTTAATTCCTTTGGAAAGTGTAACAACTTCAAGGAAATCAGACAGTGTTATCTTAAAGTTACGACCTACCTTATCTTTTTTCCCACTAAAAGAAAGTAAATAACAAATTCATTTCCACTATTACACTTTTAAATATAATTCAGATGGCAATCATCTACTTCCTCAGTGTCCCAAAGAGTTAACTTTGTGGTATCCCCTTGATATATGGATCTTAGATTTTCTTACTTCACTTATCTAATGTTTGAATGGGGGAGTAATTGTGATAGGTGAGAGTGAAGGATTTCGGTGCTGCATAAAAATGAAGCCATTGCTTATTTATTATTTGACTCCTGCACTTATAACATAAAAAAACCTCTATGAAATTGGGCAAACTCTGCTTGGATAAAATTCTATATAGAATGTTCTCGGTTTACTAAAATAAACTAAGGTTAATAAGCAAGGGGTTCCCAAATTTCTTGGTTCAAAGTATACTTAGTGTCTCGGCAATCTTTTTCACAGTGCTTCTAGAAGTTCCCAAATCATGTATAGGTAGTCCTCAATTTACAACCATTCATTAGGGACTGCTCGAATTTACAACCATGTTGAAAAAAAAGCGACTTATGACCGTTTTTCACACTTCTGATGTGATTTTGTCACATGATCAAAATTCAGACACTTTTGCAACTGGTTCCTATTTATGATTGCAGTGTCCCAGGGCCACGTGTTAAATATTTGTGACATTCTGACAAGCAAAATCAATGGGGAAGCCACATTCACTTAACAGCCATGTTACTAAGTTAGCAACTATAGGGATTCACTTAACTGTGGCAAGACAAGTTGTAAAATGGGGCAAAACTCTTTTAACAACTGTTATTGCTTAGCTATGGAAATTTGGGGCTCAATTGTGATTTAGTGACCAAAGTTGCAACAACGTTGAAAAAAGGGACTTAAGTTTTTCATACTTACGACCATCCCCAGGTCACATGCTCAAAATTTGGATGCTTGGCAACTGATTCATATTTATGACGGTTGAAGTGTCCCGGGGTCACGTGATCCCCTTTTGCAACCTTCTGACCAGCAAAGTCAATGGGGAAGCCAGATTCAATTAACTGCTGTGTTATTCATTTAACAACTGCAGTGATTCGCTTAACAACTGTGACAAGAAAGGTCATACAATGGGGCTAAATTCACCTAACAAATGTCTCACTTAGCAGCCTAAATTTTGGGCTCAATTGTGGTTGTAAGTTGAAGACTAACCGGTACTATGGCACCCGGGTCAGTTTTTAAGTAGTAAATAATCCCATGTTGTTGTTTCTTAAATAATAAAACATCAAGTTATTAATTGGGTAGCAAAATGCCCCGTGGTGCCCTGTGAATTCACTGCAATGCTCTGGGATGCCACGGCGCACTGTTTAGAAAGCATGGCACTAAGCCATAGAATAAGCAATGGGAATATCTCCTATACGTGATCTTGTAAGTCAAGCCTTGAAGCCTATCTAAATGTTGAGCAAGGCACACTCCTGTCAGGACAATACTACCTCCCTGTGTGTGATGCGCCATGAAGATGGCATTTATGAGCATGCCCTGCACATATAAAGCCAAAAAAAAAAACCATGTTAATTCTCCTAGTTTAAGAAAATGCTTTTTTGGTTAACATTTTAATCAGCTTTGCATCCAGCAATGGACAGGAATATCTTATGAATTTATAATGGCTGTCCGTCATTGTGCACTAATGCGTAACTGGTGACATTGGCCAAATTCTGCAAAACCTCAAGATCTTGAATGTATACTTTTCATCAGTTCATTTCTGTGGTCTAATCTATTATGTTTTCCCAGAAATGAATAGTACACATTATATAAGATCATGTTCTCATATTTGATGATTCTCAAATTCCTGAGATAGTCGGTTAAATACATAAAAATACCAGACGGCTAAATACTATTTTCAGAATGTGCTGCTTTATTTTATTTTTTATTCCCAAAGGAGGTGCTATACAGCAGTTTTTTAAAAACATGGGAAAACATATACAGGTATTTATAGCATTTTTAATCAATTTCCTACCTGATTTCTGTTAGCTACTCAGTATGCTTTGCTATATACTGTACCTATAGTACAACAATGCTGTGCAGTTGGGTGCTATTGTTTCTCATTATAGAGACATGAGAAAACAGATCATAAAATAGTGACCTTTTAAAAGGTCACCTAGAAAGTCTAATACTAAGTTGAACCAAAGTCTTGATGCAAAGTTGATTGAAACGTTTTAATTGTTCATTTGGCACAAATTCTGAAAATTGTTTCTCTGAATGTTTCCATTGGAATTTCAGCATGCCTGATAAAACATAGATTAATGGTATTTACTATTTAATGTACTTTCTCCCATGTGTAAAATCACATTGGAGACCTTTGTACCGGTATTACTAGATCTAGTTCTGTACTCAGTGAAGTTGCTATTCAGGATAAATTTTGGCCTTTGTATATATCCAAAATAGTATAGTGTACACAGTTAGTGGACCACTTATAGCATAGCTAATACCCAGGTGCATTAGGCAGAATATAATCTATTATTATTATCATTATAAACCATTGAAAGGTGCCATATAGCAGAAGTTTACTTAGTGGCAGATGATTCTCAACTTGGAATGGAAAGGAAAAAAAATAAATGTTTTATTTGAACAGCTACTTTACAAAGACCCCTAAGCAGTTATATTTGCAGCTGGTAGTTTATCTTGAATTCCTCAAGATAAAACAAAAAAACTGACTAGCATAGCATTGTCTTAATTTTCCACGCAAATCATACTCACAGGAAAATCAGCTAACTGGGTATATTATTCATGTCAGATTAAGATGAGACTCTTAGCTAAGTTCCTGTTTAAGTATTAGTTGTGTTCTCTAAATATTCTGTTCTGCTGGTGGTTCTTCTAACAAATGTAGAAAGGAACTCCTGAATTGAGAGAAACTGTCTCCAAGATAAAATTGTTTATAAGCTTGGTTCAGGGGTGGGCTTCAGAAAATTTAGCAAGGGGGTTCTCTGCCTGGTTGCTGGGTGGGCGTGGCCATGGTGCACATGACCTGTTTGGCCTCCTGCATCATGGGGGGGGGGGCTTTTTGCCCTCCCTGGGCTCCAGAGAATTTCCTTGAGCCTCCAGAAGGGTGAAAATGACCTCCCCAGGATATGAGGTTGGAAATGGGTCCATTTTCAGCCTTCCCGAACTTTCAGTAGGCCCATTTTTCACCCTCCCCAAGCTTCCACATGCACCTTGCACTTACCTGCATCCAAAATGGGCTTCATGGGGACTCCTGGGAGGGAAGGGGCGGATTGGGTGGAGTCAGCCAGGAGCGGGATTTGAAGGTACTCTGAACTGCACCGAATCTTAGCTAGAGGTTCTCCCAAACCCCTGCAAACCCCCAGCAACCCCTGGCTTGGTTGCTCTTTTTAAAGACGTCTATGTCTCCTCATACAGCTCTGGATTTTGCACTGCCTGTTTAGGCTACCTCCAGAAAGTTTGCACTTTCCAGTCCATGTCATACTCTGATATGAGTGGCATATATGAAAAATATCAAAGATCACTTGCCTTTAAGCAGGAGTGGTGTGGCAAGAAGTAGTCTGTGTGTGATGAGGAAAGGAAGGGAAATTTTGCAGCCTAAAGACTCTGCCACCTACCTGTACTTTGATCTCAGAGATTTCTGCTAGTGCAGATATCAATTTTACAACCATCTGATTATATCATACCTACTAAGCAATTGGGCCCCATTTTGTTAAGAACGGGGTTGATTTCTTCATCAAGAAGCGTAGGCTGCAATTACTGACCTTGGATCCTTAGCAAAATAATGGCAATAATTATTTTTGAAAGGTGAACTTTAGTTAATTGCTAGTAATTATATAGTTCACAACTAAAGAAACTACAGGAAGGAGATTAATGATGCAGTCATCTGTTTAAGGGCTGGGGGTTTTTTTTAGAGAGTTTTCTGCAACGGTCCAGGAGATGTGTTCATTGATACCACTTGAATATATGTCATGTGACTTCAGTCTGCTTAGAAAAACTGGTATTCGCATGTGGCATGCTTAAAATAATATAACCTAGAGCACAACAATCTTTTCTTGCGTATTTTGTTTCTAGGATTTTAAAAAAACATTCTTTTATTCCTGGAATATACATATTTAAAACAAATTAAGTATCAGAAGGTTTTTTTTTTGTTTTTTTAAACAAGAAAACTGTACTTTTTTTTCTTTGTAATGTTTAGCAGAACAAAATAATATTAGAATCAGGAAATTTATACTGATCTAGTAGAAATGTTTTTTTTTAATTTCCAATGAAGTGCAATACAGATGCAGAATTAATTAAATGAGTAACTTAATATTGTCCAATATTGTCCAATTTTAGAAAAAGAATCTGGATTATACTGTGATTTGCATACTTTTTCAATATGAGTATTAGCACAACATCTTGCCAGAATTGGTGGTATTGTTTAAATTAGTTGGATGAGATATTAAAATTGATAATTAAAATGTCATGCTCTCTATGTGAAATGTACTTTAAATAAACTTTGTATTTGAATATGAATACCTAAGAATGAGATACATGGATTATAAAGGTATACATGAAAATCAGTTGCAGGTTTTTCTCTTTGGCTGTAAAAAGAAAAATTGAACAATTGCAACTAAAATTCATATGAAAATTCTGCAATTTATACATATTTGAAATTGAAATATGATACTGTATCCTCTGGCACATAGCATACAGATCAGTATGTCCATTAGAGAAGCATCATTCTTTGGTTTGGAATTTCCCACATCTCTAAGCTACAGTTCTAAGTTTACATTTTGTATGGAAATAATGTAGTTACTTTTCTTTCTGGAAGTTTTTGGATAAAAGAGTGAATTAAAATTATGGAACTTGATTGGTCAACATTAATGTTTAAGCAGCAGAATCTCTAATTCAAGGGTGAAGCAACCTGAAGTTCTAATATGATATGAAGCCCTCAGTACATGTTTCAAAGTTCTTTATAAGTAATTAAAATTCTAGCAAAATCAGTGATATTTAATCTTTCTAAACACTCTATGAAAAAACATTCATCTAGATATGAAATTCTTTTGGATTGTACATCTATGGACAATCTGTTATTATTTTTGTCATTTAGTGGAAATTCCCAAGGTAGTGTATCAGCCTTGATTTCTGGATCTGGATTTGTGCTAGAGGTACCACTGGGAAACACTGAGGAAAACCAATCTGTCTCTTTCCTAACAATTGCTATGGAGTGTGTAATCACACCATTTACCATCTATGAACAGGGGGAAATTTTAGTCCATGCCAGGTGCACCTTAATTCATGAAAACCAATTTTAAGATGTGCATGCGGGTGGAAGGGATGGTTAGGAAGAAATTAATTTATTCTGTTCATAATTTGGAAGGAAAATGAATGCCACATTTGCAAAGGAATCGCTGTGAGATGGCGAGCCAAGCTGATGCGTCATGAGTTTTTCCCCAATGCTGGTCCAATGTTTCCCTTTGGAGAGCCTCCAATGCTCAAACACTGGATGCTCAACACTGGAGGTGTTATTGAGGAAGAACACTAGATGGCATTACTTCCCACAGCATAAGCTTCCCACAAAAGTCTTTTATGGTATATTGTTTTTCTGATTTCCCCAGTTACTTAAGGAAATAATTAGAGTTCATATTAATAATTCTGAAGGCCTGATTCCTTCAGCCAACATATGGACTCAAGGGTGAAAATGAATGCAACACTAAGACTTTCTTTCAATAACTTTAGCATAGGAAGCATCCCGCCCTACACATTTATTTACACTTCATAACTTTACAGTGCAACTATGGAGGATTTGAGTGTGGACCTGAATTTACCATCTTAAGGATTTTTAAAAAAAAAACATTAGCATAATAAGAAAGGTGGGAGAATTGAAACGTGAAAATTGAAACCTTGAATGTTGTTATAGTGTTATATGTCAGCAGTTGGTTCCAGAGTTCTTCCTTGTTTGAAGACTGTGCAGCATATACAAACACCAGCACACCACCACATTTTAAACAGTTGTACTCCCACCCCCTCATCAATTCTTTACAGGTTCCTGGATCACTGAATTTCATTTTCTATTCCTTTTTAATTTCCTGATTGATAATAGACATTAGTCATGTCTTCAAGGACTACATGTTTTAACCTAGTACTGTTGCAGACCCATTTTAAAACAATCTATCTTTGAAAGTCATTAGATGGCGGCTGAATGTATGCAACCTAGCTACTTTGCAATGGCATTACTTAATGCAGTTGAAATGCTATTAAGGATATTAAAAAAAAGAAGGTAAGTGCCAGAACTTTCAATACAATCTAAGCTCTGATTTTACAGAAAGCAAGTTAGTGAAAAATGGCAAATATTGCAAAGTAAAGGCAGAATTAGTAGGCACTGGATTTATTTATTTATTTCATTTAGCAAATTTATATATCCTCCCATTTCATAAAAAAATGGCTCTGGGCAGCTTACAAACAGAATAATAATTAAAACCATATCACAGTATAAAAGCTTCAGACATAAATATCAAAAAATAAGGCATAAAATATAAAAAAATAAAAGAACTCTAGGAAAACAGGACAACCTCATATGAGAACGTTGAAAATTGCCATGGTATCCCTAGGATTAATAAAAGAACCACATTTTCAAGGCTTTCCAGAACGACAGAGGCAGTAGACCTCATCTCATAGCAGGGGAAATGATATTCCAGAGGGTGGGAGCTACAGCTAAAGGGAGGTCCTTAGCAGATGGATGGGTCTCACTTCTGTGCTGGCCCATTTGGGATGGGTAAATGTAATTGGGAAAAGACAGTCCCTCATATAACCTGGCCCATGCCATGTAGAACTTTAAAAAATCAAAACTAGAATCTTCATTACATCTAAAAGCAAACTGGCAACCAATGCAGCTTGCAAAGCAGAGGTTCAACATGTGTCATCCTACAGGTATACACAACTGCATTGCCACTTTCTTGACCAGGTGAGGCTTCTAGATACTCTCCAAGGGCAGTCCCAGAGAACATTAGAGTAATCCATTCTGGAAGTGACCAGGGATGGGTGACAGCCTTGGGGCCCAGGAAGGGGCGCACAATATGAAGCTGTGCAAAGGCCCTCCTAGCCACACTTGCCACTGAGCAAGAGTCCCACGTTGTACACCAAATCTGTCTGGGATTGTGCAACCCATCCAGTACTAAAGATTCATACGGCTCCAAAATCCTAAGTCATTCAGTCTTGCCAGGGTTCAGCTGAAGTATGCGGTTCCTCATCGAGACCCCCCATAGCCTCCAGATGTCAGGATAAGACATCAATGGCATTGCTTAATTTGCCAGGTGTAGAGATACATAACTGATATCATAGGCATACTGATGATACCTCACCCAATGGAGTTGAATAATTTCACCCATCATTTGCAGGTTAAACAAGGAGCTATGTTTATTTCAGGGAAATCATTCATTCATGTATTATTCATGCATATAAGCCACTTCTATTGGCATACATTACTTATCTGTAACAACAAAACAATAGCAAAACCTGCAATTGAATATGTTTGAAGCTGCTCTGGTGGATTTGACCAAGAATTTCTCACTGTTTCAGAAGGTTTTAAATTCTTTTGCCCTTTGTCTTTTCTTTGACACCGTTTAATGCCCATTTCAATCATGAACTTCACCAGCTGAGCTTCAAAGGCACATGTTGCACAAAATACATCATTTGTTTCCTTTCCTTGTTGTTTCCTGCAGAGTTTTGTTATCTATAGAAAATGTGAAATTTAAGATTTTGAGAAGAAAACACTGCCTCGTAAAATTGCTCTGTATGAGGAAATTTTAGACTAGAATAATAAGCAGCATTTTAAAAGAACAAGTTTTTTTGTATAAGAGCTACCCTAGCTTTCTTCATTTAGGTACCGTCTAAGAACAAAATAAAGCTGATTTTACTCCTCTGAAATCTTTGCAACCATATCCCAAGCCAAATCAACATGCTGCCCAATCCGATCTCTGCTTCTACTGATGGTACCACTCATTACATGACAGCAAAAATAATCATCCCATCTTTTGCATGGGACACATATCCCCAGACTAGCTGGTTGAAGAGCACAAATTTAAGCTTCTTCCAGCTACTCATGAACAAGACACAGTGAGATGAGTATCTCAGTGGCTATCCCTCCAGTTCAAACATGGCAGGGAACTTTCATTTCCCACAATGTCGTTCTATTGCTCTGAGATTCTTCTCAGGGAGTTGGTTAGTATTTCTTCCAACAACAAATCAAATATCTCCTGTGTCCACCTAGACAGACCAGAAAATTCCAAAGACTCAACTAGCTATATCATAAACACCATTGGTACTCTGAAGTTTCCTCAGGTCTATTTCAATAGCAAGTAACTATATTATCAATTTACTATATCTTGTGTATCCATGTGCATCTTGGTTGAATACCATGGCCTTTTCTATACAGTATGAAATAATGCCTCTGACAGTGAAGTTATCAACTGCTGTCCAATATAGCTTCCTTTAGCTGGACAGCTGGGATCACTTTCATGCTTTGGGTGACCCTACTGAAACTAGTATAAACTGACATTCTTCACTCATTACTCCCAGGGCCACTCCAATCTCCACCCTACTGAGCATCACTGAATTAATGATATTTAGTCAAAATGCAATAACATTCAGAACTAGAAAACAGCAGTATAAGAAAATGTTACACCTGATTTGAGGAATAGGGTTGGGGTTATAGCCACCCCCATCTCACCCCCGATGCAGCTCAGATGATACACACCATACTGAGGGACATTTCATTAACTGACATATTGTAAGATGATTTATCATAGTCTATGCTTGCCTTTCTCCATTACTGTTAATTAGTAGTGCTTTTCTTACAAAATGGCTACTTCAGCCAATCTATTGATTGTTTACTGTTGTAGGTAAGTAATTGGGGATAGCCAGATTACTATAATCATAATGGGAAGCAATATAAATTACAGGTGAAACTCAAAAAATTAGAATATCATGCAAAAGTTCATTTATTTCAGTAATGCAGCTTAAAAGGTGAAACTAATATATGAGATAAGACTCATTTCATGCAAAGCAAGATAGTTCAAGCCGTGATGTGTCATAATTGTAATGATTATGGCTTACAGCTCATGAAAACCCAAAACCACAATCTCAGAAAATTAGAATATTATGAAAAGGTGCAAAATTCTAGGCTCAAAGTGTCCCACTCTAATCAGCTAATTAAGCCATAACACCTGCAAAGGGTTCCTGAGCCTTTAAATGGTCTCTCAGTTTGGTTCAGTAGGAATCACAATCATGGGAAAGACTGCTGACCTGACAGTTGTGCAAAAAACCATCATTGACACTCTCCATAAGGAGGGAAAGCCTCAAAAGGTAATTGCAAAAGACGTTGGATGTTCCCAAGGTGCTGTATCAAAGCACATTAATGGAAAGTTATGTGGAAGGGAAAAGTGTGGAAGAAAAAGGTGCACAAGCAGCAGGGATGACCGCAGCCTGGAGAGGATTGTCAGGAAAAGGCCATTCAAAAGTGTTGGGGACTTTCACAAGGAGTGGACTGAGGCTGGAGTCAGTGCATCAAGAGCCACCACACACAGACAGATCCTGGACATGGGCTTCAAATGCCATATTCCTTTTGTCAAGCTGCTCCCAAACAACATCAGAAGCTTCTTACCTGGGCTAAAGAAAAACAGACCTGGTCTGTTGCTCAGTGGTCCAAAGTCCTCTTTTCTGATGAGATCAACTTTTGCATCTCATTTGGAAACCAAGGACCCAAAGTATGGAGAAAGAATGGAGAGGCACACACTGCAAGATGCTTGGAGTCCAGTGTGAAGTTTCCACAGTCTGTGTTGATTTGGGGAGCCATGTCATCTGCTGGTGTTGTTCCACTGTGCTTCATTAAGTCCAGGGTCAACGCAGCTGTCTACCAGGAGATTTTGGAGCACTTCATGCTTCCTTCCACAGATGAGCTTTATGGGGATGCTGACTTCATTTTCCAGCAGGACTTGGCACCTGCCCACACTGCCAAAAGCACCAAAACCTGATTCAATGACCGTGGGATTACTGT
Organism: Thamnophis elegans; assembly: GCF_009769535.1. Taxonomy (NCBI): domain Eukaryota; kingdom Metazoa; phylum Chordata; class Lepidosauria; order Squamata; family Natricidae; genus Thamnophis; species Thamnophis elegans. The sequence goes on from NC_045542.1 coordinate 79,340,071, forward strand.
GCTTGATTGGCCAGCAAACTCGCCTGACCTGAACCCCATAGAGAATCTATGGGGCATTACCAAGAGAAAGATGAGAGACATGAGACCGAACAATACAGAAGAGCTGAAGGCTGCTATTGAAGCATCCTGGTCTTCCATAACACCTCAGCAGTGCCACAGGTTGATAGCTTCCATGCCACACTGCATTGAGGCAGTAATTGCTGCCAAAGGGGCCCAAACCAAGTTCTGAGTACATATGCATGCTTATGTCAGCTCTGGCCAGCTCAGAGGCCTGGAGCTGCCATTCAGGGGGGAGAAGACTGGGCCAGCTGCCAAGACTCACCGTCTCACCTACACAAACTGAAGAAAAGCATGCTAACAATCCATGATTAATTGCCAGGTGGTTTCGTTCTGGGTCACAAAGTGATGGGTGTGCGCAGACGTGGGGTGCAGCTTATCTTAATTACCAATTTTGCTATAAAAGGTGGTGGGAAGCATAGGGTGGCAGCTCTGACAATTTATTCATTGCCTTAGTGCTTTGTTGGTCAGTTCATGCCGAAGGAAGAATACAAACTGCATTTCAAACTATTTCTGTGTTTGGTTGTTTTCATTGACCCTTCAGAACCTGACAGAGGTCCAATATTGTTCTATGTACAATCATTGTTTTATTGATTACATGTAATATTCTAATTTTCTGAGATTGTGGATTTGGGGTTTTCATGAGCTGTAAGCCATAATCATCACAATTATGACACATCGTGGCTTGAACTCTCTTGCATTGCATGTAATGAGTCTTATTTCATATATTAGTTTTACCTTTTAAGTTGTGTTACTGAAATAAATGAACTTTTGCACGATATTCCAATTTTTCAAGTTTCACCTGTATTTCACATAGAGTTGATACACTGAGACATAACTATAACAACAACAAAACCATCCTGTGTAAACAAGACAGGGTCTTATTTTCAGGGAATAAGACAGGGTTTTATTTTATTTTGACCCCTGAAATAAGTGCTTGGTCTTATTTTCGGGGAAGTCTTATTATTTTTGAGGTCCAGGAGGCGGCAAGTGTGGTCATCTCATGGCTGCTGCTATGTTGCAATATTTTCAGGGAGGGCTTATTTTAGTGCATGTGCTCAAATGCCCTTATTATCCAGGAAGGTCTTATTTTCAGGGAAACAGGGTAAGATTTCTTCATGGAGGAAAAAGTAGGGGACTGGTGAGAAAAAAAAACAGAAAGGAAAAATCAATTCCTTACGATTTCATTACATTACTTCTAGTCCACGTTTTCATGGGTCTCTCCTAAACTTATTGGCCATCTTCAGAACATCTATGAGCATGGTGGCAGACTTTTCAGTTTATGGAACATATTATGAACTTTCCTTAAAACTCCCTTGTATGTCAAATCTCATTGACCTCATCCAGCACAAACACCTTGGCAAACCTGAGTGAAAGGTTCTTTTTAGCAGGTGCCCCCATCCCAGTAATGGCATGGAGAGCTTCCATGTGTGACATGGAGAGCTCCTGCATGACATGGAGCGCTCCTGAAGCTCAGCCTGGACTTTTGTTTTCTATATATGGACATAACGAAAAGCCATATGCTATTTATCAGAGCTAACTTTTGGATCCACTGAATCTTTTTTGTTGGTATTTTGTTTAACTTGCTATGCAAGAAAGATGGCAAAAGTATAGCCAGGTTTGGGCACCACTGATGTAAGGAAGAATGACTTGATGTTGAATGGGAATTTTCCCCCCAAACCCTGAATGTAGATTCTTCTCAAGTTTCTGGCGAGTTCTTATTAAGTTTGTCAGCGTTATCATTTCAAGTGTTCCTAATTATACCAGTGGGGCTAAGGGCCATTGTTTCTCGATCAGTCCCTTTCAGTCATAGACTTCTTTGGAAGTCTTCCTTTGATGCTAATAACGTACCATAGGAACTCGTAGTACTTTGTTGCTAGAATTCTGTTGCCAATGAAAGGCAGCAATGCAGAGTTTGTAAATTAATATTATTAAACTTTCTGCTATCGTATTTATTTTATTTCATCAATCAAACAACAGGTAGGAGTTAATCTCTTAACTAGAAGGTTATAGCGGCACAGTTCAAACATTATGCTAATCTAAAAATGAACAAGCCATGTTATGTATGAATTCTGCCATTCTGTCATATAGAGAGCATTCATTTCCCCGATCTTGTAACCATCTCCATAAAATTTCTTTTTCCGTATGCAAATGATTTAGATTAAGTTTACTGGGTTCTTAGAGCATTACAATTGCATTCAACAATCCCATTATCAGGAATAACCAGAAGCATAATAAACTCTTAGTGAAGACCAATGTGAGAGAGGTAGGAGGGAGTATTGAGCCCCGTCAAATATTCATAAAATCCTTCTGTGGACACAGAACTAAAAAGTAGGGGTTCATATAAAAAATAAGAATATTTAATCCATTTTATTTAGAAAGATGGAAAAACAATGTAATTTGCAGCCCCCTGCTTCTTGTGGGATAGTTCTTGAATGTGACTTGGAAACATTGATTTTTTATTGATTTTGTGTCAACTCAGAGTCCACTAGCATAAACTGAGGGAAAATTACTCTCTGTTATATCGGTTTTATGAATTTGTTTCCAAGTCCAGTTCAGGTATTATTATCTTTAAAGCTCTTCACACTTTAAATCTTAAGAGATCCACATTGTAATATTACATAATCGAAATTGACTCCCTAAGTCTTCCAGGGAGGTTTTCTTCCTTGCCTCTCTACCAAGAGAAGTATAATTTCCAGCTATATGATTAACAGCCATGGCCATGCTTTGGAATGCTCTGTCAAAGATAGATTTATTCAGCCTCCTCTCTGATTAATCTGAGCCCCCCTGATGGCATTCTGGTTTCATAGGGCAATTTCACTCTGGATTAACTGGTCCTAGTGCTATTGAAGGATATGTCCCTGGGCATCTTTTTATTAACAAAGGGGCTGTTGATCCCAAAACATCCAATTTGGATGAGGGGGCTATTTCTAGAGGGAACACCCACAGTGGTACAGATATATCCATGGAGCTTTCTCTGTGCTGAGACAGGAAAATATGTGCCAGAAGGAATGAAGCGTTTATTAATTATGTGGTTCTTTGCTAGGAAAACAGATCTAACACTTCTTCATAACTTCCTTCCAATGGTCATCCAAGATGGTTCTTTCTTGTAATGTTAACTCTTTCTGCTGTATAATTATGGAGCATATGTCTCACATAAATGCAAATTGTAAAGCTCTAAAGAGAAGAATTAAACAGTTATGTTTTACTATTTCATTATACTAATGCTAAAATTAGTTTTTTTTTTGTGATGCATCAAATTCTCCCAGTAGAATAAATAATTTAATTGTTAAGAATTACATAGACCTATTAATGTATCGATTTCTTTATTTTGACACCTTTGGTCTGTAAAGTTTAATCTGATTTTTTTTTTTGCTTATTTTTGACATGCTACTTAATCTGTGGTAGTTTTTTTTTTAATGAACTGGTTTCTCTGCTCTTTGCTCTGGATATTTCAGGGTTTTTATGGTTCTTTGTTCTATTATTTTCCTTACCTGCCTTGGGTGGAATATTAAAACCAAAAAGAAATCATATATCCAGTTCCCACAGACCAACACAATCTGGAAGAGCTGGACTCCAGATCCCATTATTCCCAGCGAGCATGCACATTGACAGATACCTGTGACTGGTTTCAGCTCATCCTCCAAAGGGCTCCAGGCTGGGGGTGAACTGCATATGTAAAGGTAGAACATTCAACCTACAATTGAAAGCATCCAGACCAAAATGTGAATGTGTGTCATGTTTATTGTGCAGAGGCAGGATGGAGGATTACAGCCCAATGCTACCATCACTGAGAAAGACTTCGTCGTATTTTGATCTTATTTCCATCCCTATATCCCATTTCATTTATCTTAAGAAGCCAAGAAAGTTCATCATCATCACTGACAAACCTTTGAAATGACTGTGGCTTTTGCTCTGACTTTTCCAGGGTTGAATTAGCACTTATCTGATAAAAGGTCCTCCGTTTCCCCTTAGTAGGAATGAATATTATGTAGATCCCTGCCCCGACCTCCTTGAATAAGTTAATTTACCTTTCCCTCCTCCCCATCAATAACATCAGCAGCCTGTGAAGTGATTTGTTTGCCTGTCAAAGGCAGCTTTTCCTCATCGTAACCAGCCTCTCCAGTTTCTCTTTCACCCTCCCCATCTCTGGCTTCCCCGCCATCTTTTATGGCCGTTGCCATGGCACCCAGGGAGAGCTAAGCACCGCAGCAGGGAAGGGGAGGAGGCGGCCCGTGCTGCAATTTCCAGTCTGTTTCCGTCCTCCCTGAGCTCATCACCCTCTTCCTCCTCCTCTTCCTCCTCCTCCTCCAAGGAGGGAGGTGGCCAAGGATCTGGCTCTTGCTGCTGGGTGGGTAGATTCCCTCCTCAGCCGAAGGAAAGGGAGGGGGAGCATCTGCTGATGGTTTGCTGGGAAGCAGCCTTGGTGGAGGGGGAAATGGATCCAGATCGCCCCTCCCTCACCTTTCAGCGTCTCTTCTTGACTTCACCCTGGTGAGTATCAGCCATCAGCCCCTCCTGGCACCCTTGCTGCTTTTTCCTGCAGCTGCCATCACCCGAGTCTAAGGGCCCTGGATGTTGCAGTTCTTCTGGGTGTTAGCATCTTCCCCTCGGAACAATGACTTTCATCTAAGCTGCTGGAAAGGAGGAGAGGAAGAAAAAGGGGAGGGGATGTGGTGTGAGAGGGAAGGAAAAGGAAGATGGAGAGGGATGAAGGCTGCTGACAAGCTGTCTGGTAAAGCTGAATTGTGAGTATCCACAGGCAGATGGAGAGGATGCTGTTATTTACCCTTTCTGTTGAAAAATGAGATGCTTGGCGAGTGCCTGTCAGTTTGGGAATGCAGACATTTCTGAGATGGATTTTCATTCCTGCTTTAATTCCCTGACTGTTGGGCTGGGCCTCTGCGAAGTACAATTTGCTGGCAGCAGAGATAGCCATAAGCTAGCAGTCGATTGCATCCATGATTGATTTGTGGGTATAGTGTGTGCTGGGTGGCTAAGTGTATTAAATCCATGAAGTGCATTGCCAAAAGATTTGGGTGGGATGCACTTTCTGCATAAGGATCCATACCTGCATGTATATGTGAGCCACACACACCTGGATCTCTTTGTAGCATCTACATATGAGTGTATTTGAAGCCGTGATGGACTGACAATGCATTCCACTTGGGCTGATAGAAGGAATTGATAGTGCCTTGGTTTCATTTCAGCCACAAAGGACAGATCTATATTGTACATTCGGTACCATGTACAGCACTAATTCACAGCCTCTGTTTCTTGACCGTCATGTCTATTCTATTGCCTTCATGTCCAGCTCATAGATTTCCCATAGGCATCTGATTAGCCGTTAGGGAAAAGAGCATTCTTAGTAAGAGAGCTTTCACTTGATGTCCTTTACGGAAATACTAAGGTACTAAATATTAATGCTATTGAGTTGGGTTTTTTTTAGACAAAGTGTAACATCTATCCATATCTAATTGCCCACCATTTTGATATCCCAAATCTAATTCCCAAGAATCAGATAATTCTTTTTTGCAGATTCTCTTTTCCACTGTTTAGGTTAAATTCTATCTGAATATATGCATCTTCCTCAAGTTTACAAAGTAGCTTAGTATGTAAGAATCATTAATTTGAACGAATAATTTTTGTTTTGATCATAATCAATTATATATTGTAACTACTGTCACTGGGTCAGTTTCTCATTCTTGTTTTGATAACAAAAATGAATCTAAATGTCAGCATTAAACTAATGCCATGTGAATTTAAAGTATTAAGGTAGAATTAATTTAACAAGTAGCTCCAAGATGTATGACAATATAGATTTCAGATTGTATAGAGACAAATTTCTGAAAAAGCAAGGGTACATATCCATAATTAATTTTATACACACTCTCACACATATACATATGCACATATGCATACTCACCTACACACACACACACACACACACACACACACACTTTCTATAAAAATATAGTACAAGATTTTCTAGAGATTTATTATATGCATCTTTTAACTAAATCAACATAGATTTATTTATTGATTTGATTTATAGCCTCCCTTTCAAGGTGACATATGTGATGGAAATTCCATGACAATACACACTGTAGTATACCCTCCCCCTATATTTTTCCTACAGCAGCAATCCCATGAGGCAAGTTAGGTAGAGACACAGCTATCATCCCAAAGCTACTCAGGAGGTCTCAGTATCTGAAGGTGGTGCTGACCTATGGCCTCTCCATTGCTAATATAACATCTTAAGCATCTTGTACAGGTGCTTTAATCTGAAATTCAAGGTGCAAGTGAGTGGGGGACCCTAACATCATTATACAATGGGTGACTTGTAATATTACTGTCCTTTATCCAGGTGATAGGTGGTCCATTGGGCTGAGAGAATGAATATATGTGATTGGCTCTAAAATATTTAGTAAGCCAATATTAGAACCTGGTTTTACCCAGTGTTAATCAGCATCATATTTAATACATTGACTCAAAACCTACTCTAAAAGAAGTCCAAGCAGTATCTTGATTCAAGAAGGATATATTTGGCAGATGAATCTAAGATTGGCTTAGAAAGTCAGTTTATTAAAATAACATTCCTTTGTTGTCAGTGATGTAGTGAATGCTCTAATGGACCACTGAGCTTGCAGAGGAGAACCATGTCAGGCAGTGAATGAATATGGTGAAATATGATCAGAAAATCTTCTCTCCGGACCATGAACCTTTATGCAATACACTATGTTTGTAAGAATATCCTTTAAAATGGAAAGTGTGAAAATGACAGTCACAGCCAAGGGATCATTTACATGTGCACATTGTACAAAGAAGTCCAATAGACAGTCAGGACTGGCTTATGTAGCTGGTAAGTAAAGATAGATTTATTGCACTCCCTACCGAGGGCAGGAATGAAGCTCATGCTGGAAAGGCATAATAAAGGGAAGACAGGTTTCCGTCATATACTAAAGTTTGGTCCAATTTTCCTCTGATTGGAAGTAACTGGAAACATACACACATGGGGGCACACAGACACACACACAGAGGGAGAGCGAGAGCAAGAGAGAGAGAGAGAGAGAAAGAGAGAGAGAGAGAGAGAATTAATGTAACTATATAATAAATTTCCTGTAAAATGTGATTATGGGGGAAATGTGATTGTTCCTCCACTGTTATAGGGTGGAATATGATTCCATCTATGCAACAATATCTAACACCTGTTGTTTGCATTGTGATTGATATGTTTGTGATAAGACTAGATGTCATTCTTCGTAGGTGCCCATGGCAATGATGTTATTGCAACCAGTGGCCACCAACTTTTACTCACCAAATCAATACGCTGTAGCTCAATGTTACTGTGCTACCAGGTACTATTGGGAACCAAAGACCTGTTCAATTGCGATTGGTACCTGGCCCTCTTTACTACAACACTGCAGAAGAAACAATATGGTGGTTGGCCAATGCCACACATCCAAATGTCCACTCAGCAATCAGCCCATTAGAGTATCCATGATTGCAATCTTTCCTGAGGAATTCATATTACTGCTAGGGAAAGCGGTTCCCATGTAGGCAGGGAAAGTGTAGCGAGTTAAATGTGTGATGGAACCAAGGCAAATGTCAGCTTTTAGTGAGGTCTCCTGGGTCATAGAGGCCCTTGCAGCTGTTCATCATAAATGCTAATTCTAACCTGAAATTGGCTGGATGTGACTGTGTGTTGCTTCAGCTGTAATTAAAACAATATTTTGTAAGAGACGAAGCAAAAGAATGACATGAACTTCTTTTTTAACATTTGAAGGGCATCTTCAAGAATCAAGAATCACAATCACTTGGACAGCTCTCTAAAAGACAGACAAACAGACAGACAGACAGACACAGACAGACAGACAATCTTGAACTGAAATTTTCCTGTTGTCCCAGATGCCCAAATAAAGCATAAGGTATAAAATGGCAGGAAATGGCAGCGGTAGCATTCCTTCTGTGTTCTTTCACATGGTTCTCTCAATGAATGCCATTGCCATTGTTACTTGGGATGTCCTTATAGATAAGCTTATGACTGTCATCTTTTTGATGATCACATTTTGGGAAATAAATTTAACAGAAGAAAGAGGGAATGTGTTTTTTCAACGACTGCAGAAAGTGACAACCAATGGATCTAGGATGAGGAATGGGCAACCTTTTCAGCAGCTCTTTACTTTTTTCAGGGACAAACTCCACAGTGGCAAAAGAAACAATACAATTAGATTCAGTAATTGGGGAACATCTGATATTTTATGGGTCTGGGGATACATTAAGCCTGAGTGAAGAATTATAGTACATTAAAAAATTGGCAAGAAACCACAACATTATTTTTTTAAGTCATTGTACACCAAAATAAAATGGCACACCAAGAAAGGACTCTTGTGGCTACTAGAGGCCTGCAGGTTATAATAGATCAAGGGATGCAATTCCCTCCCCCAGGGAAAAAAATGCAAAATGTAAAGTTCAGAACCCAGCCAGACTTCATATAGGAGTATTAAGATGGCTTAACAGCATCACCTGTTGCAGCCAAACTGAACCTTTGTCAACAGCAAAACAAAAAACCCCGATGCATTTAATGGAGTAAACCTTTACTTTTTGAAGTTGTAAGATTAAAATGCATGTACCAAGCAGATTAATTGAATTTTTAAAAAATAATATCTGTTTCTCCTTTCACTCCCCACCCCCTTTACCATCTTTTATGCACGAAGTGGCATTTCTAGTTAAGACGGAGGGATAAAGTCACCTTGGCTATTCTACCCATAACAAGGTTTCTCCTGTATACATCTGTACATACCCAGTGCATATTACAAATTAGCATTTATTATTGTGGTTCCTTTAGTCCATCATAGAACCATAGTTCTTTTTCCAAGAGTCTCCAAATGTGGACAATATATTTGATTTGCTTTTGTCTCTGTGGAACAGGGGGGAAAATCCATCTGGTTAAAAAAGATGTATAAAATATGTTTTCTTTCTTTACTGCTAAGATGGGCAGGCATGTAATTCCAATAAAGAAATAAAATTGTTAAGACTATGATTTATTAGGGGAAACATGCTATATATCAACTTTAAAGAAACCAAATTCTAGAAAGGTTAAATTCAAGTCTTGAAAATATATGTAACATGACTAAGAAAATCAGCCTCAAAATAACAATCAATCTTTTAAGGCCCATCTGGGCATTTTATTTCATTAGGCACTGAGTAACATTACCTCTTTACAATTTTGTTTATGAAATTGCTCTGCTTTACTGTAAGTCATGCGAGCTCATATTTTTGCCATGGAAAATACAATATCAGAAAAATGGCAAGAAATCAATAAACCAAACTCTCCCATATGCCCACAAATATTCTACCCCATTTTGTAGTAATTCATATACTGCAGCATATTGGATATGCTATAACTGAATAATTCTTAATGATTTTCACCATTTTTATGTATTAGCAATGTACCAGTTTTATTTACCTATAATGTACACTCATGCCAGTTCCTACATGACTAATAGCACTGGTATTTAAATATTCATGATAGCTTTTCTTAACATGACACTCTTCATTCCAAATGACTCTTCATTCTGGCCGGGATTTTTTAGAAACGGACACATCTGGAGGAAACAGAATGAGGAAAGTTCTGAGTCTGTTTCAGAGCACTGTTGTTACAACACTGGAACAAATTACAAGAAGGAAAACAAAGGTGATAAGGGAACTGAAAACTAAGGCCTCTGAAGAGAAGGTGAAAGAGTTTAGTCTTGAGAAAAGATTACAGGTAGGGATATAATAGTATTCTTTAATTATCTTTACATATTCCATATATAGGAAACTCAAGACCAGTTCTCTCATAATGTGCCACGTGATGTAAAATGTAGAGTTTGAGTGAAGTTTTAATAGCACTTTTTTTCAAACAATAAAAGCAGTGAAACCAATTCCCCTGAGGATGGTTGGTTTCCCTTCATAGATGTGTTCAACTAGAAACTAGATGGCCATTTGTCTGGAATGTGTCATTTTAATTTCTGGAACACTGGGACAGAATATAAATCCTTCCATTCCCCACCATCCATTCAGAGCTGAAGAAGCTTCTTGGATGAGAAGCGAAATGTCTTTAAAAAGGAAAAACAATAAGATCCATTGCCTTCTGAAAAAGCACCTTTGGGACACTGGCCTAAATACTCCTTCCAAATCTACAATTCTATGAAAACAAGTAAATACAAGTAGTTGGTTTTAATCTTAGAGTATCTAAATTGAAGTGCATATTGTTCTCTAAGTTCGCTTCAACAGCTTGCTTCCTACCCTCAGAGTTCTCAAATAAAAGAGCACACAGAGACACATCCGAAACAGCTATTCAACTAATATGTCAGTTTTCTGTCTCTCTTTTTTAACTATTATAAATGTCAAAATCTGGAGAAGAGAAGCTTTGACTACATGCTACAATCCAGTTCTGTTTCTTCTAGTTTGAGGTTTGCTTCTAGAAAAAGTGGACACGGCGGCTCAGTGATTAAGACGCTGACCTTGTCAATCAGAAGGTTGGCAGTTCAGTGGTTCAAATCCCTAATGTAACAGGGTGAGGTCCCATTACTTATCCAGTTTCTGACAACCTAGCAGTTCAAAAGCACATAAAAAATGCAAGTAGAAAAACAGGGACCATTTTGTTGGGAAGATAACAGCGCTCCGTGAGCCTTCAGCATTGAGTCATGCCAGCCACATGACAACGGAGATGTCTTTGGACAGTGCTGACTCTTCGGCTTAGAAACAGAGATGAGCACCTCTACTAGAGCTGGAAACAACTAGCATACATGTGTGTGGCCTTCAACTTTTACCTTTACTAAAAAAAGGAGGAGTTGGGAGAAAGCCAATTGGGCAAGAGGAAAAAATGTTTACCTTCTCTCTTTGCTTCTATTAAAATTCTTTCCCTCCTACACTCATCCAGTAGTTATGACAATTTGCCAAATATAGCCTCCTACTTTGCAGTATATACACTTTTGTCATTAAATAGATTGGTGTTTTAAAAGTATATAGTTGAAGAAAGTGACAGTTGTATCAATCTAGGCCAAGCTGATTGGTCAATCTACTGCATACATACATACAACCACATACATAATAATCTGTGGGTGTAAACAACATTGGTTTGGCACCTACATATGCATAAATTTTGACTATTAGAATTTGATCCTTTTCTATTGTAAAATATTCATAAATGGGCTGCTACTGCAAATATGGGGACATTTTTCAGTATAAGTGTGTACAGTCTAGGTGAGCCAACTTTTGTGTCACAAGAATACCTCATCCAAGAGTTAAATATTCCTGTTATTGGTTGGTTATTTCTTTTTGTTTCAATGTTGGCATTAAAGTAAAGTTACAAGATTTTGGTTTCTTTTCATATAAATGGAGATTGTAGCCACTTTTATGGATGTTTCTGGGCAAATCCTCCCCACTCCGTCCCCGACCTAATCTTCCTCAGAATCCTGCAGGAGTTTCTGGATAGCTTCCAGAAACTCCCGCAGCCCTGTTCTGTCTTCTTTATTTTAAAATTTGTTGCAGATGAATCCCAAAGTTTTACATTCCATTTTATTGCCTTATTTGCCTGCATTTATTTATTGTTGTTCAGCCACTAAATCATGTCCAAATCTCCATGACCCCATGGGTCATAGCGGGCCAGCCCTCCTGGTCCTCCACTGTCTCCAGAGTTTGCCCAAATTCATGGTCATTGAATGCCTACATTTATGGGACAACTGTAAAAATGGAGAGGCCAAGAAACAGATCTAAATAATCAATCCTTACCTGGATTGCAAAAACATCAAATCAAGATATGTTTGCTTTTCTAATCATTTGGGGAAAGTCTACAGAAAGATTCCCATTTCAAGTCATGCCTTTCCAAATTTTCTACAAACACAACTACTTTACTTGATTTGCTAAGTTATGTAAAAGTAAGCCACCATTTCTCCTACAAGGAATCTCCATAGTATGATTTTTTAAATGCAAACTATGAACATTTAACTAAAGCAAGTGTTTGTTAGGTTTTTAGAATCATTCTAATTCTTATAATTATTGTGGATCCCAATATACAATAAACACACCTAACCAGGGAATAATTCAGTCTGAAGTTATATTTCTATACATTACTCCATCCCTTTTTGTTGTTCCATTTTTACTCTGGACATAGCTATGGAAAACACAGAACAAAGAACTCAGCATGAAAGTGAGGTTATCTGAATATAGACGCCTATAATATATCACACTCATATAGTATCATACCAATGTTTAGTGAGTGGTCACTCTCACTTTCTCTGTCTATGTACATTTTATTTTCAGAAAATGACACAGTTTATTATTTCTTTCTCTATTCCTATTCATTTTTCTCTGTATTAACTTCTCAGTCAATACCATACTCCATGTATTTAAAAAAATGGGTGTGAAATGATGAAATTTAGGCTCTAATAATTTAGTCTCTGTTGCCCCAGGATTCTTAGTTGGTGTCTTGGAACTGATTAACTTAGCTTTTTTTCTTGAAATTGGGGGAAAATTGTGTATCCAATTTAAAAATGTTTAAGTTTGTAAATATAATTTAAAAAATCTTCACATTGTATTGTGAGCTTTGTGCAAATCTTTATTTGTTTAAAATATGATATGGAAACCATGCAAACCATAGGGTTTTTTTCCCTCATTCTTTTATTGGGAGTAAATATAGGAGACACCAGTATTTCTTCTGTTCAATGAATATTGAATGAATGTGTACTTCTTCCAGAAGATCTAATCAGGGTGTGTTTTCTCTATGTTTGTCTGTGCAAGTCTAATCTGGACAGATGCATAAATGTTACTTCTATGTCTTTCAGCCATGCAAAGTTAGCCAGGTCAAGAAACAGATACCACAGGGACTTCTGGAATAATGATTCCATTGCTAAGGGGATTGTACCAGAATATTGAAAGATGGTTCCTTCGTATATTAAATATAATCAAGGCAAGGTTATTTGGACTTTTTTTTTTTACATTTCTCACAAGAGCAGGGGTGGTGCAGTGGTTAGAATGCAGTATTGCAGGCTAACTCTGCCAACTTCCAGCAGTTCAATCCTGATCAGCTCAAGGTTGACTCAGCCTTCCATCCTTCTGAGGTTGGTAAAATGAGCCTCTCAGCTCCGGCGGTCCTTGGAGGAAACCGATTATCTAGATCCCTTTCAGTCGGGATTTAGGCCTGGCTACAGCACGGAAACCGCTTTGGTCGCACTGACCGATGATCTCTGGAAAGCCAGGGATGGGGGTCATGCCTCCGTCCTAGTGCTCCTTGACCTCTCAGCGGCCTTTGATATCATCGACCATGGTATCCTTCGGCGACGACTGCGGGAGGTGGGGATGGGAGGCACCGTTCTACGGTGGTTCTCCTCTTACCTCTCAGACAGGTTGCAGTCGGTGTTGGTCGGAGGGCAGAGATCGACCCCTAGGCCCCTGAATTATGGGGTACCACAGGGTTCGGTCCTGTCCCCCCTCCTGTTTAACATCTACATGAAGCCGCTGGGTGAGATCATTCGACGGCACGGGATAAATTACCATCAGTATGCGGATGATAAAACAGCTGTATCTGTCCGCCCCGTGCCAACTCAGTGAAGCGGTTGATGTGATGTGTCAGTGCCTCGAGGCTGTTAGGGTCTGGATGGGGGTTAACAAGCTTGCACTCAATCCAGATAAGACCGAGTGGCTGGTGTGTTTCCCGCCCACTAATTGGCCAAGTTTTCCATCTCTCAGGCTGGGGGTCAAACAGTACGCCCCTCAGACAGGGTTCGCAATTTGGGAGTCCTCCTGGACCCACAGCTGACTTTTGAACACCACTTGTCAGCTGTGACCAGGGGGGCATTTGCCCAGGTTCACCTGGTGCACCAGTTGCGTCCCTACCTGAACCGGGAGGCCCTCGCAACAGTCACTCGTGCCCTTGTGACCTCAAGACTGGACTACTGCAATGTGCTCTACATGGGGCAGCCCTTGAAGAGCATTTGGAGACTTCAGCTTGTCCAGAATGTAGCCGCGCGAGCGATTGTTGGTGCACCTCGGTACACCCACGTTACACCTATCCTCCGCGAGCTGCACTGGCTGCCTATTGGTCTTCAGATACGCTTCAAGGTGCTAGTCGTTACTTATAAAGCCCTTCATGGTATTGGACCTGGGTACTTGAGAGACCGCCTGCTGCCAATTACCTCCAATAGACCGATTAGATCCCACAGATTAGGCCTCCTCTGAATTCCATCCACTGGCCAATGCCGACTGGCGACCACCCAGAGGAGGGCCTTCTCTGTGGCTGCTCCGGCCCTCTGGAACGAGCTCCCCATGGAGATTCGGACCCTCACCACCCTCCAGGCTTTCCGCAAAGCCCTTAAAACCTGGCTGTTCCGACAGGCCTGGGGCTGATGACTTCCTGTCCCCGCTCAAATGGTGTGCCTGTTGAGTTGTTTTAAATTGTGGTATTGTTTGTCCATGTCTTTTTTCCCCTATTTGTATTCCCTATCCCCCCCCCGCCTTGGGTTGTGAGCCGCCCTGAGTCCCTTCAGGGAAAAGGGCGGCATAGAAATATAATAAATTCAATTCAATTCAATTCAAGACTGTTGGGGGCAAGATGCTGACTCTGTAAACCGCTTAGGGAGGGCTGTAAAACATTGTGAAGCGATATATAAGTCTAAGTACTATTGCTATTTGCTGCAATCTCTGAACTATATAATATTTTCTGCAAGTCCCTCCTTAATGGTTCTTTATACTTTTAGGTCTTCTCTAAGTTCCTTTACATTGTTATGGTTTTCTGGATAGTACAGACGCAAGTAGTAAAGTTCAGTAGAATGGTACTTCAGCCATGCTGTGGTGTCCTTATTGTTGAACATTACAAATAAGGCTTTATTCCTACAAAGATAAAAGTCTTTATGTTAATTGCATCCAACTTATTTCTATTATCCTATTCACTTATTCACACAGTGCTCAAGTGCATGTTTGTAAGCTTTGCATACTGAATCTCTTACTGTACTTTTCTCTGGTTTCTCAGCTGAAAACATAGTTATCTATCCTAGAAACAAGTGATACATAGTCACTGCAAAATTAGTGGTTGTTTTTAAAACATTCCTTAGTTTACTTCATGAGCTTTCATTTTTATCCAAGTTTGACTTTCCATGGGCCATAGTTCAATTAATCAGACGGGTACAATTTGATAGATACCAAGCATTTAGTTCCATCAAGTTTGCAAGGCAAAAACAAAAGAGTACTTTTAGACCCCTGGAAATGGAACTCAAGGGGAAAAAACAGTTTTGTAACTAGCCAAGGGCTATACCAGTTTCCCAGAATAGTTGTTGGTTTGCATGGAGGCATTGTCATTTTTTAGAGTTTGATTAACTGGATCATACTGGATTAGAACAGGAAATACAAAGTTTTCCAAGATGACATTATAGTTATAGTGTCAATTAGAAGCACCTGAAAAAGTAGTGGCTAAATTAAAGTTAGCCAGAATAACTATAAATCCAGCTTTTATAGCATTCCAAGACCTCAGTTATGTGAAGTTTGTTTTAGATAACCAGGAAAAAGCTGAAACAGGGAAATTAATGATCATTCAGGGAAATGTCCCTGCAGAGAAAACAAAAGAAATTGTGTGAAATTACAGCTGTAGTCACAGAACATATTTAGAAATAAAATGTGGAGAATCCATCAAATGAGATGCCCCTACTATGACACAGTATCTCTGATTATATCAGATACAATTTTCTATACAGAATGAATCAAATCAAAATGTGTTATGATAAAAGGCCAACAATGCCAAGAAAAAGAAAACAACAAAAAGAAAAGCAATAAAAGAGTTTGGGGAATGAATTGTCACTGTATTTCTCCTTCAGCCATACAAAATTTGGCTACTATATTAGTGATAGTATGGTTGGAATCTTAGAGAAGAAGATTGTGTAATCTGTTTCTCCCTTCCTGGGAGACCTTGTAGAAAGAGACATTTATAAACTCTGCCATGATCCTTATAGAAATTCCACAGAAACAACACCTGTTGGACATTTTCTTTTCCCCAACAATAACATGAACAGGTATGTTATGAAAATGAGATTTTAATAA
The DNA here is from genome assembly GCF_009769535.1 of Thamnophis elegans. Taxonomy (NCBI): domain Eukaryota; kingdom Metazoa; phylum Chordata; class Lepidosauria; order Squamata; family Natricidae; genus Thamnophis; species Thamnophis elegans. Next base: position 79,356,202 of record NC_045542.1, read on the forward strand.
ATCCAATAATGACCATGTTATCTCATTATACTTGGCCCTAAAAAAATTCCCTTCTTCAACTTGAGGAAGGCTAGTATGCATAAATGATTTGAAGACTGCAAATGTCTTTGGCTGTCAAGATTCTGCTGTCCCTGGAAAGGGTGCTGAAGGATGATTCTTTTTGCATTCAGTTGAACACACTTAGAATCTTCCATAACAGTGGGAGGACTCTAAGTATGTGCATCTGTGCAAAGATAGGCAATCCTTCCCAGATATTCAAACGGTGGGGAGATCAAGGCAGCAATGAGGTACCTCCACTCGTAACCTCATATACTGTATATTTTCTTTTTCATATATGAACTTTTAATGCCTGATGGCTTTTCAGAAAGGTGACTATGTTATCTTCCTACCATCTTGAAGACTTAACAAAATGTGTACAACTTACATTTCTATGTTCTTATCATTGGAGCAAGAGGATCTATAAATAGTGAAAATGTATATGCATGAGACATAAATACCTATGATAATTATCTTAGTAGTGATGGTTATTCATGAAACAATCATTGGGGTAGAACATAGTCATTCTTGCACTGGTTACTCACAGACACATGCATCATGATTTTTAAAAAATGGCATCTCAAGATTAGTTGTACTATTATGTCTGATGAGTTTACATTTGAAACATTGATTCTGTTTTATTTTGTCAGTATAAGTTTGAATATCTGAATTTAGATTACCAAGGGTTACATTAATTCTCAGGGAGACTATTTGTTTATCTATCCCAGGATTGTCTCTCTTTTTTTGGAAATATCTCTCCCGGGTATCCTTCACATTTCCTTCATGTTAATAGAACCAGCACAATCTACATTGGGGACCTTTTGTATGTAAAACCTGTGTTCTTCCACTAAGCTGTCCCTAGCCTACATTGGAGACTGCTCTATGAAATACTGAAATCTTTATTGATTACATTGATTTAAATGTTAAAACTCTATAGCATCCCTGAAGGTTTAAATTAAATATGCTATGCACTTTCCAAATCAAAGCTTTATTTGTGTGTGTGTTTGTGTGTGTGTTCGTTCCCTGTAGTGTATGACAGAGTATACAGCTTTTTTGTTAATTAAAACTAAAAATGTTTTATATGTATGTGGCTTTTGCTTACACTTTGTATAATTTTTGCTTAAGGAAATGCAAGAATAATATTATTTGTTCTTATTTAACATCAGCATTGTGGTCATAGCCGTGCCCAAGAGTTCTATTTTAATATTTGAGCAACCTTGTTTATATTTTTTTTTACTTTTTTCATTCTTTGTTTTTTGGTCTGGTAATTAAGGTTTCAGACTAAAATCCAGGAAACTGTGAGTTTTAGTTCTGCTTTGGCCATGAAAGTCAGCTGGGTGACTTTGGGCCAATCACTCTGTCTCAGCCCCTCACCTCAGAGGACTGTTGGGGGGAAATAGGAGAAGGAATACATCTTAGTTATATTCTCTATCTAGAGTTATTTATAAAGGCAGGATTTCAAAAATCTAAAAAAGAAAACCAAAAAACCTTCAACCTCTACAGGCTGAAGAATTAAAGATTCTGGAAGCTATTGGTTTCTGGCTGGCTGAGACTATTGAAATTTTTATTTCAAAATCTTCATTCAGATACAACAAACAAATGAGACAGAAACCAAAGAATAAAGACCATCCCGAATATGTTTAGCAAAAATATAGCACAGCAAAAGACCTCCATTTCGGGCACATCGGGGTCTTGAAATGATGAGAAACCTAGTGTAAGATAGAGGATAGCAGCAGGAACCGGATAGACAAAGTAGGAAATATGCCCACAGGTGTGAAGACCCAGAGAAGGTTTGAAACCCAGGGATCCTATAAATAAAATACTTCCATCAGTTTGCCTTCACCATGTTGAGGTTGAAAGTGTAGCAGTGGAATGGAAAAATCACTAGTTTATTCTCCTTCCCCATTTGTTGTATCTAACTCAGACAACTTTCATCTATAACTATGGTTCTTGCAGTATCCTAATACAGTGTTTCACAACCTCAGCAACTTTAAAATATTGGGTTGGGAAGATCTGGGTGTTGAAATCTGCACATCTTAAAGTTGTTGAGGTTGAGAAAGTCTCCTCTAACAGAACACTTTGAAACAAGCGAACAGTTAATGAACAAGTGTCCTTAGTAAGCCACAGGACTGGTCTTCTAAAGTTGAGAGTTGGTGTGAAATTGGGATTTATATTCTATGTGGTTTATAAACAGGCAATAGTCAGTGCTGAAGATCTACTTATTTTACTTCTATTCCTTCTGAGTACCATGAGGAAGAGCAAGGCTCGGCATTCTGATTTCTACATTTGAATAGCTGAACAAAATCCCCCATGCAGGATACTGAAAAGGGATGGTCACTCTTCTTCGTTTTTTATTTCTAGAGTAAATTTTAAAAAATCCAAAATAAAATAAAATAAAAAAGTAAAGTAAAATGAAATGAAATGAAATGAAGTAATAAAATAAAGGCAAATTCCAATCAAAGTCTATTTCACTCCTTCAATAGTATTGTATAATACTACTGAACATTTTTATCTAATAATGCTAATTGTTATACTAAGTAGCTGGAGATGCAACAGAAAGAGGTTTGGGGATTTAAAATCCAGATTTATTCAAAATAGCTGTTCAAATATAATCCTGAGTTTTCTGGATATAGTAGAATGTATCCTATTTAGATACAATTTATACTAGAGCTGAGCATATCTTTGAAGAGATGTTTCATTTGGATTCAGAAGAAAAACACTATTTCGAAACTGCTGTGAGAAACATCAGAGGCTCTATGTAAAGGCGAAACTATGTAGTTGCATTGTTGGTCTCAGTCCAACTACCTTTTCAAACAATAACAAGCCAATTTAAACTGCCAGTTCAGGAGAAAACCTAATAGAGGCACATTCTATCATCACTTCATCTGAATAAAAAAAAATACATCACCTCTAATGTGTAAAGTACTTAAATGTGTAAAGATCAGGAACCAGGACATCTCACAAAGGCCTATTATACAATAGCCCTCATATTCCATAATTTTAGTAATATCTGGAATGTCATTACCATATATACTGGGCATCTATGACCAATATTACTTGAAGTCCCAATAGCTGGTTGAAATCCAGATGTTACCTGACATCTCAAACTTAGATGTCAATTGGAACATTATTTCAAGGGACACCTGACAGTAATTTACACTCCCATGTTTGTTTTCCCATCCATCTGATTAGAACTTTATTGAAAATTGGCAGTCATGCAGCATAGCTCTTCAGTTATAAAGGAGGATAATTCACTCACCAGAATAAGTAAACAAAGTTATACATTATTTTCTGGACAGAGCCTAAGCTATTTGAGACCATGTTCCAGAGAAATAGGATGACTTCCTCTATGAATTCCAATGAGCCTGATACTGACCTTTTCCTCCACCCCAGTTTCTCTTGTTGTATGACTTTGGATACGGAGAGCAAATTAGCCTGCAAAGTCAGCTAGAAGGTTTACTTAACTCAGAAATACTGCATTTTCTAAAAGGAGTCTTGACCGAATCAGAATAAAGTTGAAAGAAGTTGAAACCATCAGACAAGAATCAACCAAACAACCAAATGTTTCAAAGTTACAAATAATTATTCTAGCATTAAATAACAACTAGTTATTTTAGCATTGAACACATTTTAACCTCTTTATTAGAAAGACAAGTATGAAATAGCCCTGTTAAAAAAGCCTCAAAAATGGCCCAAGAAAAGTCTCAAAAACAGGCCAAAAAAGCATTGGAAAAGGGCTGAAAAAGCCCCGAAAATAAGTAGAAAAAAGTTGGGAAAGGGCAGAAAAAGGGCCAAAAAGGGCCAAAAATGGGGCACGCGGAGGCCAAAAACCTTTTTTTGTTGTTGTCTCCCTCTTCTAAATTTAGGCGAGTCTTATAGTCAGGTGCATCTTATAATCTGAAAAATATATAATTAGTTCAGAACTGTCACTAATAGGAGTACCACCGAGCTGAAGTGGTTATCTCCAAGAAAGATTTAGTCCTTTTGCTTATTGACCTAACTGCTTTGGCAGGCAGGAAGGAATACAAGCAGGACTTTGTATGTTTACAGCTACTATATGTGGGTGGCAAAAATCCAGAAAACTACTGAATGTCAGCATTTTAGGGCTTCAAAAAGCAGTAAACTGAACCAGGGAATGCAGTGACCAGCAATGTTTTTAATATCTTATTTTATTTAAAATTTACTACATGCAAAGTGATGTATTATTTCTCTTTAAAAAAAAATCCAGGCTTATCAGATCAGGAACACTCACATTTTATATCTATTCAAGATACCAAACTACAAATGAAATATGGGACTCTTTTACAAAAAATACAGTAGGTTAAAAATAAAGTGATAGTTATATAAGTGTATTGGAAATGATACACTTGCATAATGCTTGCATTTGATAATTATATACAGAATTGTAACTGTTTACTGTAACAGCATGTTATCCTTTATATTTTTTTCACTTGCTTTTTTAAGCACTTGTTATGTATTTTTATTATGTAAATATTTTGTGTTTTGAACCGTTTGGTTTTTTTGTTATTTTTTAAAAAGCAATAAAAAATTTATTAAAATGTTATGAAGTTGAAATAATATAGATTAATCCACTTTAGATATTCCTACAACATAGTTAGCTAGATAGTTACACAGTACTAAACTAGTAGGGAGGTATGCATCATTATACATGCATTTAGCAACCAGATTTATACCCGGGCTATCCTCAAGAAGACTTGCAAAAGAATAAATATATTATTCAGAGAAATATTTTTATTCGGAGAAAATTTCTTTGGACAGATGGCTTTTTCCAATTTAATCTATTTGGGTATTCTAATAAAGTTTAGGTAACACCAACCTCTCCCCTGTCTAAAAGCAAGAAAATTTACCATGTTTTCTTCATTTGTTATCTAAAAAAGAACCCATTTACTTGAAAAAAAATTACAATTAATTGCAGACATAAATAGTCATTACATGAATATATGTCATGTTGCACACTTTGGGGCAAGGATGCAAAGAGGAAAAAGGATAAACTAACCATATAACACAAAGAAATTAAAGGCATGAGATAAGAAAAAGAAAATGGAATATATGTAATTTACCCCATGCTTGTCTATACTGTACTATCCCAGCAAATCATTCTTGTTTCCTTCTTTCATACTGAAAGTGGTCACTCACTTCTATATTCACTTCACATTCATACATCATTTATTCATTCTTGAGTAAAGTTAAAAAGAGAATAGTATCTCTGTGTAAACATATATGCAAGCAAAATTAGGTGGCAGAAAACATACATATTACATGCAGCATTTGGATAGCCCCTTCTTTTTAGCAGTGCCCTCAATTCATGAAATTGGTATGATGAGAAATTCTTGAAATCAGTAATTTCTTTTCAAATTCCTCTTCCAATCAAAACTTGTTCCAACAAAACTGATGCTAACATTGCCACTCAAAGGTTCTAAGGAAGATTCCTACACCGACTCAATAAGATCCAGAAAGTCTCTAACTATGGACCTACTACACGTCTTCACACTCTTGAAGCAAAGACTGAGAATAGCTCTATTTTGTTACTTATAACAAAATGAGTGTTAAATAATTATATAGATCTACAGCTAGATAAAAGTAGGAGACAATGAACATTTTAAACATGCACAAGCATTGCTTAAGAATTCCACCTGTTAATCATTATGACATGCTGGACAGTTCATAAATTAGCCATTTTAAAAATTTTAAAATGTTCGAATTCTACCTGCAAAGTGGTATCTCTCAAAAGATTCCGTTCATAGTTTATTATGAGAAACTTTCCCCCTTTTTTTCTATAGACTTGATTGAATTTTTTAAAATTATGAATATTGTTTCGAAAAAACAAAAGCACAATTTCCCACAAAAAACAGCAGTTTGCCACTTGGATATTAATCCCATTGGAGATTCTAGAGTATTGATTTTCTAAAAAATATTGCAAGTTTCAAAGAATTATTGGTTTAGATAATAATGTTCTATATCCTTGTTTGTAACCTTGGACATAAAGGTGTTGCTGTCGTGGTACACACTAAAGAAAAAGAAACAATGATAATCAGGACAGGAAGGTGAGATCAGATGTACTGCAGCAGGATACACACAAAGAATCTAGTGAAGGTTATATAAGATTTCTCTTTCTGCACACCTCCGGGTTTCTCTCCTAGGGAGGGAGAAATTGAAAATGGACAAATAAAAGCTAAACTTATATGCCTCTTCCACCCTCTCGTATTATGGCTCTCTACTCAATGCTTCCTTCCCTCTTATGCTAAGTGCAATTGATAGAAATCTCACTCACATGTATTTATTAATGAAAAATGTGCATTAGTCCAGTAGGACTTTTAATGTAGGTATACCTGCAAATCAATGGTTGATTTAGTAAAGTTTTACCAGACTTCCAGAATATAATCACAGAGAGCTTACTCAAGCCTTTTACACATATAAGTCATTCATCTGAGATTACCAGCTATACAAATTGAATAAATTTTAAAAAATGGAAATATTATGGATAGAATATAAAATTAATCTGGATAGTTATACACCTCATCATATACATTTACAGTAATATTTCTGGTGGTAGATGATATTACCCTTCTCTTGAATATTTAAGTACATGTGTGAAATGATGCGTGTATCAGATATACAGCCATCTTCTTGTTCAGTAAGTGGAATGCTTCTGAATACATTTGAGAAGCTCCAATGATATAATAGTCAGGAATACTATTCATCAGCTAAGGCTGCATGTGGAAACAATGCATATTACCTAGATATTCATGAGCTCAATGAAAAAAATGGTCTTTATAACGATTGCCACTAAAGTTGGTTCAACAAGATGCATAAAATAGAGATATTGTTGGAAAATGTATTCATGCTAAATTGGCTGCAGTGGTTCCAAGAAGACAAAGAACTAGGAGTTTTTTTTTTAACTGTTAAAGCTATAAATTAAATGAGCAATTCAAATTAGTTTCGCTAGTATCAGCTTTTATAGAGAATGAGATTATCACAAGGCTGTGTTTAGGGTAGTGAATACTAGAGATACAGTCTATATCTTTGAGAAAGTCTTCCACTGAGATGACATTAGACCCCTTTTCTAGAGAGAGAGAGAAAGAATATGAAATTTTGCTGCTTCCCACCTCTCACCCTGATTTTCTCATGCATTATATTTTTAGTTGTTGGTTTAAATTCCAAGAGCTGTTTTCATTTATTTTAATATTTTTATCATGTTAAGATTTCATTTTCAAAGGCCTTTCACCACAAGCTCTCTATTCCTGATACCAATATAGCTGTACATATAAGAAAACTTAAACATTTCAAGTTCTTACTTTTAAAATGAAATAAGTTCAAAATACTCAAAAATATCCATTTCAAAGGATGCAGTTCATTAATTGACACCCTCAAGTTACAGATTTCCTAATCTATTTTTATATTTCCTTTGACAGTAATAAATAAATACAATTGTCAAACGGCACCATTTTATAAGATAAAACAGTTGCTTGATATTGTGTAATCTGTGTGCTATAAAAAGACTAATACTAGCACTTTAGGGGGGGGAATTAAAGATTTGAAATTTTTAAACTTTTCTTACTCAAGTAAGAAAGGATCTATGCATTGCCTAGTTTTGTGAATTGATAGAAGGTTTAGCAAATTATGAATCACTGCTGAAGAAACCAGTAGAAAAATATGTATAACAAATGGGTCAGAGGTGATATTCAGCAGGTTCTGACCAGTTCTGGAGAACCATTAGCAGAAATTTTGAGTAGTTTAGAGAACCGGTAAATACCACCTCTGACTGGCCTGCCCCCAATTATTCTCTGCCTCCCAAGTCCCAATTGATTGGGAGGAAATGAGGATTTTGCAGTAACCTTCCCCTGGAATGGGCAGGGAACAGAGATTTTACAGTATCCTTTCCCTGGACTGGGGTGGGAATGGAGATTTTACAGTATCCTTCCTCTGCCATGCCCACCAAGGCATGCCACACCCACCAGCCACGCCCATAGAACCGGTAGATTAAAAGATTGAATCCCACCACTGAAGTGGATATATGTGAGCAAATACATACTAACAAATAGAGAGTATTTGCTGTGATAGCTGAGAATGACAGGAGCTGAAATATTCAGAGAGCATCAGACTTAGGAAAAATAAACTTGCTAATTTTCAGCAATGGCAAACTCTCTTAAGCAATTATCTTAAAATCAAAAAGTTTGCCTGTTTCATGGGATAGAGGTGGATTCCATTCCTATATGAAGATAAATATATTTGCATTGGTGAATCAAGCTCTAATTTTAGCTAGTCTAACAAGAATATTCTAATAGTAATTATCCCCCGAGCAATTATCCAACAATGGCTGAAAAAGAAAATTGGGGGGAAAGCTTTTAAATACAAACATACAGACAGGCTAAAGCTTTGGAACATTTCATCTAAAGTAGATTCCTTGGCAGGTTGCCACTGGTTTTATCTAAGTTGTGCGTTTTTAAAAGATAGTTATTAATTATCTTAAAATACCTAATCTTTAATAAATTAAATGTTAGTTAAATAAAATAAAAAGAAAAGATGACCCATTGCAGATTTAAATTGTGATGCACTGTAGCTAAAGTTAATGCCAAAGAAAAAGACATAACTGCTTTAAGAAAAGTATTACAAAGTAACCAATTTTCTCATAAACTAAAATTCCAGATTCTTTATGAAAACTGTAGAAGCTCAGAGGTAACTTTAGCATTCAGATCATCCACTAAAAAGTATGTCACATTTGTTAATTTTTCCATGAAGTCTACAATTCACAGTCTGTAAGAAGGTCTGTTTCAACATCTTCACTGCTATGTTTTAGAAGGTTCTTAACAAAAGGTTTATGGAAAATATTTTAAAAATCTACCTGTCCGTGATCTATCAGGTAGTTATCTATATAGTCTTTGATACCATACTAATATTCTAAAATGTTGATGATTTAAAAAATATCGCTTTGCAGAACCATATTGGTTTAGTTGTTTTATTTTAAAATTTTGGCCTTAATAAGCCTTATTATGTTGTACGTAATAATGATTTTAATGACCACAGATCAGAAACCAGCATCTACATGTGGATTTTGCAACAGTGGCGCTGGAGAACACAGCAACCACTCTTACATAAAGAGATTCTGGAAACAGTAGTCTGAGACATTTGTGGGTCTCCAAACTAACATCCCTCCAATACACTGTGTACTTTTCAAATCAGTCTGCCCTTAATGGACAAAAGAAAGTCTGCCAATACAAACATTAGGCAGTTGTGTCTCCTGGTATACAAATCAGAATATATTTCATATGTTCCTTGAAGTTTTTATCCTTTAGCAGGAAAATATATAGCTCATCACCAGGAACGCATGAGGTAAAGTCATCAAGATTCACTTTAATAGGTTGTTGTGTTTTTAATTGAAGTATGCCCCTGTCATATCTCCTTTGTTCATCTTGATCCCTCAATTTTAAAATTTCAAGCTGTCTGTTACTAAGCAGAGTCACTTCTAAGTATCTCAAATATTCCCCACTTGATTAGAACTGGTTTTCTCCTTCTCTTTCTACACGTCTCTAAAACATAGCTTGTTTGGTGAGGAGAATCTCTTCCAGAGGGAAATCTCTCCCCTCACATTCCTCTATCAAAGCTGCCTTGTTCATAGATGTTATATAATGTTACAACTGTAATTTGCAGGTTTTGTGTCAAGAACTTTTCTGTATCCCTACCTTTTCCAGTTATCATTACCACTTAGTAGCATCTGCAGGATCTTGCCAGTTCTATAGGAAGAATGAAAGCAACATCTGGGCTTCATTGCCGCAGGGTTCCACCACTTGCATCACATTGCCGCAACATTACTTTCATCTCTCTGATCTCCTCCTGCCCTGCCTCAAAGGCCACTGCAGGGAATTATGTATTTTTGTGCAACTTTATTTCAACAAATGTTTGATATTGTTCTGTCCCTCCACTGAGCTATCCTTTCTGTTCATAAATTTTCAGTTGAACTTCCACAACAGCTTTCATGTGGGGATCCTTTTCTTATTTTACTATTCTTTTTCTTCAAAATGAACCCATGGATATCTGTAAAGAATCTATGATTTTGCTACAACCATGAAGTCTTATCTTGATTAGAAATCTGTTTTTCTCTTTATTTTTGTGTATGTATCTGAGTTAATGGGACTAGATGGAATGTGGAAAAGGTATAGAATAGCAGTCACTTGGTTAATGTTTAAACAAATAATCCAATTAGCATTTATCTCATTATCTTTATTTGTATCCTGAATATTCTCATAACTCTAGGCAGCTTAGTGCCCAGAGTCCCAAGGGTGATTTTTCAAAAGGCAACTTTTTTGTTGGTGGGGGGGACTTCAGTTGCCTTTTGAAAAAGCATCTTTAGGACAACCATGAACTGGATGACTGAGAATCTCCATAGACATTTAGTGCCTAGAGCTAATAAAAAATATTTCTTAAAAAGAATAAGCAATTAAAAGCTTATTTTAATAATGAGCAACTATTGCTAATTACAATTGACACTACCACTAAAATGTTCTTCAAGCACCTTCCTAAAATGGACTGACTTCAATATTTTATGGAAAGACATCCGAGCAGGGATACATTTGCTCTTAGAAGGCAAACTCTTCTAGAATATCCAGGATTCTAAACACCGCTCTCTATTGGAGCAGGTTCAGAATATGGACAGCATTTGGGTGAAGCATAAATAACTTATTCTTATTATTTTTTCCAGGAAATGGGAATTATAATTTTCAAAGTAAATCCTCATGTGTTCCCAATAAAAAGGTACCTTTTATCAGGATAAAATAGTTATCCATTTAGACAGAGCCGAGGTGGTGCAGTGGTTAGAGTGCAGTACTGCAGGCCACTTCAGCTGACTGCTATCTGCAGTTCGGCCGTTCAAATCTCACCGGCTCAAGGTTGACTCAGCCTTCCATCCTTCCGAGGTGGGTAAAATGAGGACCCGGATTGTTGTTGGGGGGCAATATGCTGACTCTATAAAACCGCTTAGAGAGGGCTGAAAGCCCTATGAAGAGGTATATAAGTCTAACTGCTATTGCTATCTTTGTCCATAACCTTCAGTTGGGTGAAATGGTACCTCATACAATAACAATTTTGGAAACAAGATACCTTAAATAGGCTAAACTCATGAGTCCCATAGGATTTAAATTTGGCAAATTTGTGGCTGCTTCAGTACTGCTGTGCTACCATGCTGCTGTCCAGAGATTCAGTAGACTGGACCCGTGACCCGTCAAAACCGTGGTAGACTAAAGCGCGCTCGATGAAAGCGCGTACGTGACGTCATCACAGCGCGACGAAAACAGCACGCTGTGAGCGGTAAACTTAAAATTAACCCTAAATCTAAACCTAACCCCCCCAAACCTAACCCTAACCCTAAACCTAACCCTAAACCTAACCCTAAGCCTAACCCTTAACCTAACCCTAAACCTAACCCTATACCTAACCCTTAACCTAACGCTAAACCTAACGCTAACCCTTAACCTAACCCTAAACCTAACCCTAATTCTTAACGTAATCCTAAACCTAACCCTAAACCTAAACCTAACCCTTACCTTTATGTGAATCGGCTTGCTTTAAAAGCGCTTTTTAAAGCGCCCTTTTTTCTCCGCGGTTGTATTTGTCGCGCTGCTGATGACGTCAGGTACGCGCTTTAATAGTCTCCACTGGAGATCAGGTAGATCAGTCCCATCCTTGCCCTTTGAAGAATAATTCTGCTGTTGATTGCTATAGGATAGTCAGTCATGGTGAAGCCAGGAAGAAGTCTCCCATTCCCATTGCTTTTTTGCCCATCCAGGGTCATTCTGGGGTTTTTTTTGTGTGTAGGTATGGAAATATCTCTGAAACAATGACCCAAAATGTAAGCTTGAGGCAAAGGCCAAAAACCACTTCTCAGCTTCTGCTATTTTTAAATCAACCCTCTTAATTGACCCAGCTTTAGTCATGGCCCATTTGCTGGTTTGCATCCATCCTTATTCAGTTAATGATTTATTAATATTGCTTCCCATAAAATGAATGTCAATACTTAAATAATTTATATTGGCTAAAAACCTAACAAAGAAATCATTTGACTCCAGGCCTTTTGCAAAATAGAGGAAAAAAATGTGCAATAGTGCGATTTTCAGTCTCTGCTGCCCTTCAAAATACCTGGGGTCTAGCTTGAAATATAATTAGGAGCATTTCCAAATCAAGCAAAGATAAAAGAATAATAGCCAAAATGTCCTGCTTGCTCCTTTTCTTGGCTGAGAAGTCTAAAATACGTTTTTTTTTTTTAAAAAAAAGATACACTTCAATTCTGATAATATTCTACTCCACCAACCATGATTTATGGAAATCATGTTTCTCAAGTTTTTTGTCTTGAGGCTAAAATCTCTGCAGTCAATGTAAGTGCACTGCTTTTGAGTTAATTAAGCAGAAAAAGAAAAATACTCTAGAAATCATTGATTCCTGTATTAAAAGGAACTTTATGCCTAAAGGCTGCTATCCAAAGATCCTGGGAAGGAATATCAGGAGTTATAGTAGTTTTCAGATTGTCCTCACCAAGAGTTATTCTTACTTCCAGGCAGAAAATTCCAACCAGTTGGAGTTGGAGCTTTATTTAAGCTCTGATAGATTAAATAAAAGTTTAAAGTCCTTCCTTTTTAATTTCAAAAAAGAGAAAAATGTGGTGTGCTGCAAAATGGACAGAGCAAGAGAGATTATGAATTCATTCTATCCCCAGCTTGTAATATATACCAGCCAGAGAGTTAGTAGAGATTACTCATTTAAGAAGGAAGGAAAAGCTTAATAAAGAAAAAAAAAACAAATTAATCACATTGACTCCTGGCGTGCTCTGTTTCATTTCCTTAAGTTTCAAAAACATGAATTTAAAGCAACCTAAGCATCATTGCAACAGTTGAACTACAATTACTATTTTTGTCCAGAATCAAAGAACCAAAACACAGGTCCAGCTATAGCTCTCAGCTGATACTCTTACCTCTATTGGCAACAGCAGATGGGCCCTGCTGGAACACATCAAAGGCCTTTGAGTGGATTTTGTTCCCAAAGTGGCCAACCAATCACCAACCAATCATGGGAAATCACAAAAAGCACAAGAAAAACTGTTTCACAAAGTTGTTATGGCAACTAAAGCAGTCCTCCTTGAAGCATTAAGGCAGCTGCATTACTCATGCAGCTATCATGCAGCTGCTTCAAAGACTATCCCCACCTCCCTCTATGCCATTTTACTCTGTTGGCTGTCCTAGTGGAAGAATTGTCCATGCAACAAGAATAGCCTTCAAAGTAATCCTGAATGTCAAACTTCCCTCCTTACAGTCTATTTCCAACTGGACTGAAAACACTTAATCCCAGAAGCAAGAATCCAACAGCTGTTGTATAAAGTGTATTAGAAAAACATTCCTTACAAAATTGTCTATGGAATCTAGAGAGTACTCTGTTTTCAAATGAGAAAGCTAAATAGGCAATCTAAAATGGCAGAGCTCTTGCAATTTTCTACTGCGGAGGAGAGGCACTTGTTAGTTTGTTGAAATAGGCTGCTTGCATTTGTTCATTGTTTTGGTAGTTATTATTCCATGAGAAATAATTTTCACAGGGGCTGTGAAACTTGCAAATGATACAGTTGCTTTAACATTCCAAGGAAGTGTATTTCGCATACACTACATTCATTTGAAATATCTCTTCCAAATGTGTTGTATATTGCTATTGTCATCTATAGTACACATATCAAATTGACTTTTTCCACACCACTAATTTATTAATTTATGTAGTTTTGATTTGCTAATTGTCATTCTTGCAAACATTGTGGGATATATAAAATAGATCTGCATCAGCCTTGGTTTTTTTTTTAACATTTCTATTTGGATTCCTTTTTACCAGTTTGTTTCATCCTTTTCAGATTGCGGGTTTCTATAAACTGAAAATGCAAATTTTATAGCCTAACAGCATTAAAGAACAGATGGGAAGATTCAAAAATTGTGAAAAGCATTAACTCCTTCTCCGCTCTCCAAAACTAACTCGTCTCCAGTTTTATCCAGATATTCATGTTAAATATTTCAAGCCAAATAATGAAAATTGTGATAGCTATTAGCTAGGTATTAGTTAGTTATCTTTAACTAGTTATTACCATTTATGCAGTCATGGTGATAGTAAAAAGCATATGAACATTTATAATAGTTGCTATTTTCCCTCAGATATTTCACAAACATTTCCATATGTTGTAGCAGACATCCATTATTACATTCATTCGCTTGTGATAGTGACACAGATCTCATTTCAATCAGATTTGATCCCTTTGCTCAAGAGACATCTGCTCAAATGGAATAATTAGAAAGGCAAAAGGCAAATTTTATGCATCCATGCTTTGCCATTCACTCTGTAATGATTTTTATAGTGGGGCAAGCTTTCCATATGTGCATGTATTTATCTTTCAGAGGAAAACTGCAGCAATGCATTTGAATGCCTTTTCTTCACAAAGACTTTTACAAATCATTTGGATTCTGGCATAGCATATCAATATAATCATTTCCTTATAACTTCGTTGGTTGAGAAGTGATATTTGAAAATGATGCACCTTTCTCTTCCTTTGTAAAATATTGTTTATCCAGATAAATGCTACATTTTGGCTTCCTTTACCACAAGACATCATGCTTAGGGTATAGTGATTTTAATAGGCTTGGCATGGCATACCCTACTTATTATTATTTTTTGACATGCATATGAATCACTACTGCAATGCGCTCTACATGGGGCAGCCTTTGAAGAGTATTCGGAGACTTCAACTCATCCAGAATGCAGCCGCGCGAGCGATTGTGGGTGCACCTCGGTACACCCACATTACACCTATCCTCTGCGAGCTGCACTGGCTACCGATCGGTCTCCGGATACGCTTCAAAGTGCTAGTCGTAACTTATAAAGCCCTTCATGGTATTGGACCTGGGTACTTGGCCTGCTGCCAATTACCTCCCAAAGACCCGTCAGATCTCACAGGGTCGGCCTCCTCCGGGTTCCGTCCACCAGTCAATGCCATATGGCTATTACCCGGGGGAGGGCCTTCTCTGTAGCAGCTCCGGCCCTTTGGAATGAACTCCCCGCGGAGATCCGGACCCTCACCTCTCTCCAGGCCTTCCAGAAAGCCATCAAAACCTGGCTGTGCCGGCAGGCCTGGGGTTGATGAGTTCCCCTCCCCTCTCGACTGGTATGGCTGTGTGATTTTCATGTATTTTAATTATGTGTACTGTTGTTTATGTTCCCTTTCCCCCCCTGAGTTGTTCGCCGCCCTGAGTCCCTCCTGGAGAAGGGCGGCATACAAATAAACCAAATACAATACAATACAATACAATACAATACTATTAATTTATCATTCTTTGTGAATCCTTTCTTTCTGAATTATCCATTTTATATTACTACAGTATATCAATCCATGTGTATTTTGAGGGGTAGTGAAATATGTGTGCATGTGTGCACATGTGTGTCTTTCTTGAAAATTTATTCAATTCTTATTCAAAATGTTAAATAATTAATATTAGTACTTGGTTGCCTTTTAGAATTTCTCTTGAATGAGAATATAATAAGTATAATAAACATCCATATAGAATTCCATTCAATTTCAAATTCTGGTATTTTCTCTTCTAGCAAAGTACAAATTAATAGTGAAATGTGCCATTCCTATCCAATTTCCAGAGACTGCCTGGAGAAGTCCCTGCAGTTTTTTTGGCAAGGTTTTCAGAAATGGTTTGTCATTGCCTTCTTCGCAAAGCTGAGAGAAAGTGATTAGCCCAAGGTCACCCAGCTGTTTTGTGCCTAAGGCAAAACTAGAACTCATGGTCTCACAGTTTCTAGCCTGATAGCTTAGGTCAGTTTCCTAATTAATTATTATAGGCTTTTAAAGTATATTGAAGCCTGCATTTCTTGTATATTTAAAAAGTGAAAAATAAGAATGGTTTTCTGTATACTGCATTAGTAAATTAGACTGAGATTGAAATATTTAATAAATATTCGAAGTTGAATATGGGAGTGCGGTGAGTTTGAATGTCATGGTATACATATATTATGAAATGTGTGTGGTGCATGTGTGTGCGTGTGTGTGTGTACATTGATCCCTGAATTTGCAAGTGCTGTATTTCTCAGAGACATTTTCAAGGTCATTCTTAGACTTGGTGCTTTGTTTTTTCTTATGCTGCTTATTTGGAGCCAAATTTCATGACAAGCCTTTGAAAACAAGGAAGAGAAGTCTTTCCATACTGAGATCAAAATATGCTTTCTTGTGACAATTTACAAATTATCTATTTATTCCTCCAATTCAAGTGTGTGCCCAGCTACATGTCTGCCTCACCAAATGAAGAGATGCATATGGGCCAGTTATAGCATCTGTGCAGCCTTCAAAGGCAGCCCCAGCTACAGAAAATTGCAGTAGTCCAGTTGAAAGGGGACCAAGAATAAGTTATAGGCCCAGAAGATAGTGTTGTGCAAAGGCATAACCCTACTCATATGTTTCTTCTGTTCATCAAGCAAGAATTAGTCCTGGGGAACATGACTTCGTCATCCATAACCAAAGATGGAAAGTCAGTGGCTTCAGTGGACTCTTAAGTGATCCTCTCTTCTGCCTGAGCAGGATTAAACCTGAATCTGTTTTTCTCCATTTAGCTTAAACTATAAATTAATATTACATTGGGTAAAAAAATCATACTTGGTAATAAGATTTCAATCAGAATTTAATACTTACAATAACATGTCAGCACCATAAGTGCCTATCAGTGGTGGGTTTCAAAAAATTTTAGAACCTCTTCTGTAGGTGTGGCCTGCTTTGTGGGAGTGGTGTGCTGGCCATGTGACTGGGTGGGAGTGGCTTACCAGCCATGTGACTGAGTGGGAGTGGCTAACTTGTAAAATGTGGTGAAACTCACTTAACAATGCTCTTGCTTAGTAACCAAAATGTTGGCTCAGATGTTGGCATTTGAAGCACGCAAGTCTTAAAGCTGTCAAGTTACAAGACCCTTGCACCCCTAACCCTTTAGAAAAAAAACTCCAGGGGTGTTCAAACTTGACAGCTTTAAGACTTGTGGACTTCAACTCCCAGAATTCCTCCTCCATGCCTGTTGGCTCAGGAACTCTGGCATTGAAGTGTGCAAGTCTTAAAGCTTTCAAGTTACAACACCCTTGCACCCCTAACCCTTTAGAAAAAAATCCCAGGGGTGTTCAAATTTGACAGCTTTAAGACTTGTGGATTTCAATTCCCAGAATTCCTCCTCTCGGTCTTCATCTTGATGATGTGCAGATGGGCAGGGGGAGGAAGCTGGAACCGGTTCTAAACAGCACTGTAGATTTGTGGAACCTCTTCTATAGAAGAGGTTAGAACTGGCAGGAACCCACCCCTGGTGCCTATCTTAATTTCCCAAGCCTTTGAAGATTATTTTTCAAGATGGGACATGGTGTGGATATGCAATACTCACATAAGTTATCAAGATGTGTCAAAAGCTGTGGCAAAAAGAAAAAGAAAATGCTTTACTCAGTCAAATACCAGCATACGATACAGTATAATAAAACAGTCAGGCAAATATAAATAAAATATAACAAAAATCTCTAAAACTAAGCCAAATGACTAAGACTATAATCCTACTAAATCCTATTAACCTATAAAAATGAATCTAAAATATCTAACTGAATGTATTAATCCAGTAAGTATGTAACTGCAAATGGGGTAAATTATTCTAGTATTTGGGGTTTCATATGTATATTATACCACAAGAATGTGTATATTTCATAAAATTTACTCAAATTATATTTAATAACATAAATAAAAAACACAGATTTTATACTCTTGGAATTAGTCAAGCTGTTCTCCCTTTCCCCAAATCTACAGGCAATCTATAGCATCAGTTTCTAGAACATTCAAAATAACTGTGTCATTTCTGTCAGACAAAAGATACCAGAAATAGTATTCATCTGGTTGGCCTGGGCAATTTACTAATAATGGCATTAAATAAGGTGCACAAATATCATGACTCCCTTTTTCTTCTTCTTCGGCTACTGGGACTTTTAAGATATTTTTGAGGGTTTTAGTTGGTTTATATACTACATTGATGCCATATGTTGAAAATAACCTTTTGGTTGTTTCTGATATGCTTTTTGGTATATACTTTTCATCACTTGCATTGATTCTGCTACAGTGGGTTGAATGGTAAGATTGTACGGGTATCCATTTTGTTGGAAGATGTTGTACAGACAGTTTTTTTCTTCCCATACAACATTATTCCTTCCTCTGGTGTTCCGGGTTGCTGCAGTGTGTTTATATTAAGAGCTGTGATGGCGCAGTGGTTAGAATGCAGTACTGCAGGCTAACTCTGCTCACATTGCCAGGAGTTCGATTCCCTCAATCCTGACCAGCTCAAGGTTGACTCAGCCTTCCATCCTTCCAAAGTTGGTAAAATGAGGACTCAGATTGTTGGGGGCAATATGCTGACTCTGTAAACTGCTTAGAGAGGATTGTAAAACACTATAAGTCTAAGTGCCATTGCTATTGCTATATTCATCTGAATAATGTTCTTACACAGCTCTTGATAGGAATAGGCAGGAAGGGTAGTGTGCTGTTGTTTTCCTCTTGTGTATTTTACTCCTTTGAAGATGTTGTTGGTTGTTTCATGTGTCTTTTCTAATTGTTTTTTATTATGATAAAGATGTCAGCTATATACTGGATATTTACTCTTGAGAGAATACACAGGAATACCAGAGTTTCCAGTCACTGCCTTTATCTCTGATATATTAGGAGAATGGTGATCCTATGGGTGTTCCTCTGATTTGTTGGCATTTTTGTCCATCAACCTGAAAGTAGGCAGAGTTTAAAGAAGTCCATAATTCTGGGTATTTCCGTCTTAGTATATTTGACTAGGGTGGGTCTATTGGGTAGGATTATTTCACTGTTGCCATTGATTATTTCACTAGTTAGTTCTGGGTCTATGGATTTAAAAAGAGCTGTGATATTGAATGAATCCTTAATTTCATATTCTATTTGGGGTTTTTCATTTTCTGGAGGCACTATAGTGGTGAGTTGATAGAATATTCTGCCTGTGAATAGCCAAGCTTTTTTGTAAGTTCTTTGACTATGTTGTGTGTTGGGGTAATGATACAATTTGATAAAAAGGTATGATGAGTTTGTGTATTTTGGGGTGTCCACAGAAATGTGGATGGATGGGTCCACTGTGTTTCATCTGCCATCATCATTTTTTGTGATTTGTCCTTTCTTGGTTAGGATTCTTTTGATCAGATTATCTTTTTTCTATATTGGGTTGGTGTTTCTAGAATGTGGGCTTCTTTGTCCTTCAGTAATTATTTGGCTTTTTGTATGGATATTGTTCTGTATTCTGTATATTCTGCATTGTATTTTGTATGTATTGTGTTAAGACAGTAGTACCAAGATAAATCCCTGAAGGCAACAGTTTTGGGCTTTCTGACTTTCTATATCTATTATTGTCTACCTGAACTTGGTCGTGGCATGATTATAGTCTAAGGGTCATGTTACTCTCTATGAATATACTCATTACAGTAATCCAACTTATGTAGAATCACACTTTCCCATTTACTTGTGAAGTTATTAAAGGAAATTAGAGGGACCAATCCAATAGATTTTATTTTTAATCAGTAGTTCTGACTACTGAGCCCAATAGGTTTGAATTTGTGTATATTGGCTTACAACCAAAGAACAGCATTTGCTACACTTTGTAATACCTGAATTTGGAAAGAGTCCATCAATAATTTTATGCATTCTAAATATCCTGATCCTTTTGACATGACACATTATTCCAAAATAGTTTAATGATTTAACCTGTCCATCTATGAAATGTTGGGTAGTTTGCAAAGACCAGGAATAATTGATCCCTTGAATTTCTTCATTGAAGAACTCTGCAGGGAATTGAAAAACTCTCCTCAGCCTGCCAAAATTGCAAAATAATGTGCGTATTGAAAAGTCAAAATATGTATGTATGTCATTTGTGCTGATGGTGGTGGTAAGGTAATTTGCCAATTTAGCTAGAACTGACACTAGATTTATATAAGGTTTAAACAAAAACAGGGCCAAGACACAGCTTTGCCTAACTCCTTTACCTGTTGAGATTTCCTTGTATAATGGTCCTGTGTGGAGCATCAGATTTTTATTCTTGACTTATCATGAAGTGTTTGCAAAAGTAGAGTGTGCAGTGGTCAGAATGCAGTATTGCAGGCTAATTCTGCAAACTCCCAACTGCCGCAAATTCAGCAGTTCAATTCTCACCGGCTCAAGGTTGACTCAGCCTTCCATCCTTCCAAGGTTGGTAAAATAAGGACCCAGATTGTTAGGGGCAATATACTAACTGTTTAAAACACTTAGAGGACTGTGAAGTGATATATAAGTCTAAATGCTAAGTGCTAAAAGTAAAACTCAATGTCTATCAGTGGGGGATTCTTTCGTCTATGACCTTGGCAAGGAGAAAAAGAAAAACATTTAGCATGTCTGAGTTAGTTCAGAAGAATCAATTCCAGTTCCATTAATTATGGAAGTGATTGACAAATGGGTCAGGCTGCTACTAATCACAGCTTGGCCGCCAAACTGTTGGAAATAGTTGTTGATAAGAGAAGACAGCTGAGAGTAGGAATGAATATACTGTATCTCAATAAGCTGATAAAACAAAGAGATGGCTAATGCACAAAGAGAAATATTAATCTGTGTGCTTCATTGATAAAACATGCATGCATCATTGCTCTCTGTTTTTCAGTGATTGCTTTATACACTTATGATACAGAAGATCAATTCTGAAAAGCATCATTGCTACAGGTTCAACACATGGGAACTTATGAGAAGCTGCTGTTCTCTCTTAATTGTGCTGTGGGCATAAGAGACATCTCCATCTTACACTCCAGTGGACTGCAACTAAAAGGCTAGTTCTACATGCAATTGCTCCCCTCTGAGCTTTGGTCTGACAATGGAAAGCTCCAGATCATGTGGAACTATTTATATGTACTCTACATGAAATCGCCTGACCTCTAGGCCCTCTTGCCACAAACATGGAAGCATCGCTTTCTAGAAAGATCTTTTTAGAATCAGAGCATATCTTCAGTGGCTGATGAAAGCAAGCGTTTGCTTGCTTAGCAGAATCTATTCTGGCACTTGTATTGCTTGAAGCAATGCTTTCAAGTGGGAAGTAAAAGGAACCAATGTTTTGTATGGCATAAAACAAAGAGTCCAGCTTTCCTTTGGGTCTGAGATGGTTTTTAACAGCTCATGGAAAGTTTGTGAACCTAAAAAAAAAGTAATCACAGAGAACAGTAGCAGATTCAATGAGAAAATTTAATTTTCAACATGCTTCCAACAGAATAATATAAATAAACGTATGGAACATAGTTTCATTTATATACAAGTACAGACTATAAATTTAAGATATGCCCCGAAATTGAAGTAATAAATTTAGGATGGGTAAGATGGCAGTGTTACAGTGGTTTTAAACAAATTGCAGGCATTATGGCATAAGCTTAATTACAAAGGCAAATTTGGATGCATATCTTCATAATTGCAACTGAAAAATGAGCATACAGTACCTATCTTTTTTCTACCAGTGCATGCAAAATATTATATATATAATTATATATATATCATTTTATATATATAGTCATGACAACAAGATAATTAAAGGAATTGGGATGATTCATAAATTGGAGTTTCTCCACAGTTATTATGTACTATTTGTAGTTCCTTAAAGGAGTAGAGTAACAGTCACATGAGGAGGGTAAATCCATATTCAAATGGTCCAAACTTGCAAAGATAATTGGGTGTTGTGACCTTTCAGTCTTAGATTAAAATTAGTAAACCCAGGTTTACAACAAAGATTTACCAGGAAAGTTTTGCCCCAAGGAGAAAAGGCAGACAATTTTATACATTTTGATGAACAAAATTACTATTATTATGAAACAAAGATTCTGGTACGGAAAATAAATTTGAAGCAGGTTTCCAAACTTTTAGAGAAATGGGGACCTTTAGACCTGACCGCCTAAGCCAGTGGTATCAAACTCGATTTGTGTTTGACCTTGGGGGCTGGGGCGGGCATGGCCAGGATGGCCATGGCCAGCTTGATGTCACTTGTGTTGGGGGTGCCTGTGGTGGCCTGAGCACTGTGCCAGTGAAAATGGGCTCCCGAGCTCCGTTTTCAGTTGTGATGGCCTCCTGCAACCCTCTGCCAGAAAAAATGGAGCTCGGGAGGGTTGCACACAGCCCTCCCAAGTTCCATTTTTGCTGGCAGAGCCAGTGTGGGCCTGTCCTTCACTGTTTCCCAGGCGGCCCTGTGGGCCAAATCTAAGCACCCCTCAGGCCAAATCCAGCCCACGGCCTTGAGTTTGACACCCCTGACTAAGCTATGTCTTAATAATATAACAGTTTTGGAACTGGATAAATCATTGGGAAATCTAATGCTTTTGAAGTGAGAAATTTGAGGGAAGTCTTTTCTCCCTGGCTGCCTGTAGCAAATACATTCTCAGAATTTTTCAATTGCCTCACTTTATCCAGGATTTAATGGTTATCCAGGATGTAGTTACTGGCCTGATAAAAATGGTACCAGAAGCATTTTCTGCCCCAGGAAATAGATCTATAATGGGAACTCTCAGAGATCTTTTAACAAGAGGCATTGAAGGATGAAGCGCTAACAGTGAGGGATGATAACATACAGCCCATGTCATGTTTCTTGGCCTTTTATGCCAAGAGAGACATATTTGTAGCTGAGACTGTAAATTGCATCCTGTGGCCCAGCTGGGGACACTGAAAGAAGCTGAGCTGAATAATATACAGGGGCTGCCACAATTAAGCTCCAACTAAGCAAGCATTTAAGAAAGACTCTAAATATAAAATTCATATGTAAGAGCATAGCATAGCATAGCATAGCATAGCATAGCATAGCATAGCATAGCATAGCATAGAATAGAATAGAATAGAATAGAATTCTTTATTGGCCAAGTGTGATTAGACACACAAGGAATTTGTCTTTGTTGCATATGCTCTCAGTGTACATACATTGACAATACATTCGTCAAGAATCATAAGGTACAGCACTTAATGATAGTCATAGAGTACAAATAAGCAATCAGGAAACAATCAATATCAATATAAATTGTAAGGATACAAGCAACAAAGTTATAGTCTTGCAGTCATAATAGGAGGAGATGGGTGATAGCATAGCATAGCACAGCATAGCACAGCGTCCTAGCTTATCTTATCATATCCTACCCTAGTGTATCCTACCCTATCTTATCACATCACATTGCATCATATTTTTACATTTTAAAACAATTTTAATTTTAAATTATTTTGGTTTTTAATGTATAATATAGTACAATATGCTACAGTACTGCATATACCTTTAACACTTTGGACCAGAAATTATGCTCCAAAAAATAAAGGTGTGATAGCTATTTTATGGCAATTGGCTGGGATTATTTATCTTTCAGGTTTGTTTGAAAATAATCAACTTCAAGCATCATTGTTCATACGTCTTAATTAATATTTAGATTTAAAATCTATTTAAACCTGTAAAGATAACCTACTGTCATGGGAAATTTTAGAACATACTAATGCTACTGTATTGTCCTCATGCTGTCTTAACATTTCCTTTTATTTTTGAACAACATTCACACTATATGTTAAAATGCATGCCTAGTCCTAAATAGCATATTCACAGTCTTATCTTTGTTTTGGTTCAGGTTTTTTTTTAAAAATTTGGCCTATAGAATCTATCTTGACTATAACTGCTAATACTCTACAATGGTTTTCTCTCTGCTTCTTATTATTTCACCAAAAGTTAAAATCTTACATGGATTTCATGTTAGCAACTTATCTGATGAAAACAATCTTCCAGTAAATGACTCTTGGTCAAATAAAGCAATCCATGAATAAGAAATAGTTGGATTCCAAATTTACTTTAATTCGAAATTTCAGTTTGAGGAACAGGTTAATTATATTCTGTAATAATGAGAAACATACTCAGTATGTATTCAGCAAAGGAACCTGATTTTAACCTCTTCCACTAATAACTTAGCCTTGAGTAATTATGTTTTAATTTAAAACCTTACATTTTAAAACTTTACAACAGCAGAAAAATAAACATGAAAAGCAGGGGAGAATAGAGCTGTAAAAAGCAAATCGATCAATCTCTTTTTTCCCTTGATTGCAAATTAAACATACTAAACAAGTATGTTGTTTAGTATGGTAAATTCTTACCGCCATACAAATATTCTTGGTTGAAAACAGCTTCCATGCTCTGTTGTCCAACAATATTAGCAATGCTGGAGACATAAACCTTTTTTTAAAGCTCTGTGTAGCACCCAACAATATTAGCAATGCTGGAGACATAAACCTTTTTTAAAGCTCTGTGTAGCACCCACACTCAATTTAGGTTGAATTTTTATCTTGCTACACTGAAATGACACGATTCATAAAACTTATGGGCAGACAATTCCCCAGGAGAAGGGCCTCTTGCTGCATTCCCCCAGTGACTGAGGTTTGTCTAGACACTGCACAGGTGAATCTTCATGGGGAACAATGGTTCGATCCTTCTGCACATTACCCGCATCCAAAACAAAGAATGAGGATGTGTTTGTCATTTTTTTATTTCTCATGTCTATGAAAGAAGCTTTTCCTTCTCCCCCACCCCTCCTGACCAGCTGTAAGCAGCCAATGATCACTCTAAGTTCTTTGTTCCTTAATCCCAAGCTTGTCACAAGATTGGTGACAATGACGATGACCATGGATCAGCTTCAAACTGAGGCTTTGAGAAGTGAAAATGACCATAATACTGGAGCTACCTTAAATTCTGAAAGGGTTCAGTGTATGGACGTGACACCATATTGCCCAGTATATGGGAATCCCATATAAATAAACAAAATTTCAAACTCTCCAAAACTTTAAAAAGCTCCTTTCCTTCATAAGAAATTCTTCAATGAAAATGGTTTGTTTCCTAGCGTCCCATATGCAGTTGTTTTTCCATTGAATTTACCTTTTATATACACGAATGAATAGCAAGGTGCAGGACAGCTCAAAATAAAGAAGCAGGGAGCAGCGACAAATGTAGGAAGGCACAGAAATACCAAAGGATAAGAGAGGAAGATAGTTTTAGTCATATCTGTTGCTTCAAGCTCTCAGGGGACAAGGCTTTAAAACAAATAATGTCTCCCACTGGAGCTTCAGTAGCTCAAACCAGAAACCAGGCAACCATTTTAACCAAAGAGATCAACCGACTCCAGGATTGGAGGTTAATATCCTTCGAGGCTTTAACTCCCTGTGCAGCAAACCTTTAAAGACTGGGGGGAATAGCAGAATGTTCAGTGGTGAATTTTCTTCAGCTTTCTACATCTTCTCCACCTAGGGCTTTGGGGCACCCCATTTGTGAATACTTACTCCTCAGGGGGTAAGGCTTATTCCTGAGGAGACTATGATTTCCCTTCATCTCAACCCACATTTAAACCCCAATTTTATTTTATTTTTTATGAGGGGAGGGGGGACAGACATTAAGGCTACTTTACTGAAAAATGATGGGGCAGTGAAATAACAGTAGTGGAAAGCAGGTAAATCTCTTTGAGCAGAAAAGTGCCTGGCTTCTCTGAAGGAATCCCTGTGGTCTGAATAAGGCCATTCTAAACCAAATTCATATTTTGCAGAGTGCACTATAAGTAGTCACATATCTGCAGTGTGGATTTCTAGCTTGCTATGTAGTCAACATCTCTTCAAGATAGATGGTAGCTGAATTTACTACCCATTAATGGACAGTTACAGCAAACACACTGCTGCTTCCTTTTTTTTTTTTTAAACAAAAGTGAGTGCAATTCTCTTCTCCATCTCTATTGTCTACGATTTATTCTCAACTCCAAATTTTATGTAATTAGGAAAAAATATAGTACTTTCCTGTGCAATATGGATTAGAATAACACTTACGGTATCTGATCACCCTTGCAAACGCTTTGCAGTCTTCAGAAAAGATACGTTCCACTGCAGGAGGTTGAGGGGGACCTTCCTGCTTATTTTTACCATTGTTTTCAGGAAAGTTTTTGCCTGAAGCTACTCCGATACACAAACCACATGTTCCTTTTATGCATGAGAAAGAAAGCAAAAACAGTTAATTGTGTCCATAATGAGCAGCCAGCTTATTTTACGTTTTATCACAAATCTGCCAAAAATTTGCAGTTGACATACTGCGATCATTGGGCACATTCCATATTCCACATGGTTGGCCTCAGCATAATTGATTTTCATGTGTTTTTCCATTAGTTGTCATTCACAGTTTTAGTAATATGTAATATGGCATACAAACTATACATTCCTGAAAGTGATACATACATTAAAATGTATGTTAACAAATATTATTTAGGTATTCCATTTATAGCCCATTACAGTCCAGGGATTTCAGCATTATACGGAGCAATACATATTTATATAACATAGGGGTTTGCTATGCAGAGCAGCGTGGCGGTCTAGTTGTGAAGATACTCACATCCCATTTGCAAGGTTGACAATTCAATCCTAGGTACAGCAGAAGTTTCTCTCCTAGGGTGCAAAACAAAAAAAGAATATTTGCTGCGAACTCCACATAGGTGTCAGGAAGGGCATCCGGGTAGTAAACACTCAGCTCCATCCAGTTGCCCAAACACTTTAACCAATAGGGACTACAGGATCATAAACAGGTTTTTTTTTCAATGTCCTGGTTCCCCAATATCTGACATGAACCTTCTTAATCCAGACAATGTCCAAGCTGGTCTCCATTTCTTTCTCTCTCTCCTTTCCTCCCTCCCCCTCTTCCCCCGCAGTTCTTCTCTTTCTCCAGTAAATCTGCATTCATATGTGTACTTTCACTTGTCTTCATTCTGTCTGGGTATCCCTGAAACATTCCATCTGTGTGGCAAACTTCTTTAATCAGCATTTTTATGCCCTCCGGCACAAATAGCCAAACTATCTTATTGCAGAAGCAAAAACATCTGTCTTTTATGGGCCAATGTTCCCCTATAGTAGATTGACCTTAAAAAAGCCCATCCAGCACAGTAAGCAATATTTATATTGCAGGAATGCAGTTGGCACTGTGTGCCATCTGCAGCAGTGTTGGGATATTTAAATTGTGGGGAGAACCTTCTGCTGTGATGGAGTTTTGTGATGCTGCTGAAACCACTAGCTTTAAATAAGCATCACTTGGAGGAATTGTCCTTTGTTTCCCATTGTTCCTTTATACTCTGGTGTCTTTGTACAGTATTTCCCTTTCCATCGCACAAGGAATCACAGATCTACGAAAAATTCATCTTGTTTTTTGCTTCTGTTTCTCTTTTATACTCTGAATATATTTGTGGAGGAGCATGAGGAAGAGAGAGACAATATTGCTTTAATATTATAGACCATAACACTGCAAAACACTAAATCAGGAAAAAAAGACACTGTACAAGAAACTGATAGAGATACTCCTATCATACTTCAGAAACACGGGTTCTCTAGCAACAAAATCAACACTAGAATTAATATGAACAAAGGCATGGCTTTGCACATTTAATTAACCATAATGGGATATATTGATGGTTGACAGTAACAGAACTGTGACAAGTGTCTCTCCGGCAGAGATTTTCAAACAGTTTTTCAGACATAAAAAGCTCTGTTGTTTCCAGCCCAATTGTTCAAAAAAAAATAGAACAAATATGGAGGTCTTTTGATTTGCTTTCTGGTATCTGAGATTTAAGCATTGGCTGCCAGCACATTTTCACGGGTGGAAAGGATTGCTAACAGGAAAGTGCTACAATTGCTTACCATTAAGTAATTAAATTTACTGAATTCTGCAAATAGTGAGGGGAAATTTCCCCCCTCCCAACTCTGGTTACCTGATAATTGGATCTTATATTCACTGAGATAAATAGCTGTTAGTTAACACTGCCTGGTAGTAGGTAAATTGAGCCCTCTTAGTAATGCCCAAAAGGAGTATCTCTTCTCCCTGACCTTCTCTCTGTGGTTCCGTCTTCCCTTCTCCTCTCTCCATATTCTCACCCCTTCCCCTTTCTTCTCACTGCAGCCTTTTTATCTGCAAGGATATTTATGTTGCACTTGTAAGTTACGGTAGTTGCAACATGCAGTCAGTACATCAATTAATGGAGGCACTTACTTTTACATGT
This sequence comes from Thamnophis elegans, assembly GCF_009769535.1. Classification (NCBI taxonomy): domain Eukaryota; kingdom Metazoa; phylum Chordata; class Lepidosauria; order Squamata; family Natricidae; genus Thamnophis; species Thamnophis elegans. The sequence goes on from NC_045542.1 coordinate 79,384,384, forward strand.
ACTGTATATCCATATTTACTGGAGAGGGGGAAATCTTCTAGATTTAAATTGAAGCTGACAAACAGTTAACAAACTGCAGAAGCGGGGCACTGTATAGGATTTTTGTCTATGTGTGTGAGAGAGAGCATATATTTCTATCCACTCTTTTTTCTTGAGTGATCAACTTAAATTCAGTGTATTTCAGCTACATCAGTATAAGGATTAAATTAGTTTAATCAAGCAAGCTTCTCATAGAGCAGTGTTGGCAAACCTTTTCAGCACCAAGTGCTGAAACAGGAGCATGTGTAGGGGGGAGCACCAGAAACCGGAAGAGCAGCTCCCTGGTGCACATGCACGCACCAGGAAGATGAGCTTCTGGTTTCCGGCAGGCGCATGCGTTCAGGTCACCTAGTCTTTCAGTTTCTGGTGTGCATGCAGCTGCCAGCGCACATGCGTGCACCGGAAACCAGAAGAGCAGCTTCTCAGCACACGCATGCACCTGAGGGAGCTGCTCTTCTGCTTTTTGGTGCTCCTGCACATGCAAAGACCAGCTGGCCAGGGTGCATGTGCATGCCATAACCTGGAAAAGCAACAGGCGATGGCTAGCGTGCCAAGAGAGGGGGCTCTGCGTGCCGCTTCTGGCATGCATGCCATAGGTTTGCCATCACGGTCATACAGTATGAATTTCTTTCCAAATGATTGAAAAATTTCTATTCTGACATCATGACTGCTCATTTAATATAAATCCTTTGCAAGCAGCAGTTCCATTACAAAGTATACAGGACAAACTGGCCTAGCACAATAAAATAGGGGTTCATAATAAAATGAAACTCAGAGCTATAAGCCTTCAAAATCCTCTATAAAAGTAACCACAGAATTATAATTGTAATGTGTCAGATGAGGAAAGTAATTAAATACAAGGGATTCATGTTATCATAGTAACTAAACTTAATACTATGTAAATTGAACATAAATCATATCTCATTTAATTTTCTCCTTTCCCAGTGTTTGGGGCGTGCCTCCTTCTCAAGTGCAGCCTGGAAAAAAAAACCTGTTGTAACGTATGTTGTTTCCCCAAGACAATAATATGTCAATGTAATAATGTAAGTCCCTCATGCTACACCATATTTATAGAATATCTGAATGCCTTTCCCTTGTTTAAAATCTCTTTCTAGGGGAAGACACAGCAAGTATACTTTCTCTTCATCTTCCCCTTGAGCTGTGTTTGTAACAAATAGAAGTGGTTCATGTCACTAAGAAAACTAAGGTTGAACTGTGCCAAAAAACCCACTCCTATCTCGACTACAAACTTTTAAAGGAATAGAACAGGGCTGTCAAATTCCCAGCCCGACAAAAGGGCAAACGACAAAACCGTGCCCGACTTAACCGTGATGCTGATGTCATCAATGCGGTGACAACAGCCAGCCTGGAGAAAGAAGGGCGCTATAAATAGTGCGGAGAAAGAAAGCCGATTTAACTTAAGGTAAGGGCTAGCTTTAGGGTTAGGTTTAGGGTTAGGTTAAGGGTTAGGTTTAGGGTTAGGTTAAGGGTTAGGTTTAGGGTTAGGTTTAGGATCAGGTTAAGGGTTAGGTTTAGGGTTAGGTTTAGGGTTAGGTTTAGGGTTAGGTTTAGGGTTAGGGTTAGGGTTAGGGGTTAAGTTTAGGTTTAGGGTTTACAGCGTGCTTCTTTCTCCGCGCTGTTGTCACGCTGTTGATGATGTCAGCAACGTGGTTTAGTCGGGCACGGTTTTGTCGTTCGCCCTTTTGTTGGTGAACCCCAGCCCGCAGGCCAGATGTGTCATGCACTAGCCAAGCCCATGCCCAGTTTATTAAAGGGAGGGGGGAGTCCTGGTACATCATGTAAAGCCACCACGACAACATGAGTTTGACACCCCTGGAATAGAACAGTGCTCTAAGTTATTAGTGATAATCAGCAGCAGCAAGCCTTGTATGACGTCAAAATGCACACATGTCACAGCCCTCTTTTCCTCCTTGTGGCAGATGTCCCAGCTAGTAACTGTAATCCTTCAAAGGAACATGACTAGTTCTACTTGAGGAAATGTATAGAAAAGCGTACATAAGCCCCATAGTTAAGAAACTGGGATGTGCAAAGCTCTTTTGGCCTTCATCCTTCTTCTCCCATCCTGTTTCTTCATTGCTTCCCTTTATCAGTACATCCATTGCTTCAGCTGCATGCATAGATGGTGCATAGAAAAACACACATTCTGTATATCTTTAAAATGCCAAGTAAATGTAGCTGGTTTCTTACAAATCACAGATCTGGATTCAGTCTTTCATCAAGCCTACAATCGATTGAGTCTATCAAATAATTTACTGAAAGCTAAATGACTGTCAATGAAAATCAAGGGATGAAAATATATTTTTTTTTAAAAAACTTCATCAATCCAAATTGTATTTAACAATCTTTGGTAACTGAAAACCATATTTATTTCCTTGGTGGGCCTTTTTGAATTCTACTTCAGCTGTGAAATTGATACAATGAGAAGATTCCATACGAGGCTTAAAAGCAATGCTGAAATAGATTCAATGTTATAGAAAGTTGCTGCATTCATAGATATTTTTTTCCCTGCCATTCAATCATGTCTGATTCTTGAAGACTGCCGAGATAAGATCCTACAGATCCTAAAGTTCTCTTGGGAAAGCACTTTGTCAAGTGGTTTGCCATTGCCTCATTTCTAGGATTGATATAAAGTGACTGGCCCAAGCTCACCCAGCAGACTTTGCGCCTAAGGCAGAATGAGAACTCATAGTCACCTAGTGTAACCACTATACCAAACTGGCTTTCTTACATTTAGAGACCTCATGGACACAAATGCAATTTGATTTATTGTACATATGAAAAAAGAAAATATATGGACACAGAAGCCATCAATTGTTTTGTTTTGTTTGTTTGTTTGTTTCTATTTCCCTATTAATACTAGAAGTAAAGTATTGCTAATCCCATGCTGAGTGTCTATGAAGATTCTCAGTCATCCACATTATGGTTGTCCCAAAGGAGCTTTCTCAAGAGACAACTGGTTTTTCTTTGAAGATGTTTCGCTTCTCATCCAAGAAACTTCTTCATCTCTGACTGGATGGTGGGGAATGGAAGGTTTTATACCATTCCATTCTCCACCATCCACTCAGAGCTGAAGGAGCTTCTTGGATAAGAAGCGAAACGTCTTCAAAGAAAAAGCAGAAAGTCCAGTTGCCTCTTGAAAAAACACATTTGGGATAATCCTGTGGAAAGGAACAAGATTAGTTTTGGTGCAGCAGGGCAGTCCACTAGTCCTTCCTTTAGTCAAAAATAAAGTGTTACTGTAGAAAACATTTTGTATTAGGGGCAATATTTCTTCCAAAGACCAAATGTTCAAAATCATTTATTCACCCAAATAGACAGCAACACCAGAGGTGGGTTCCTACCAGTTCGCACCTATTCGGTAGAACCGGTTCGTCAAATCTACCGAACCGGTTAGAAGAGGTTCCACCAGTGGACCCGGAAAGCAGGCCACACTTACAGAAGAGGTTCCAAAAATTTTTGAAACCCACTACTGACACACACACACACACACACACAGACAGACAGACTGACTGACTGACACAGAGAGAGAGAGAGAAAGAGAAAGAAAGGAAGAAATAAATAAAGAAAAAAAGAAAAAAGAAAGAAAGAGTGAGAGAGAGATGAAAGAAAAAAGAAAAAAGGGACAGAGAGACAAAAGGAAGGAGAGAGAGAGAGAGAGAGAGAGAGAGAGAACACATGGCCGGCAAGCCACTCCCACCAGGTCACATGGCCGGCAAGCCACTCCCACAAAGGAGGCCACACCCACAGAGTAGGTTCCAAAAAAATTTGAAACCCACCACTGAGCATCACCCAGATTAATTTGGCTGATACTATAAAGATAAGCAGTGTATGCCTAAATGGATACTTGGATGAAGTCCCAGGCTTTGAATTTTGCAAACTAATCAACTAAACTGATCTTTTCTTTGTTGTCAGTCATTTCATTTTTACTAACAAATATACTGTATCGTTTTTGACAGGACTGCCCAAGGAGCTAAGGAGAAGATGTAATGTCACCTTGCAGATGCCACAACATGTTGGATGGAAAGAAATAAAAAAAAATGGATATTTCAATTTGAAAAAGGATTCTCACGCACAGATTCGTAATTGCAAACAGCCATGTCCAAAAAAGGACGCAGCAAGGCTGAAAAGCCTGAAGTACTGATTATGTCCTTACAAGCAGCCAATGAAGATCTCAGGACTAAGCTGACGGATATTCAAATTGAGCTTCATCAAGAGAAGTCTAAAGTGAGTAATGCACTGGTGCCAGGGGATTTAAATAGTGGTTGCATGGCAAATTTTGAATTAAAGTTTCCGCACTTAATTCTGGAAGAGCGGAAGAAGACTTGAAAAATACATTTTATTTATTGTTGACCTTTGCCAGAGAAAACATAAAAGAGAACCCAACCAATGAATTACAGCTGAGTCAACACTTGTCTCCAGAGCATTCTTGTTTTCAACCTATTGTCATTTTACTGTGGCTCAGTACAGAAAGATTTCTGTCTAAAATTGGAAGATTTTTTTAAAGATTCAAAATGGAATGGAATGTTTTTGTTACCTGTTTGGTGTGGGGGGGAGGGATCATACAAAGGATCATACAAAACAAAAATGTAGGGGGGGGCACATCTCCTATAAAGAACAAGTAGGAAAATTGTACTAAGTACACATATACTATAAGCAGCACTTCCTCATAGTTCCTAGGAAAACCAAAATATGGGATTCTTGATGTTCTCTGAGCTTGGTTGTTTTCTTGCAGACATTTCATTACCAGTCTGGGTAACATCATCAATGCAAGGGTAAATAGAGTTGTTTATATTTAGCAGTCTTGGTTGGAAAGTGGTTAGGCAGTGGTTTTTTCTGTGATGGTTCCTTAATCAGGAACACTTTGCATAACTGCTTTTTAACATCTCTGTTTGCAGAAAAAGTGTTCAAATGTTTCTTGTAGTCATTTAATATATTTTTTCTGTTTGTACTTTAGGAGTTTTTTTCCCATTTTTCCTTACAGAACTCTTCTAGCTCAGAAGTATGTTTAAAGATCCTTGATTGTGCTATGTATAGGAACCTCTCCATAGGTTTTCAGATTGTTGTCTTCTTTTAATTTTAATTTCTTCACTGATTGAGTTTCTAGATATTGATATTTGATTCGACCATTCCTTTTTACATCTGCACCAGAGGTGGGCTGCTCCTGGTTTGGTCCAGTTTGGCCTAACCGGTAGTGGTGGCGGCGGGAGGCTCCGCCCACCTGCCTGGATGCTTCTGCTCATGTGCAGAAGCGTTACACATCCATGTGAGCATGCACGCGAGCATGAGCGAACCAGTAGTAAACTGGCTAGCAACCCACCACTGATCTGCACAATATTTCCTGTGCCACATAACTTCAAACAATCTTGAGTCACCCCTGTGCTTAATGACTGACAAACATTCTTCAAATCCTTTGCCCTTACTTTCCAAATATATGTATTTTTGTGGTAGCAACTAAACAATTCATTTTTTGTTTCATCCGTCCAAAGTACTTTGTTGCAAAGCATTTCTAGTTCATTAAGACTTTATTTTGCATACTTTAGAAAATGACTTTTGTGATGAGTCTGAAGGAAATGTTTCCTTTTGACAATTATCCCACTGTTGTATAAAGATTACTGTATGGTGAACAAGTACTTCAGTGTCAATTAAACATCACAGCAGGGCATTTCTGCTTGACAGAATATTCTGTACAATATTCCTCTGTCCCATTCTGAAACTGTTGTTTGAGGAAAGGCTGGCCATGTAATAATATGTGAAGAGGCTGAACCCTGGATGTCCATGCAAAATATTCAAGAAGTTGCCTTTGGTTTCCTGCATTTCATCCAATCGGAGCAAGCAGAGCTGACCTGTTTACTCAGCTGGGAAAGTTTAATGGCGAACCTATGGCATGTGTGCCGGATTGGCATGTGGGCCCATCTCTCCAGACAGCTGTTGCCTGTTGTTCTTCCTGGTTGTGGTGTGCAGGCCAGCTGATCTTCACATGCCAGGGAGTGCCGGAAACTGGAAGAGCAGCGGCCCGATGTTGCTCTTCCTGTTTCCGGCGCATGCATGTGCACCGGCCACCTGGTCCTCCAGTTTCAGTTGGGCGTGTGCGCGTGAAGACCAGCTGGCATGCACATGCACTCGGGGCAGCTGCTTTTCCAGTTTCCAGCGTGCGCATGTGCAGCTGGGAACTGCTCTTCCAATTTCCAGGACACACACGCACGCACACTCGTGTTTCAGCACTCAGTGCTGAAAAGGTTCACCAACACTAGTTTAAGGCATCTAAGGTGGCTGGAGAATTCCTTGGGAGATTTTCTTTTTGGAGCACTTTCAAAGTCACCTTTGTTTTGGCATAGGTGACATATCCTTTTATGCAAAGCAAGAGAAATAGCTTTTCTCCTTTCATCCCCTGAAGGAAGGAAAGAGCTATAAAAGGACAGGAACCTTCACCCTCTGAATTTTTCAGTAAATATAAAGTAATGATATAAGGAGAAGATTTTGTGAAATGTATTTATTTATTCATTCATTAGATTTGTATGGCTGCAGGTCTCAAACCAGTGACTCCGAGTGCTGAACAATTAAAACAAGAACCGATGAGAGGCTTTCCTCTTCAATTAACCTGTTATTCATGTTATCCCACTCCCACCAGATTTTTAAGGCAGACAGTCCAATCCTTCACCTGGCTTGAATTTCTCATCTTTTCTTAAAGGTTGTGTTCAATTGTGCACTGTTGTTGTTATTGCTGCTGTTAAATAAGACAGCATTTACAGAAATCCCCCGTCTCCCTCACTCAGTCTTTGTATCACCTCTGCATTCTCTTTTACCTCATTTTGCTTTGTGAAGGAACCATGCTATTTTAGTAAGAAACCTTATTTGAGGGGCTGTCATCTTCAGTCCTTCAAACAACAAAACTGGTTTTGAGACTGTTCTTGCTCTTTTGAAGTAGATTTTTCTTCTCCTTTTTTCCAGAGAGAGATCATTGACTTCTGTGACCCAGACTTTTTCAATCTTTTGTCAGTAATCATTCTTTTTTCTGGGGAAGCAAACCTAAACCACCATTAGACTCCATAATTGAGCAGCAGTTTTTTAGCTTGCACAGTCTTTAATCATGAAAACCTTTAAGGGTTGGTTATTTATCAAGGTTACTGTTTACCTCAGAGGACAATTTTCTGGATATCATTTTTTTGCACCATAGGACAATTGGGATGAAAGAAAGATGCTCTTGTGCTTTAGTTGTAGCTACAGGATAACAAACCCAGAGCATTTCTAATTTTATCCTTCCATAAGTGTCAGGGTTCAATTTTCAGCCCATTTTAATAACAAAAAATATGTCAAATGAGTAGAAATCGGTGCATAATTCTGTACATTATCTACACATAGAAGTTCTGCTGCAATCTTGAATGGCAATTCATTTTTGTCATTGATATGAATGTTTTAGCACTCAGACAGAAATTGGCTTATTTAATTGAAGAGCTATGGGATAATTGCCCAGATTCTAGAAGGCAGGGGTTGGAGTAAGCTAATTTGATGAATGCTACATTTTCATCTGCCCAGATAACTTTTATGTTAAGAATTAAATATAAAAGAAATAGGATTTTCATGTTATCTCTCTGTTTTGTTTTGTTTTTACCACTAAAGAGGTTTGGAGTTCCTAGTTATAAGAGATTGAAATATTTTCAGTGCCAGGGCAACCAAATCTGCATGTAGGAGTGCATTGCTCTGGGTCAGTGGAAGTTTAAATAGAGGAGAAAAAATTGTGTTATTCATCACTGTTAGTTTTTAATTCTGGTAATAACGAGAAAGCTGCTCATGGATAGCAATCTCATGTATTTTGAAACAAAAGATTAAATGAGATCCTTTTTCCTTAAATTGTATTTCTGGGCTGCATCCAACATTGCCCAAGCAAATCTTCATTCATGCATTTTTCATTCTTTTCTTCTTAACTGCAGCTTCCTGAACAAACTTTGTTTAAGAGGTTCCCCAAATCCTTAACAAATGTGGCTGTGTCTAAAGAGCCAAAGCTAAATGCCAAGAGGGTAGAATGACTAATGTTTTAAAGGCCACACAGAAATATTCTGTCCTTTCCTGTTCTTTCACATTTATTTGTTTATTTGGCTATCCAACTCTACAATAACTATGGGTGACATATAGCAAAAACAATCAAATAAAAATCCAAATGACAGAGAAAAAAATGACCATTAAAAGATCTTATCATGCAGGACCTGCCCCTCTAACCTAAGAATTGAAGAAAGAGACAGTTTTCAGAGCTCTTGAATCCAGGTAAGGTGGGAGCCAGAGATGCCTTGAGGGTGGGGATGTCATACAGAGACAGGCACGCTAACAGAGAAGACATGCTGTATTCACCAGTTGTCCCTATAATGGGTGGGACCTAGAGTATGTCAACAGTGCCTAATCATACAGCTGGGCAGAAGCCACAGGAGACAGATGATCCTTTAGATGACCAGGCCTTATACCAGTGAATGCTAACATGTGACGAAAGCCCGCACCCATAATGCAATGACACCCCCTGTGTCCACCCCCCTGCGCATGCACACATGACCCTCCATGCTCCCTGCACATGCACCCCCATGCTTTCCCCACTCCCCTACACATTCACACATGACCCCCCCCCTGTTTTGGGCCTAGTAGACCTCCCTGCAGCCTCCTGGGACCAAAAAAGGTGACCATCCCTGCGCATGCATGGCAAGGTGGAGCTGAGCTGGGGCAACGGCTTGCATGCCCGCAGAGAGGGCTCTGCGTGCCACCTGTGGCACACATGCCATAGATTTGCTATCACAGCCTTATACTATTAAGGACTTTATTAAGAACTACTATGAATAAATGCACTCTTACTTAGTTTAAATCCTAATACCACGAAAATAGGTGCATACTCATTAACTAAGAGGAACACATAAATGTATGGAACATGTGAAAGCAATGAAATATATAGAAGAATATCTAACCTACTGCTAGCGTTATAGCCTCTAGCTATAGCCTTGGCTTGTAATCATCCCTTGTTGTAAATGTTTTTCAAATGTACAAAGGAAAACTAAACAATTGTTTTTAATCCATTTCTTTCCTTGTTAATACAATACAATAGCAGAGTTGGAAGGGACCTTGGAGGTCTTCTAGTCCAATCTCCTGTCTAGGCATCTCCCTAATTATCTTTGTTGCTCTTCTTTGCACTCTTTTTAGAGTCTCCACATCTTTTCTACATCGTGGCGACCAAAACTGAATGTGGTATTCCAAGTGTGGCCTTACCAAGGCATTATAAAGTAGTATTAACACTTCATGTGATCTTGATTCTATCCCTCTGTTTATGTAGCCTAGAACTGTGTTGACCTTTTTGGCAGCTGCTGCACACTGCTGGCTCATATTTAAATGGTTGTCCACTAGGACTCGAAGATCCCTCTCACAGTTACTACTATTGAGCAACGTACCATCTATACTGTACCTGTGCATTTCATTTTTGTTGCCTAAATGTAGAACCTTACTCTCTTCACCATTGAATTTCTTTTTGTTAGATAGTGCCCAATGTTCAAGTTTGTCAAGATCCTTCTGTATCTTAAGCCTATCTTCTGGAGTGTTGGCTATTCCTGCCAGCTTGGTGTCATCTGCAAATTTGATGAGTTTCCCATTTATTGATGAAGATGTTGAAGAGTACTGGGCCCAAAACTTTCTCCCAGCAATGAACCAATTGTTTCCTTAACTTTTTTCTTGTTTTTAACATGTTGGAAGAAGCTTTTTTTGTTATTTTTTACTTTTGTGGCAAGCCTTTCTTCATTGTGAGCCTTAGCTTACAAAAAGTTAGCAAAAAGCTCACCTACTTCCTCTGCTTGGTTGGATGGCCTGTAATATAGACCTATGGCGATTTCCCTCCAACCTTTAATATTGATCCAAATGCATTCAAGATAGTTCTCATCATTGTTATGCTCTATTTCTGTAGAGATGTAGTTATTTCTTATATATAGTGCAACTCCATATCCTCTTTTATTTGGTCTATTTCTTTTAAATCATTTAAATCCTCCTAGCTGTATGTTCCATTTGTGGGTTTCATCCCACCAAGTTTCTGTAATGGCAACAATATCATATCTTCCGTCATTTACTTGAATTTCTAATTCATCTTGTTTATTCCTCATACTCTGTCCATTGGTGTATAGACATTTGAGTCCATTTTGATTGACCCTGTGTTTACTGTCTACATAACCTGTGTTATGCTTGACTGCCCTATTTTCTTGCCACTTGTATGATTCATGCACATGGTATGGCAATCACTATTAAATGCTTGGTTTTGCTTGACAGCAGGAGTGATAATCTTACCTGCACAAACGTCTGTTACATGCACTGATAACCCTATGAATTTTAGATTTCTGGGGACAGAAATGTTCTGTATCAATTAATTCTCTGTCCCTGCTGTTCAGTTTAAATGTTTATCCAGAAAATCTGAGAATTTAATGCCAAGTAACTCAGACCCTTTCTTGGATGGGTGCAAACCATCTCTTTTGTACAGTTTTTCATTGGACCAGCTGCAGACATCATGACTAATAAAGCCAAAGCCTTCCCTTTTACACCACTCCTTTAGCCACACATTAAACTGTGCTACATGCTGGGCCTTCCCTTTTTGTTCCTTACATACTGGTAAAACATCTGAAAAGATAAGCCTACAACCTACACTACTAAGTTCATACCCCAAGGTCTGGAAATCATTCTGCATAGAAAGTACATCTTTTTGGGACAGATCATTTGTGCCAAGATGTATAATAGCATCAACGTCACAGTCCTTACTTGCATTCTTGACTATTTTAAGAATATGCCTCTTGTCTCTTCCTGCAGTAGCATTTGGCAGACACCTAACCCTTTCCTAAATTTACATCCCTTACGATTGAAGGATATAAATTTTTACATCTCTCAAACTTTTATGACTGTTAAAAGAGTACAAAGTTTTTCCAAGGTGCTCAGAATAATCTATCAGGAAATCTCCTCATTTTATGTCCATAAGGCCTTTCTGAAAAAAGTTAGACTGAAAGCATATCAGCATTCATTATGCTGAGTCAACCCTGAGCCAGTCATGATCAGACTCCTGGCTGTGGGCAAAGTTTGTGTCAAGCACCCAGAAAATCAGGAGATTCAGACAGTTCAAATGAGGATAAAGATATATTGCAAGTTTAAGTTCTCAACCAAAATCTGGCCAAGAGACCATTAAGGGAAATGTGTGGGGGTTTAAGAATAGAAAGGAATTCAAGATGAGCTGGACGTAGATCTACAGCAGCACAAAAGGACTTATGACTTATAAATCATTCAATCCCTCCCTCAGGCTTGGCCTAGTCATTTCCGACAGTTTGCCTGAAATACTGTGTTCTCACCACTCTGCCACCAGAGCTCTTTAAATTAGATGAGGAAGCTGCTTATGAAGCATCACTGTTTCAAAGATCAGGTGATGCTAAATGTGAATTTTCCAGCTCTGACTGGAATGTAGTTGAACTAGAGAAAGAGACTGAAGAATTATGACAAGTTTTTAAATAAAATATAAGCAGGATACTAGTCAATCTCTGTCTGACTCAAAACCTAAAGAATCTTCCAAGAGAGATTGTTGGACACCTGCCAGTGTGTTTGAGACTATTATTATTATTTATTGTTTATTTATTTTGATGTTGCAATGTTATACTCTGTATGGCTTTAATTGTATTCTAATATTTTAATGATTTGTACAATATAAACCTCTATGAGTCAAAGGGTTTGGCAGGATATATACATAAAATAATCTGGAATATCCCCAAATCCACAGCAGTGAACATATAAATTGTATTGACAATCAGAGGCTGATTATTGTATCAGTTATATTGACAATCAGAGGGCGAGTCTTAGGAGACAATTTGAAGAATAAAAGAAAACAAGGACCTGCTGAAATTAGAATGGAATGGAAGACAGGCAATAAAATAAAATATGATTATAAATAATATATATTTATATTATTTAGAGTTATAAATAGATCTCAAGAACCTCCATTGAATTGCTAAACTTAAGTAGTCAAAAATTCTTGTTCCTGATTATCCTGTTTATCTCACTAGAGACAATCACATTCTCTTCTACATGTATGTCTTCATTCCTCTTCTCCTCTCTTATTCCCTTCATGTGAAATACTGATTTTTGCTTGCATAAAATGTATTTAAAAAAAAAAAAAACTCAACAATTGTCTCTAACTTCCGTCTGTACTTTTTCATTAAGATTTTACCATGGACCAGTGTATAACAGCAAAGAACCTTTCATATGACTGGTGGTTCTGAACTATAGCTGGCAGCCTTTGTCCTCATTGGCCACGCTGAATGTATCTATGAGAATTGTAATTCAGAAATATCTAAAAGGTCATAGGTTCCTCATCCCCATATTACACTGAGTTAGTTTATTTAAAGTTATCAGTGGCATTATTTTTCTGTCAGATTTTTTCCTCATTTCTTCTTAACTTTCATTTCCCCCTAATTATTGCTTTATTTGTTGAATTATTCAAAAGACAAAGAAAAATCTTATATAATTAAAGCCTTTTCCCAGCCAACAATGTTTACAGAAATCTGTCAGTCTTAACATTAAATCAAAATGGTGTCCCAGAAATTTTCCATTATTGAACTGTGTTTGTTATTGCTGCATTGCATTTGTGGTCTTCCCTCATGAGGTTGCTGAAAGCCGCTTACCTTGCAAAAAGGCTTTATGTTATTTTCAAATGTACTATGAAATATTTATTGAGACAAGCATTATGATTCTTTTGAACTCCATGTGGAGAAAGCAAGATCTACTGTATGTTGCTCTTGGGCTGATGAAGAGGGAGTGGAAACTGTAGTCATAATTTCAGTTTGGGATTTATACATACTGCAGGAGGCTTGTAATCAGATTTCAGGTAAATGAAAGAAAAAAACCTGTTACCTAAAGGCTAGACTAGATATGACATTTATCACATGGTTAGATGAGGCAAAGCATTAAAAAAAATGACAGCAAGATAATAATAAGATAATAATTGGAACTGTGGCAAGCAGATAACTGTCTCTTCAGCACTTGGGAACCCTAATTTCTCTTCATCCAACTTTTACTCCTTACCATAATAATAATAAAAAAAACTTGTATGGAAAAAATCACCAACTTATAATTTGCTTTCATTTCATCATCATTTAGTTGTTGTTGTTTTATATTTTCCATCACTTTTAAACATTCCTGACTTTTCAGATGGTCAATATTTTGAGTAGCTTTTGCACATTGAGGTATATATCTAGGAATAAACTTTTTAAAATTAACTCATGATTAGACAATTTGGAGTTCATGATAACTAATATTCCCAGGACACATTCCTTGAGATCTACTGAACCTCTAGCCATGATTTTTTAAAGTATTCAATTCAATTCAATTTATTAGATTTATTATTCTCCTATGATTAAAGTCATAAATGGTGATTTGGGAATTGTACATGTCTAGTGGAAATAATACAATAGCAGTGTTCCAATATTTGAGGGACTGCCAAAAGAAGAGGGGGTCAACCTATTTTCCAGAGCACCAGAAGGCAGAACAAGAAGCAATGGATGGAAACTATTCAAGGAGAGAACCAACCTAGAGCTGAACAGAAATTTCCTGACAGTGAGAACAATTAATCAGTGTAATAACTTGCCTCCAGAAGTTGTGGGTACTCCAACACTGGACGTTTTTAAGATGAGATTGGACAACCATTTGTCTTAAATGATATAGGTTTCCCTGCCTGAGCAGGAGTTTGGACTAGAAGACCTCCAAGGTCCCTTCCAACTCTGTTATTCTGTTATTCTGACTTGATGTACTATATGAAAAGCAACTTCCGCATATTTTGGATTTTCAGGAATGTGTTTTAACTCATATAGAACTCGTATGAGAAGTCAAAGGAAGCAAAGTTAAGACAGAATGGCTAGATGTATAGTAGTGGCCAGGCAGATGTCAGCAGTTTTCCAGATTGAGGGGGAGAAATTTGGCCCACAAAATCTGTTCAGAATTCCAAATGTTTCTAACAGTCCCAAAGATTACCAATTTAGATCTTAACTTTACCATCTAAATATTTGTAGAAGACTGAAAAATCAGCAAATTTTAAGATGATTCAGCAATAACCAAACAGAACATACACATACTCTTTCTCACACACAAAAGTGCCCATGTACATATCCCTCCTCTGAAATCTCAAGAGAGTCAAGGAAAAAAAAATCAGTAGAGTATATCTATTGTTACTACAGTAGAAAATAGATAGTTAATATTAAGTAGGGTGCAATCTTTTGTTCTATATTTGGATATTTCAATTTGGATTCAAGCCTGAGAGAGAACCTGAGCCAGTTCTCTAGCTTTGGACAATATTTATAAACTGGAATAAAGATCTGATCCTACTCTGGATCTCAAGGTCTTATTTCTTTTTTTTAATGACTTATTTTAAATAAATAGTTATGATATAACACCATATTGTTCCTTTTTTGTTGCAAAAAATGGTGAAGTAGTGTCCTTTTGTATATGTGTTCCTTTAAATCAGTCTTGACTCCTGGAGACTACATCAAAATCTCTGCAGGTTTCTTGGCAACATTTTTGGAAATGGTTTGCCATTGCCTTCTTCTTCCTATGACTGTTGGGAAAGGATGACTGGCCCAAAGTCATCCAGCAGACTTTATACCTTAGATAAAATCAGAACTTACTGCCTTCTGATTTATAGTCCAATGTATTTAACATTAAACCAAACTGTTTCTCAGGCTCCTATTTACTATATTTGAAACCGTTTCTCAGATGATCTTTGAGGAAAAGATAATTGTTTTGGTAATGTCTTGTTTTCTCAGTTCTGCCACATCATAACTTTTGATCATGTGAAGAGAAATATTATTACATGCTCTGAATACACAACTTTTATATTTAGTTTTCAATGAATGAATGTTAAAGAAAATATTATTTCTGGGGATTATGTAGTCTGACATTCTAAAATTCATTGAATTTGAATACAAAATAACACCAATAGCATATTTCATTTTAAGTTTATAGATCAGACTTATAATTCTGTATGAGTTCCCCCAAAATAGATATAAAAAGATAAATCTGTACTTTTTCATAAGGTATGAATTTATAGATTTCAGTTATTATGTGCACTCTTCAATTAAGGTTTGGCTGAAAGCATAGGCCTTTGTTACACTTCTGAACTGGTTTTTAGCCTCTTTGGTAACTAAAAGTTATTTGCAATTGTGCACCAATTACAGCTTGTGTGAACATTTATGAATCTGGAGATCCCGTGTAATTATAGGCTTTGGGTGATAGTGATAATGTTGTTGATATCCATTTTGCCTTCTTTTTATCTTCTTACTCTGTAGGTGAACAAACTTGAAAGGGAAAAAATCCAAGAAACAAAGCGGATCCGGGAATTAGAGCAACGCAAACAGACAGTGCAGATCACTGAACTCAAAGCTAAACTCCATGAGGAGAAGATGAAGGAGCTACAAGCTGTCCGGGAAAACCTTATCAAACAGCATGAGCAAGAAATGGCACGGACAATGAAAATCAGAGACAGTGAAATCCAGAGACTCAAGTCAGCACTGTATGCATTGCGGGAAGGGACCAGTGATAAAGTACGGACAGCCCTGAGCATTGAGGCTCGTGAAGAGGCCAGGAAACAATTTGACTCTGAGCGCCTTAAACTTTTGCAAGAAATTACTGAACTGAAGTCTGCCAAGAAGCAGGTGGACGAAGCCCTGAATAACATGATCCAAGCTGATAAGATAAAAGCCGGGGATCTCCGGAGTGAGCATCAGTCCCACCAGGAGGCAATCTCTAAGATCAAGTGGGAGAGTGAGAGGGATATTCGCAGGCTGGTTAGTAACTTGTCTAAATATCCAGTCACATTTATGGCTCAATGTGCATATCATTTCTTGTGATTCTCATTACGCTATGTGCCAAAATTTTGATTGCCAAATTTGAGAGAGCTGCCCTCCAAACCTATCGCGCATTATAAGTATGTTATAATTCAAACTTCTGTGTGTCAGAATTAGCCTGTGAATATCAATGTGAAGAAAACACATTAGTAGTTTAATTTTTACAATAGTTACCAGCACAGGACACTTTAACAGTCAATACTCAGGCACAAAAATTGCACTGAAAAATAAGAGGCTGAGCCAAGAATAAGAATTCTAAAATAAAGAAATGTGACCATATAAGCGGGGGGGGAGGGGGGAAGCATGCAGTGTCCACTAAAAAAAGATATAGCTATCTTCATGCACCTTATTGATTCAGTTTAGGCTGTCATTGCTTTGCGCTGATACCCTATGCATTTAATGACAATAGAAAATTCTCAATGAGTATTACTCAAAATCATATGAGTGTTTAAATTAATATATTGGCAATCATGTACCTTCTTGCCTTCAAAATATTTTCCCACATACCATTAACCTTTTACTCCCATGCATACTTTAGAAAAAGTGCCATGGAATTCTGCACAATTGTATCTCAGAAAAAAAAACCCAAATGTTTTATTTCTCTCACTATTTGTGTGTGAGATTTGGTGCCTGAGTTTTGAATGACTTGCTGTTGAGGAAATCTTTGGCGTTAAAACCAACAGTTCAGCTAACAATTTAAATGTGCTGGATTGAGATCTACGTTTTTTTACAAAAAAAACCCTAAATAAGCTGTATGTTCTTATAAGACATTCTCTATGATTATTTTGTTTTGGAAAATAGTAAGTGGGATGAAATCATTATTGTTTATTTATTTCCCATCTTCATTATTTTTACAACCCAACCCTGGCGATCAATGGGGTGACAGATGTCACAGCCAGATCGCCCTCACATCCATCATTATTTTTACAAATAACTCAAGGTGGTGAACAGAATATGTTCCTCCTATTTTCCCCACATATTAGTGTGCTTGGCTGACAGAGAGTGACTGGCTCAAGGTCACTCAGCTGACTTTCATGGCCAAAGGCAGGACTTGAATTCACAGTCTCTTGCTTTCTAGTTTGGCGCCTTAACCACAAGACCAAGCTGGCTTTACAGTTATATTTAAAAGATGTCTTGAAGATCTACGCAGTGTTTCCTGGTTGTCGGCATCCAGGAATAATTTATTTTTAATGAACTCCCATTTTGGTTGTTTTGCTTTGTGTTTTCTTCTTGCTCTCATAAAATATTGACATATTTTTACTACAGTGATCTTTGCCTGTTGTCACATAATTATGTAGAAATATCAGCTAGTGTACAGCGATGAACAATGGCTCATTAGAGACCTAAATAATTTATTTTCAGATTAACATTCCTTGAGGAATGTAAGGTACTACAGTAGAAAGAGAAAGGCTGGACTACTAAATTCAATCAACTGAAACACAGGTAGCTGATGGACAAAATATTTTGGTCTTTGTGGCCTTACAAAAGGACAGCAGTATCAGCAGGGATGAGCTTCTATTGCTTCGCCTAGATTCGGGAGAACCCATGGCTAACATTATGGCCAGTCCACAGAACCTCCAAATCCCACCCTGGCTGGCCCTTCCCACCTCACCCCTCCCTGGACTCTCCATGTGGCCCATTTTTGATGTGAGGTAAATGCAGGGCCCATGTGGAGGCTCAGGAAAGGGGGAAGTCCCAGGGGAGGCAGTATTTGCCCTCCCAGAGGCTCAAGAAAAGCCTCCGGAGCTTGGGAAAGGTGAAAATGGCCCCCTTGTGCAAGAGGCTGGGTAGGCCACGCCCACCATGGCCATTTTCACCCAGCAACTGGGAAGAGAACCCGTTGCTGAAAAAAAAAATATAATTTTTTTATTTTTTCATTTTCATAACATATAACCACATGTACACTATTACATAACCAAGATCGTATTATATTATTAAATGTTTACATCAATTCATCTTACCATCAACTCCACCCAAAAATTATTGGCTCTTCTGCTCTCTATACAACATATTTGTACCTTATCCATCACTTTCTTCTCCCTCTCTCGTCCTCCTCCCTACCTCCTTTCTTCCCTCTCTCATCCTCCTTTTCTCTACTTCCCCTTCCTCTCCCCTTCTCTTCTCTTCCCTTTCCATTCCTTCTTTCTCCCCTCCTCTCTCCTATCCCTCTCTTCTTCCCTTACCTCTCTCCTCTACTTCACACTCTTCATCTCATTTACTTAGTGTTTTAGCCTCTGAGCGAGCTTCATTTTATGTTGATGGTATTTATAATTCCTTTTCAATATACATATTTAATTTTAAGATATATCTTCCTCCTTTTTTAAAAGAGAAAAAAAAATGAATACATATATAGTAATTATATTTTTAACTCACCCACCCACCCTATTTTGGGCCAAGATGTAGACCTAGTTACAATTCCCAGCTATTCTCAGCATTATATTTATATAATTAATATATATATATATATATATATATATATATATATATATATATATATATATATATATATATATATATATATATATATATATATCCATGTGTCACATATATAAACCCATACTTAATTGTCCTTCATTGTCATATTCAATCAATTAGCAACTCAGTTTAATTATCATGTGTAAAAGTGAATTCCCTACCTCTGCTTTACATTCTTCCCATAACAGTTTAATATTTGTCAATATTCCATATATTTAACCTTTATTTAATTATCTTTCCATTATCATATTCAATCAGTTAGCAACTCAATTTTATTATCATGTATAGGATACTGCGATTAAGTTTAAAACTGGGGGTATATGTCTGATGCCCAACAAGCTGGATAATTGGAATTTCAGGAAATATGCTGGATGTCTTTAGAGCAGAAATGCTTACAGCTCAGCTAAATGCCTGCTTGGATTTTATACATAATTTAGGGTAAGAATACCCTTAAATTTGTATTGAAACTTTCAGCTAATCTGAAACATAACAGCCAGATAATATATTGGGTCCATTTCTATAGGAACTAACTTAGTACTTAACTTCTATTCATCAGAGGTGGGTTGTTCCCGGTTAGGCCCGGATCAGGCGAACCAGAAGTACCAGTGATGGGAGGCTCCACCCACCTGCCCAGACGCTTCTGCACATGCGCAGAAGCATCACACGTGCAAGCACGTACAGGAACACACCCAAACTGGTAGTAAAAAAATTGGCAACCCACCATTGCTGTTCATGATATAATTAATGATCTTTAAAGCCCAAATAAATAAACAAAAATGGAATTGAAGCATCTAAAAGAATACCTCTATCAGCCAGAAGTACTGCTGAGATATTATATGTCAACCAGGAAAGAAAGTAGCAATTCTGTTGTGATAACTTAATTGTGGGTGACAATTGGAAGTTTATTAATTTAAACTTTCAGATAAGAACTGGTATCTTTATCAAGGATTTTAATTTGGTTTGATTTGAATTGAAGATGCATTTTCAGATTTGAACACTCTTTTACTATTTTGGGCATGACAGTATTTTTATCATTTGCAGTTACTGCTGTAGTTCAAGGATGGTATGTTCACCATGTGATTCCTTGTTAGCTGGTATCACACAATGAATATATTGTTTCCAGTAAAAACAAAAAACAAAGGGCACTCAAAAGCCAGAAAGTGGGAATAATTGCTTGGCTATAAGTATTTTAAAAACCCACGGAGTACTAGAAGTTGGGAGGTTAAATTTAAATAAAGTCGATCCCAACTTCTGTGACTGACAGCAGGGATGTAGATCTGGATTCAGCCCACTTAGGCATAAATTTCCATTGTGAAAGGTGTGCAAATGATGAAATGTGCATTGCAACATCATAACAAAATTATGTTTAGTACAAAAGGGTAGAGCTTGGGTCATAACATCACAATGCATATTTCACCATGTCAGTAACATTTTGGGTAGGTATAGATTCTACCACACCGCATCTGAGTTGAAACTAGCTAGAAACTAGATAGAAACATTCTGACAGTTGTATAGTCTCTTGTGCTTGTTGGGTCAAAGCACATTTTACCAAATTAAAAATATTATAAATCAGGCCTTGATTCAAATACGTTGCTTCATTTTTGTAAAGCAGCTATTAAGATTTCTAGTGCAAAATTCTATGTAGAAACTTCTGCAGCTTTTTTATTTGATCTGGTGTTTGTTTGTTCGTTTCTTCTCATCAAATGAAAATAATTTTCTTCCCCATAATGTTCTGGCAATTGGAGACAAAATCAATGGAACTTTGAATCATCATGCAGTTTCTCTGGTTGTCAAAGCTAGCCCTATTTTAGGTAAAATGAAGCCACTATAATGAACAGTGGCCCTGGATAGCCCTAATCCATTCTGCTACTGGGCCACAAACAATTTCAAGGCTAAGAGATTTCAGGGCAGATGTTTAGCCTGGCCAGCCGCTCTATGGGCATCACCCTGAGGTGATGCTTAGAACAAAGGTTAATGTAAGGAACTCAGAATGCATCACTCTGTGAACCTTCCTATAACAGCATCTACGGTGCATGTATTCTCTAAAGAATAAATCCTTTTGTTGCTCCCATTTGGAATAGGATATACAGGAGGGAATGAAAATGTCAGCTTGAGGCAGAAACTGCTGTGGGAGTGACAGATATAGTAATCTTGGGATGCTTCTACTATTTGTGGTAATCAGTTATACAGTATCTAATACCTAATTCTACGGTGGTGCTAGTCTGAATTGAATGTGTCTACACCATTAGCAGGAATGGATCATAGTTAATCAAAATGATAAAAGATTTTGATTCTTGGGTCTCTTGAAAAGTTTGAGAGGTCCAGATAACAAAAAGTATAGACCTGTATTATTATTATTGATGATCAGAATATTTTCTATTCAATGAAACAGAGCAAGATTAGTCTATTTGCTTAATGATCAATCTCTTATTGGCAATTTCACATTGCATTCCTTCGGTATTTTCCAAACTCATCTTTCTGTTATAATTTATGGAAAATTCAACACAAAGATCCCATTCTTGATAAATATCACCATGATTTCCATAATATATGACTGCATTCTTAACTAAAAGAATTTGGCTTCTGCTAACCAACACTGTGTAATATCACACAGTCAATAATGGTTTTGGCTTTACCAAAAATGAAAAACAAACTGCTGAGAGATTCACCAGTTTCATAGAGCTGAGAATATTGCATCTAGATATCAAATGCAGTCTGCCCTCATTTTCCTTGATAGCTGAATGACAACCTATAGATAAGACTTTCACTAGGTTTATCTATAGCAATAGCACTTAGACTTATACCACTTTACAGTGCTTTACAGCCCTCTCTAAGCAGTTTATAGAGTCAGCATATTCCCCCCCAACAATTTTGGGTTCTCATTTTACGCACCTCAGAAGGATGGAAGGCTGAGTCAACCTTGAGCCTGGTGAGAGTTGAACTGCCAAATTACAGGCAGTCAGCACAATTACTGTATATACTCGAGTATAAGCCTAGTTTTTCAGCCCACTTTTTGGGCTGAAAAAAGCCGCCTCGGCTTATACTCGAGTCAGTGAAAAATTTGCCCGAAATGGAGGAGAAAAAGGGGCGGGGCCATGCCGCTGGGTGACACTCGTGAATGGCCCAGTGCCCCTGTGAGTTTCCCCTCCCTCTGTGTCAGTTTGCCGCGCAGCGCGCACCGCACCATCCCCCCTCCTCACGTTCTAATGTAATGCAGGGCTGTCTTACGATTCCCCTTCCTCCCCCTCCTGCCGCTCTGCAACGATATCCCACCTCCTCCTTGTTATGGCAAGCAGCCACATAGCGATGTCCCACCTCCTCTGGTACAGTGATCCAATGATAGGAATCACTGTGCCGTGTGTCATAGGAGGCGGGACATCGCTCCCGCGGCTGCACGGGACATCATCATCACAGCGGGACATCAGCATCATGAGGTGAGTGAAGTATTTCATTGAATACACCGCTAGTTTACTGTTTTTCTTTGAAATAAATATTCAAAACATTATTGGTATCTATTTTTATTTTTTGAAATTTACCGGTAGCTGCTGCATTTCCCACCCTAGGCTTATACTCGAGTCAATAACTTTTCCAGTTTTTTGTGGTAAAATTAGGTGCCTCGGCTTATATTCGGGTCGGCCTATACTCGAGTATATACGGTAGTCTGCAGCACTGCACCCTAACCATTGCACCACCATGGCTCATCTATAGTGGAACAGAGTTGTTTCTCATATTTCATTTAAGATTCAGGATCAAACCAGAATATTTGCAGAATGATGCGAACTAATCAGACTGTTTTTCAAACTGAGAGAGAATGCATTTGATGAATTGGGTGATTTTTGCACCAAGCTACCTTTAGAGCAGTGGTTCTCAACCTTCCCAACGCCGCAACCCTTTGATACAGTTCCTCATGTTGTGGTGACCATAAAATTATTTTCGTTGCTACTTCATAACTGTAATTTTGCAATTTTTCGATTGTCTTAGGCGACCCCTGTGAAAGGGTCATCCAACCCCAAAGGGGTCACGACCCACAGGTTGAGAACCGCTGCTATAGAGGTTCCAGCTTTACACTTTCCATTTGTAATCCATTTGTAATGTAATGACAATTTAAAATTTCATTAAAAAGCATAAAAGTGCAGATTTGCTTGTTTATTTGTATTCCTTGTGTGCCACTATTTGAATATTACATTAAAACAAATTATTGATACTCATAAAATAACTAACTTAAAATCATTAATTTTAAATAGATATATCCTTATATGCACTGATCTATTTTATGCTGTTATAGCCATGATGGTGAACCTATGGCACACATGCCACATGTGGTACACGGAGCCATATTTGCTGTCACACCAGTCGTCAGCTCCAGCATGCCAGCTGATTTTCAGCCTTCTGGAAGGCCGGGGGAGGCCATTTTTGCCCTCACCAGGCTTCAGAAAGCCTCCAGAGGTTTTGGGGTCATACGCTCATGCGTGGGTTGGTGTGTGGCCATGGGTACATGAGCAGGTGGGCGGGGAGAATTGAATTGATGTGGGCATGTGTGCGTGCGCAATAGCACACAGGCACACAATTTTGGCACGCCATAGAAAAAAGGTTTGCCATCACTGCGCTATAGTTTTAGAGAAGAAATGGCTCTAAGAAATGCTATAACCAATGAACCCCGAAGATCCTTTACTTGCAAAATGTATTCAGATGTGTGGATTCATGATTGAACTTATGCCATATCACTGTTCCTGTGTATCTTCATTCAGATGGATGAGATCAAAGCAAAAGACAGAACTATCTTTTCTTTGGAGAAAGAGCTGGAGACCCTGACAGGATATGTTCAGAAGCTTCAGCTACAGAAAGAAGCATTGGATGAACAACTGTTTTTGGTTAAGGAGGCTGAATGCAACATGAGCAGTCCCAAAAGAGAGATCCCAGGCAGAGCAGGAGATGGCTCGGAACACTGCAGCAGTCCTGTAAGAAGCATCTTCTATTTCATCACACTGGGATTTTGATTGGGTTTGCTTATTGCATCATTGCTCTGCTTTCCATGAGTGGCATCTACTCATGAACTATGCAATACTCCCTCTTGTGGTAATTCAAAGGCTACACTTCAGTTCTGATTCAACTGTGTAGTTAATTCAAAACAAGAGATGATGAAAAGGAGGAGAAGCAGAGGTGGGTTGCTCCCGGTTCGGCTGAACCGGTAGTGGTGATTTGACCTGGGTTGCAGAATTGGCAGCGACCCAGGCTGGCCATGCCCATGAACCGGTTCCCTGGTCTCTTCTGCCATTGCTGGCATGTTTCTGCGCATGCACAGAACAATGTTCAGTCAACTGAGCATGCGCAATGCAAAGCACGTGCGAAGTGAACCAGTACCAACCGGTACAGGGGGGGGGGATCCTGAGAAGGAGGAGGAGGAGGAGAAAAATGATTGGCATTTATGCAAAGCCTTTAAAACACACCAAACATTCTATATTCAACAGTTTATAAAAGAGCTTGTAAAAGCCTACTGTTAATGTTCACTTGTTGAAGATCAAATTATAAACTGAGACTGTGACATAGAGGCTTTCTTAAAGCCACTTACAGATTTAGAAACATACGCTCACATTCTTGTTTACATAAAATACAAGGTTATATGTTTAGCAAGGATGCACAATATATGGTTCTCTAGATACTGATGACTTTTGTCAGTATTTGTACTGATAGAAGATAATATTTGTATCTCAGGGTTGACCTGTGGGTTCCTTGGTACTCTCTGGGCTTGGTTGTTTTCTTATCAAATTGTAACATCATCAGTACACTGATGATGTTACCAAGTATGGTAATGAAATATCTGCAAGAAAACAACCAAACTTAGAGACCTCCACAAACCTCACAATATTTGTTACTCTTGGCTATACAATTCCATCTTCACAAACGAAGGCATATACATGTCCCAGAATAATGTTGCAGGATCCAATCTGGGTCAGTCCCCAGGACCAGAAGTTTAGTCTTCCAAGCTTTCGGACTCATGCTGGAGCCCATCCTCAGGGATCTTCTCTTTCACCACTGTGTTGAGAGAGAACTTCCCTGAGGATGGGCTCCACCCCGACATCTCAGAAGACTAAAACTCTGGTCTCGGTGACCAACACAGATTGGATCCTGCAATTTTATCTTCATTGTGATTCATAATTTCTTCCAAGGATTTAACACTTGCCTATAAATAACACTTGTGTCAAATTATTTTTCTTTGACAAACATTTGTAGGATCTACGTAGAAATCAGAAGAGAATGGCAGAACTCAATGCTACTATTCGGAAACTTGAGGATAGGAACACTCTGCTTGTGGATGAACGTAATGAATTGGTATGGTCCCTTAGCAGTTTCTGAACATTTTATTTAAAATAGCAATGACAAAATCATAAATGATAAATAATGTTGCAGAGATGCATCGGCTTTGTTCATACTTGTTTTTCTTCTGTTCAATTATATCTGGTTCTCTGAATAGGTTTCTGAAATTTTCTTGGCAAGGTTTTTCAGAAGTGGTTTGGGCTGTGGAAGTGACTGACTCAAGGTCACCCAGCTGGCTTTGTTCCTGAGGTGGGACTAAAGTTCATGATCTCCTATGGGATCATTTCAGTGGAAGACGATTGAAGTTCTCTAGTTAGGATTGATGTTAATTGTCTGAATTGAGTTAGACTGAGAATGATTGATCTAAATTTACCCAGTAAATTTCTGTGGCCATAGATAGATGTGAACCTGGTTTAATCACTATAATAAGTTCATCATATTATAGATCTGACTGCTATCTTCCATGATTCATATTTTGTAGCACTGCTTGTTGTGTGAACCTGGGCAATTCTGACTTATTTCATAAATAATGGTTAGCTGAATGTGTAAAATCAGTCTCTGACAGATAACCCCTCTTCTTGGTTTCACATGATAAATTTTCCAGCACTAGATATTATACACATTTTAATAACAAAATACAACCAGAGCAAGGGAATAGCAACCATTCTTTCTCTTCTTAGAAGAATGAGGCATGACATGGTCTCTCATTCAATGTTATGAGCAGTAGGTAGGTTGATTTCTTATGTTAAATTTATTTTTGGCTATAGATACTTAAACAACATTTCAGGAAAATAAATGTAGGTAAGTTAGAAGTGGCATTTCTTGCCATAATGAACTCATCAACATTTTTAACTCTGATCAAACGTGTTTTGTAGATTCAAATGATATTATCATTATTTTAAGATCTGCAGATGGCATCTTTAAAAAAAGCAATGCTTGAAATTCTATCCCTCAAACTGTGTTCTATTGATTTGATTCATATAACATTCTAAGCCATAGTTTGTAGTTTGTTTTGAAGTTAGTGTGATATATGAATCAACATGATAACTTCTTGAAGAAATCATGTTTTAAACATTTCCATTCCAGAAACGATAGATAGATAGATAGATAGATAGATAGATAGATAGATAGATAGAGATAGAGATAGAGATAGAGATAGAGATAGAGATAGAGATAGAGATAGAGATAGAGATAGAGATAGAGATAGAGATAGAGATACAAATATATACCTTTCTCCCTGGCTCAGCTGATAACGGAGGACAGCCTGTGGCTCAAGTGGTTAATACATCTGCCTAATATGCAATACAGCCCAGGTTCGAATCCCAATAAGGGTATGGCTAGCTGATGAGAGCTAAATAGCTTGAAACAGATCTATACTAGTCTCCCTTTATTTATTTATCTAGTCTCCCTTTATTTATTTATCAGCACAAATACTACATATATATATATATATATATATATATATATATATATATATATATATATATATATATATATATATATATATATATATATATATATATATATATTTGTCAATCAGAGTGTACAGGTAGTCCTTGACTTACAACAGTCCACTGTCCACTTTCAAAGTTATAACAGCACTGGGGAAAAATGACTTATGACTATTTTTCACATTTATGACTGTTTCAGCATCTCCATGGTCACGTGATTTACAGTTGGATGTTTGACAGCTGATTCACATTTATGATGATTGAGTTATCCCAGAGTCATGTAATCACCTTTTGCAACCTTCTGACAAGCAAAGTCAATGCAGAAACCAGATTCACTTAACAACCCTGTTACTAATTTAACAACTGCAGTGATTCCCTTAACAAATGTGGCAAGTAAAGTTGTAAAATTGGGTATAACTCACTTAACAAATTTCTCACTTAGCAACCTAAATTTTGGGCTCAATTGTGGTCGCAAGTTGAGGACTACCTGTATATGAGTTAGGGGATGTGTGTACTATAGATATGTAATCTATAAATCTAGTTAATTAATTAGCATTTTGTTTGCAGTTGAAACGTGTTCGAGAAGCTGAAAAACAATGCAAACCTCTTCTGGAAAGAAATAAGTGCCTCTCTAAAAGAAATGATGAACTCATGCAGTCATTGCAACGCATGGAGGAGAAACTTAAAGCAATCACTAAGGAAAATTTAGAGATGGTTTGTACCAAGAATTCAGATTTATTCTGTTTTTTATTCTTTCGGGGTTTTTTTTCAGTTCTTGGAATATACAGTAACTATTAAGGGAAATGCCATAATTCTATTTGGATAATAGACTTTTTTGGTGTCATAACAGGGTATGAAGAGCTGAAAGGACTAACATCCAGACAATGTTATTCAGACTTTTTATGTTCAAAAAAAATTATAACAAAGAAAAAAAACAGAATGTATCATGCCCAACCAACATGGGGTGAAATAATTTTTCATTGGATTGGTGATTTTTTTAAAACACATATTTTTCTTTATTTTAAACTGTAGCTTATTTAAACTGGGGGTCTAGAAGACACAAAAAAACCCAAATTTTTATTCCTGGGGTTGTCGGTGCCCCTCTTCAGTTTAGCAAAATGGACATGAGCAAGAAGGAACTGCAGTGATGCTTAATTCAAAATTCAAAAATAATTGTGCTTGGATTCATTCTCATTATTCCCTTAATTCTCCAGAATGAACATTACAAAATGTTATTTTCTTGGAATCATTGCATTTTCTAGGAATTCAAGTCTATCTCCCAGATCACAATTCGTTGCATTTTTTCCCATTCCTGTTTTTTTCATGTTTTGAAAGCCATTTGCTATATGGCTTTATATGTTTATATGTAGGAATCAAACAGATGTAATAAATAATGGCCTGGGTGATTTTACTAGAGAGCCAGGACACTATATCCTAATCATGTGTATTTAGAAGTCCCACTGAGTTCAATTTTGTCTATTTGTTAATAAATATACACATCCATAGTTGAATGCTCTGCTGAGTGTTTTTTCCGTAAAGAGATGTGTATCTTCCCTTCTCGCAAAACAACAGTAATTTAAAAACATGCCATGAGGGGAAAAACAGCTCTAATATCTATAATTCAATATGTAAGACAGGTGGAAAATCAAATGTGAGAAATAATATAGTACGATGATCTAATCAAGTAAAAAAATTAAAAATCTAAAAAGAAAACTGGTTTTCCTATTTTATGTTTTTGTTGTGTAGAAAGAAAAAATGGTATCACATCCTCCTCTGAAGAAATTAAAATCGCTGAATGATCTTGATCAAGCAAATGAAGAACAAGAAACCGAATTTTTGAAGCTCCAGGTTATAGAACAACAAAACATAATTGATGAGCTGACAAGAGTAAGTTTATTAAGTCTTCATCAACTAAGAACAAAGAAACAGATCTTGTAAGATTGTATAATTTAAAAGAAATTGCATTATGACTAATATAGTTTAATATAGCATTTCCTGAACTAGAAGGTCCATAGATGTGTTGAATTCTATCAAGTCCAACTAATGTGAAATACAGCCCAGAATAGACAGGTCTGAGCTTGCAAGATTAGATGAATAAAAAAAATTAAAATCTGGTAAACTGCAAAGCAAAGTCAAGAAGTCAGCATCACCTCTATTTACAAGAATGGAGGAGACAGAGGTCCCCACATATGCCTTAAGGCATTCTCAGGAGATAATATGGAAGGTGGCAATAATACAGTACTTTAGTCAGAAATGCAATCAGTTTCCCACAATTACAAGGTAAATGTATAGACCACTCTACACCTACTGCAGGAATTCAGATTAAAGCATAATTATGGATATCTATCTAGCTTATACATGAACCTATTGAATGAAATGGACCCCACCCTCATTCTAAATAATTGTTGTCATGTCAAATTGCTTTTGGTAGCAATATTGTTTAAAAACAAAAACTTGTACCAAATATCCTTTTGTAATTTAAACACTTTATTTCACGTTCTGTATTCTTGAAATAAGGGAGGGAGTGTTCTTTGTAAAATTCTTTTCTGACTTCCCATCCATTTTCAAATGGATAATATTGTAATCCTTACCTTTAAAATTGTCTTTGTCTTGTCTGCCTCTCATTGATCCCTTTCATCTAATGATATTCATAAACCAAAGGGATGAACAGAAATTGGAAGTAGGCAGACACTGTATGAGGATTTAGTAATAAATCTCTCAGTAGATTTGCACTAGGTTAGCAAAAGTTCTTCCTTCCAGCATTAATAATGGCATTCAATGAAAAAGTCACTTTTTATCAACTGAAATGAAGAATGGCTCAGAGAAAATCAGGGCTGTGTTTGTGGATGAAACAAAAGTGAGTTTTGTTCAGTTACTAAAACAAATACTTGAGCAGTGATATATTCAGAAATCATTAACTGAAGGTGTATATAAATCATTATTTTTTCATTTGATTGATTTTTTGGTCTCTGGAAAAATATAGAATAGACTCTAGGAACCTGACGTTGATCCCTTCTTGTCTAGAATTATTCCATACTTATCCTGTAAGAAAGATTTCCAAAGAAATTATATACTGCTACCTCTTTAATTTCTTCAAGAAGCTTTTTTAAGAGCCCTTGGGAAAAACTTCCTGTTGCTTATTGCCATATTATAGCTAATAGAAAGGATGGGTTAGTGGAATAATCCCAACTCCTCCTCAACTGATTTGCCTCTATTTGTGTTCTATTTAGTTCATAAAATTCTCATTGAGCTGGAACTTGGAATGAATGAATAAATGAATGAATCACTCAAATGAGTGAATGGTTCACTCTTATACGTCCATTTAATATCTTCACAATCACATGAAGTGCTAATACCTCAATATCAAGTATAATGCCTTGATAAGACCATACTTGGAATATTGCATCCAGGTTTTGGTCACCACAATATAAAAAGGATGTTGAGACTCTAAAAAGACTGCAGAGAAGAGCAACAAAGAAGAGGGGACTGGAAGATAAAACATATGAAGAAAGAGTGCAGGAACTGAGTATGTCTGTTTAGGGTGCAGTACTGCAGGCCACTTCAGCTGACTGTTATCTGCAGTTCAGCGGTTCAAATCTCACCAGCTCAAGGTTGACTCAGCCTTCCATCCTTCCGAGGTGGGTGAAATGAGGACCCAGACTGTGGGGGCGATATGCTGACTCAATTTGCTAAAAATCTGTAAACCGCTTAGAGAGGGCTGAAAGCTCTATGAAGCGGTATATAAGTCTAATAAATAAATAAATATGATAGCACTGTTCAAAGCTAAGGGGCTGCCACAAAGAAGAGGGGATCAATCTATTCTCCAAAACACCTGAAGGCAGGACAAGAAACAATGAATGGAAACTTATCAAGGAGAGAACCAACCTAGAACTAAAGAGAAATTTCCTTACAGTTGGAACAATTAATCAGTGGAACAACTTGTCTCCAGAAGTTGTGGATGCTCCAACACTGGAAATTTTTAACAAAAGATTGAACAATTATTTATCTGAAATGGTATAGGGTTTCCTGTCTGAGCAGGGGGTTGGACTAGAAGACTTCCAAGGCCCTTCCAACTCTGTTATTCGGTTATCTTTGTATCCTGAGTGGTAACCGTTTCTTGGTTTTCTTATCTAGGATAGAGAAAAACTTATTCGACGGAGGAAGCATAAAAGAAGTTCAAAGCCAATTAAGGTAAATGAGGTTTACAGATTATTTTGAACCCACTAATATCTTGTTTCCCTGAAAATAAGACTTCCCGGATAATAAGCCCAATCGGGCTTTTGAGAGCATTTGCTAAAATAAGTCCCCACCTGAAAATAAGCCCTCTCCGAAAATATTGCAACACAGCAGTAGCCATGAGGTGACCATGCTTGCTGCCTCCTGCACCTCAAAAATAATAAGACCTCCCCGAAAATAAGGCCAAGTGCTTATTTGGGGGTCAAAAGAAAATAAGACCTGGCCTTATTTTTGGGAAAACATGGTATGTTAAATTATATTTCATTTCCAATTCATGAAATTACTCTATTGCATGCCCATTTCTCCTTCTTTCCATAAAGAAGGAAAGATATTAGGGCTCATAGAAACCCCTATATGAAAGAAAGAAAGCATTTGGTCAAGTAACAGTAAACCCAGCTGCGCTTACTAGTGATGGAGGCATGAAAATTAAACAAAAAGACTATCATACAGTGGGACATCTGGTCCAGAATGGCTCAGACCACGAACAATTTGACCTCCTTTTGACCTCTCTGCGGCTTTCGATACCATCGACCATGGTATCCTTCTGCGACGACTGCGGGAGGTGGGGGTGGGAGGCACTGTCTTACGGTGGTTCTCCTCTTACCTCTCGGACAGGTCACAGTCGGTGTTGGTCGGAGGGCAGAGATCGACCCCTAGGCCCCTAACGTATGGGGTGCCGCAGGGTTCGGTCCTGTCCCCCCTCCTCTTTAATATCTACATGAAACCGCTGGGTGAGATCATTCGACGGCACAGGATAAAATACCACCAGTATGCGAACGATACACAGCTGTATCTGTCCGCCCCGTGCCAACTCAATGAAGCGATGGACGTGATGTGCCAGGGCCTCGAGGCTGTTAGGGACTGGATGGGGGTTAACAAGCTTGCACTCAATCCAGATAAGACCGAGTGGCTGCTGTGCTTCCTTCCTACTAATTGGCCAAGTGTTCCACCTCTCAGGCTGGGGGGTCAAACAGTACGCCCCTCAGATAGGGTCCGCAACTTGGGAGTCCTCCTGGACCCACAGCTGACTTTTGAACACCATTTGTCAGCTGTGACCAGGGGGGCATTTGCCCAGGTTCGCCTGGTGCACCAGTTGCGTCCCTACCTGAACCGGGAGGCTCTCACAACAGTCACTCGTGCCCTTGTGACCTCTAGACTGGAATACTGCAACGTGCTCTACATGGGGCTGCCCTTGAAGAGTATTCGGCGACTTCAGCTTGTCCAGAATGCAGCCGCGTGAGCGATCGTGGGTGCGCCTCGGTTCACCCACGTAACACCTATCCTCCGCGAGCTGCACTGGCTGCCTGTTGATCTCCGGGTACGCTTCAAGGTGCTAGTTGTCACCTACAAAGCCCTTCATGGTATTGGATCTGGGTACTTGAGAGACCGCCTACTGCCAATTACCTCCACTAGACCAATTAGATCCCACAGACTAGGCCTCCTCCGAATTCCATCAGCCGGCCAGTGTCGACTGGCGACTACCCGGAGGAGGGCCTTCTCTGTGGCTGCTCCGACCCTCTGGAACGAACTCCCCATGGATATTCGTACCCTCACCACCCTCCAGGCCTTCTGCACAGCCCTTAAAACTTGGCTGTTCCGACAGGCCTGGGGCTAAAGACTCGCTGCCCCACTTCAAATGGTATGATTGTTGTCCTTTTTTAACTATGTATGGTTTTATGTTTTTTGTAACTTTGTTTGTTTTTCCCTCCCTTTGAGTTGTGAGCCGCCCTGAGTCCCTTTAGGGAAAAGGGCGGCATACAAATAAATTATTTTTTTAAAAAAATTTGGGTGCCAACCGAAAAATCCACTAAATGTTTCACTCAGGTCACGAACACATCCTCGGGTGCCAAATAAACACAACAGTGGCGATTTTTCCTGACTGTGCCATTTTGTGTGTGTGTGTGTGAGAGAGAGTGTACGTGCATGCACAGTCAGTCTTGCTTCTGGTCACGACCGAATTGGGTGCCGACCGAAGTCCTAGAATGGATTACTGATGGCACCTGAGGTCCCACTGTATGTGCAACTCATTGCCAATTTCTTGCTAACATCTGTGGTTCTGCAAACTGCAAAACTGCTTGTAGAACATACTCATACAATATATTTTCCACTTCTGTGATGTCTGATCTTTTATGTGGGAACAAAAACATCGTAGTATAAGAGTGATTTAAATTCTCATGGATCAGACTTCTTCATGACTCATTTTGGCAAGTTTTAAGTGCTGAAATCATCAGTACTTTGCTATCCAACCTGCTGATTAACCAATTCTGTCAGCTTGGTGAATGACTCATTTACTTCTTTGATGTTGCTAATTAACTTAGTCAGTCTGAATACACTAAAGCTATTTTTAAATCATTGAATTGTAATAGTGGGCTCCAAAAGATAGCAGCTATTTTCACAGCATTGCTTGTAAGACCTATAAATGATATTGTATAACCAAACAAACAAGCTTAATGAGGAAGAAAATGGTCTTGGGCAAAAATATCCTTGTTTATTTGCATCTCAATTTCCTTCGGTTTCCTAGGTCAATTGTTAGACTTCAACCTGTCCAGAGCAAAGTCTATCCTATTGTACTCTGTAAAGGCCTTTTATACAAAACCGTTGGAGTTGTTTCTGCATTGTGACTGCCACAATTGGAAATGAGGAGTAGAAGGACAAACTATCCAGGGGTGATGTAGCTGTTTTTTCCTGCAGTCATCAGCAGAGCCATTTGGCTAGTTTGCTGTCTTCAAATTCTAGGTTTTCATAACAAAATAGGGTTTCAAAAATCCAGATAACTACTACATTGTCACCCACATAAAGCATCTCCAATATCTGACTGAGTTCATAAGATGGAGTATTATCTGTGCTAGAAAGCTGGGCTGGTGGCAGAGTTAGAATGTTTTTTTTTTTTTACAGAGGCATGTTCTGGACACAGTTTATGGGGGTGATGATGATTCCATGGACTCCGAAACATCATCCATGGCTTCATTTAGGACAGACAGAACACCAGCAACACCAGATGAAGATCTAGATGAAGTAAGATTTTCTTCCCTATTTTTATAAAGTTTGAATAATTAGCAAATGTGTATCAACCCTTTCAAGTTCTTGTGCACCTGTATTTTTTAATGTAGTGTCCTTCAAAATCTCCATTTCAACCTCCTCCAATTCCTCTTTACTTTTTTTTTTCTAGAAATTCCCTCAATTTCTGGACAGAATTCAGTCAAAAAACTTTGCTCTTTAGAAAAACATATCACATCTTCCAATTTGTCCCATCAAAATGGAAAAATGGACATTTGTTTCATCAAACTAGAATCTTATTTTGCTTTAATTTCTCAGTCAAAAATACTTTTTCTCTTAAGCAAAATTCTAATAGGGATTTCTTTAAAAACAGTTGCATATGCTATAAAACTTGGTCTTCTTCCTAACAGAGTGCATCAAAACATACCTTGGAACATTTCTTATTCTTTCAAATTTTTTATTTATTCTCTATACTTTATCAATGTCTAACCTCTGCATCCTCCTCAAACCCAGACAACATTTTCTCTAATATCTTCACCAGAATCATTCTGGGTTACTCCAAATCTCAAACAAATTTTCTTCACTCTTATTCTGACCTAGGCTTCCTGATAAAGCATAAATCACATGCTTAGCCACCCAAACCCTCTTTTATTTAAACGGCTGTGAATTATGGTCATTCACAGCCCATAATGATTCACACACAGTCTGTGAAAAGTCCTACAGATGTCTGCCACAATCTTTCAGGATAATGCTGATAAACGCCCAACTTTATCTCCTTTGAAATGCTGCCAGAGACCTAATTGCCAATTAGTTTTGCAAGGCTAAATGGTGCACAGAGTCAAACGGAGCTTCTCAGAGTTTGAACTGACCAGAATGAACAAAATTGTTTCCTGCAAAGGCTCACGTCTCTTTGCTCGTCTTTTATGTCTTATGGGAGAGGCCAAGCATCTTCAAGCCTTACTCCCGAGTCACCCCTTTTATCTTAACTGTTCTTGCCTTCTGGCAGCTCTGCGCATGCGCACTGGGAACAGATTCACACTGTTCTTCTGAGTCGCTGATGTCAGACTCCAGAGACTCCGGAGGCAGCACATCACTCCAGATGGCCAGGGCCCCGTCTCTGCCTCTGACACAGAGCCCTCATCCGAGCCTTCCCCAAACTCCAAGAATGGCCTATGTTCCTCCCCAAGCTCCTCACTATTTGACTCTGCAGCCAGGTTGCCGGCAGACCACAACAACTCTCAAAATTCCAATAGAAGCAGATTATCTAGTTCACTTTCCAACACTCTGTTCATAATAGAGTCTTGTTCTTCAAAACTTCCGCTTTGCATTGATTTGTTTTATAAGTCCAGGCATTTGTTTTACAGTCCTTTCTGTCTTCTCAACTTCTTCTATCATCTCCTCTTCCATCTTTACAAATCTTTCATTTGTTCTTTTTTCAAAAGCTGTCAGTTTAGCATCAGGTGATTCAGCGAACTTACTGGCCAGTTGCTCAAACGTTTTCTGAAGGAAATCATGTGTAATCCCTCTCTCTGCAGGTTGCTCCAGCAAGTCTCCTCTCTATTTTTGCCACTTTTCTGGTGGTTACCATTATAAATTATAATTAAAGAGAAAAGGAAATCCCCTTCTTTGTTTTCTTTTTCTATTTTGTGTTTCTGTGCCTTTATTACTTTCAGCTCAAATGGAACTGCATAATTACATTAAGCATCCTATTCTGGCTCAAATTACTTTTCCTTTGTTTTATGAAATCCACCAAGTGTCAGCACTATTTAATAATACCAAAAAAAACATTCCACAAAGGATCTAGTCCGTTTGTCAATTTAATTCCAATTAATTCAAAAGCACTTTACCAAAAACAATCTTTCAAAATAATTATCCTTCATGTATACATTTATATTCACTCCCTCTTAAGCTTTTTGCAACTAGTCTTTAAGTCTTTAAAACCTTTTTTAAAACCATTCCATAAGAAATGACTCAGCCAGGATTATTTTTTATCCTGCCACTCAGAAAATCTCTCTTTAGCTGTAAATTAGTTACATATGAAAGTGTTTAAGAAATTAGGCTGGCGCAAACCTTATGTTCATATAGGCTGCGTTATAGCTGTCAGCTTAATTAAAATTCCACAACTCCCAGCCTCGCAATTCGGAAGTTGATCACAAAAATCTTAGTCCCTGCAGTCTACTTACGAGGTAAGTAGGTACGAGTAGGTATTCTGTGTGCAAGTGGCATGATCTCATGATCTCTCCTTTATGGGTGAAACTGCGTCAGCCAGAATTCATGTCTGGCTGCTGATCTCTTCTTCAGTGTCTTCCCTGCTCCTTGCTTCCCTGCTCCTTGAGAGACATCTAGTTCACCATGGCTCTTCACTGGAAGCTCTCTATAAATGGTTTATTAACCTGTGTATTCCAGAATACAATATTTTGTTTTCTAACATAATAAATTCCAAAGTTTGATACAATCTATTATTACACACTCCATCTTTTTTACAATACTGCACTTAATGTTTGTGTGAAACTTTCTCTTTTTCAGAGCTTAGCAGCTGAAGAATCAGAGTTGCGATTTAGACAATTAACAAAAGAATATCAGGCCCTGCAGAGAGCCTATGCATTACTGCAAGAGCAAACTGGGGGTATAATAGATGCAGAAAGAGAAGCCAAGGTTGGTATCTGCCAAGGTCAACATAGCTGTCACCCAAATACATTCCGTAAAGATTTGTGTGTATCTATCCGCCTCTCTATATTATTTCTAATTCATTCAAACAGCCTATAGCAAAACTGCAAAAATTTCCATGCAATTGGATAACGATAACAGACAAATCACTTTAAAGCAGTGTTTCTCAATCTTGGCAACTTGAAGATGACTGGACTTCAGCTGGCTGGGGAATTCTGGGAGTTGAAGTCCAGACATCTTCAAGTTGCCAAGATTGAGAAACACTGCTTTAAAGTAATGGAAAGTAAAACATGCTAAGAACTTTGTCACAGAAAAGATGCTACTTAAAAAACACAGAGTAGAATGTAACAGGGTCTCAAAACTCAAAGTATTGTGAGAGTTACAAAAGGACTGTTTCATTAGCACAAATTAGCAATATGGCTGCTTGCCAGAGGAAAAGAAGGAACTGCAAATGAATTAAAGATAATTTAAAACTCAGAAAGTTTGATGACATTTAAAAATATGAATAATGAAACTACTTTTTTGTTAAACAGGCACAGGAACAACTCCAAGCTGAAGTCCAGAGATATAGAGCAAAAATAGAAGATCTTGAAAAAACATTGGCTCAGAAAGGACAGGTAGACATTTTACAAAATATGGTTTGTCTCAATTACTTTTAAAGTTATTAGAATCAGTTTGTTATCGAGGAAAGGTACATTTTGCACACATGAAAGAATGCCTGTAAACAACTGGGAATAAATATATAAAAGTATCTTGCTGTATGAGCATAACTGTATATTATAGATCTCTGAGCTACTTTGATGCTTCCAATAATATCCAATAACAATTGTTTCCATTAATTTAGCAAAAATTATTGAATTGTTTTACCATTTCTTTTTCATTGTGACAGAAGTTTTAATCATAGTTGTCAACATGATTCAATCGATTGAGCCATAGTTCAGTTATTTAGTGGACTTAATTTTATTCATGGTAATTTAAATTCATTTAATTTAATAAAACCGATTAACAAAGCCATATATAAATATCTCTTTATATTTTATTCTTTTTTTAAAAATAGGACTCACACTGGGTAGAAGATAAACAACTTTTTATTAAGAGGAATCAAGAGCTTTTGGATAAGGTATGTTTATGCTTGAATGATTAGAAAGGGGTTGCTAGTCTTTCGTGTTGGGGAGCACATTTGGAATTCTCAGAACACCTTGTGGGTATCCTCACAAAACAGCAAAAAAAATTCTAAGTGTGGTTTACAGAGTCAGTATATTGCCCCCCAACAATCTGGGTCCTCATTTTACTGACCTCGGAAGGGTGGAAGAATGAGTCAATTTGAGCTTGGTGGGATATGAATTGTCAAATTGCAGGCAGCCAGCAGGCAGCAGAGGTAGCCTGACGTACTGCATTCTAATCTCTGTGCCACCACAGCTCTTAGCACTTAGGAATAGACTTATATGCAACTTCAAGTGCTTCACGTCCCTCTCTAAGTGGTTTACACATTGACTCCAATAATCTGGATTCTTATTTTACTGACCTCAGAAGGATGGAAGGCTGAGTCAACTTTGAGCTGGTCAGAATCAAACTCCAGACTGTGGGCAGAGTTAGCCTGCAATACTACATTCTAACCACTGTGTCACCAGGGTTCCTACAAGGTGACTACAAAGTGATGTTTGACCCCCTTCATTTCCCAGAATGGTTTCTACTCTTTAGCTTAATTTGTCTTCTTTCTGGAAGGTGGCCTACTTCCAAACAAAGCACTGGGTACATTCACCCAAAAATTCATTTTTGAATATGAATTCAAAAATTGAAATTATTGTGCTTAAGACAAGCGCTTTGGTTTGCAACAAGTCAACTTCCCTTTTCTTTTAACTGAAATAATTTGGGAGGGGGGCAAGAATTTTTCCAGGCACTGAGAAGGATAATGCTAGACACTTTGTACTGACAGATATGATACTGTGAGTTCAGAGTGGTGTTTAGAACTGAACTTTCTGTACATCATTTAATTTCTGCACCTTACTTTGTCCCAGAATCAATTCAACATTCTGACTCCATATTAAGACTCCACTAGTTCCCTTATAATTTCACTAAGTGATGACATATGCACTGGATTAGATTTAGTCATTTTTAGATTAATCTATTGAAACCCCTTAGTCATGGCTAACTTATCCCATTTTATTTTATAAGATCTGTTCTAGGCAACAGTCCATTAATTACTAAATTCAAGAGTTGAAGAAATAATAACTTCTAAATAAAATATGGATTTTTATTGTACCATCAGATCGTATGATTGAAAGTACTTTTTGTATTTTTGCACAATAGTCCTTCAGACTGCTCATTTTTCTCAATGATAATCTTTATAATATAAAAATAAATATAATAATGTAAAATTCAAAAATGAAGGTGCAGAATCATGAAAAATAATACGCAAAATTATCCTTTGAAAGTTTACTGTCTTAACCACAAGTAAACAATGAAATCCCAAAGTTCTGAATCAGCAAATATTAATCCTTTTGTTATTTGCCAAGTTGCTTTTGATGTATTATTTCCATAATAAGATAATTATTCCTTTAGTATATGAATTATGACTTTTGTAGATGTTATACTTCCCACAAAAAAACCTCATAATTACATTAAAATAACTGATTAGCTTGCTTCGTTGGTGACTGAGACTTGTAGGAGGGAGCAAAAACAGCAGTGGTCATAAATGTCTAAAAAAGTATGTCTTGGAATCATTTCCACAAATTATATATTTAGATCTTTTTCTAGATAGAAAAATTGGAAGTAGAGAACAATCGACTGCAACAGGAACTGCAGGATGCCAGAGATCAGAATGAACTCTTGGAATTTCGAAATCTAGAACTTGAGGTAAGAACTTGCTAATTGT
Organism: Thamnophis elegans; assembly: GCF_009769535.1. Classification (NCBI taxonomy): domain Eukaryota; kingdom Metazoa; phylum Chordata; class Lepidosauria; order Squamata; family Natricidae; genus Thamnophis; species Thamnophis elegans. The sequence continues at coordinate 79,423,338 of NC_045542.1, forward strand.
ATTATGTGGGACTAGGGAACATTTTAAAGGAGGAAATATTCTTCCAATCATCTGTTATTCCAAATATTTTCCTTCATATAAATTAACCTACCCTCCATATTTGACTGCATTTTATATTTACAAATTAAGCTAATTTCTTAATTTAAAAAAAAACAAAAAGAGATTCAGTTATACTAAAGGATAAGAAAACTGAAACTAGCTTGCATAATCGTTATTTTTTTGGCTGGAGGAATTTAGGTCATAGGCACTTGGGTCTAAAAACCTAGTGTGATAAGCCATGTTGTATAGTTAGGCTGTTGAGCTCCGAGCTTGGCAATTTGATTGCAAACATTTTGTCACCATTCGAGGAGACATCATCAGTACATTTTGAGTTGTGCTTGTCTGTCAGAACATAGGTCTTTAAATACCTTTTTGTGTGATGTCTGAATGTTGTTTGTTCAGATAGTTCTGATTTCATGCTTTGATTTTGGACTGTTTGATTGGCTGGCTGTTGTTGCTGATCTATGGTTAAGTATAATATATACTCAGAACTCAAACCAACAGCCTAACTACCACCTGAGCTACTAGTATTCAAACACATTTCAACCATGTTGTATAGTGCTTAAAATATTGGATTAGACTAGGAACATTCAAGTTTAATTTTCCCCTAGACATGGAGAAACAATCGGTAATTTTGACAATCACAGTTTTTTAATCCAAATTAATTTGGATGATTATTTAGAAATAAAAGGAGTACTATTAGGCTATCTTAAGTTTTTGGAGTCAGGGAATGGGGATGGGATACATACAGATTTAATAAATTATGCAAGTCTATTCAGTTATATATAGTAATGTGCAGAACATGGGGAAAAATTTCCAGGGTGAGAAATAAATAGCTCCACCTTGGAACCAAAAGTATTTCAAATGTTCTGCCATGGGACAATGGGAATTGAAAAAGATTGATCACTCATAGGCAAACCTATCTCCCATTCTGAATTTAAAGAAAGACAACCCAACCAGGGGCATGCCAATGCTTAAAGGAACATGGAATGAAGTACCCTAGTTTATTCTGAGCTCAGAATAAAACCTCTAAAAAACAGAGATACAGGATGTTTTGTTTTGAGAAAAAAACATCTAAAACAACCAGGTCAAGCTCAGAAACCTCGAAAGGTTTAAAGAACTGTAACAATGAGAATAGAGATGGCCAATCTCAAAACAACATTCTTTTCAGAGGTAAGTGTAACTATAAAGTGCAACTTGTCCTAATCCCTATGGCAGAAATTTAGTCAAAAGAATACTCTTTCTGAATCAGCTAGGTCTTGCTCCAAAAGCAAAATACTTTTCAGGGGAATAAATCAAACAAACAGAAAGTATTAAATGTTTTGCCTTATCTTTTGTTTCAAGGAAAGAGAAAGAAGATCTCCACCTTTTAATCTGCAAATCCATCCATTCTCTGATGGTGTAAGTGCTCTACAAATCTACTGTATGAAAGAAGGTGTCAAGGTATGTTAACATGATATCACTAAAAATAAATATGTTTTTTTAGTATGTGACATCATATATCTTGGTAGTTTTCAAAATATGTATGTATGTATGTATGTATGTATGTATGTATGTATGTATGTATGTATTTAGTGTCACAACCCCTAGTATGCCCAAATATGGGAGGAGGCCTACTGCTTCCTTTCTCTGTCTATCGGCTCGTCACAAGAGACCAGACAGACAGAAAGCCAATATTTTTACTATTGCCTTTGTTACATTTGTGTTGTATTTGTGCTGATAAATAAATAAAGGGAGACTAGTATAGATCTATTTCAAGCTATTTAGCTCTCATCAGCTAGCCATACCCTTGCTGGGATTAGAAATGACACTAAATACATACCTATTTCCCTGGCTCAGCTGATAAAGGAGGAGAACCTTGTGGCTTAGTGGTTAACACAACTGCCTAAGATGTAATACAGCACAGATTCTAATCCCAGTAAGGGTATGGCTAGCTGATGAGAGCTAAATAGCTTGAAATAGATCTATACTAGTCTCCCTTTATTTATTTATCAGCACAAATACAACATACACATACACACACACACAATGTACAATTTGCAACTCAAGTTAAAAATTAAATTCCATGCATAGAAGACTCTTAAAAGTACAGAAAATGGGCATGTTGTGATCCTTCTTCTATTGTACACTGAAGAGCAGGTTATGTTTTTGTTAACGAAAAATATAGAGCCTATAATTTTGAACACTCTACATTTGTTGCTGACAGATTTACTGTACATAATCCATTCTTGATTCATTGTGTATGTGCAAGAATTCAAAGCAGCTTAAGAATTTACACCTACTGATATTATACTCTGTGCATTGTTGAATTCAAAAGGTCTTCTAAGCAAATCTATAAAATCTATTGTAGTGTTGGTGTCTTTCATAGAAAATGGAAGCATGTAACGTTCCTTGAAGTAAAAGTGGCAATAGAGAATACAAAGCCATGCTACAATTCCGATAACATTCTAGGTTAGGCAATCATTGTCTTCTCTCAATTACAGGAAAAGATTTTATACCAGTCATAGTGGAAAATTTGATTACCAACAAATATATAGTGTAGTCTGCATGTTAGATGATATGAGTAAGTTAGATGTTTTTGTACAAGTGTTAAAGCTGCAAAGAAATGTTTAAGAATCAGTCTAGCTATTTTTCTTCTTCCTCAATATTAGATTTTCTATACACTAGGTCTGTCACACAAACAATTACGGTACCTCTTTGTTTCTTTTCTTTTGCTATTACCCCATGTAGATGGCTGAACATTAAAGTCTTCTCCACCCCTTTCCATGATGCTTTGGGACCTTTTCTGCTCCTTTACTTAAGAAATACTAAGTCATTTGTAGATCATAAAATCCATATCATAAAAGAGATACTGCTTATGAAAACCTTTGGTTCTTCTTTTCTGAATTTTATCTTCTCTTTTATAGGATGTTAGCATTCCAGACCTTATAAAGCAGTTAGACATCTTGGGTGACAATGGGGTAAGTGATATGGATAGCTAACAAGGTGTATATAGCACTTTCTAGAAAATGTGTAGTATTGCAGAATAAGATAAATAAAAATAATTGAATTTCATTCACTCCATTATTCTCTATTTTTATAAATAAAGAGCTTGCCCTGTTTGAATTATTTCTTAATAAGCTACTAAGATAGTATTCTGTAGCATTTGTGAAACCTTTAAAATAAAATAAAAAACCTGCAGGACTCAGACTAGAATAGACTAGAATCAACTTTCCCAATCTACTATTTACACATATATCTAGAAGACACTAAGTTGAGAAAGACTACGCTCAATTCCTATGAATGTTGTTCTATTTTTTTTTCTAGAAGATCACACATATTAGCATTTTATACAGATGAGATTTTATTTAGGAAGTCAAATTACTTGGGATGTTACTTTTAGATTACTTTTTTCCTGAAGCTCAAACATTTATGATTGGTTTATGATTTTACACATTCCTGACTTTGTGGTAAAATATATATGTAAATACTACACCCACAGCTTTTCCATTCATTTGGATGGAAAATATTTTCCCAGCTCGTGATATACAAAGAGCTATTTCTTCTATTTAAGCAGTACTTCCACTGTGATAGATATTTATATTTTTACAATAAACATCAGCAACTTTGGGTTACAAGGGCTGCAGGAATAATTTCAAAACCATAACAGTGAGAGTTTTGACTTGAGTTTTCTCTCTTTATGCTTTTTATTTTTTTACTATTAAATATTTTTTTAGTGTTATATACGTTCAAAACTTAATGGACCTATTCTGTGGTTTAACTTCATACCAAAAAGCAGCAGAAAATCTCAATGATTTTTCAGAGAGTCAAAAATAAAATTTTGCAATTGTTCATTGGTTGCTGGTTAGGAATTCCTGTCTAAATAAATGTGGAAGACTAGGAATTTTGCAGTGTATCAAAATCCCTGCATCAAGAAAAGATGCACCAGAGCAAAACTTTCTGATGTTGACCAGATGTCTGCATGGGAAACTATTGCTGCTTTCTTAATTTGATTTTCTGCCTCTTGAATTTTCAGAATTTGAGAAATGAAGAACAAGTGGCTATAATTCAAGCCAGTACTGTCTTATCTCTGGCAGAAAAGGTATTTTTAAATGTATTTTGTGTCTTGTGTATATTATTTAATATGAATCAAAAAGTTAACACAGGGTACAGAATTATGAAGAGAAAAATGCAAACTGTGGGGAAAATATGCAATCTGCATTTGTGGTGTGAACAAATAAGAATGAAATGTTATCTAAACTGCATCTATCTCCAAAAGCAAAAAGTAACTGGGTTTTATTGTTCAAGTTGAACTTCCACTAAGGCAACCATTTTAATTTGCTTTATTTAACTTTTTCCAATTGTCCAAGTCCCAGCTTGCTTTAGCCTGTTTGCTGCAGTCCATGTTCATTTAATCAACATTTAAGTATACAGATAAATATCTAGATATAAGAATGGCTTGATTAGAGGAGCCTTATTATAGAATAAGACAGCAATTAATGATACACTTTGGGTATGCCAGCCAGCTGGGTTTTTCTTTTAAGTGGGAGAATTATGAAAAATAGCATACTATTATGCATGCTGTAGTAATGTACACTAAGTAGGTCAATCTGTACTTTAAATACAGGACAGATGTCTCTGAAACCTATGGTTCCAAGTTTGCACATGTTTTAATAATAATACAAACCAGTCAGCATTCAGTAGTACAGCAGCACACAACAAAATAGATATTTTGGAAAGACAAAAATATCCACAAGAACGAATAAATGTATACCGTTAGCCCAATACTTGTCAAGACTTTGCTTAGAAAATATTTTCAGGCCTAAGACCTAAAAGGTAGCATCCATACGTCTCTGATCATGTACAGGATATTCCACAACTGTAACTAGCTACCATATAATCTGGAGATAGCAATAGCAATAGCACTTATATACCGCTTATATACCACTTTACAGTGCTTTACAGCCCTTTCTAAGAGGTTTTTACAAAGTCAGCATATTGCCCCCAACAATCTGGGTCTTCATTTTACCCACCTCAGAAGGATGGAATGCTGAGCCAATCTTGAGCCTGGTGAGATTCGATCTGCCAAATTGCAGGCAGCCGGCAGGCAGCAGAAACAGCCTGCAGTACTGCAGTCTAACCACTGTGCCACCACGGCCCTATGTGTCAATTCCAGGTCAGAGGATGTAGCCAGGTTTCATTTCTCTTGTTCCTTGATGATTTGTTGTTAGTTGCAAAGTCATGTCCGACCCATCACGACCCCATGGACAACGTTCTTCCAGGCTTTTCTGTCTTCTGGTGGGGTTTTCATGGCAAAGATACTGGAGTGGGTTGACATTTCCTTCTCCAGTGGATCACGTTCTGTCAGAGCTCTCTGCTATGACCTATCCATCTTGGGTGGCCCTGTACGGCATAGCTCATAGCTTCGTTGAGCTACGCAAGCCCCTTCACCATGACAAGGCAGTAATCCATGAAGGGGGTATCCTTGATGATTAGCTGATAGCAAGTGGCTAGAAGCAACTAGAAGCAACTGCAGTGAAAATTCTACGCTCTGAGTTTATAGTTGATGAAATGGAAAGATAGCACTTTGGGCAATATTATAATCCTGAAAGTGGAACTGGAATGTGTACTTAATAATTCCTTCCCCCTCCCCCCCCTCTTCTAGTGGATACAGCAGATTGAGGGGGCTGAAGCAGCTCTGCACCAGAAGATGATGGAATTGGAAAGTGACATGGTAGGAAATAAAACTTTTGGGGGTGGGGGCAGTTTTCAATTTATCCCATGCTTATTGTTAGTTGCCTGCTGGAATTCGCTTTGTTTTTGTCTGAGTATCATTACAGGTAGTCCTCGAGTTACAACTATTTGTTTAGCAATCATTTGGAGTTACAATGGCACTGAAATAAGTGACTTATGACTGTTTTTCACGTTTACAAGCATTGCAGCATCCCCGTGGTCATGTGATCGAAATTTGGGCACTGGGCAACTGGCATATATTTTTGGCAGTTGCACTGTCCCTGGGTCATGTGATCACCGTGTGTAACCTTCCCAGCCGGATTCTAACAAGTAGAGTCAATGGGGGAAGCCAGATTCACTTAATGACTATTGATTCAGTTAACAACTTCAGTGAATCACTTAAGAATTGTGGCAAAAATAGTCGTAAAATGGGGCAAAACTCACTTAATAACTGCCTTGCTTAGCAATGGACATTTGGGCTCAGTTGCGATCATAAATCAAGGATAATCTGTATATATTTTCTTATTTCAAGAATAATAAAGGTAGTGATTCTTTTTTCCAAACTGTCATTCCATGTAGGAGCAGTTCTGTAAAATAAAAGGTTATCTGGAAGAAGAACTGGACTACAGGAAACAAGCTCTTGATCAAGCATATATGGTAATTTGAAAGCCAAGGATGGAAACAAAAGTACATTTCATAATGCAAGGTTGTTGCATTCCACTGATAAATACATGGGCTTGCACTATGTTCTCACATAAGTTTGGTTAAAGTAAACTCCAAATTAATGTCATTTTTAGATGACAGAGAGGGAGAGAGACACACGGTGAAGAAGGTAGCTTCACACTTGGAAGGTTGATAGTTCAATCCTAGTGGTAAACATCTACTGGTAGATGTTTCTCTATCAGAAAAAATATGCTGTGAACTACATGTAGGTGTCAGGAAGTGCATCCGGCCAGTAAATGCTCAGCTTTATCCAGTCACCCTGATCCCATCTCGATAGAAGGCATTACAGGGTCATAAAAAGAAAGAGAGATAGACAGAGAGATAGAACTTTCTATGAAATAATGTGTCAGTCTACTTTTTTGTTCTCCTTACATAAGTGAGAGCTCCAGTGAATATCTGTATTCCAAAGGGATAGCACATAACATGTTAACCTCAAAAGGATGGTGCACTATCCACACAGAGGTTTATTTGCAATTAGAATGCATCGGTGGTGGGTTCCGGATTCCGTTCCAACCAGTACAGTTGGAATGGCCCTGGAGTCACCCACATGCAAGTGCATGGCACGGGCATGCATTGTAGCATCAAATGACACTTCCGCAAGCCTCCGCAACATCCCAGCTGCTCCGTGGAGTGTTGCGCAGGTGCCGTACGTGCCATGCACAGACGTGGAAGGGCCAAAAGTTTAAACCACAGGTAAGGAGCACGGGCGGGAGGGTGGGCCCTCCGGAGCACCTTACCGTAACAGTACCCAGTGCTCAGGGCAGGATCCGGTACGCCCGTACCGGGGCGTACCACCTACATTCCACCACTGGAATGCATGGAAAAAACTATGGTAAGTCCTGAAAAGGAGGGAGTAAAAAACAGTTTACTTTCAGGTGTCATATGGAGCTATTAGTAATCATCAGATTTGAGGCATTGAATGTAGTGTGCTGTGTTTGAGAGAAATACATAGTATATCGTATTTTTCGGAGTATAAAATGCACCGGAGTATAAGACGCACCAAGGTTTTAAAGAGGTAAATTAAAAAAGGTTTTGCACTCTGCAAACCTCCCCAAAATGGCCCGTTTTTCACAAAAACAGGCCCATTTTTTTTTTAAAAAGGGCATAAATAGCCTTTAGGAGGCTTGTAGTGTGCTCCTGGGGAGGATAAACAAAAAACAAGCCATTTTTCGCAAAACAAAGAGGGTTTTTTTCCAAAAAAAAGAGGGCATAAGGGGGCTTATGGAGTGTTCCTGGGGTTGGGGGGGGATTGAGCAAAAAACAGTCTGTTTTTTGCTCATTTCTGCCCTCCCCAGCCCCCAGGAGCTCTCTGAAAGCCTCCTAAAAGCTATGCATGGCCATTTTGATGAAGGGGTGGGGTTTCAGGAGGCAAAAAATATCTGTATTCAGTGTATAAGACACATCCAAATTTTCAGTCTCTTTTTTGAGGGAAAAAGGTGCATCTTATACTCCGAAAAATATGGTAGTTATTTTCTATTAATTCCAGTTGGTTCTGCTGAGTTAAAATATGTACAGAGATAAATAGTTTTGACCAGACTGTATCCCCTTCTAATATTTTGTTATGCTATTGCTTAGAGAATCCAGGAGCTTGAGGCTACCCTTTACAATGCTTTGCAACAAGAAACGGTGATAAAGTTTGGAGAATTGCTGAGTGAAAAGCAGCAGGAAGAACTTCGAACTGCTGTAGAGAAACTGAGAAGGCAAATGCTGAGGAAAAGCAGAGAATATGACTGTCAGATCCTCCAAGAGAGAATGGAATTGCTTCAACAGGCACATCAGGTGTGGTTCAGTGTATAGAAAAACATTAGGGAGGTTCAGTTTGTATATGGGTTTCATGGTATTTATTGTTGAGATAAAAATGTGATAAAAATGATTAAATAATTATTAAAGATTGCTGATCATATTAGAGAGCAATCCAGGGGTGGTTTTCACTTACCTTTCCTACCAGTTCACAAATGTGAGTGCACGCCACCTCCATATGCACTCAGCCTTTCACGCATGCGCTTTTGGCTAAAAAAGGGTCTACATGGGATGTTGTAGAAGCGGATTGGGTGGGCAGTGCCAGCCGCGATTTCTGCTACTGGTTCATGTGAACCAGTAGAATACCACCTCTGGAACAATCACCATATAAATATAAATTTTAATGAAATTAAAATTGTTAGTTTTTATCAGGCCACGTCCCCTCCATGTTAAAGTATAATCCTTTCACTTCATTATGAAACCAAGTTAGTCCCTCAACCTGGAAAAGGCTAAAACCCATGCAATTAGAGTGATACTTTTCATATGTATGAATTTTAGTTTAGAAAATTTAAATTAATTTTCTTTGGACAGACTCCATAAGACATCATTTTTTAATTTATTTGATTATTTATGGATATATTCAATTTGTTTCTAGAGGATCCGAGATTTAGAAGATAAAACAGACATCCAGAAGAGACAGATAAAGGATTTGGAAGAAAAGGTTGGTTGTTTTACATATCTAAAAAAAATAAATTAATACTTTTAAGAATTTTCTATTTTATAACTCTAGGAGCTCCAACTAGTTATTTTAGCATAACCATTTCCTAGTTAACTTCCCTTGAATCAGACTTTTACTTTTCAGTTCCAGTAATTTCCATTGTCATATTTTGCTAGCTGTGGTTTATAAGGGAAATAACTGGAAAGGATCTGGTTGGAAAATGCTTATATTACTATAGTACTATGAATAAACTCCAGTGATTTTTATTTTCTTCTTAGGTATTTTAATCCAGGAGGGTTTTGTATGTAGTTTGATGGATGGATGGATGGATGGATGGATGGATGGATGGATGGATGGATGGGATGGATGGATGGATGGATGGATGGACGGACAGATTTCATTCTATTAGAACAAGGCAAAACTTTCCCTTCACCAATACCACACCACCACTTTCAGAGATATTGTGGGAACCTTTTGATGAAGTTTGGAAGAACACAACCAGGGCAAATTATATGCTAGCCAGAAAGAGTTTTCAATGTGACTGCTGTGTGTCATTTTTCTTCTAATGATACAAGAATCACTATCTAATCTCTCTCCTCATTCAGATTTCCTTTAGAATCATACTGTAATAAGAAAAAACAGAAATCACATTTTACCCATTATTCTACCATTATATCAATTTGAACATGGTAAGAATAATCAGCTTAAAATAGTTATTATTATGCTATAGTGGCACTATAGTCTTTTATCAATCTGCCCTTTTATTTAACAGACTGTTTTCTGTTTTACTAAGTTAGAATCAGTCAATAAATGCAGAGGATTTTAGCTAACTAATATTTTATCTTAGTTTAAAACAAAAATCAAAATAGTTCATTTATAGTTTATTTATATCATGATGGATATTGTTTCAAGGAGAAGACTAAACACTTGTCCATAGTGATTAAACATGAAAAGCTGTTGTTTGTAACACAAAAGCTTACTCATGATGCTATCATTTTGCTAGGTTTTCTTGTTAAACAAGTTTGGCTGTAAAATGTAAATAATTTGTCTTAATTAGTAATGTAATCAAAAAGGGAGTTTCAATGAAATCTAGGAAATAGAAATTTAATGACAAGGATCAACGTTAAGGAGATTAGCTAGTAAGTTAGAAGCCTTACATTTTAGTGCTGTATGATTTCTTGGACTAAGTCTAACTCATGTCAAACTCATGTCATCACAGCAGTTTCACATGAGGTATCGAGACTTTTTCCCCCTTCACTAAACTGGATGTGGGCATGCCCAGTGCATGACACAGGCTGGAAATTTGACAGCCCTGGTCTATTCCGCATAGCCCTTAAAACCTGGCTGTTCCGACAGGCCTGGGGCTAAAGATTCGCTGCCCCTACCTCGAATGGTATGATTGTTGTGCTTTTTAACTATGTATTGTTTTGTGTTCTTGTTAAACTGTTTGTACCCCCCCTCTCCTTTTTGAGCTGTGAGCCGCCCTGAGACCCCTTAGGGAAAAGGGCGGCATACAAATGAAATAAAACTCAAACTCAAACTATTGGATTTTATTCATTTCATAAAAACCTCTTAAAACTATTTTTTCTTGCAGTTTCTGTTTCTCTTCTTGTTCTTCTCCCTTGCCTTTATTCTTTGGCCTTGATGTCAATGTGCCTCTTGAAAGGTAAGGCTGATTCTTTCTTTCTTTTTTGACACCAAAATACTCTTTTTCAATTCAGTTCCAAAGAAGCATAGTTATTACGTGAATATATGAACTCACATCAGAGATGGCAATGGAAGGATAAATTGAGCAACTGTCAAATATTTTACAAAGTTCTATTACTTTTTACATGTTACACAGAGAGCAAAAGTTCTGTAAAAGCTATCAAAGCAAATTTCAGCTTCCTATTAAGTAACATTCAGCTATGTGTTTATTAAGTAAAATTCAGGTGTGTGTTATGTGTACACATAAGACTTTTAAATATATACCTAAAATTCTAAAGCATCATTTATTTTAAATGTAATACATAATGGAATGTTTTCTTTCTCTGTGAAATGTCTGTCTGAATGTGTATGTATTTGGTGTGGGTATGTATATGTATATATATTATTTTTCCTCACAGCAGTTATTTGTAAGTTAGATTTTCAAATACAAAACTGTATTTTTTTTTGTCATTTTCCAGAATGATCACCAACACAGAAAAGTCCTGAGAGGGCAGATGCTTCCAAACCCACACAAAAAAAAATATCACCACTGTTTACAACTACTTTAAAACAAAGCAACTCTCTGCAATCAAGACCACTCCCACCATGCAGTTTAAAGCCATTATTCAAGATTTGTTACTTGACAGTTCCTGTCTGAAGCTACAATATCAGCTGCACTTAAGAAAATTCTGTGAGGAGGAAGAGAATATCCCAGCAACATACATCACTAGGTTTATTTATTTAAAAAAAATCAGCAAGAAGCCACATTCAGCAGATTGAGTAAAAGTATGTCAGGCAAGGAACCAAAGTGACTACAGACTATCAATCCCTGCTGTGCAGGGGGATTATTTTAAACAAAAAACATCAACTTATCATGAAAGTCTTCAATAATTGAGGGGACAAAGTATTTAGAGTTCTAAGAGGACCATTACGATAATATCCATTTGGAGGAAAAAAAAATTGGCTTTCTTAATACAGGGACACTTTTTTTCTGTTTTTAAACTCAGGAACAATGACAGCTGCAATGTGAACAAAAGACTCTTGTTTTTGTTTCAAACTGGGTGAGACAACAGGATAGATATAATTGACATTAACCTACTGCTGCCTGCTGGATCAAGGATGATCAGGCCTAGTGAGAGTGACTGACGGTGCTTGTGAGGACCAATGCTGTAGTCTTATGAAAACCGTCCATGAAGAACTGTGTGCTAGAAATGTATGTTACGTCAAACGAAGAACTCTTCCAAGAATGCCACACTAATTAAACTAGCTGCTTAATATCTATTCAGGAACTGGGATAGAAGGGTAAGAAACAATGGCATCTGAGAAGAAGCGAACACCTTTAGTGAGACTTCAGCTTCACAAGGTTTCGTCCTTGACTTCATTCAGCAGTTAATGTACTAACGAAATAAGCGTTTTGTTTTCCCTCATTGTGTTTGTTTTCTTCACTGGCTGCAAGAATCATAATGAGGGCTAATCTCTTGATTAGCAAGCCTGCACAGTAAAAATGCAAATTTATTTTGTGAGAATAGGTCTGAAATTAGCATTAAGGTCCACCTGAATGCGGCCATTCTTTTCTAGGTGACAAGGTGTTACATTCAATTTTGATGGTTTTCTTTGTGGAAGTATCTCTTGGTCATGCAAATGCTCATCTGAAATCACTGGCTTGTATTTGGGGGAGGGGGGGAATCCCATTTACTAGTCCCATGCATAATGGGATCACTGCACTTAAGGCAGCAGGAGAGCTTAGTGGAGATTAGTATCCTAAAAATACTGCTCCTAAAAATCCTCACTGCCCAATTTTTCAATTTGTACTCTCCTCTTAGGCTACCACATCTGGGCTGTAAAAATCCAAATGACCAATCAAATGGCAACAAAGAGTCTTCTGCATTTCTTTGCTTGGATTTTTTTTTATCTACAGCACAGATATGGTAGATTTGTTTATGCCCCCTATAGATAACAAGGGTTGGACGGTCACCCATGAACCCGCATAATTTAATTACATTTAAAAATAAAAGAATCTTACTTTTCTTCTGGATATTTGTTCCTGAACTCTCATCAATAATAACAGCACCTATCTTTAAAGATGTACTTTATGTGCTGCTTAGCACTCAAAATCAGTCTGAAGTCATCTAGCAAAATCTCTTCCAATCTAAGATTGGAATGCCTAAATCTTTGAGCATCTACTGCGTGGTCACCATCATGCCTGATTTGATAATCCAAACACATTACTTAGCCTTATATTTACCCATACCTGGCCTCATATCTGCTCTTTAAAAATCCATCTGTTCCTAGCACTTGCTTGGGGTCACAGGTAGTTTGGTGTGCTTTGCCTCTGAGAAATCATTAGAGGGTCAGGCAAACCTTGGAAATATTTATCTATGGGACCCTTTCAGATACTTTAAATTTTAAGCTAATGATATACGCCAGAGGTTTCCAATCTTGGCAACTTTAAGACTTGTGGACTTCAACTTCCAGAATTCCTCAGCTTTGGCTGAGAAATTTTGGGAATTGAAGTCCACAAGTCTTAAAGTTGCCAAGGTTGGAAACCCCTGGTATAGGCCACACAAGTAGTATTTAGCCATCCAAGAAAAGGCTTGTTATTTATCACACAATTATGGTAACAGCAGACAACTGGACTACTAAATGCAGTCTCATGGCCTGTTCTTTCTCAAGTACAGTTCCAAGTTGAGTCTGTGCAATCAGTTTTGTTATATCAACCAAAGAACATATCAGGTTGGTTTCTAACATCTGTCCTCATTCCAAAGGAGACAAGGATTCAGCCCTTATAGTCAAGCAGTTGGTATGCTGAAGATTTTGATACGTATTGCATGTCTCAAAGTATATACTTAATATACTTTGATAAATTTACACCACATAATTCTAAAATCCTACTTAGACCCAAACTTTCTTTGCATTTGTCCCTTCCTTTCAGACTTACATTGGATAGGACTACTAAAACAAAAAATGTAATAAAGTGAAAAGAGCTACAAGTCAAACTTTGAATTGCTTAATGATAAATTACTTTTTGGATTCCAACATCAAGACAATACTTCCACATCTACCAGTCTGCTCTGAACCTAAGCATGCAACTATAGCTGGCTGGGAAATGTCCTGGCATGAAATTGTCCTTGTTAGTTGAGAATACATTGTAGGTAGCACACTGCACACAAGCGTACAGTAGTACTGAAAAGTAAAATATCTTCCTTTTCTGATCTTGTTCCTTGAGAATTCCCTAATATTATCTGTTTTAAAAGAAACAGTTTATTCATTCTGTGTTTATTATAATATACCTTGCAGAATATGATTAGGTTTCCAAAGAGCAACTCTATATGAAGCAGTTTAAGATGATCTATTTATATAACTTATTTATATAACTTATTCAACAAAATTAATGCTAAAAAAAACCACTTTTTCTATCTAGTGACTACATTTTTCATCTGCTTTTGTTCTCCTTTATCAAATGATTCCAGTAAAAAATTAGGAGGATGACTTCCTTGGGTCAAATATAGTCAGTCTCAAAGGCCTTACATGGCTGAGTGTTCTTCACATCAAGTAAACTTCAGGAATAAACCACTTTAATCCTTTGTAACCTATGAGCATATAGGAAAATATGCTGACCTAAGTATTGTTTTTTGTCTTCCCACAAAATACATAAATTCTGTCAGTCAGCACAAGATTAAGAAAAAGCATATGAAGCTTCTCAACAATACAATTGTGTTGTGATTAACAAAAATAATTTACATCATCATCACTATGAGGCTTTTAAGGAGAATTATATTTAATAATTTTATCTTTACATAGGTCTGCTAATATTTAAATACTTACTTTCATTTCTTTTTTTTATATAATTCCCTAGTCTTTGTCAGGAAAATCCTAGAAGTTACGGATGAAATTCATAATGACAGATATCTATACAGAGAGTTTATGGAGATATGCGTAGTAGCATGCTATTTACCACCTGTACCATTTAGTATATGATTTGGGATCCTAATTGCTAGTTAACATATTATTGCTGTATTTTTGCTGCCAAGGTGGAGGACAGCAAATTGGTAAAACTGTCTGCTACAGCCTGGAGGGACCATAAGCACATGGACTTGATATATCATTTGTTGCTCTGGTCCATCTACCAGGAAGTAGAGGAAAATGAACCAAATAAAGTCATCCATGCATCAATAGCAATAGCACTTAGATTTATATACTGCTTCATAGTACTTTGCAGCACTTCCTAAGCGCTTTACAGAGTCATCATATTGCCCCCAACAATCTGGATCCTCATTTTACCGACCTTGGAAGGATAGAAGGCTGAGGCAACCTTGAGCTGGTCAGGATCGAACTTCTGGCAGTGGGCAGAATTAGCCTGCAATATTGCATTCTAACCACTGCGTCATCACGGCTCTATCAAAGAGACTAGCATTGTTGGCAGAATGTTCCCTGCAATCTGTACAATCTGTACATGACACAGTTGGTAAATTGCTTTAAATGGAGTTTTTTTAGTAAATGAAAATAGAAAGGAATCCTGCTGATAAAAAGAACCCTGCACTATTCCTTTTCATTTTCTTATCAGATACAGTAGTGGAATAGAGGCTGTTCTTACACTGTGCATGCTGCTTTTCAGTCCTTTGTGGTTCTAAAATAACTGAGGAAGAAATATTCAGCCTGCAGACTATTTCCTGTTTTGTAAGAGTGTTATAGATTGCCTCAGTTCAGATACTGGCAACTACAACTCACTGAGATGAGATATGCACAGTGAATTCTTATGACAATCTAAAACAGTACTTCTTAAACTTGCTGGCTGGGGAATTCTGGGAGTTGAAGTCGACACAGCTTAAAGTTGCCGAATTTGGGAAACATTGGTTTAGAAATTTCCCCTCTATATAGCGCAGTATAAAACTGAAATAAAACATGCAGATGTATCCACAGATACACAGACATAGGCAAAGACAAACACAATGTGATATTTAAAAGAAGAAATATTCAGGACCCACATAACACCTTCCATGAAACTTAGAATATAGCAATATAGTTTATTTATGGTACTGGAACTTTGAGCCACAGCTACCATTTCTCAAATGTCTTGGTTTTCTTATAAGATTGAGTCGTAAATAAATACCCAGCTCTATATTTCAGTTGTGTTTTCAACATGAAAATTTGCTTGTGACCACTGACTGGATGGAAGTGATTGTTCTTAAAAGGACTGTGTCAAAATTCAAACTGCATCCAAATATAAACATATAACTTTATTTGGTAATAACGGCTGATATTATTGATATATTTGCTCTTGTGTATGCCCACCCCTGTAAATCTTCTATTCTGCAAATATCATGATCAGACAATGCAGTACGTAATTTGCCTTTGTCATTTGACTTCCTCTGTATGGAGTAACTGAGATTTCATCTTTTCAACAGTTCAGAAAAATAGGTTGTTCACTTTTGGGCAAGAGAGTTGCTTTTTGGGCTTGTTGTCCTTTTTCACATTGTCCCTTGGGTTTTTCTATTCCCATATAATTTAATTTCAATTTCCCCTCCCATCTTTTGAAAAGTATGGAAAGTTGATATGGCTTAAGGAAATGCTAAGGAGCGGTCTTAGCAGGCTGAAGGAACTACAATCTTCTCAGCTCTGCCTTTAGTATTGCAAATTTGAAAATGCATGTTCAGCCCACTTTCTCTGATATGTACAACTTTGATTAAAGCTGTGGAGGAGGACAGTTAAACCCCAGCTCCATACATGAAGGTTTACTATGGAGAACATTCAGTGGTCTTCTTGGACCCTGGAGGGGCTTTTCCACCCCTCTGCTCAGTGAAACCCAATCTGTGCCTAATATCCACCTCTTGACACTGACTTTCAAACTCTCCATAAGTCAAAATTAGTTCCCTTCTATACATACTGTATGTATGTCAATACATTCGTATTTTTGTATGTGTGTGTGTGCGTGTGTGTATACACACACACACACACACATCTGTGTACATAGTAGGATGCTTTTACCTCTTATAAAATTGTACTTCCATTTCCAAGAAGAAGTTTGTGGGATGAAGAGTGTGTTTCAGAGGCAAGAATCTTCTGGGAAAGGTGAAGGTGAATTTGCAGTTTTATCCTAATGAAAGTGGCCCTATAGCACCAGCTAGCACAGGAAGCCTTTGTGTGTATGTACAGTTAACCCTACAAGTGTTTGTAACCCACCAGAACCCGCTGGTCAGGCCCACTGGAAGGACCTCCCTGCTGATTTTTCCCCCCTTAAAATAAAGCCAGATGGATTAAGCCATCACAACTGGCTCCTTGTGTTTTCAATTTGACATTTCACTGACAATCCCACAGTATTTTCTTTTCTGCATCAACACCATGTGGCTTCCATTGACATCACTATTGAGGAAGATGTCTGAAATTAGCCTTTTTTTGAAAGGAAAGGAAAGGGAGGGGGTATAGATTGGAGTGGCAAATACCCAGCAAAAGAGCCTCACATGCAGCTCAGCAGTATTAGTTTTCTCAACACTCACCATACCAAGCCTTCCCTTTTTGACATATGGAAAGGTAATGCAGCCTAGTTTTCTTGCAAGTGTGGTAACATTTCCAATTTCTCAAGGGCAGCGAGCCACCTGTGAACCGATTGCTCCGGTGAATCAACATAGTATTTTCCTCTGTTATTTTCTATTTGGACTCCACTAACGGACCCCTTTTTATCTCTCTGAATTGAAATTCAGGAAAGTGCTAATCTATTTGACTGCAATTCTACTTTCTCTACTGCATCTCCTTGTATATAACTTCCCTCCTTTTTTTGTGTCTATACCTCCAGAAGAGAATTGTAAATTATTTGGCAGAACGACTCTTTGATAAAACACTGGGACCCATGTATATGTACTGTATGTATTAACGTGTAGATGAGGATCCTTACTGTATGTAAAGTTTTATGGATGGTTATTTTTTAATTTATGTATTTAATATAGGGTTCAATGACCACTGGTGTTTTAGTTTGTATAAAAAATAATAATAAAACTGCAGCATTTTTTAAAACTTCACTTTACATTAATGGATGTATTATCCACAGCTTGTTTAAAACCTGGTTCTAAAACAATATATACAGAGGGCAAGAGAGCAATAAAATCCCATCTGCTTCCTGTCACATGCAAATTACAATCACAAAATGAGCAGATTTTCAGCATGGGGCTGTATTCTTGCCAGGAATGATCAGGGCAACATCCTGGTATATATGAAGTAATAATAAAGTTGTGTGCTTCTGAATATGTGCTAAGTTAATTTTATTCACCATTAAGTCATTACCTTAAAAATTTAGGAGAAAGACAGCAGTGCACTTGAGCCCTTTGAAGTTCCTTTTCAGACATTAAGCCAATATTTCTCAACTTTTGCAAGTTTAAGATCTGTGGCCTTCGGTTCCCAACTGCTGGTTGGGGAATTCTAGGAGTTGAAATCCAGCCCATTCATCTTAAAGTTATGGAGGTTGAGAAAAATTGAATTACGCAATAGCATCTTCCTGCCCTATCAGGATTTTTCTGACTATAAGACAAACCACAATGGCTTCTAAGCCAACTACATGGTTTTAAAAATCAAGGATGCTTCAATTAAATAAAACAACTTGATGAAGTCAAACATATCACTGGATACAAAAAAAGGTATCAAGAAAGTGCACCCAATATTCATAAATAAGATTCCTTTGTAGATCTCTTGTGACAAAAGATCCCAAATGCTTAAAAGACCAGTTGTAAACCACAGTTGGAAAACTTTGAAGCATAAGCAATTGTAAACTAGAGGATTAGTGCTCTAATTCAATACAAAACCGTTCCTGATGCTTAAATGATAGAATTTTGCAATTTTGAGTGAAGGAGAATTTTAAGTTCTGCTGAGTGTTTATATAAGAAAGTAATTAGCATTAGCAAACAAACACTTTAGTACATTTGGCATTAAGTAGCCATTAAGTAAGACTATCTGCTAAAACCAGCTGTTGTATCAACTGCAATCACTACACTGGGTATATCTATGTACTGTATTGGTGTAAATACACACACACACATGGATACATGCATACACACATACACACACACAGGATAGTGTCATATGCATCAGAGGTGGGTTTCACATAATTTTACCACCGTTCACCACGCACCAAAAATGTGAGCAAGCAAGTGCTTGCACACATGCATGTGGCTTAGAAAGCATGGCTAAATAGCATGGCATACTGCCAGGGCGGAGGGGGGCATAGGTTGCCATTACCGGTTTACCCGAACCAGTCCAAAATGGCTGAATACCACCACTGATATGCATGTATATGTGTGTGTGTGTGTTTGTCTAAGCATAAATACACATGCATATTATTCATTAATGGCTGGTCTCTCATGATAAAGTGCTTAGCTCAATGGTTTGGTTCGGTGTGTTACATATGCCTTAGACAGAAATGGTTAAGCAAACGATGTGTTCGCCTTTCTACATATCCTGATGGTTAATTTTTTTCAAAATGTAGACATTCACACATTTGCCTACCATATAATATTTAAAGATTTTTTTTTAATAATATGATGGTTAAATAATCGGATGGTTAAAAGAATAGTAGTTTAGCACCCGCATATACTGTAATCCTTGACTTAATTCTGATTCTATCCACAAGGTGGCAGCCATTTGCTGTCATTCAAACAAACATAGATTTGAGTAGAAAATCAAGAGAATTTTTTGTGAATCCAGTGTTTTATTCTTATAATTTTCTTTATCTAGACATTATGTGTTTTCTTCTGTGTCCAAATTAACTCCAAATCCTAAATTATTTGAAATATGACTCAGTGCCAGCATCTTTTCGGCATCTCAAAAGATGTGGGAAAGCTCTTATTCGACAGATTGGTCTTTGCACAGTCTTAACGTTTCTGCCTAATACTTAAGCCTGCTGTGTGACAGGCACACTAGTTTAATTTCCATACCCTAGTGGCTCATCTTTCAGAATATAAAACCTTGGGATTAATTAACTACACTCTCAGAAGTTCAGCAATCACAAAAAGTCTCTGTTTGAATCGTTTTCTAACTTCTAAACTTTGGAAGCATTTGCTTCTGTTTTAAGGTGGAATAAAGGATTTTATTATGTCCGTATGCCTTCTGCCTCTGTTACTCCATCCTGTTGTGATTGCTGAACTTTAATAAATAACATGAATCAGCAGTAACTCAAATCAGGGGCAGGAACAATAACCTCATATGTGTGCGTAGCTGAGTGAGTTGAGTGTGTGCGTGCTTGGGGATACAATGTGGTTCACTCCTTTCATAGCCAGGCTGGTCAAAAGGAAAAGGACTAGTTCTTCACAGCAGTGTGCATGTGAGGGTGGGTGTATTCAAAACAGAGGAAGACAATGTTCAGTGACTAGGAGCCACATGTAAACAAAGCCCAACAGAAAACACAAAAAAAATAGTGCCTGAGGGCTACAATGATAGGGCAGATATATAGCAATGTAGTCAGATAGGACACAAAGGATTGTGAATCTATTTTCCCCCTATTGAAAATGATGTCACACACACACACGTGTGGGTGGGTGCACACCAACACCTCTAACACATATCTATATAGTTGAAGTAATCAGGATCCAAAAAGATTTCTTTTTAATTTCCCCTGAAAATCATTGAATGATATAATCTTGCGATACAAACTTAATCATCTTCAGGGGGTGGGGGGGAATGGAGTTCAAAACTTTATATGTTTCTTTTCTTTTCTTTTTTTTTATTGTTAAAATGTTTTTATTTTCCATTTTTCATTTTCATACAGTCACATATATACTGTGCATAACCGGGCCCATACAACATTAAACAATAATCACAGCAGTTCCTCTTGTCAGCAATACCCCCAGAAATATAAATAAAATAAAACTCAAACTCAAATAGAAACCCAATATACCTCTTCCGCTCTCCATACACCTCTTTCTTCTGCCCCCCTCCAACTTACTATCTTCCCTCCATCATTCCCCTCTACCCTACTTCCCCTCCCCCTCTACCACTCCTCTCTCCCAGTCCACTTCCTCCCTTCCTTCTCACCCTCCCTCCCATCCTCTCTCCCGCCCTCTCTACCCCTCTTCCTTCTATCCCACTCCTCCTCCCCTTGGTGTATTTCTACTATATGTCAATGTATTCAGCTTGTCCTATTTTTACAGAAAAATTAAAGAGAAACAGTATACATGTGAAATCGCATTACGTTGAAATCTAACTCATAGTATATGTCCCCCCCTACCCTACCCTCCCCCCTAACACCCTACCTCCCTCCCCCCCCCGACTTCCCAGAGCCTGTACACGGTATAGATTTTTAACAAACACAGTCTAAAATATATTGAGACAAAAGAAATAAAAAAGAGGTTAATAACAGCTCTACATTGATCTTAGCTTCTTCCTGTTACACTAACTTTGAACTTTATATGTTTCATAGTCACTATCCCTGTCATAAATATATGAAGTGTGGGAAAATAATTACATATTTACAGAGTACTTCTTTTTGAATCATTCTTGACTCTTGGCAATTGGTTGGACTGGTTCCTGAAGGTTTTTTGGCAAGGTTTTTCAGAAGTGGTTTGCCATTGCCTGTTTGAACCCACGGTCTCCCAGTTTCTAGCTTGGTCCTTTAACCACTATACCACACTGGTTACCTTGTAGTCAATTCTCCTTCCCCACCCACCACCACCACCTCTACAGTCCCAGGCTTATTGCCAAACAAGCTGGATGCCACTAAAGACTGCGTGTGCTTTTTCAGAGATGCTGTTGGACTCTTCAGAGTTATCAACCTTGTAAAGCGTAAGGCAAGAAGCATGCCAATAGTTTACTTCCTAAGGCAAAGGGAACGAGTTGGCAGGAGGTCAGGTAGACTGAGGAGGGCTAGATAAGAAGAAAAACATCTCACTTGGTATAATGCCAATCTTGATTGCAAAAATATAATCCACACAATACAGTTACTTTGATGCTTCCTTGGTCCCTTCTTGGTCTTCCTTTTATTATCTACTACTGACCAAAAGGAAAACATTAAAAAAATGTTTCACCTTATCTCATCTTACAGCCTTTAGTTACATTCTTAGAGAAGGGTTTTGTTTGTTACAGCACACACGCATAGACATATTTCTCCTTGAACTGGTTGTGATCCTTTGGCTGCTAAAGGACTTCTTTTTTTTAATGAAAATGTGTGAAGTGTTTTCCAAGGCAGGAATTAGCCATTTAGCTCAGTAAAAATGCACCTCCTTTTAATCTGCCCATGAACAGCTTCCATTGTGCTTCTTCTACTCAGTTTCGAAATGGGGCAGGGAAGGAGGGGCGAAGAGACAGCAAAAGGACAGTGAAACAATGAAATATGTTGCAGAAAGAAAGAGGCCCTTGGAACTGGGTCAAACTGAAAATTAAATGAAAAAAATACCTCTTGTTTATCCAACATAGGCATCACAGTTCTAGTTTATTTCATGTAGGATTAAGGAAACATCATACTTTAAGCAGAATTTCCCATGTTATGTCCTTTAAATATACATTAGCCAAGTCCCCTTATTGGCCCTCATACTGAAGCTGCTTCCAAAAGCTCTAGATAAGCTCTGCTATCACAGGATTTCTCACATATATGTAGGGAGGTCTGGATGGTTTTCTTCATGCTGACACACTGATGCACTTCATGCTGACATAATGATGCACTTAAACCACAAAAAAAGACATGATCTAGCCAGAAAAAGAGACTCACGCGCTCTGTGGCCAAACATGCTTATATGGACTAATGGAGGCTAGGAGATAAGGGGGTAGTATGATATAAGAACACACTTAAACGAACAAAAGTGACTCCAAAAGGGATCCGTTTAGCTCAAAACTGAACGGAGTCATTATGTCATGATTAAACAAATTTTATCCTGTTAGTTGTGGTATGGGAAAAGCTTTGATTGGCCTTTTGAATCCCACTGGGACAGTCAAGAAACACACTCCATGCTACCTCTAGCACTTATTGCCTGCAAAAGGCAACAAAGATCCATGAGAAACTATACAAGTTATTTATTTATTCCTGAATTTATTTACAGGAGATCTTCAGTTAAGAGCATTTGACTTGATGGACAACTCGTACTTATGAGTAGCCTATTTATAAAAAATGGTGGATGCCACTGAAGCCACGCATTTTAATATGCAAGCTGTTTTCAGTAGTTTTCAGTGATTCATGGAAATATTGTACAGCTTCAACAGTTTTTTGGCTTGAACAATGAGAACACTACTTCATTAGTACACGTTCCGATTTAAATACAAATTTGACTTAGGACCAACTTAGGAACTGATTTCGTTCTTTACCTGGGAACTGCTTGCACTATATTTGTTAACAAACTACACTGTAACATAGAGGACAGAAATGTCCGAAACCATAGTAGGGACAGCATACTGTCTGTCTGATCCACATGATCTTTCTGCTTCATATGCCATCTGGCAATGCTTTTGTCAATGGTGTGAACGTACAACCATAGTCTCATCCAACCCTTTCCATGACTGCCGGCAGAAAAGTAATGTCACAATTTAAAGGTTCAAAGAGTGAAAGATCAAAGAGATGCAATAATCAAACAGGAAAAGCCTCCCCCTAAATACCTCTCCCTAAATACATCACAGGCATTGCTCTGCAAGGGACTTTCATCCCAACGCCATTATGTAATTGCAAGAGTGCCTGTGCATCACACACTTTGTAGATTAGGCAGAAGGAAAAGGAGAGAGGGAGGAGCATGAGGTGCAGCTACTAAGGAAAGAGGGTGGGTGATCAAAACATCTGGGCAGAAGAAAATCCATGAGCAGCTATATGCCTTACCAGCTCGACAGATGTTCATGAAAAGACACATGCAATTTGCAGTGCTACAGCTGATGGAGGTATACTCCTTTCATCTTGACTTCAGGGAAGAGGCTCTACTACTGTAATTCAATCCTTCCAAGTATAGATAAGTAAACCAGAGGAGAGGCCTTCTAGCCAAGTACAAAACCTCCCCCTGTCCATCACTTTGTGGAGTGCACTGCCATGGAACATAGTCACTTAGTCCCATATTCTTAGTGGTGGGTTTCCACACACCCTTTCACCCTTGCAAAATTGACCAGCCATATCAACTATTTCATGTAATCTACTGGCATGGGAAATTCATGGTGGGGAGAGAGTTGGTGGAAGGCGCAAGTGGTAAAACCCTCTACATTAGAGATGTCAAACTCACGTCATCATGGTGGCATCACATGATATATCAGGACTTTTTCCCCCTTCGCTAAACCAGGCATGGGTGTGGCCAGCGTGTGACATATCCTGCCCGTGGTCCAGGAGTTTGACAACCCTGCTCTACATGAATCTATACTAACATCTTGGTATTCCAGCACTGTTTTCAACATGCTTAGAAATTCATCCATTAACTATTTCAAGGAGGGCAAACCAAGAATGCCCTATCACTTTCAGAGGATCAAATGTTCATTTTGGCTGTAACGGGGTTTAAACAGGCATGATGTAAGTCTAGAAGAGGTTGTTCCAACCCATCTGGATAATATTGTGAATCAACAACCCTTTTACCACTGTAGCAGACTAATTGAAGAATATGTCAGTCCAAGCAGTTTAAGAGAAGCTCTAGAATGTAAAGAATTAATGGTAATTTTCAGAAAACTTAACATATCCATCAATGAAATATCTTTGTCAATCCACCACAGTGTGAAGCAACTTATATCACTTTATAATGCCTTGGTAAGACCATACTTGGAAAATACTGCATCCAGTTTTAGTTGCCACAATGTAAAGAAAGATGTTGAGACTCTAGAAAAAGGATAGAGAAAGGCAATAACTGAGGCTAAAATATATAAAGAATGGTTTCTGGAATTGGGTATGTCTAGTTTAATGAAAAGAGGATTAGGGGGTGACATGATAGCAGTGTTCCAATATCTAAGGAGCTGCCAGAAAGGAGAAGGGGTCAACCTATTTTCCAAAGCACCAGTAGGCAAGACAAGAAGCAATGGATGGAAATTAATCAAGGAGAGAAGCAATCTGGAACTAAGGAGAGTCTGAACAATTATTCAGTAGAACAACTTGCTCCAAAAGATGTAAATGATCCAACACAGGACGTTTTTAAGAGGAGATTGAACAACCATTTTTCTGAAAGGGTATAGGGCTTCCTGACTCAGCTGGTTGTTGCACTGGAAGACTTCCTTTACAACTCTGTTATTCTGTAATGCCACAGAATTCCAGACTATAGTTACCTGGTACAAGAGCGTAGGTGCGAATTCTAGTCTTGCCCCTTGCCTTCTCTGGTTGATAGAGTTCTCTTGATTCCTGCTTGGATGGAAACTGTCAACTAAGATAAATGCTCATTGAAGAAAAATGGATGATGAAAACTTCATCTTCTTCTAATGAAGAGTTAAATATCATGCTGTTTTTGCTGAAATTTTCAACCCTGCTGAGAAAACAAAAAGGTCCTTTTCATATTTCTTCCTGAGATGGCAGCTGAGTTTTGCTTTTATTGCATCTGTTGTCAAAGAGACAAAATATTGTGTCTTTTTTGGCTAAGTATGTAAGCTCGTAGGTAGAAGAGTATGATACAAGGCTACAGACAGGCTATTCCACAATAGAGGCCTCTTGAAGAGGCAGTTTGTAAAAAAGAAAAAGAAAAAAGGCAGAAAAACTCAGCAGAGAATGAATATACATTTTATAACTACAAAGATTTGGGTAATTAAAAGCTTTAACCCATAGCTTTGCTTTCTCATAGTTCAAGCTCAGTTCATAAGTAATATAAATATTTTCTTGTTACAATCTTGTTAAAACTTTTTTTTAATTTTAAAGAACTGTATCTTTAAATGGTTTTTGTATGTGTAATATTATTCTCTATGACTCACTGAACAAGTCCACTCCAAAGGTTTGCTCCAGTGTAAATCAGAAGGAACTCATGAGCACTTAAAACAATTAAATGGAGGCAAATATTCTGACTTTATTAAGAGTTAGAACAAGAACATATTGCTGTGTATGTTGCTAAGGCAATAAAATACATAACACGGGATCTGGAACTGATTTAAGCTTTAATGTTTGGAAGTGTGCTGTTGGCCTTTACAGTAAAACATTCTTAAACTAATATGTAAGGCCTCATAAGACATTCTTGAATACTGGATATTAGTGAGAACACATAAAACACATAATATGAGTTTTTCAGATTACCAACTCGAACCACTGTTTTTCAAGACTTCCATACCACATTTTTAAAAAAATTGTCAACTCTGAAAAGATGTTTATAGAAACAAGAAAAGGTACATATTCGTAAATAAAGGCAATTTTGACAGGATCTAGACACCAACGTAGAATATAACATTACCAAGTGAAACAGTCTGCTTAATCAGTAAAATTTGAAATACATTTATATTAAAAAAAAATATATCAGGATAAAATTCACAAAGGTGAATCTTGCATGGCCCAAGAGGAAGTATTTTCCTTCAGCTTCGCTTCCTCCATTGTGCATGGCAAACTGTGTAGAATAAAAGGGCCTCAAAAGAAGTGAAATTAAAGATTGTATTCTTAAAAGTGTTCTGTGTGTTGCAATCAAATACGCTGAAGGGACAATCTGACCTGCAAAGAGAAACGCCATCCCTCTGAAGAAACACAGATGCATTCTTTTTTCTTAAGTAGAATTCTATACCTTGTTATTCCAACACCTTCAAAATTCCTACAGAGTTGGGAAAAAAACAACCTATTATTTTAAAAAGCAAAATAATAAAATGGGGATAAAGATGTAATAAACAAATAAATAATAAAAGGCTTTAGAAGATTTCCAATAGCAAACTACATAATATAAGTCATTTTGCACCAAAACTGCATCCCAGCTCAAGTCAAGGTTAGGTGCAGAGAATGTAAAGCTTCTTTTATGAGTTGCACCACAACAGATGGAGTCCTCAGAAAAAAGACTTCCTAATCTGTGGGATCAAGGATTCCCTAATTACATGCTGATTACAGCTTTATTGTGGGGGGAGATGAAACAAGCAGACATTATCATACCTACTTTAAAGGAGTACCAGATGGCCTTTAACCTAAAGGGCCTTCTGTCCAGTTTGGAACAACCTTTCCTTATTAGAAATCCTGTGCTCCAATCAATGGCTAGGTTGTTATCCTGAGAGAAATATACAGATAAAATTATAAAACCTGCAATGAAAACTGAATCCTTCAAGTGGAAAGGCCCATTCCCCACACTAAAACTGCTGTTTCAATATAAGGCCAAATGATAAATACTTCTTCCTTTTCTTCCAGCCCTAAAAATCAATTTCTGATGGATTAGAATGACTGAGAATAAAATTTAAAAAGTAAACTACGGTAGTTCTGGTTTGTTAACCATTTTGATCACGGTATTAAAGTAAGTTTAACCTAAATACAATAGGTTTGGATGTATTTAATTTGTGTATTCTTATTTTAATTTATTTTTTTAAAAATTATAATTTATTTAATAAGCTTATAATTCCCTTTTTTTTTCAATTATATTTTTGCTTGGTTGATGCTAGCAGTTCTGTTCTAGGAGCCTGACTTGGAAAGTTAACAGTACCATTGCCAAGACAGCCTCAAAAGAATGTCCATTTAGGAGAGTAGAATCAGACTTATGATCTCAGGATTCACTTAACAACTGTCATAAAAATAGTCAAAGTTTGGTCTGCTCATGTGGTGCCTCAATGTATGACCACTATGATTTATGACTAGAATTCTGATCCCAATAGTGGTCAAAAGTTGAGGACTACTTATAGAAATAAAACATTTTCCTGTTCCTTCAACTCAAGCAGCTGGTTCTTGTGACAAGAACTGATATATTTTCAGATAAGTGTTCAGTAGCCTTGTGCCCCTGCAGACAGTTACATTAAATAGGAAGAATACTCTTTACTCCCAAAATCAGATTTGCCCAAAGTTTCAACACAAACACACACTTTCAAGAGCGTTGACTTTTGATGACTGCCTGGACAAATATCTGCAGTCTTCTTGAAAAGGTTTTTTGAAAGTGTTTTGCCCTTACTTGCTTCCTAGGGTTGAGTGTGTGTGACTAGCTTTAGGTTACCCAGCTACAGTGGTGGGTTTCAAATTTTTTTAGAACCTCTTCTGTAGGTGTGGCCTGCTTTGTGGGAGTGGCTTGTCAGCCATGTGACTGGGTGTGAGTGGCTTGCCAGCCATGTGACTGGGTGAGAGTGGCTTGCCAGCCATGTGACTGGATGGGAGTGGCTTGCCAGCCATGTGACTGGGTGGGCGTGGCCAACTTGTAAAATGTAGTGAAACTCACTTAACAACGCTCTTGCTTAGCAACCAAAATGTTGGCTCAAAAACTCTGGCATTTGAAGCACGCAAGTCTTAAAGCTGTCAAGTTACAAGGCCCTTGCACCCCTAACCCTTTAGAAAAAAAACCCAGGAGTGTTCAAACTTGACAGCTTTAAGACTTGTGGACTTCAACTCCCAGAATTCCTCCTCTCGCTCTTCATCTTGATGGTGTGCAGACGGGCAGTGGGAGGGAACTGGAACCGGTTCTAAATGACACTATAGATTTATGGAACCTCTTCTATAGAAGAAGAATTGGCAGGAACCCACCCCTGCCCAGCTGGCTTCCTTCCTAAATGGGACTAGGACTCAAGGACGCCTGGTTTCTAGCTTGGTGCCTTTAATCACTATGCCAAGCTATCTTTTATCATCTTAGTCTTTTAAAGATTGGGAGGAAATCCTTGTTGGCAACATCTTAGTTTTGTCTTGTTTTTGGAGATGCAAAACTCTCTCTTTCACACACACACATACACACCACCATCATCTTGTTAAGTTCAGGTTTCTTCTGGTCTTCAAATCACAATGCGATGACCTAACTCTTCTACTATGCCTTTACATCTTCAATGCAGCCTGGGAACAATTAGCAAGAAGTCTCTATCTCAAAGTGTTTTCTCTGTTGCAAGAGGCTAATGAGGCAGCTTCTATAATGCATTCTTTTGCTAAATAATAGATCTTATTCTTCCCAGTTAATTGCATGCTGGACTCTTAACATTAGAAGAAACAACCTGTCTCCCATCATTGGGATCCAGGCATTCTTTTTGGAGATATATTCCAGCAGAAGCTTTAAGTGTCTGAACACTTATAGTTAATTTCTCATATTTCCTTAATAACTCGAAAAGACAGGCATTTTGAGAAATTTTTGAAAGTATTGAAAGCTATTAACCTCTAATTGCAGGCTAGAAAGATGAATCCATTCTATGTAAACAATTATTTAAATTGCATTCTACTCTGTCCCTCAGGCCTGGGACACACAAGCTTTGACATCCCAGTGGATGTTGAACTACAATTTCCAGCATCCTTAAGCACAATTGTTCTGATATCCTTTTGACAACTTCCTGTTTAGCAGACCTCCATGGAAAATGGATGATGAGCAAAATGGGTATTCTAATTCAGCTGGATTCCTGTTCTTGTTGTCCAAATGGGTTCTTTTAGTAGAAAATGTGAAAGTTTAGTCATGAACCTAATTTGATTCAACAAAGAGACCTTTTATTGGCTATTCCTTGATTTTTCTTTGTTTAAAATTGAATTCAATCAAACAACGTTCACTATTTAGCTTAAACTGAATATTGAAACTTACACCACTGAAAATTGTATTGCTAGATGCAAGCTGAGAAAAAATATGTGAACAATCTGTGAACAATAGTCTATAATGGTTTGCTAAATGGAGCAAGTTATTTTTGTTACATAGATGAGAACATGGAAAGGAAAATGAATGTATACATTTATCCAATCAATGACATTTGCAAGATTGGTCAAAACAGGCAAGATGATGGGCACAGCATTGGGATTTAAGCCCCACCTCTGTTGGGCATGTATTGACATTATACATTTGTAAAAACGGATAAGAATATTTTGCCTATTTTCACACACACACACAAACACACACACACACAAACACCAGATCTTCCTATCCCCAGTGGCCTGATTGATTAATAAATAGAAATATAACTGTCCTGCACTAATTAATGTACAGAAGAATTTAATGAAGAATTATTTAATTAATAAATAATCCAAAATTATTTATTTATGTCTTTGGGGATGGCCACTTCTAATACCTTTATTGCAAAACTCTCAATTTGTCCTGATAAATTGAGCATGCAGTTCTTTCTCCTTTAATGACAGGCGGAGGGAAAATCCAAATGACCATTTTATATGTTTATAAACCAACATTAATGTACTATGTTGAAATAACCATTATTGCAAAAAAGGTAACTCTGATATTTAAAAAAAAAATGAAGGTCATAACCTATAATTTGAGAGTTTGACAAATTGGCACGCCTTTTGAAGCCTTAGCTATTTCTGGTTAGGACCCAAAGTCCTTTACATTTTCTTTGTTATGGAATGGCATCTTATCCTTATTATAGCTCCAGTACTGTTTCTGCGAAAGCAGAGATGAAGAACCACCTCCCAAGTGCAAATATACACCCACTTGGTTTTGACAGTCATGAATTTCCCAAGGGGAAAATGGGCAAATCCATTCTAATTCATCTTTATTGAGGTTTCATCTTGATGTATTTTCTAAGTGAGTGCTATCACTTATCATATTAAAAATCACAGAAATCTTCTCTAAGATCTTTGATGTTGAAGTGCATAATATTAGCCTGAATTTGCAAGTAAAACCTTACCGTGCCAGGTAGTATGGATCTGAGAATGATGCTAAATATAGTGCTCTGTTTATCACTGCTTTGGTTAATTTAAGGAGTTTTGACTGTCCTCCTGATGTGGTTGTTTCTGCTGACAAGATTTTTCTTTACATTCTCTCCCATAATGTTATTTGGCAGCCACTACAAAGGAAGAGGACAAGTTCAAATGAATGCAGGACTGACATGAATGATAACCTTAAATATATCAAGTACTTAAGTATGCATTACTCTAAGTAAGTCATTGCTGGCTGTGAATGGAGCATCTGTGGGAGCTCTTTCGCTTTTGCCAAGTTACTTGTTTTTTCCCATTCTGCTAGGAAGCTTTTGTGCTTTATATCAGCACAATACCACATAACAGCTTCTTCAAATGTTCAAAGGCTTTGAACTCATTCATTTCATGCTTTCAGCTTCCCTTGCTAAATCCTGGAGCCTAACTGTCTTTCCTGATTGATGAAGGCGGACAGCTTTCTCTGGCTAGTATAATAAGATGCTATTGAATCCTCTACAAGTGAACATCTCCGTTAAGATTCATGCTCCCTAATTTTAATTTTGATGTATTTTCATTCATGAACTGGAGTTATGACCTTACTTTTCCGCAAAATCAATGAATTAGACCAGTTAGTTTTTGCAGGGATCCATTTTTTTTATTCTATTGAATATTTGTTGTTTCTTTTTCTAGATGATATCATAATAAAGTATTTTTTAATTTTAACACAAAATAAATCAAGAGCACAGTATTACATGAGAATCTATATTTCTTCAGTTTACATGGAGTTTTATTATAACCTCTGTACTATTCCCGGAAATCTTGTTATTTCATATTATTTCTGCCAGCAAATAATGTAGATAACATAGTATATCGGTATCATACAAATAGTAATCTGCAATCTGGATTACCCATATGGAAAAGTTGGAATATATAGTGGAAGTATTGTCAGTTTGGATCAGTAGTCATTTAAAACAAGAAAAAGGAGCCAAGGTGGCGCAGTGGTTAGGGTGCAGTAACTGCAGGCCACTTCAGCTGACTGTTATCTGCAGTTCAGCGGTTCTAATCTCACCGGCTCAAGGTTGACTCAGCCTTCCATCCTTCCAAGGTGGGTGAAATGAGGACCCAGACTGTGGGGGCAATATGCTGACTCTGTAAACCGCTTAGAGAGGGCTGAAAGCCCTATGAAGTGATATATAAGTCTAACTGCTATTGCTATTGCTATAGTATTGCCTCAATAAATATCTTCAACAGCTATAACAAAGCAACAGGTTTTTTTTTTAATTTTTTTTTTTTAAATGAAATTCACTGGCCAAAATTTAGAGCATCTGTTTTTCTAGATATACAGCATGTTCTATTTTAGAACACTAAGACTAAAACAGATTTTCATCTGTTATTACTTTGTCCAGCAGCAACTGTTTCTCAAAACAAACTTCTGCCAATATCTAGCCTCATTTTTTGGCCAAAAGTATGTCTCTATAGGCTTTCCTTTGGACATTTCTTCTTTCATATGGCTGGCATTAAAGAAAAAAAACCAAAACCAAGTGTTTAATAGTTCTGTTTCATTCCAGGCACTACTGTACTTTGAATTTAGTTTTTATGAGTCAAACTATTAAACAACAAAAGAAGAATTAGCTTTTTTTCTCTTCATGTCTTTGGTAGAAATTAGATGTATGTATCTAGGTGTGGGCTACTATGGGTTCACCCAGGTTTAGGAGAACTCATAGCTAACGTTATGGCCAGTTTGGACAATCTCCAAATCCCATCCCTGGCTGGCCCTTCCCACCCCACCTCACCTTGCCCATTCCAAGAGTCTCCATGCGACCCATTTTGGATGCAAGTAAATGCAGGGATGCGTGAAGGCTCGGGAAGAGGGGAAAAAGGGCCTCCTAGTCGTTCTGGAAAGCTGGAAAAGGGCCTGTTTCTGGCCTCCAGAGGGCCCCCAGAGCCCGGGGGAAGATGTTTTCACCCTCCCAGAGGCTTGAGGAAAGCCTCCAGAGCCTGGGGAAGGTGAAAATGATCCCCCCCCCCATGTGGTGTAGGAGGCTAACTAGTCCATACGTAACATGGCCTCACCCACCCAGCAACCCTTGCTGAAATTTTTGAAGCCCACCCCTGCATATATCCCTCCTTAAAAACTCTTAAATTGCTATCAGATCACACACACACAAGGACCTCCGCTCAACCATATGCACACACACAGGATTTAATATTATGCATATTCACAACATGAGTTTAAAAATAACATTTACTTGCAAAGAAGAGATTTGCAAAGTAACACCAGCATCCAAGAGCAGAAATCCTGGATTGTAAGGAACTTGACTGTGAACTTCCCTAAAAACAAGATCATCTAATCTGCTAAAGATAAGAGTTCATGCCTTTCATTATTTCATATGCAACTAAATTATTTCTAATAGAAATTTATTTATGTATCTTTAGAACAAGGAGGAAAAACACTGACTTACAATAGAGTAGTACAATGAAGAAAATTTTCCCAGCTCCTCATTTGAAATGCCTGAAGGCTCTATAGTCTTGCCCCTTCTGTTTAATATTTACATCAAACTGCAGAGTGAGGTCATCTATTGGTTTGGTTCTGGCATCATCTAAACACTGATTGATATTGAATTGTATATCTGGACTTAGGCTGGAGAAGTCCTGACACAGGGATTGGAAACTGCTCAGGTCTGGATGAGGAGGAACAAACTCAGTCTGAATCTTTCGCTCTATAATTGGAAGCCACCCAGAGATGATTAAAAGACAGGCAGCTATGCAAATGTTTAAAATAAATAAATAGTAAAATCCTGACAATACTGTGTGATTGTGCTTATTAAGATCCCCTCAATTTGAGGATTTCTTATCTTTGGTTATGGAGGGGGACATATTTTCAAGACTGATGTGCAATCTGGAGTCCTTATGGACTCACAAATTTGGCCCAAGGATGAGGTGAGAATTGTGCACAGGAAGACCTTTGTGCAGGTTTCATCTGTGAATTTGGTGGGAAGAGGGACAGGAGGAAGACCCACTACAAAGGCAACAGTCACATAAAACGGGTTTGAGTCTAAGCAAGAATGTGAGTAAACATCTCAGGCAAACTGCTTCCTAGTATTCATAATGTTAAGGGGGATGATACATTCAGACTTGCCAGATTCTGTTATTATAGCTTTTTAAAGCTTATAAAAGTAGTACTGACCTACATGCCATTGGTTTGCTTTGAAGGGCTGACAACTTCGCCAGTTGTGCCCTTTCCTATGGCAGGACTCTTTTTAGTGGATCATTCACGTCATCTCTCGACTAGATTACTGCCATAGGCCCTAAATGAAGTTGCTCTTGAAGATCACTGGGAAGCTACAGCTGGCTTAATTTGTGGTGGCAGGGACAGTAGTATTATACCATGCATAACCTGGTTTGTGAGTTACACTGCTTGCCAATTGGCTTCTGGGTGCAATACAAAGTGTTCTTCCAGACATTACTAAAAACATGGCTTTGCTCAAAGGCCCTGAGCAGTGATGGCTAACCTTTTTGTCGTGTGCCTGCACCCATAATGCAATGCGTGTGTGACACACCCCGCCCCCTGTGCATGCACGTGTGATACTCCTGTACCCCATGCAGCTTCCTGGGAGGAAAAATGGGCTGGATGTGGGGGCACCATCCCCCAACCTCCCCCTGCCCTCACGCATGTGATCCCCCATTCCCCACATGCACACGCATCTTCCAAATGCATCCTGAGGATGCGCAGCAGAGACCCAAAAATCAACTTGCTGGCAGGAGACACATGCACATTCGCAGTGGAGCTAAGCTGGTGTGACAGCTTACATGCTTGTCGAGAGGGCTCTGCGTTCCACCTGTGTCACATACCATATGTTTGCCATTATGAGCCTAGGGCTTAGAATAGAGTACAATAACAGAGTTGGAAGGGACTTTGGAGGTCTTCTAGTCCAACCCGCTGCTTAGGCAGAATACCCTACACCGCTTCAGACAAATGGTTATCCAATCTCTTCTTTAAAACTTCCAGTGTCAGAGCACTTACAAGTTCTGCAGGCAAGCCTTCCACTGAGTAATTGTTCTAACTGTCAGGAAATTTCCCCTTAGTTCTAAGTTGATCTCCTTGATTAGTTTCCACCATTGTTTCTTGATTAGTTTCTACCCATTACAATCCAGCTATGGCGGATTGCTGGATGTTTATTTGTTTTTCCAGCTTTGGGATATATTTGGTTGTTATAGTCTTTCAGGCACACATTTTTAAAAAGTTTAGTCTTTCTTTGTGTATATTATAAGAGGCCCAGAGTCTTTGAGGAATTGGGTGGTTTCTAAATCAATCGATCAATCGATCAGTAGTTTGTACTCTGGTAAGTAAGTTGGTTTTTCTTCTCTTATTCTGCACTTTGGAACATCCTGCCACCAGATGTGAGATCTAAAAGCCTTAAAACTTGCCAGTTAGCTTGGGTCCCCAATGGGGGCACTTTACTCTGGAGGTAGAATGGAGTAATAGAGACCCCATCTTGCAACCTCTTGTGCCCTTGAGTCTTAGTTTTATTTAATTCTTATTAACTTTAACGCTTTCATATTTATTATTTTATTTTTTGAAAGCTTCCCAGAATTGCTTTGAATAGAGAGGTGGCAGTATATAAATGTTTTTTTTTAAGTATACAGAAGCTGGCATGGTTACATGGATCAGGAAGGGCAAACCATGATCTGCAGGTTTCGTATGCCCTGCCCATTTTTCAATGCCTAAATTAGATGGAAAATAAATTTTTGGTGGTGTGATTCTGTTTGTCAAAAGTACTAAAACAAGTACCTTTTATTTATTTAATGATTTTTATATATAGCAGCTTCCCATCTCAACTAGTGATTTTGGGTAGCAAATGTTAAAATTAAGAACAATTACAACCACAAATGCAAACACTAAAATCATAGCAGCTGAGTAAAGTATCTTGTAATTATTTTCCAATCACAAGAGTTTTCCCACCAAGACTCTACTGTATCTACTAAATAGTTGCCTTCCTGAACTGCTATCCCCTGTAAGACAATATTTATGTTCTTTGTAAATGGGATTTCCTTTTAACAGAATCTGAATAGAGTTGGAAGGAACCTTGGAGGTCTCCTAGTCCAGCCGTCTGCTCAAGGAGGAGATTCTATACCATTTCAGACAAGTGATTGTCCAGTCTCTTCTTAAAATCCTCCAATGATGGAGGACCCACAAGTTCTGAATGCAAACTGTTCCACTGGTTAATTGTCCTCACTGTTAGGAAGTTTCTCCTTAATTCCAGGTTGCTTTTCTCCTTGATTAGTTTCCATCCTAGTGATCTGGAATCATGGTCATTACGTTGTGAGCAACTGAACCCCGCACTGAAATCACCTTCGGAATGCAGACCAAGTTGCTCTATAAGGTGGAATAAAAACTGACTTCGGAGATGAATTTTCCAAGGAAATTTTCAAGATGTCTGCTATACAGTCTAATGGATTATACAAATGTTGGCTTGTGTATGAGGTATTGGCTTCAACTGTAAATAGATATTTCCTTGTTAAGGAATACAGAGCCCAACTAAAGTGTTACTGTTATGTATTGTATATAGTTGTCAGTTGAAGTTCTCAGTCTGGTTCTCTGTTGGAGCAGGAAAACAATCTCTCCTGATTGGTTGTGGACTGATAAAAGGAGCTCTGTCATCCAGGGAGAAACAGTTGCCTCACAGGCAATATGGAATAAAGAGCTGTTAGAAGTCACTCAGGCCTCTTCTCCATTCTTCACCCAGAACATAAGTTACCATATTATTAGAAATGCGATTTGAGTATCTTTAGGAAATAAACATCAGCTGAACTATTAAATTAGGTATAAAGGAAATTTGCCTATACTCTGAATCATTTGGGAAATAAGTCCTATATTAAGTGTTACTTATTGTTATTTATCCAGAGTCCAACACATACAGGAAAAAGCAGATTTCACACATTCACATGCTCATGGATACCTTCCTAACTCAAGGCTGGTAGGCCAGCTTCAATATCCACTCTCAAGGGATCAAGGCAGGCATATAACATGTATATAGCATGTCAATCTATGAGATAATTCCAAAATATTATAGTTCTCATCAGTGATGGGTTTCAAAATTTTTTAGAACCTCTTCTGTAGGTGTGGCCTGCTTTGTGGGAGTGGCTTACCAGTCATGTGACTAGGTGGGCGTGGCCAACTTATAAAATATGGTGAAACTCACTTAACAACGCTGAACAACCAAAATGTTGGCTCAGAAACTCTGGCATTTGAAGCACGCAAGTCTTAAAGCTGTCAAGTTACAAAACCCTTGCACCACTAACCCTTTAGGAAAAAAAAACCCCAGGGATGTTCAAACTTGACAGCTTTAAGACTTATGGACTTCAACTCCCAGAATTTCTCCTCTTGCTCTTCATCTTAATGATGTGTGGACAGCAGGGGGAGGGAGCTGGAACCGGTTCTTAATGGCACTGTAGATTTGTGGAATCTCTTCTAAAGAAGAGGTTAGAACCAGCAGGAACCCATCCCTGGTTCTCATTCACTTTTATAACTACCATCAAGGCTCAGTTAGTCCTGTCTTCATGCTTTTGGATACTTTTCCAGTTAAGTTTGCTTGGGAACCATCCCTTTCTTTGAAAAATCCCTATTGTTGTAGCTTCTTAGAAAACCTGTTGTATATTCTTAGAAATTTTCATTCTGCATCAACTGAAACTTTTCAGAAGCTTTCTACAATTATGGTTGAATAAATCTCATGTACAGGTAATCCTTAACTTACAACAGTTCATTTAGTGACTGTTCAAAGTTACAATAGCACTGAAAGAGTGACTTAAGACCATTTTTCACACTTATGACCATTGCAGCATACTCATGGTCACGTCAGATGCTTGACAACTGACTCACATTTATGACAGTTGCATTGTCCTAGAATCATGAGATCCCCTTTTGCAACCTTTTGACAAGCAAGATCAATGGTGAAACCAGATTCAATTAACAACCATGTTACCAATTTAAGAACTGCAGTAATTCACTTAACAAATGTGGCAAGAAAAGTCATAAAATGGAGCCAACTCGCTTAACAAATGTCTTACTTAACAACATAAATTTTGGGCTCAATTGTGGTCATAGGTTGAGGACTACCTGTAGTTTGCTTTCATACATTTTCCTTAATACAGAAATGTCTGACATAATTTTATTCAAGCAGATTTTTCACATACACCCCAAACAGCTACAAATCAAATTACAGAGGAACAGTGATAACAATATGGTGACACAATTGCTGTACCTAAATATTATTCTATTATTTTATGGAATAATTTATCTTTAAAAAGAAATCTAGCACCAAAGGAGATATATATAAAAAAAACAGGTACTCGATTTACAACCACAACTGAGCCCAAAATTTCTGTTAAGTGAGACATTTGTTAAGTGAGTTTGCCCCATTTTATGATTTTTCTTGTCACAGTTTAAGTGAAGCTCTACAGTTGTTAAATTAGTAACTTGGTTGTTAAGTGGCTCTGACTTCCTCATTGAGTTTGCTTGTCAGAAGGTTGCAAAAAGGGGATCACATGACCCTGGAACACAACAATGGTCGTAAGTATGAACCAGTTGCCAAGCATCTGAATTTTGATCACATGATCACAGAGATGCTGCAAAGGTTGTAACTGTGAAAAATGGTCATAAGCCACATTTTTCAGTGCCATTGTAACTTTGGTCACTAAATGAACTGTTGTAAATTAAGGACTATATATAGTTCTGCAATAGCATGTAAAATTTAAATTGTTTGGAAACTGAACTAGTTGCCTAGGATATACACTAACAACAAAGATTACATATATCCAATACTACCATAATAATTTATACTCTTATGTTCTTGGATACAATGAAGTCATCTAATTGTTAGTAGAGGTAATTTTGCTAGAAACTGTTTTCTATTATCAGATAAATAATAATATAAGTTATAAAAACATTTCTAAAAAATGAGCATGTTTCCCCTCAATAAGGGAAGAAGGGCAAGGTAGGTTTAGGACATATATGTTATAAATTACCATTTTATATTTATATCTACAGGATACAGTAGATATTTGTGCAGTGACTAAACTCGGATGTACTCTCAAGGCTAAACATTTTTACTGATTATATCTGTCACTGTTCAGCTATTTCCTGCTCTTCCAGACTTAATGAATACAAGATCTGTCCTGATTGAGAAAGATGCATGAACTTTGAGAAAATCCAAGAGAGCTGTCATTTATCTTCCATTGCCACAGCATTTAATCCATAACTCCTGCAAGATATCCAAGTTTGAGGGATCTTGCAAGATATCCAGATTTTTCCCCTAGAAATCAGGATCTACAGAGTTCCCTTGTGTAGACTTTGCCTGCCTTTTTCCTTTGAAAACACAGCCTATAATTTTTCAAAAAGACCGCCTATCATTTCTTCCACTTCTGTTTTACCACAGCAGTCTGGACAACTTCAAAGTTGCTCAAAAGAAACTGTGGTAGGAACAATTCTGTAGTGTGCAGGCTAGGTTGTATTCAGAGTTGTGACTAAAATTTTGTCCAACTTTGGCCTTTTAATTATTGATCAGCTTGTATGTTGCTTCAATCATGGAGCAGTTATAGTCACATGATATGTGAGGGTTAAAAACAGCCATGCAAATAATATTAGCAAGAAACAAGTAACTGGCTGTAATATAGACAAGTGTAGTGTGTTGTTGTTGACCGAATCTAAGAATTGCATGTAATCCTATACTTATGGCCATAATTGGAATCAGAATTTCTGTCACTAAGAAAGGAACTTGTCAAGTGAGTTGTGTCCAATTTTATGACTTTTGCCACCATTGTTAAGTGAATCAATGCAGTTGTTCAATGCATCTTGTTAGGAATATAATCTAACGGTTGGGTTGGCAATATATAAATCATGTAACAATGTTGTACCTGTTTCTTTAAATCATACTGTAAAATGTGATTGGTTGCTGTTTTCCTCAATCGTCCATAAGAGGGAGCCAGAATGACTGTTAGCTCTCTGTTAGATGCTGCGCTGATCTGAGTTTTTGGGAAGCTAGCTGTTAGAAAGTGCTCTGAGCTATTGTAAGTTTTGCAACTGCTAGCAAACTTTGAGTACTGAACTGATTATATGATACTGGACTATATTATTTGGATTATCCCTTAACTGAAAGACGTTGATGACTGACTGTCTTAATTGTGTATGACTTGGACTCTTTGATGGACTCTGATACCTTTATTTCCACGAAAGTAAAAGCCTATTTAAACTGCAGTGTCTCTGTATGCTGGTTTCTGTGTTCTCAAACACAACTTTCACAACGCTTCTCTGAAAGCACTCACTCTCCCAACGGAGAATTTACCGAACACATCTAGTGTCATTATCTTTAATGGAATTTTAGGTCTTAGATTTCTTGGAGGTGCAAGAAAGCTCATCAGTTTTTTAATGCTGTGTAAAGTTCTCAAAAAGCATCTACTCATGGCAATCCTAATGAAATCATATTCATCTATACTGTGATACAGAGGAATAGAACTACCGGCAGTGATGTAAAGAAAGAGAGAGAAATGAAGGGATTCCATAAAGCAATATCCAGGGAACTTAGGCAGGAAAATGGCCAGGGCATTTTGTGTCCTGATCTAAGGATTAATACAATCCTGCCTTTTGGTGAAAATAGGAGGAGCAACTAAATTTTCAGAATAACATCCTCTTGGAAAAATGAATTTCTGATACTTAAAAAATCTCGCTCTAAAATAATTTTTGAGTGTTTTCAGACTACTTTAAACAATAAGCTGCAGCATCACAAGCATGCAGCAATATCAAGGGAACCTGCTTACTTTCATCTATTATTTTCAACATTTATCTTTATTAAGAATCATATAGAGAGCTTCACTTTTACCAGAATTATATTTTGGAAGACAAATGTAATTGAAATATCTTTCCTGTTGTGGTTTCCTTTATTGCATTTTCAATGGATTATCTGGGCAATTAACTATGTATCAGTTTTGCAAATTTAGTTAGTCCCGCATTATAAACATTTTGTGTATAATTACAGAAACATGTGGTTTCCAAGTCTACCAGAAAGCCATTTTAATCTCATTTCTCATCAATATAGTTGCAGGGAAAAAAGACTTATTCCCTGAGGACTTTATTTCCTTGGTTTGAGAGGAATAAGCTATGTGCAGACAATTGTTTTTTTCAATGCCTTCTGTAAAAGAGAAGGCGAAGGGAAAGGATTTTAGTTTTGGCTCATTTCTACTCAAGGATGGAGAAATGCTTTATTCATTTATTTATTTAAACAATTTATATTAGTATTTCTCAATTTTGGCAACTTTAAGACATGTGGACTTCAACTCCCAGAATTCTTCAGGCAGCAAAGAACTCTGAGAACTAAAATCTAAAGATCTTAGTTTCCAAGGCTGATGAAAACTATAAAACAGGTATCATTTTACAGAATTGTAAAGGAATGTAGCATGGTGAAAGAATATAGTGGTCAAGATATTGGAATAAGGTCAAAACTCAATCTTTGCTCAGAAAAGAAAATCTCTTCTGCAAAACATCTTAGGAGACAGCTGTAAGCATAAAATGAACAAACAAAATAAACAAGCAGTGCTGAAAAATTTCAGGGCAAAGTCTAGGGCTGTAGAATGTGAAGCAGGACTCCCAAATATTACAGGGCTAACTAACCTATCATATTTTGAAGTAAATGATACATACCAGCACTGTATAAGTAGCTGGTCTTTATTGGCAGTGTATTGCTTGATATTCATAGCAAGAATTACATATAATTATAATATTCCATTATACAATGGAATAAATTAATTTCAAAATTAATAATGTCGACTTAATAGTCTACAAGTTCCAAGAGTGATTTCCACTTTTAGGTGGGACTAGAAATCATAGTCTTCTACTGTAGCTTTTAGCCTAATGCCTTAATCAATACACTAAATTGGATTTTCCATATTATATAAGTTAGATGAAATATAAAGTATTTTATTCATGTACATCATCTAATGTGTACATTAATGAAATAAAAGGAGAAGAGAAAAAAAACTAAGGATAAGCTGAAAACTGAAATAGCAATCAATTAAATAAAGCTTGATTTCACTTAATCACAAACTTGGTTGAAAAAAAACTTATTTAGTATTACTAGCACTGAAGGCTTTTGATGAAATTGGTAACTAACAGGACCGAGCAAGCATTTTTGCAAGTATTTCAGAGTGAGAGGGGGGGGGGGGAGGGAGAGAGATTTTTGTAAGTATTTCAGAGAGAGGGGGGGGGGAGGGAGAGATATATAGTCTTTTCTAATTGCTTAATGTTGCAGAAGACTGGAGTCCATTAGATGCATCAGTTGTTAGGAAAGCTTAATAAGTGAAGGCTGATAATTGCAGTGTTTCCACTTCCTCCCATTGTTCATTTAATTCTTATCATATAGTTTTCTTTCCATGGAGAGCTTGGAAAAAGAGGCATACTAAAAATAAAAAGGTGTTTGACAGCACATGTTTGAATGAGTCATGCAACCAAATGTTTGGGAAAGATAATGAAATTAAACTAAACAATATTTTGTGGCATTTATCCTACCTTGGCAAGGAGGTAGTCTACAATTAAGGTAGTGGACATTGTAATTACCCTAGTAACTTAATTTCTGTGATTTGCAGAACTGCAAATGATTATCCACAACTTTATTCAGTAAATATTAACATAAAAATGAGGGGAGTTGTTTCTGCCTGAAACTCTGAAAATCACTGCCAGGTGATTTAAACAATACCGAGCTACAGTAGATACCATGATATATCCTATCTCAGTATAAACAGATCTGTAAGGGGGGAAAAAAATTAAAGGCAGGAGTATATGCTGGTGGGGGGCGGGAATGGACAACACCCCCTCGGTTTGTATATTGGGCAGCAGTACATCTGGAAAAGTCTGGCTTCTTGTTGGATCATTGCTTGGATATACACCAATATTGAGCTCCAAAAAAAGCATGTCAATCCTAGGTTGTATTAACAGAACTGTTATGTCAAGATGAAGGGAAGCCATCTTTCTTAATTAGTTGGGCATCTAGAATACAGTATACAATACCAAGCACAACAGTTAAGCAGTCTTTTAAGTAGCTGAAGCATGCCCAAGAAGCCAAAGGGACTTGAAGAACAAGAAATGAAGCTGTGAGGTTGGACCATATGATTTTCAAGTCCATGCCAACCTTTCCATTATATCCATATAGGACTATTTTGTTGTTGGTTTCTTTCAAGTCATTGTTACTTCAGATATGTATGTTACAGATGGGTTTTATGTGCTATGTGAATTGAGAGCAATGCAGAGGTGGGTTCCTACCAGTTCGCACCTATTCGGTAGAACCGGTTCGTCAAATCTACCGAACCGGTTAAAAGAGGTTCCACCAGTGGACCCAGAAAGCAGGCTACACCTACAGAAGAGGTTCCAAAAATTTTTGAAACCCACCACTGGCAAGGATCTTGTAACTTGACAGTTTTAAGACTTGCATGCTTCAATGCCAGAGTTTCTGAATAGCTACTTGGACCGACTTAAGTACTAATTCATAATTTCATATCCGGTCACATGGGCGGCAGGCCACTCCCATCTGGTCACATGGTGGCAAGCCACTCCCACAAAGGAAGCCACACCCACAGAGTAGGTTCCAACAATTTTTGAAACCCACCACTGGAGCAATGCTATGTATTTCACTAAGTAAATACAGTTGCATTTTCTGTTGTAAATATTAACCCTACAGGGGAGAAAAATGATATACTGTATATATCCTTTTATAATGTATTACGAGTATTATTTACACAAAAATATGAAATTACAGCTGCCAGGTATCTAGGGTGTCATAATGGCATGTATTACTGAGACCTGGCTGGGCCCAGAGGGAGGAGTCCCCCTTGTAGAACTGTGCCCAGAAGGATTTCAGGTGCTACATCAGCCGAGAGCCCAGGGAAGGGGTGGGGGTGTGGCCGTTGTTATCCGGGAGTCGCTAGTTCCTCGTAGGGTCCCTGCTCCGGAGATTGTCGGGTGTGAGTCTTTGCTGTTAAAGTTGGACCTCAAGGGTCAAGTGGGTTTGCTGCTAACGTACCTGCCTCCCAACAGCGTTGCAGCAGCCCTCCCCTCGCTCCTCGAGTCAGTAGCCGAGCTGGCAATTGAGTTCCCTAGGTTGATGGTCCTGGGGGACTTTAATTTGCCGTCGCTCGGTGAAAACTCTGATGGGGCGCCGGAGTTCATGGCTTCCATGACAGCCATGGGCTTGACTCAAGTAATCCGAGGCCCAACCCATTCAGCGGGACACACGCTTGACCTCGTATTTCTCTCGGAGCAGTGGATGTGTGATCTTGGTCTGAGGGGGAGTGACACCATACCCCTGTCGTGGTCAGACCATTACCTACTGAGGCTCGACTTCCGGAGGCCAAACCCCCACTGTAGGGAGGAGGAACCGACCAGGTGGTTCCGCCCCAGGCGTCTTATGGAGCCAGTAAGGTTCCAGACAGAGCTTGGGGTTATTCCTGATACTTTCGCCCACAGTCCGGCAGAAACCCTGGCTGCTGCGTGGCACTCGGCAGCGTCAGAGGCCCTCGACCGGATTGCGCCACTGCGGCCCCTCCGAGGCGGCGGATCCCGGAGACCCCCTTGGTTCACCGAGGAACTCCGGGAGATGAAGCGCCGGAGGAGATGCCTAGAGCACCGTTGGAGGTCCGACAAGTCCGCATCGAACCGAGCAATGGTAACCACCTGCACCAGGGAATATACTAGGGCACTTAGGGCAGCTAAAAGATCACACATAGCCTCCCTGGTCGCATCCGCTGAGTCCCGCCCAGCCGCCCTGTTTAGGATAACCCGCTCCCTATTGAACAAAAGGGAGGCGGGGGAACCCTTGCAGGGCAGAGCTGAAGAATATGCCCAATTCTTAGCGGACAAAATTGCTCGGTTTCGGACGGACTTGGACTCCACACCCGCAGTTCCAGCCGAGACCCAGGGGGACCAAGTTCAACAGCTCTGGGTTGAGTTTCAGGAGGTTACCCCCGGGGATGTGGACAAGGCCATGAGAGCTGTGAGTTCCTCCACCTGTGCCCTGGATCCGTGTCCCTCATGGCTGGTTTCTAACTGCAGTGAGGTGACACGAGGCTGGATCCAGGCGGTTGTAACCGCCTCTCTTCGGGAGGGGAACTTCCCCGCCGCACTGAAGGCGGCGGTGGTGAGACCCCTCCTGAAGAAGCCATCCCTAGATCCAGCTGTCCTTAACAACTACCGCCCGGTCTCCAACCTCCCCTTTTTGGGGAAGGTTGTTGAGAAGGTGGTGGCCTTCCAGCTCCAACGGTCCTTGGAGGAAGCAGACTACCTAGACCCCTTCCAGTCAGGCTTCAGACCCGGTTACAGCACTGAAACCGCCTTGGTCGCATTGATGGATGATCTTTGGAGAGCCAGAGATGAAGGGCACCCCTCCATCCTGGTCCTCCTTGACCTTTCAGCGGCTTTCGATACCATCGACCATGGTATCCTTCTGCGAAGACTGCGGGAGGTGGGAGTGGGAGGCACCGTGTTACGGTGGTTCTCCTCCTACCTCTCGGACAGGTCGCAGTCGGTGTTAGTGGGAGGGCAGAGATCGTCCCCAAGGCCCCTGAAATATGGG
This sequence comes from Thamnophis elegans, assembly GCF_009769535.1. Classification (NCBI taxonomy): domain Eukaryota; kingdom Metazoa; phylum Chordata; class Lepidosauria; order Squamata; family Natricidae; genus Thamnophis; species Thamnophis elegans. The sequence continues at coordinate 79,468,177 of NC_045542.1, forward strand.
GTGCCGCAGGGTTCGGTCTTATCCCCCCTACTATTTAACATTTACATGAAACCGCTGGGAGAGATCATCCGTAGGCACGGGATTAGATACCATCAATACGCGGACGATACTCAATTGTATCTGTCCGCCCCGTGCCAAATCAATGAAGCGGTTGACGTAATGGACCGGGGGCTTGAAGCCGTCATGGACTGGATGAGGATTAACAAGCTTGTGCTCAACCCAGAAAAGACCGAGTGGCTGTTGTGTTTTCCTCCCAAAAATTTGGCCATTAATCCAACACTCAGGCTGGGGGGTCAAATTTTACACCCCTCAGAGAGGGTTCGCAACTTGGGAGTCCTCCTGGACTCACAGCTGTCATTCGACCATCATATAGCGGCTGTGACCAGGGGGGCATTCGCCCAGGTACGCCTGGTGCGCCAGTTGCGACCCTACCTGAACCGGGAGGCTCTCACAACAGTCACTCGGGCCCTCGTGATTTCTAGGCTGGAATACTGCAACGTGCTCTACATGGGGCTGCCCTTGAGGAGCATCCGGCGACTTCAGCTAGTGCAGAACGCAGCCGCGCGAGTGATCGCGGGTGCACCCCGATTCACCCGCATTACACCTATCCTCCGCGAGCTGCGCTGGCTACCTGTCGATCTCCGGATGCGCTTCAAGGTGCTATTGATCACCCATAAAGCCCTACATGGCAGTGGATCTGGATACTTGAGAGACCGCCTTCTGCCAATTACCTCCCTGCGACCTATAAGATCTCATAGGTTAGGCCTCCTCCGCATTCCATCGGCCAGCCAATGTCGGCTGGCAACCACAAGGAGGAGAGCCTTCTCAGCAGCGGCCCCGACCCTTTGGAACGAGCTCCCCGTAGAGATTCGTACCCTCTCCACCGTCCAGGCCTTCCGCACGGCCTTGAAGAACTGGCTCACCCGTCAGGCCTGGGGATAAGGACCATTACCCCGCCCGAATGTTGTATGCATGTTGCTTATTATTTTATTATGTGTTGTCGTCTTAGTGCTGTATTCCCCCCTTCCTGGTTTTCTGTGAGCCGCCCTGAGTCCCCTCAGGGAAAAGGGCGGCCTACAAATAAAATCAATTCAATTCAATTCAATAATGTATTGGCATACTGTATGTATGGATCCAAGCAGTAGTATCTTTCATAATTAACAGATAGAAATGTTATCAATAATATTTTCTAAGTGCCCTCCAAGATCTTTTGGTATGGCACCCTGCACTCTAACAACCACAGAGACTTCCATGGCTAGATTATGCCATAATCTTTCAATTTCAGATTTTGGTACTTTGTGATCTTCTCCAATTCTTTGTTCTTTATTCTACTACCTTCTGCTATTGTCACATCGATTATTCACTTTCTTCTTTTCAACCACAGTTACATTTTGTATTTTATGAACCAAGTCTTTTATTAGTTTATATGCAGAAATCCCACAATATTGTAACCTGCTCGTTTTCAACTACTTTTTCAACTCTTGTTTCTACCAATTTTTAAATTACTGGAACATGAAAATTATTATGGGTCTTTCAGTGAATTGGTTTGGTGACTATTACCTCACTGTTTATAATAATTTTGGGAACTTTTCTTGCACAAGATCAATATATGATGTATATTGATACATCTGCCTATTGTCATCATTATTTTACATTACTAACACTTTCATTTCCATTTTCAATATCACTATTTATAAGCTTAATCCATTTTAAATGTAATAATTTATTAATTATTTCTATTAAAACTTCTAATTAATCTGGGAATGTTAGGACTGCACCATTTTGATTTAGTTGGTTAATTATTAGCCTCTCCGTTTTACATTCCTGCATTATTCTAGAACAACCTCAAATTTTCAGCCATTTGACAATGAGGCTAATTTTGAAAAATATTTGCTTCTCTCAATTGAATCATACACTATTGAGTAATATAGTTGGATGTTATTACTATGCCAGGAATAATTATTATACACTCAACTGGAGATTTATCATTACTCAGCAGTGTAAATAAATAATGTAGCGTTGAAGCAATGCTATCAGGAACTTCAGCAAGTCTGTTCAATTAAAATGCTGATCTTTTGTCTTCTTTATCATGGCTAGTTCTGGATATTAACTGCTTAATTCCACTCCATATTCCATATGGAATATTCACTACTTAATTCCACTCCATATCCTGTATAATGATACCTTCTTTTGGTCTGTAGAAGTGTGTACTTGATCAGCAGATAAGGCTGAGCAACAGAAAAATCACGCTCTTTATGCTAAGAGGACCCAGTCAAAACTGAAGTAGTGCATGACACTCTCTTTTAACATCTCTTGAGTGTTCTGCAAAAAGTAAGAATGCCGAGTTTGTCTTCCAACTCTCCCTGAAGCATATATTCAGGATTTATTATTGAAAGGGAGTATAATGGTCCCAATGACAGGATAGACTAAAATTACTACTTTCAGAAAGTAAATGCTTCAGGCTAATGTTAACTTTTGCTAGTGTAAGCGTTTTTTAAAAATGAAGTTGAAAAACTCAAAAAAGTAGAAGTTGGCTGGCAAGGAATCTATAGTTAAAAATGAAAAACATTCAAAACTATGATTTATTTAGTCACATAAATTAATGAGTATGTGTTCATACCTTCAAGGTGGTAGGCAGTCTTTTATTGCAGTGAGCTTTCTTCAGCACTCCCCCAATAACTATTTTTTTTAAAACCCAAAATTCACTATGGGTTTGGTCATCTCTTTTGCAGCTAGGATTCACTCACAAAAATGAGTCAGACATTTAAGTGGAATTGAAAAGAAAAAACAGGCAAGCTACTGCATATGGGCACTGTCTAATGAATAAAAATGGCATTAGCAGCTGATATGGACTATTCTGTTATGTCATGGAGCCAAGTAAGCAGATGTTCATACATAATCAATAAACTGGTAAGAGTCAGAGATTGAGTAGTTGGTCTAGGAATCTAAGAGTGTTTTATTGCTGAATTTATTGATGGGGAAGCTTTTGGTTGGCATATATGAAGACTCCATAAAAGTGCAAGTCAAAAATTCACAGAACTGGACAGCAAAACCTGAGTTGAATTGACCATTCAGTGAAGGGCAAGCCTGTCCAATCCAAGTATCTGTTAAATTCAAATATGTCTGAAACCTTACCCTGCCCTACCTACTGAAACCTTATCCTGCTCTTATCTATCAGCATCCATGGTTAAGAATTTAGTCACAAATTAGAGAGTGACTTTACTTTAGTAAATCATATACCATTATTAGTGAACAATGATGACTGCACTTTTGGCATGCATTTGGTGTCTGATTAATAATCAAAGCAGCAGCAGTGAAAATTTACATTCACATAAAAAGAACTTAAATAGGAAAGATGTTAACATAACTACAGAATTTCTAACAATATGAATATATTACCCCTTACTGTAACTATTAGCTATATTTCTGATAAAATTATAGACAGATTTTAGATACTTATTGTATTTAAATGTTCAGTCACATAAGATATGGCTGAGATTTTGGACTGACATAGGCCTAAGATCACCCTCAGCTACAGACATTGGATGATTTTAAGCTAGTCACTTTTTTTAGGTTACATGTTAGAGGATGAGGGAAATGGATAAAGGAACAATAGGCATGCCACTTGAGTGCCTGAAAGAAAGGCAGGATATCAATCCAACAAATAAATAAAGTTGATAACATCAGGTGCAGTAAGAGGGCCATTTTTTCTATTGAAGATTATATTATATATCTTTAGCTGTTAGAGACTGAAGAATAGACTGCAGACTGGTACTACATAGGGGAAAAGAAAAAGGTGAACAAAAGCATGCTTTTGTAACCTTCCTATTCCTCTTCCCATGTCTGCCAGGAAATAGACACAATTAAAACCCAGTTTTTGAATATATATAAAATGTTACATCTGAAAACCATGGTGCCTTTATCTGGTAGAAGCATGTTTTGCATGTATTAAGTAGTATTTCATTGTGACATTTGCATACTGTCCACATGACATAGCTCATAGCTTTTCTAAAAATGTGATGTGTGTGCCTAGTTTGGCTAGGAAACCATTGAAAGATCTTTCCTGGAGATAGTATATTATATGAGTTACAGTCCAAATAGGTCACTTTTCTTTAAATTCAGAGACAGGTCTTTCCTTCATTTTCTAACCTCTTCACAGCTTTGCAAATCATTGGTTTCATTTCCATCCTCCTTCATGGAATTAATTTACTAAAGAACTCTTTCTACTTCCCCAAAGCATTATAAATCAATCTAAATTTTCCCTCTCCCCTTCCCTTTCAAAAATCAGCTGTAAAATACTGAGCCAGTTCCAAAGGCTATGCACCTACCCCCCTCAGGATGTTCCTATTAAAATGGCTTATATTATGTTTATAAAAATATGGGGCAGAAGACAGAAAAGAAATAATACAGACTAAAAACATGGCTAAACATGGTTTGGCCCTCAGATACTTTTTCTACCTAGCCTTTTCCATGATTTCCAAACATATTGATTTTGGGGAGGGGGGAAGGTTAGCATTAAGCACATAGGAAGCCTTCTAATAGTGCAACTCATGTCAAAACTGCTTTCAATTTCTATAAAACAGTGAACACAATTTTAAATTAGGAAAACTGCTATATCCAGCCTCAAAATATATTTTCCCTTGAAGCTACTTTCCCTCAGCAATTTCTCCAAAGTTGACAGTAATCTTTGCTAAGAGGAAAGAATTCTGTGGATGAAATATGTCTTTTTAACAACATATGGCAAGATTATGTACATATTTTCAAAACTTCAAACACTCTTTGAGTATATGGATCATCTTTGAAATGTAGGCCACAAAATAAAATATTATTCTAACTATGTTGAGCATGATTGAAACAGACAATGGAAATTGAAGCACATGCGCTTCCATTGACTTGAAAAAAATTATTAAATGGATTATTTTGTTCTGAATTGTCCTAATTTGTTTACATACTTAGAATATATAGTGTGCTACTACATTCCATTTTATTACATATTTAGCTCACAACAAAGTCTGCTTACCTCATTTTCAAATAGGAAAATTGTGCAAAAAGCAACATCCTAACGTATTAGCTCCAGCTTAGTATCTTGCTGTTATTGCATATTCTGTAATCACATTTCTATATGGCAGTTCTAAATTATGCATCAGCGTGTTTCATGGGAATCTGCCAAGCAGTGGCTTTTAAATTATAGAAAGTTACTTACTCTATAAAGAACAGTCTAGGGCTCTGCTATGCTACGGATTTCAGGCCCTAAAGATTCTTTCCAATATGTGAGTTTGAATGCAGTATCAGTGTGCCACTCTTTAAAGCAACCACAGTTTCCTAGGATCATGTGGCAACTCTGCAATCATTAGAAAAATACAATTGCTTTAAACAAGGGCAAACCTGTGGTGCAATTACCTTTCTGTGCACTTCAAATCATCTTTTTAGAATTGAAAGTGAACTGCTGCTGGGTTTTAGAACAGGGGTGTCAAAATCAATTTCATTGAGAGCCACATCAGGGTTCGGTTTGACATTGGGGGGGCTGGAGTAGGTGTGGCCAGGGGGAACATGGCCACCTCATCACTCATGGGGGGGGGTGTTGAGTGGCCCAAACGCTCTGCCAGCCTGAGCTCCGTTTTCAACTGCAATGGCCTCCTGCAACCCTCTGCCAGCGAAAGCAGAATTTGGGGCCATACATGGCCCTCTCTAGCTCTGTTTTCACTGGCAGAGGTGCCGCTGGCTGGTCCTTCGCTGTTTCCAGGCTGGCCCTGAGGGTCACATCTAAGTACCTTATGGGCCGAATCTGTCCGCGAGCCTTGACACCCCTACTTTAGAACAAGCTCCCACAAAGTAGTCAATATCAATCCACAAGACTTGGTAGGACTGCCATTGGGGATGCTAATATTATGATTCTTAATGCTATTAGTTAAAACAGTATTAAATTATAACATATAATAAATGTTCGGGGAAGGTCGGTGAGTGATCTGAAACTTCATGAAGGTGTTGATGACGAGCAGGAGTTTGGGAACCCCTGCTCTAGAAGAATCTACATTTTTTTAGGTTATGCTAATTTGAATGTGAATCTACTAACTTATGATTAGTGTTAATATTAACATTTTTCAATTAGGAATGACTGTACCTTAAAATGTTAATCATTTTGGACATACTAGTAGAGATTTCATTTGAATTGCTGTTAATAGGGCTATGCCACCTGGCCTAGGGATCTAGTAATGTGGATATGGAATCTGTTAAGTTGGTTATATTATTAAAGAAACTGATTGCACTCATCCATAAATTATGTTTTGTGGTTTTAATACTTTTAATGTTTGCAAAGTTTTTTGTTATGGTTGTTATATTGCACTGTTCTTTTTTAACAGTGTACAATGCCCAAATTCACCTAGATGAGATTGGCAATTATATACATTTAGCAATTAAACAAACAAATAAATAAACTTTATTTGAACCACATAACCACATACTTTATTATGAACCACATAACTTATTATCATGATTTACATTTTAGATTCGAAACCAGCACAATGTGAATGTCATATGAGTACCATAATTAATAACCCAAAGTTTTTTTTTTCATGAAATTTGCTGATGTAGGGACAGGTTTGATTCACTTATTCCATCCTGTGTTAGTAAAAAAAAAAGGGGGGGGTTAAAAACATGTGGGACTTTGAGATCATCTTCTTTTGTTTGACCTAAGGCCTTCTTTGTGGTCCAGAAGATAATGATTGAAGGCGGGAAATAAAAATCATGAAGACCATGGCAAATCACTTTCATAGACTGCCAAAGAAACATAGCAATCTCCCTACATCGTCATAAGGAAAGAAATTCAACTTGATGAAATCTTTAATTTTAGGTATGAACTTTGCTGTTTTACCTTTTTACCTGATACTCCTTTTAATGGAGATTATGCCAATGAACCAAAGACCCAACCACACAGGTAAGACGGGGAAAATAATGTTTCTTCTTGGAAGGCAGCTCCTGTTAAATATTCAAGCATACAAGAAAAGTTTTTCCTTTTTTTAAAAAAAGGGCCATTTTACTTCTCGTTTCAGACCCCTCTCCTGTTTATAAAGCAAAGTAAAACACGCAGCAAAAAGACCATGCTCTTCTGACGTGGAACTTTGTCCCCACTATCCCCAAAAGCTGCTTCCCCCGCCCAAGCAAGCACCCTCCTAACATGCGGGACTGCGAACGGTTGCCAGGAGGCCTGGGGACGATGGGATAGAGAGTCGGCCTCTCCAGCGGCGTCAGGAATCCGCTAGGGGCGGAAAAACGAAAGTAGCAAGCCTATCCCGCCCGGGATTTCGAAGGGAAGAGACTCGCTGCTCGGCCAGCGCAGTGCGTGCGTGAGCGCAGCTTTGCCCAGCCAAATCTGCGGCCAGCGCCGGCGCGGGTGTGAAAAGTCCTCGTGGCCACCGCTGCCGCCGCCTCCCTCTCCCTCCCTTCCTCCCAGCAGGCGCTCCTTCTCTCTCTCTCTCTCTCTCTCTCTCTCTCTCAGTCATCAGTCACTCCGCGCCTGAGTCGAGCCAGCGGCGCCCGGGGAGTCTCCCTCCCTCCCGCCCTTCTTTCTCTGCCTCGCAGACGGAGTCGCCGGCTTGACTTACCCCAGTGACTCCCGCGGTTGCCGGCCTCAGCGATGGCTTCCCACAGCGGGCGGAGAGGCCGGGAGCGGCCGGATCCCGCGGCGGCTGCGGAGGAAGATCTGCCCGTCTACCTGGCGCGCCCGGGCACCGCCGACCAAGTGCCCCGCCAGAAGTATGGCGGGATGTTCTGCAGCGTGGAGGGCGCCTTCGAGAGCAAGACGTTGGACTTCGGGGCTCTCAACGTGGGGCAGCGCGGAGCCCGCCGCGCCCCATCTCGGAACCAGGAACCCCAGCAACAGCAGCAATCGGAGGCGGAGGCAACCCCGAAGGAGCCCCCGGCCGGCGGCGTGGAAATCCTCCCCCCCTCAGGCAAACAGCGGCTGCAAAACCTCGGCCACGAGGATTACAAGGTCAGAGAAGGGGCGGAGGGGGGAACCTCCCCCGGAGGTCTCAGCAAGGGATGGAGGAGGAGGGTGGGTGGCCTTGGAAGCGGGGGTGGGGGGTTAAGAGACGCCGCCTTGCTCCGGATGCCCGCGGGGATGCTCAGGCCGTTTGCCGGGGAGTCAATCCCGCCCTCCCCGGGGTGATGTGCACTAGACGGGAGCGCGAAGAGATTGGCGCGCTCCGCCCCAAAAAGCATCTTTCCGACGACAACGACGACGCGTCCACCTAAAGAGCTGCAAAAAAAGCTTGGGGTGGGGGGAGAGAGAAGAAGAACCCGGGGTCAGATCTGGCCTCGCACTTCTACCGGGCCTGCCCCAAAGTTGTGGCGGTGGCGAAGGGGTGTTTGTATGCGTGCTTAGTGGCGGTTACAAGCAGGGGCAGGGCGCTGTATTTTCCAAGGTTCAATTCTTTCCTCTTGACGCATAAAAAAACCCTAATAGTAACTTAATTATGTACGCCCTGAGGCGTCTTTTATATAAAAGTTTAGCCTTTCCAGGAATCTTGCGGTACAGGGTTGAGTTTTCCTCCTGCAGCGCCTTCAGTGAAATTTCCTGCGGCCCAGGCTTTAATGGTACGGGGGTCACGTGACCCCGGTCTAATTATTCACCCCATCGGCTTGTGAATAAATCCGTTACTCAATACTAGCCGGCCTTATGCTGCGCCTCCTTCCTTATTCTCGCTTACTACCGCAGGATTGGGGTTAACCGACAGAAGTAATAACCGAAGAAAGGCTCTGTTTAACTTCTGTTTCTTTTCAAGAGAAGAAGAAGGCTCTTTTCCCCCTTGCTGTCAGCCTGTAACAAAGTGTGTCAGCGTTTTTTTCAAGTGATTAACTGAAAAGCTGTATGCCGAGTTTCCAAGAATGGTCAAATAACTAACTGCCAGAAGACAGTAGCATAAACTTGGCCAGGCTTGATTATGTTAAAGTCAGGGTTGTTTTTTTCCATAATGAAAATGGGCTTTCTATAATCACAGGCCTGAAAATAAAATCTGAACTCTTGACCTTAGGCTGATATAATTAAAGTGGATTTGATTTAAATATCATACAGTAAGATCAGACTGAGTACTCTGATAGCTTTTTCAGGTGTTGATTGTGGCTCAAATGTATTGCTGGGTATCAGGATTTTGCGGTTCACTTTAAAAAAAAAAGCTATTTTAGTTTTGGCTGTCAGAAAACTGAAAAGTATTCTTAAAACTATTACAAAGACTGAATCATTGCAAGCTGTGCACAGTCATACTATTCAGGTGGACTATAGAGAGCCCAGTGGCCTTAGAAACAGTAGGCTCTATGGTTTCTCTGAATGACCTTTGCTCAGTCCCTCCTCTTTCTCACCTTTTTGACATCAGGGGGGAAAAAGCAGGAAGACTGGAAAAAGAATTTTCTCATCTAAGTCTGGAACTTTCTCTCAGATTTTGGAGTGGAAAATCAAAAGCATTCTATAGTTTCTGGATTGTGGGTTTAAAAAACAGGAAATAAGAGCTCAAATCACTGCAACAGAGGAGTAAAAACCATCCAGCTGGAAGAGAAAAATATTGGATGAAATTGCTTAGGGACAGTATAGTGAAATTAGATCTATTTAGTCAGAAATGGCACAGTTTTTAATTTGGAGATGAGTGTTGTTGTTTTTTAAACAGCCACCATTCCCACAGTTCTTATATTGAGGTTATCTCTTTTTTGCTAAATCTTCTAACAGATAGAATACATTCTAAAGTATTCTGTCTATACTTTACATGGAGGTAGGATATTAGATTCTATCTTATTTACGTAGAGAACCAGTTGATTATGAACAATTAATAGTTTAATAATAAAGGATGAACAGGTAGTATATAAGTTGCTTTTGTTTAGAGATGAGTCAGGGAAAAACCCTGAGTGTTTCCTAGCCAAACAATTATGAAGGCTATCAATGGATTTCTCTGTTTGTTTTATTTATGTGTATGTATTTATAGATTATCTGCTTTTATTTTTCTTATTTTGTCAACTGCCTCTATTAGACTCACCTCCAGGTACTTATATTTCTGTCTGCTTTCCCTACATGGAAATATCCAATTAACCTTTAATTTATTTAAATAGAATGCAAGTATTGTATCATTTCATCACAGAAAAAAATGTAATTATACCGTAGCATTATGGGAAAACTATTTTATTTGAAAATTATAACTTTTTTATAAGGAGCTCAGAGAAACCCATATAGAACTAACAAGAGTTACAAGATTATTGTACCAGGATGAAAAAATAATAAGTATCTGTCACAAATATCTCATGAGGTAGATGGGACAGTAGAAAAATGACTTGTCAGAAGTTACGACGACAGTTTTTTTAGTGGAGGTAGGACTTGAATCTGCCTCTGTTCTTGTTTCAGCACCTTTTTTTACTCCATGTCATTCTTACTTCCAAATATTTGGTGGAAATCAGACTCTCTTTTTTTATTTAATACTTGATAACACTAGCATTTTGAATTGTGTTTGAAAACAAATACCAGCCACTATGATAGTTCTTTAATAAATGAAAAGATAATGCTGTGTTGCACTTGGCTTGTAAATTGTTTCTTTGCTAAATCAGTTGAAGTTTCTGGTAACTTTCCAAAGATAATCATGAATATAACGGTAGTATTCTACAATGATATGTAACATATGTATTCTTATATACTCTTATAAAGATGGAGATGCACTGTTCATTCAACAAAGCCAATTTGTGGTTCAAATTGTAAACTTTCTATAAAATTAAAACTTACCATACAAGCTAGTTGTGTGATTCCATGGGGAAATTAATATATTGAATAAATAAATGGATAACTGAAAAATTCTGGATTGCAATTTGTGTCGTGATTAAAATATATCCTGGAATGTAAAAAAAAATGTAATGGCTATCTGATGATAACATTGACCAAAACTGAAAAAAGAAGAAACAAGAAAACAATTGCCTCAAGTTTGATCATTGAACTAGAATCAGACATGTGATATAATGGCATTATAAAAACACTGATAAACTGGAAGATTGGATGAACTATTTAAATTTTTTACCAGATTATGCATTTAGAATGATATATATGATTTGTAAGCAGCAATGGTCAAGGGACTGGAAAAGATCAAACCTTACCAAAGCAAGATTTTGCAGTCTAGACTTCATTAGTACATAGGATGAAAATTGCCAGATGGATAAGCTTGGGAGGCACATGAGTTTATATTGCTAATATGTGATAGGTAATGGAAACAGCATTATAGTTCCAAAAATATGTATATTTATGCTTTATTGATTATACTAAACATTTGACTTTGTAAATTAAGAGATGTTGTGGATAGCCCTTTAAAATGTTTTAAATTGCCTTATCTACCCAAAGAATCTGTTTCATGACTAGAAACAATTAAAATAGAATATGGAGCTATTCAGGGGTTCAAAATCTGGAAAAAAGAACATCACAGTTGTACACTGTCACCCTCTTTATAAGATTACCTGCAGACACAAGAAATTGAAATCAGAAGTTGTGGAAGAAACACCAGTAGTCTTAGATATGCTGATAATACCATATGATGGCTGAAAACAAGGAACATTTAAGAAATCTCATGTGGGAAGTGGAGAAGTCAGTCTTTCCTCAATATTAAAAAATAAAAGAAATATGTCAACATACAATGCCAAATCAATGCAAATTAGCAAATATATTGTCAAAGTAATAACAAAATTATTTATCTTCCTAGGTTCAAAAATTCATAGAGATTGTGACAGTTATGAAATACATATTTCATACTTGAAAAATAATTTCTGACTGTTTTAGACGAAGTATTAACATATAGACATCATATTGACAGTAAAGCTATGTACAGTCAATTGTTTTTCTTGGTTGTAATAGCTCTAAAAGCAGGACAGAAATATTGAATTAAAATAATGATCTCTTTGAATGATGGGGTTGGAGAACACCTTAGACATCAAGAAGAATAAAGAATCAAATGCTAAATAATGCAGGATGATTCATTTGTTGAAAGCAATAATAATAAAGCTAAACTTTAACAAGTTTGAATACATAATATGAAGGCAAGAATCTTGGTGAATCACTAAAAAGGCCAGGAGGATGACAAAGCTACATACCATCACTGATGAGGCATTCTTGTAAGTATAAGCTTACAAGCATAAGAACTAGTGAAATGTTCCATCATATAACGAGGAATCAGAAATGATAAAATCACTAATCAATACCAATATAGATAATTAGATTTTTTTACACAAAGAAAAAAATTAACAAACATTTGTTATGTTAATATATTTCACAGTAAGGAACAGGATTTGCTTCATAAAAGAGGTGGACTCGGAAGTAAAATTTAGCTCTAGCAAGAGACTAATTGTTTTCATTTAAACTTTTATATAAACTATTTTAAATTGTATTATAGTTCTTTATGTAATACCTTTGTATGTTTCATTTATTGCATAATGATTCTATCCAGAAGAGGTAGTCTAAATCCAATAAATAAATATTTGGAATTATAAGTAATCCATGGCTTAATTGATGTATTGGTCAAAATAAATACAGTATTTAAAGCAGAAGTTCTAAATGTACTTTCCTGTTTATGGAAACAGTGTTATGTTTGAATTGATCCTGGATTATACTGTAAGGAGAACTCTCTTTTTTGTCCTGTTTCATTTTCAGTTGTAGGAATCATAATTCAGACAAAACACAAAAATATCACAAATAGATGTTCTCTAGTTTATTTAAACATCCCCATAGTCAAGAGTAGTGAATTGGGCATTATGCAAAGGATATTTGATTTTTTTTTTCATATTAAGCTATAATTCTGGTTTATCAATCTAAATGAGTAACTGTTAAAAATTGGAATAGTAACTAAAATGCTAGTAAATATTGGAAAACATGACAAAAGTGGAATTATTACATTGAGTGTTGTCTTTTTAGTTATTTCAAAAACAAATCAGAGAAATATATATCCTTCCACATCTGTTTTTGGCCTTTTCTAACTTTATATAATTCTTCTGCACAATATTTTTCCCCCCATGACAGCTGTTTTTATGCTACAAAATGGGTTTATTACAGTTGCAAATTACTTTTTGTAGTATTAAGCACAGGAATGATCCAATTTGTAGAGACAAATTATCTTTGTCAGTAAAACACAATGGTTGCTAAGTATAGCTTTCATTAAAATGAGAATTACTTTATAAATCCATTCTTTTGCCAGTACAGTATCTGTTGCAATTTGCCACACTTACATTGTTCATTAATCATCCAAATATATGATTTTGTCATTTTTCTTTATGTTTGAATTTCACATGCCTATTACTGATAATACAGACTAAACTAAAACTGCAAGAAATAATTTTAATTGCAGAGGCTTGAATAATTTACAGTAGGTCTGTGCAAAGTGGAGATGTCCCCCAAAATGTGTTCCTGCATTGTAACGCTTCTCTTTGGACTGTGAAAGCAGCTTCATCCTTTTTTAAGATTCAACAAACTCCATACACACAAATACCGATAGTGGGAGACAGCCTGGGCAATCCTTGCAAAGGATGTGACTGCTTTAATGTTAGAATAGAGATGATTGATTTGCATAGACATCAGTATGAAGTGTATCTTTCAGAAGCAAGAAATCTAAAGACATACATGGGTTCTTAATTTATGGGAAGAATAATATATGTAATTTTTTATACCAAGAGTGTCCATGGAATGAGGAAGAACAGCTTTGGTCACAGTCTGATTATATTGAAGGAGATTAAATTGAAGGCTTAAAACTGTTAGTTAAATTGTAGTTATTATTTATAAACTATTTTTTTTAATAAGTGGCAGATAGCCACAGGAGCATATGATAATTCATTTTAAGATATTCTATCAGTAATAAATATATATAACCAAATTCTTAGGAATTTTAACATACTGTAAATACCGTATTTTTTGGGAATATAAGACACACCTTTTTCCCTCAAAAAAGAGGCTGAAAATTTGGGTGCGTCTTATACACCGAATACAGCAATTTTTTTGCCTCCCCAAACCCCACCCCCTTTACCAAAATGGACCTGCATAGCAGAAATGAGCAAAAATTGGACAGTTTTTTGCTTAATTTCCCCCCCCCCAGCCCTGAGGAGCACTCTACAAGCCTCCTAAAAGGCTATGCATTCCTTTTTTGGTGGGGGGGGGTCTGTTTTTGTGAAAAGGGTGCTTTTTGGGAGGTCTGCAGAGTGCAAAAACTTTTTTTTAAATTTGCCTCTTCAAAATCTTGGTGCGTCTTATACTCCGGTGCGTCTTATATTACAAAAAATATGGTAGTTTAAAATAGCTAATGTGATTGCTGCACTAAATCTTACAGAAAAATTGATGAGATAGAAAAAAAAGCAGTAATTCCTATGATTCTGAAGTGTGGATAAAAGAGGGGACAGAGCATTCTGTCTTTCTGTCTTATCACACACACAGACAGATACATGCACATATCATCCCCTCACACACAACCCAGATTTCCTTACATTCACCAACATTACTTTCCTAATCTTGGGGTGGGGTGGGGAATTATCTAGTTGGCCATTTCATAGGTACCGAGCCATTTTGCACATGGACAAATCAACCTATCTTGTACTGTGGCCTCACTTCTATGTAAGATATCCTTCAGGATATTTTCTGTTAAATGTAATGGTAGTAAATACGATTCAGGAAGATTATTAGGAAGCAGCTTGAAAAGAAAAGTCCTTTAAGATAGCATCAATCTGGGTAAATGTAATCATAAAATGGCTTAGATTAAACAGATAGTGGATTCAGAATTGCTCAATTATGGAACTGCTCTTTATTTTGTTTACTAGCAAAGAGAAAATAAATATCTGAGAAGCCATTTTATTTTTTTTATTTTTTTGATGGAATGTAAGGAATTCTTATGTTAATTCTCAAGGCATTGAAGTCATGCTTTCAAGATGGTCTTTTGGGAAATAAGATCACCATGTATGAAACACAGGAAGTTATCTGGATTAAATTCCTTGGAAATACAGTGATTTGATGGAAATTTTTGTAAAATTTTTCTATGTAAATTCTAAGCATCAGAACAATTCTATTGTTTTAGAAATAGATGCTGTATTTATTTGTGTTTGACAGAATCAAGATAAAGATACTAATTTTCATTCTTGGATTAGCTATTTGTTTTGTTATGATTTAATAATAGAGGTGAATCTAGAAATCTAGACATCACCTATAGGGGTTGAGTGCTCACTACCTATGAGATATTTTTTGGAAAAATAGACGGATTCAGAAGAGATCTTTATTGAAGATTAAGAAATCTTAAGTTATTAGATAAGGAATTTTTAAACAATATTTAAACACTTCCCTATCTTTACTTGGATAAGAGCAAAACATTTCAGCCCAGTTGTCATGACTCAACTTCCAGACTTCCCTTGAGATAGTTTTAAGTTTTAAAAGCAAACACTATTTCCATGCACCTAGATAAATTGTTAGTGAAAGAAAAACAATTATAATTCCAAAGGCCAAAATATGGAACAATTATACTTTTCTGACAAAACCAGTTTTATTTATGACCAAAAGGCCCAAATATTTTATTAGGAAGGTTGTCTCTAAGGCTATATGCTCATATTTTAGAATTTTAGCTTGTTTAAATTCTTATGTTAAGGAACTTTACATAATTTATGATTCTCTGATACTTTTTGTTTTTGCTGTATGTACCCAGAGGCAATGAAGCAAACATTCAGTGAAAGCAAGGTCATTCTATGCATACCAGCAGGTTTATGTGAAGACATGTAGCACAATCTCATTTTGCCTGTACAAGTGAATTTTCTTAAGTCTTCAGATGTGTTCCTTTTTTATCAACTAGATTACGAGTGTCAAACTTGCCGCCTCATGTTGTTATCACTTGGTTTCACAATGTTTTTCGCATTTGCGGAGCTGGGGTAGGCGTGGCTTGCATGTGATGCATCCGGCCCACGGACCACCAGTTTGACACCTCTGAGCTAGATTATTTCTTGTGCCCTTGCATTCAGTAGTTTGTGTTTTAAGCCACTACTCATGACAGATATTGAGAGCAAAGAGAATCTGATTAATATTAGGAATTAAACATTTATAGGGGGATTGTTTATCTTCTGTCAATCATGATTAATAATAATCATAATAATAATTTATACTTGTAGAAGGATTCTGAAGTTGTAGCTATACTGATCCCTTCAATGAGAAAGGAAGGGAATGTTTGCATGTTGATATTTTAATAAATACATTGTTACAGTACTTAATTAGACTTATGATTTTGCTTTTGATTGATTATGAATCGTTTTAGATTTCCATCAAGAGTGAGTTTTTTTCAATCCTTACTACTGATAATGTTTGAATGTTGAATGAATGTTTATTTCATTTGTATGCCGCCCTTTTCCCCCGAGGGGGACTCAGGGCGGCTCACAACTCAAACAAGGGAAGGGGGATACAGACAATTAGGCAACAACACAAAACAATACATAATTTAAAAAGCGCAACAATCATACCATTCGAGATAGGGGCACGGTTGTCGGAACAGCCAGGTTTTAAGGGCTTTGCGGAAGGCCTGGAGGGTGGTGAGGGTGCGAATCTCCACAGGGAGTTCGTTCCAGAGGGTCGGAGCAGCCACAGAGAAGGCTCTCCTCCGGGTAGTCGCCAGTCGACACTGGCCAGCGGATGGAATTCGGAGGAGGCCTAATCTGTGGATCTAATCGGTCTGGTGGAGGTAATTGGCAGCAGGCGGTCTCTCAAGTAAACATTGGATGGCTGACTTTTGGACAAATCAACTTGATTTTTTAAAAATTTGATACAGTTAGTGGATAGAAATACCCCAGGCCCCTATATACACGTACATAGGTATCTTTCCCCATCCATTTCAGTTTTAGAACTAACTAGATTTCGTATTCCCCCTCAACTCCTGCTATGCTGCTTTATCAGGGCTTGTTCATACTTGCTCAGAGTGTGGATGCCAGAGTATCACAAAAGAGGAGCCGTCATAGAAATCACCTATTGCATTACCCTTATCATGCCTGAATAAACAAAATCCTCCACCCTTGTATGCTGCCCCGGCTGGACTCAGTTCATTGCCTAGGCAGAAAAGAGAGTTGGTTTTTCGTACTGCAAACCCTGAGGAGAAAGTGGACAGAGACCACCCAAGTGAAGATTGATTATATGGTCACACCTGAGGCTTGGAAGACTTACTGAGATTGTTGGCACATGGGCAGGAGAATAAAACTCAGGCTACTGCTGCTGCCAAATCAGAAGTTGTCTTTTTGGAAAGATGTTTTATTTTGAACAATATTTTTGAAATCTTGGCTTGGATTGGTGAAATTGGTGATGTTCCCTGAGTACTCAGGAGACTGGGGAGAACTTAAACAGGTCCTCTACATCTTTGGAGAGTTCAGTTTGCTTTCTGTTACTCACTAGTCAGTTCCTCAACTATCTGAAGCTCTCATTGCTAATAGTCTTTGATCTCTCCACAACAATGTGTTGAATGCTTTATTTTTTATACATTAGTAGATGTTGGAGATGGAGTGGCAGAACCTGAGGGGGGGGGAGTTTAAAAAGAGATTAGCCTAGAATCCCTTTTTGGCCACAAGCCGACTAAGTCCAACTGTCCTTGAATTCCATGAGTCTTTATCTAACCTCCAAACAGATGCTAACCGTTAGTTGAGAAGATTCCTGTGCATAGGTTGTTTAGCAATAAATTGGTTTAATTGGTCCTTCATGTGGACCTAGTTTTTTCTTCCTGACTGTAGCTGTCACCATTCCTTCTAATAGTGGTCAGGTACGTTGAGATTTGAGTTAGCAAGAAGTTGTATGGCAGTATACCAGAGTGTATGGCTATGATAATTATGGGATGAAGAATGAGGTTGCTAATAAAATCTATTTTAAGATTCACACCTCATATAATATTTGAATTCTTTCTCTGGGGAATTTCACTGACAATTATATAGTAAATGGTCATATTTGACTTCCTAACCATTTCCATAGAAAAACTTTGTTATAAGCTGTCAAAAACTGCTCATTTACCAATTAGGGAGATGGGTTAGGTGCCTTGTATGAAACTGCTCTTCAAATGTGATGATTCTTTGGTTTTTTAAATTTTTAATCAGATTTTAATGAGATTCAGTCTATGCACATGATATAATTTCTAAATTGAGGGTAAGTGTTGCTAATTGAAGTTGTCACTACAGTAGTTTCAAATTCAGGGAAATTTACTACCAGTGATTAAAATGGGGTAAATGGCATACATTTAAAAAATTTGTACATATGGAGGGAGAAGACAGTACAATTGCTATATATAGGTGGAAAGAAGAATGACCTAAAGAGACTCTCAAAATATCTAGTCTTTTTCCTGGACATAAATTGAGAAAACGAGGAAATATTGGATGTTGTTCCTAACCACTCAAGCTGCTGCGGACCTTGATTCCAGCTACTTTCCCACTGTCTGGGAGAATAGCTATTATTATTTTGTGCATTTGATACAGCAATAGCAATCAGAAAGTTGGAATGAAAAGACAGTCTTGAGCACTAAAAATGTCTCTTGTTTGCATTGCCAGTTCTTAAGGCAATAGGAGGGAGGTTAGGATTGCTTTTGTTTTGTTTTTAAAGAAAGTTTTATAAAAAGATCTGTCATCCATCCATTCAATCAATTTCTATAGCTGCTCATCTCAGACAAATGATTCCAAGTAGTGAACAATCATAAAATCAGTTAAAACCAGGAAAAAATCGGGAAATATATAAGCCGAGAAAAATTAGAACCATAGATAGCAATATAACCAATTCGGAAATGGGTTGGCATGCCTTTATCTGGGATGGGAAAGACAAAACCAATAGCTATTTCCAAAAACATTTAATTAGAAAAGCTCTACTTCATATACGGTTAAAAATCAAAACAAAACATTACAACAAAATCCCAATTTGGCTATCCACCATGGAAGCTCTGATATACCCGAATGTATTGGACATAAACAAGATAATAATATATGAAGACATATTAGATAACCAAGAAAGACTAAAAACAAGGCAAGAATTGAAAGACGAGGGAATAGACATAGGCTGGTATAAAAAAGACAGAGAAAGGAATGGATTTTATAAGGAGCCACAAGAACTGGATAAAATTCTACAGGGAACTGAAGAAAAATTGATTAAGAAATATATCATAATTTATTAAAATTTAAAATGGAAGAAGAAACTGTGAAAGTAATGATGATAACAGGCGACAAATTTGGGGTATACTATAGAATTGGTGGAATGGGAAAAAAATTGGGAAAAAAATTACAAATTTATGTCAACGGCATATAGAGAGAACATGTACAAGATGTTCTACAAATGGCATCTCCCACCAGTGAGAATTGCGAAAACGTTCCCAGAGTGCTCACCTATCTGTTGGAAATGCAACTAACAACACGGAACATACTACCATATGTGGTGGACATGTGCATCTGCGAAAAAACATTGGAAAAAAAATAAAAGATTGCCTGGAGGAGATTACCACACATCAAATTGAACTAAAATCAGAATTATTTCTGTTAGGAACTATAAAAGGAAATTATGAAAAAAATATTAAATACTTAATTCTATACATAATCATGGCAGCAAGAATTACATTTGTATAAAACTGGAAAAATAATTACACACCAACAGAAGAAAATGTAATAAAAAATATTGGAATATGCAGAGATGGATAGGCTCACGAAAGAAGAATCTGAATATTACTCTGTATGGGATTTATGGTATAATTGGCTAGAGGAAAGGGAGGGAAGCAAGAAAGCAAAAAAAAAGGAAGAAAGATCAACAAATTAAAAAACAACTACAAAATCAGAAAATGATTAAAAGATAGAAATACAAAATAGACTGTAGCAAATAAATAATAGGAAATAGATACAAAACGACTCAAATGTAATAAAGGTTGTTCTACATAAAATATATAGAATGTTATATATAGAATGAAGAAAAAAGATGTACGAAATAATATAAATGCACGCATATATAAAGTTATAGTTATACAAAACAACCTATACACGTTGTACAGATAAAAGAATCACAACAGATATGTAAAAGAAGTGTAACATGTTGCAAAGATGTGAAGTTTGCATAAACAAAATAAAAAGATTTTTTTAAAGACTATTTTTAGCTAAAATTGTATAGGATTTGTGATGGCATGTGAGATTGATGGGAAGAGATACTGCCTAAGAAATAATCAGAAAGGAGAGGGGGGAGACCCCAATGTCTTAAGAATCAGAGAACAAAAGGGCTACAGAAGATAATCTCCTAATCTCTGCTGCTGATAGGACTCATAGCATGCCCAACTTGCCAGATAAAATTGGAAAGATAGGAACGATAGAGAGGAGATGATCCCTCATGTAACCTGGTACCAAGCCATGAAGGGCTTTAAAGGCGCAAAAACCAGCATGTTCAGTTGCACCCAGCAATGCATAGGGAACCAGTGCAGCTCACCACAAAAGGGATGTTATATGCGTGAATTATCTGACAAATTTTACTATCTGTACAACTGCATTCTGCACAGCTGAAGCTTTCAAATGCTCTTTTAGGGCAGCTCCTTGTAGAGTGCATTGCAGTAATTCAGACAAGAATTCAAAAACTGTTATTTAGGCAATAACTTTATGAGGCAGGGAGGGAGGGGTTCCCTTGAGTTGGCTCAATTCACAAAATCCTCAGATGCCCTTTCTTGTCCACATGATAACATATTCAGGATGCAGTGCTTTCTGTTTTCACAGAGTAATGAAAAATGCTCTTTTTTGGCAGAATCTACAGTGCATTAAATTGAGGTTAATTGTATGTATCCATGGTCTGACCAGCGCAAAATAGAGAGGGATATTAACTTCTTCCAATACTAATTCTATTCTTCTGTTGATTTACTATTTTGCTTCCTGTACATCTTGTATTTTGCTAACTGCATTACTCCATTGGCTCACATTCATCCAACCCTGGATTAACCATTAAACAAAGTAAGTACTTGTTTAAGACATCAGGCAAGGGAGCCACCACAGAATTCCCCTCCCCCCAACTATTACACTGTTAGCTCTTTCACTGCTGCATTCAATTTAGAATTCAATAATTTTTTAATTTGTTTTTTCCCCCCTAAAATGCATTTAAACATTGCATTTTCTATTACGTGAATAATTTGCTTGCATTGGTTACTGTAATACATTTAATATGTTTGCCCAGGAGAATAGCCTGGAAGAAAACTAAAGTTTTCATTTTCAAAAGCTAAATTTCACTTCAGCACTTGCTGAGTCTTAAAGTTAAAAGTTATCTGAGAAACTGCCTCTTCCTGATTACGTCTACCCATCTCATAAGGTCCTGCAGGAGACACATGCTATAGGTTCCATCTCCAAAAGAGTTCCATGTGACAGGACCTAGGAAGGAAGCCTTTTCATCCATTGCACTTGCACTCTTCAATATCATCTGTCCCAAGTTGAGGTTAGCCCAACCATCATGGCCTTTCAGAAAAACCCCTTTCCCCCCAAACAAAATCTCCCCTCTCCAGCAAACCTAGAGATCTCCTGGTAATAGGAAACACAGGCACATTGGCTATGTTATTTGTAATATTTTTTTTCTTCTCATGATTTTTTTTTTATTCCTATCTATTGTTTTAATTGTTCTTATTTGTTTTTGGTGGTGTATTTTAATTGGATTTTATTGTATGCTGTGTAGAGCCACTTTGGGTGAGATGGGTGGCCATATAAATTTATCAAATAAATATATATACTGTATATACTCGAGTATAAGCCTAGTTTTTCAGCCCACTTTTTGGGCTGAAAAAAGCCGCCTCGGCTTATACTCGAGTCAGTGAAAAATTTGCCCGAAATGGAGGAGAAAAAGGGGCGGGGCCATGCCGCTGGGTGACACTCGTGAATGGCCCAGTGCCCCTGTGAGTTTCCCCTCCCTCTGTGTCAGTTTGCCGCGCAGCGCGCACCGCACCATCCCCCCTCCTCACGTTCTAATGTAATGCAGGGCTGTCTTACGATTCCCCTTCCTCCCCCTCCTGCCGCTCTGCAACGATGTCCCACCTCCTCCTTGTTATGGCAAGCAGCCACATAGCGATGTCCCACCTCCTCTGGTACAGTGATCCAATGATAGGAATCACTGTGCCGTGTGTCATAGGAGGCGGGACATCGCTCCCGCGGCTGCACGGGACATCATCATCACAGCGGGACATCAGCATCATGAGGTGAGTGAAGTATTTCATTGAATACACCGCTAGTTTACTGTTTTTCTTTGAAATAAATATTCAAAAACATTATTGGTATCTATTTTTATTTTTGAAATTTACCGGTAGCTGCTGCATTTCCCACCCTAGGCTTATACTCGAGTCAATAACTTTTCCAGTTTTTTGTGGTAAAATTAGGTGCCTCGGCTTATATTCGGGTCGGCCTATACTCGAGTATATACGGTAACGTCTTGTCAGTTAAGAAATTAAAGGCCTGAGAGTAGCATCCTTTTGGGGGCTGAGTTTAGGGCAGCCTGATGCAGAGCCATTGTATCATATTCAGCTACAATTTTTCAGTCTGAACAATTTCTTCTTTTATGGGAGCCTTTTCAAATGTCTTGCTGAAATCAAGGTGGACAGTGTCCCTCCATCACACTAGCACCTAACTGTTCATTTATCAAAAGAGAGAGGGAGGGAGGGAGAGAGAGAGAGAGAGAGAGAGAGAGAGAGAGAGAGAGAGAAGGTTTATTTGCCATTAATATTTTTAATAATTATATGCTGGCTACCTCCAAACAATATATTATTTTCTAAATACTCACAAACCAGTTGTTTAATCATCTGTCCCAGAATTTTGCCTAGTATTGACAACAGTTATTACTTTGTATTTATCTGACTCTTCTTTTTTAAAGATAGGAACATTTAACTTCCTCTGATACTATTCCAAGCCTCTTATTATTTCTCAAAGATCCCCGAAAGGGACTTTTAAGATGACATCTACACTCTCCTTCAAACACTTGGATGTATATAATTGGTGTGGTCCTGAAGTTATAAAATCAGTCATGGTACCCAGGTGCTCTGTAGGCATCTCCTGCTTGCCTTGAGATGCTTCTCCTTCCCTTTCTTAATTGTTCTGTTTAAAACCCATTTTAACATAGTTCTCTTTTGGGGATAAGGCCAAAGTAAAGCAGAACGTCTCCCTCTTTCACATCATGTAAACTTAATTTCCCCACCCATTCCTACTTTCTTGGTGTTAATCTATTTTCTGGGTTGTCTTTTTCTTCACACGGAGGTCTCCAGGGTTGCAGGACATCTTCTAAATGTGTTCTCAGAAAGAAGCATGTTTTTTTAATCAGAGTCCAAAATGTTGTTTAATTTTCTTGATCTATTGATCACTACCAATTGTCTGCCTTCTGTTCTCCTAAAAAGTGGCTCTTATATTGATCAACTATCATGAGGGGGAATGCTTTGGTCTAGGACAGAAATGGGTAATTAATTTTTCCAAGGGGCCACATGAGAAACTGGGGTTGTTGTGGATGGCCGAACCAATAGGACTGTGAACTTGTGTAAATAAACTTAAATTTGGAAAAAAAAAATAGCAGTTGCCTTCAAAATAAAAGGAATGCAATTATATTGCATTCATAGTGTTACACACGTTTAGGTTTGGCATTTGCCACTGAAGCACAGTTGGTTCTTTAGAGATCCAGTGAATTTAAAATAACAGCAAAACCTTATTGGTTACAACGTACATATTTGATCTGCTTCACAGGGGCACACACAAACTCATGTACGTTTACCCATGTGCTTTTCAGCTAGGCTGGTAGACACTAGCCAGATGGAGGGAAACCACCAAGTCTGGATACAAAGACAACTCAGAGTGGGTGGGCTTCAGGACCCCTTCTATCCCCATAGTCTTTGCTTTGTGGATTCTCAAGACTGGTAGCTGTTGCTGGGATTTGGGCAGGGTTTTCAATATGTTCAGGCCCAATTGTTTTGTCTGGTTCAGGTAACATTTTTCCTTTGTTTCCTTAACAACTTTGTTCCTTCTTAACTACTCTCACTAAGGATCTTTTCCTGGCTTTTGTCCACCAGCTGAAGAGCCTGCTTCATCTTTAGTCATAGCAGCTTCAGCTTAGTCTTACAGCATACACTTATTTATATTTGATTTCTAACTTCCAATTGACCGCACATGGGCTGGACAGGGAGAGCCAAAAGGCAGGATGTGGCTTGGGGGCCATAAAATGCCCAGTTCTCATTTAGGAGCTATCAGTTCCTTCCTTTGCTGATTGCAAAATCAACAATCCTTCTCTTTGCAGAGCCATAGTCTCTCTACGACTACATCTGTGAACTTGTAGCAGTTGCTTTTCACCCAAGAGTCCAGAGACATCACCAGTGTGGAGGTCCTGAAATCTTTGAAGCTCTTAAAGAATGAACTCTTCTTGACAGACTAGGATTTTCATGTTAAGTTGTCCAATTTATGGTTCCTTTTGCTTGGCTTTGTTCTAGAAAGCATTCCCTGTATTTAGTTCAGGAATTCTGAACAGTTTTTCCTCACTCCTCTTCTCATTCTTTTCAAGGAAAGGAATCAGTCTACATTTGCAGCATGTGCAGTTCTTGTTGTCTTCAGAAAGAAAGAAATATCCCTGCATATTATGAGAGTAATTCCTTGGAGAAAATCTTTTTCCTCTGATGAATAAGCAAGTGACACCTCTACTTGACTTTCCCTTCTAAACTCATTTTTGTTCATTGTAAGCATTGCAGCAAAATATTGGCAGCTGAAATTCTTGCTCCATACTGACACCAGTTTTTCCAAGTCATCCATCCTAGTGATATCATAGACTCAGTCAAGCTGCAAAATTGATAAACTTTTAATTCCAATGATAATATATAATCTGCTCACAATTTTTATATAGGTGTTTCCTTCCTGGATATTTGTCAGATCTACAGTTCCAGTGACATATAACCAAGTACTTAGGAACTTCCACCTGTACTCACATTGCAGTTGATAAAGATCTTGCATAACAACTCTCACTTAACAATAATGGCAGGGACTGTTAGGATAGCCATGAGTAAGCAATGTGGTAATGTGACATTGCACTTTACCTCACTTAGCGCAGACATTCCAGTCCCAATTATCATGGTAACCCAAAGATTACCTGTATATTCTATGCTGTTATCATGAGTTAAATCACGGGTGTCAAACTCACTGTGTCACATTGCCACCACGTGACATTTTGTGATGTTTTCCCATTCACGGAGCTGGGGAGTGTGTGGCCTGTGACACATCCTGCCCACAGGCCACCAGTTTGGCATCCCTGCTCCAAGTACCATATTTTTCAGAGTATAAGACCCACCGGAGTATAAGATGCAGGAAGGTTTTGAAGAGAAAATTTTTTAAAAAAAGTTTTTGCACTCTGCAAACCTGAAAACGGCCCTGGTTTTTCCCCAAAAAAGGGCATGAATAGCCCTCAGGAGGCTTGTAGAGTGCTCCTGGGGGTGGGGTGAGGGCAAAAATGAGAAAAAAGGCCCATTTTTTGCTAAAACGGGCCTGCTTTTTGTTAAAAAAAAAGTATGGATAGCCTTTAGGAAGCTTATAGAGTGCTGCCGGGGGATGGAGGGGCAAAAAAAGGGCCATTTTTCGCTCATTTCTAACCTCCCCAGCCCCCAAGAGCACTCTGAAGCCTTCTAAAAGCTATGCACGGCCATTTTGGTGAAGGGGCGGAGTTTCAGGAGGCAAAAAATGCTGTATTCAATGTATAAGACTCACTCAGATTTTCAGCCTTTTTTTTTTTTGGAGGGGGAAAATGTACGTCTTATACTCCGAAAAATACGGTACTTTAGCTCACTCATATTTCTTGCATTGAAGCTTATGAAGGAAAACTCATATATACTAATTTCTCCTAGGCGTTGCTTTGAGTGTCCAAGCACGGGTTAACTTCAGCTTGCTGCCCAAGCACTGAGTTTAACATTTCTGTAGCTCCGCCTCCTGCTCCCCTCAGAGGCTCAGTTTTAAAAAACTCAGTTGCCCTACAGGATGCATTTTGGGGAGATCCAGTCCTTGTGCAGGAGGCTGGTCCCTCTAATTAGTGTAGTGTAGCTCCTTAGGTTTTCTTTTCTTGCAGTGTTATTAGTTAGCTCCTCTATAGATTTCCCTTTTTTTTGTTGTTGTTTTACCTAAGTTCCTGGTTCCGTTTGTTATCAGCTATCCAGAGCGCGAAGCAGGCTTCTTGGAGCGAGGCTGCCCTTTCGCCCGTCGCGATTGCAGCCTCACCATGGGGGGGGGGGGCTCGTTTAGCAGCCATTGATTTGCCCAGGGGACGGGTAGGTAGCTAGGGTCCCCAGCATGGAGCATTAGGCTCCTCAGGCTTCCCCCAGTTGCTCCAGGCGCGTGCACGATTGCGGCCACCATCTTGTTTTCAAAATTGGCGCGCTTTTTGCCTGGGCCTCCTGTCATTGTCGCGCACCCTGCCTTCATCACGGATCGCCGCGGAGAGTGCTGTAACATCAGGCCTTGCTCTGGGCCTCCAGGCAGGCTCCCCTCTTCTTCAGATTGTTTTCCAAGCAGCTGCAGGGGCTTTCTGGCCACTATCAGGCCATTCTCCCCTGCTTAACGGCACAGGTCTGCAGGCATCCACCTTCCTCAGCTGGTGCCATTTTGTTCCAGCCCCATTTGCCTTGGATCCTGAGAGCCTCCACTGGCCTTAATTCCTGAAGCTCTCCAGTTCACTTACCACCACCAGAGATTCTTTCATCTGGCCATCCCTCACACTTCTGCGCAGATCTCATCTTCAGCCAGAAGATGGAACAGCAAGTGGAGCAACAAGCTGGGCCCACTGCTTCTAAATGCAGCAGGCCCAACCCTGCTGCCAAAGGTGATGGGGTGGGGTGCCCAACTAAGGGGAAGCACCCCAAAGTCAGGAAGGCCTCTAAGGCAGATGAGAAACTTGCTGAAAGGCACCAGAAAGCACTTGAAAAGCAGTTTCAAAAGACCCATTCACCACAGCAGCAGCAGCAGGCAGCCCCCACAACTAGGGAGGAGGGGGCATGGACTTCCCTTCCCATCCCCCAGCTAGAGGTTTCCCCCTCCTTGCCATCTGAGGAGGATTTTGGGTTTTCTCCCAACCCTTCTAGGGCCTCCATTGGGTCCCCCTGCCATTCCCTGGCTGAGGATTCCCTTGATGAAAGAGACTCCCTTGCTGGGGAGGAATCCTTGGCTCCCTCTGAACCTGGGCTGGACCTCCCTCAGGTCCAGGAGCCTCAACTGTCAAAAACCATGCAAGAGGTGATGGCACGTGCGATCTCACAGGGTATTTCGGATGGCATCCAGCAGTTGGCCTCTAAATTGCCTATTGCCACTGCTAATCCCAGCAAGGATATAAATCCAATAAACCAAACCAAACCAAGAGTCGTGCTACACGGCCTCAGGAGCCCCCGGCTAGGGAGGTTTCCCCGGCCCCTACTGGAATCTGTGAAGTATCTGACGGGGAGGAGGCGGAGCAAGATGCTCCAGACCTCTCAGAGGACGAAAACCCTGTACCTGAAACACCTATCACCTCAGGCCTCTTCAAGCCCTCCATGTTCAGGGCTATTCTTACCAAGGCTTGGGCAGCTGCACCCCAGATGGGTCTGACAGCCCCAGCCGAAAAAACCCCTCCTGCTCAGGGAATCAAGGAGGCCATTGGCCCACAAGATCCGGGTGCAGGATTGTTTAAGGAGGTTCCCCCCTCTGGATCTGGTCCCAGCTCCACAGTGTTTTTGGACATCATTCAGCATCAGTGAGCCCAACTGGGCTCCGTGGCCCCAGTGGGATAGATAAGAAGGTTTACACCATGGAACGCCCACGGGAGGAGCTACTGAAGCTTTTTCAGGTGGATGACCCCATTGTCTCTCTTACTTCTAATTCTGCCCTTCCAGCTGATTTGCTGGAGGGCTTAAAAGCAGAGGACAAAAGGGCAGAGTCAATTTCCCACAAGACCCACCTGGCCACGACATGGGCCATGAGGGCCTCATCATCTTCCTCATACTTTAGTAGAGTGGCTCTGTTTTGGCTCCGCAAGCTGTTGGCCGGCCTCCAGTGGGGGGATACCAGGGGGAGGCAGGGTGTTAACAAAATAATAGCGGCTGTTGAGTATTCAGCCGACGCCTCGCTTACCGCACTAAATTCTCCTCTAGAGCTCTTGCCTCCAATGTAGCTTCACGCCGCCTACTATGGTTCGGCCACTGGCAGGCAGACGTGAAGGCAAAGTGGAAGCTCACTTCCGCTCCCTTCAAAGGGGGAAGACTGTTTGGGGAGGCCTTGAGTAAGCGTAAGATCCTGCCTGCGGTCACCAAGAAACCGGGCGTTAGGGGTCAGCCCTTTCGCTGAAACTCCTTTCAGAACTCAGAGCCCTCCACCTCTTCTGGGGGGCCCAGTCGATCTTACGCTCAATCCCAGGATCGTCCCTAGGATAAATCCTCCTACAGGGATAAGAATAGACAGCAGGGCAACCATAGACCATTCCATGGGAGGTATTCCAACCGCCTCTTCCGGAAGCCAAGTGACCATCACTGGGACCCTGCCATTGGCGGCGGTCTCCAACTTTATGCCACCCAATGGGAGGAGACCACGACGGACACTTGGATTCTAAATACAGTCCGTCACGGGTTGACCCTGGAATTCCTTTCCTTCCCTCCAAGGATCTTTGTCCATTGCCCTACTCCCAGATCGCCCTCCAGCTCATGAGGGCGGAGATAGATCATTTGCTAGAGATAGCGGCTATAGAGAGGGTTCCCAGGGGCCAGGAAGGCAGGGGATTCTACTCCATCCTGTTTCTGGTCCCCAAATCATCCGGGAGGGTAAGGGCAATACTGGACCTCAAGAAACTCAACAAGTATCTGGTGTACAAGCGCTTCAAGATGCAGTCCCTTCAGACCATCCTGGGCTGCGTCAGGCAGGACAATCTCTTGACCTCCATAGACTGAAGGAGGTGTACCTGCATGTTCCAATCCATCTGCCACATCGCAAGTTCCTGAGGTTCCAGTTTGCCAATCAACACTTCCAGTACAGAGCCCTTCCCTTCGACCTCTCATCGGCTCCTCAAACCTTCACCAGGCTACTAGCCGCTATCGCTGCGCATCTACGATCTCTCCCAGTAAGACTGGAATACTACCTGGATGACATCCTCATTCACTCGTTGTGCAGGGGGCAGGCCCAGAGGGACCTAGACACCACCATACGAGTCCTGCAACACCACGGGTTCTCGGTCAATCTTGCCAAGAGCCACCTGACCCCAACCTGCAGAATTCAACATCTCGGCACAGTGACTGACTCCAGGGACTGCAAGGTCTTCCTCACGCAGGAGAGAGTAGACAACATCAGGTCTCTGGTGAGAGCCATCCGTTCAATGGGGTCAGTGTCGATCGTTTCCCTCTCCCAGCTGCTGGGGAAACTGGTGTCGTGCATTTCGGTGGTTCCATGGGCACGACTGCATACGCGAGACCTCCAGTGGTTTCTGCTGCCACTCCAGAAACGCAAAGCCAGCAATTCCAGGAGAGTGGTGCGTCTTCCTCTGAAGGTTCTATGCTCTCTCAGGTGGTGGCAGACGGATGCCTTTCTGAAGGGCTGCTACTTCAAGGAGCCGGAGCGCCTAATCATAACGACGGACGCCAGCCTCTTCGGTTGGGGCGCTCACCTTCAGGCTCAGGTAGTCCAGGGCAGGTGGTTGCGGGCGGATCTCGCCCACAACATAAACTGGCTGGAGCTCCGGGCCACCAGACTAGACTTGTGCCACTTCCACCGTCAGATCAAAGGCCGCAATGTGCTAATCCTAACTGACAACATCGCCACAAAGGCGCACATCAATCATCAGGGCTGCATACGATCTCTGGCCCTGATGTCAGTGGCGGAAGCTCTGGGCCATTGGGCGGAAAGGTGCCTGGCCTCCCTACGGGCAGACCAAATATCGGGGGAGGACAATGTGACGGCGGACTGGTTGAGCAGAACCACCATCCAGAGCTCAGAATGGCGTCTTCACCCAGCCTTATTTCGCCAGCTGACACAGAGGTTCAGCCGCCAGGAGGTCGACCTGTTTGCGACCCTGTCCAACACTCAGCTCCCCCGATACTTCACCAGGTTCCATTGCCCCGGGGCAAAGGGGACAGATGCACTTTGGTCACGCTGGCCGCCAGGTCTTTTGTACGCCTTTCCACCTCTCCCTCTAATTCCTCTGGTGATCAGGAAGATTCTATCAGAGAGGGCAGAGGTGCTGCTTATGGCCCCTAACTGGCCGAGGAGGTCCTGGTACGCCAACCTTGTCAGTTTGTCAGTCACTCAGCATTGGCGCTTACCTCAGGAGCAGATCTCCCTCAGCCAGGGGGCAGTTCAGCATCCAGAGCCCCAGTGGCTGCAACTGGCCGTTTGGCACTTGAGGAGGACATCCTGTAGCTCAGCAAGTTCTCTGACAAGGTCATTCGTACCATCCAGGCATCCCTCCACTGTCAGAATCTATGAGGCAACTTGGTTATCCTTTTCGCGCTGGTGTGTGACCCATCGAGTTGTAGCCTCTTCTGCCACCATCCCGCAAATCCTGGACTTCTTGCAGGAAGGCTTGGACAAAGGTCTTGCACCCAACAAAGCGTCAAACGGCTGCTTTGGCCACCATACTGTCCACGGATTCACAGTTGCCGCTTACCAGACATCCACAAGTTCTTAGCTTCCTCAAGGGAGCTACCAACCTCTGTCCTCCCACAATCCACAGATATTGAACTTGGGACTTGTTGGTCATATTGCAGTCTTTGTCCACAGCCCCCTTCGAAGCATTTCGGACTGTTGGGCTGCATCATCTGACTCTAAAAAATGGCCTTTCTCATTGCCATCACCTCAGCTTGCAGAATCTCTGAGATGGCTGCCCTCCCGGTTAGAGACGACCTTTGCATTGTACACTCAGACAGAGTTGTCCTCAGACTGGACCCAGCCTTTGTGCCGAAAGTAAACAGCATTTTACATAGATCACAGGAAATTGTTCTTCCGGACTTTTGCCCATGCCCCAGGTATCCAAGGGAGCATGTATGGCATAAGCTTGATGTCCGTCGGCAGTCCGTATTTACATGAAACGGACGGCTCCCTTCCGCAAGTCGGAGGTGTTCTTTGTATCCTTCCAACCAGTCTCTATGGGCAAGAAGTTCACCTCTTCCACCATAGGTCGTTGGATACGTGCATGTATCAAGCTGGCCTATGAACAACAAGCTAGACCGGTCCCTCCTCGCATTACAGCTCACTCAACGAGGAGCGCAGCAACTTCGGCTGCATGGGCTACGCAGGCATCCATTGAGGAGATATGTCGGACCGCTACTTGGTCCAGTCCGTCTCCATTTGTGAAAAATTACAGACTTGATGTTTTTGCCTCTGCCGAGGCCTCATTTGGGAGAAGAGTTCTGCAGCAAGTCATCGCAACCCCCGCGAGCTTGGACAATTCTTTCCTCCCTGGGACGGCATAGCTTTGGCATTCCCATGCTTGGACACTCCAAGCAGCGCCTAGGAGAAGGACTGTTGGCTTACCTGAATGGTCGTTTTCTAGGCGCTGCGGGAGTGTCCAACCCCTCCCCCCTAAAAGTGTGCCCGCGGGGTCCTGCACTCCGGTGGGGGCATGCTCCATCTCCATCTAGGGGTCTTTTAGACTTTCCTTTATTTTTTAAAACTGAGTCTCTGAGGGGAGCAAGAGGCGGAGCTACCGAAATGTTAAACTCAGTCCTTGGGCATCAAGCTGAAGTTAACTTGTGCTTGGATATTCCTGTAGCGCTTAGAGAACGACCATTCAGGTAAGCCAACGGTCATTCTACCCTTTTTTGCTTGTGATCCCACTGGTCACAAACTGGTAGCAAAAACTGAGCAGAAAAAGATGGAAATCATGCCAATGTGCATGCACATTGAAAGTAGAAAATGGGATTCCTACTCAAAGCTGTTCAGTGTACAGTAAGAGATTTTGCACCAAACCATTTATGTGAATGAACAATTGAACACTTGTAGAACTAGAGTTTTAAGGAAGCATCCTTGCTTTATAGATACACTATTCTCTTCCGTTCACTTGACAGACTCTGAATGCTAACAAGAGAGTGATTTGATTTGAAAAAGTAACACAGATCTTTTGTAATTGATGAGATTAATAATAGAGAAAATTCAATGTTCTTCCAAAAACCCACTTTTCATTATAAAGTCTTGCTACTCAAAATTGTATTTTATTATTATTTTCTTTTTTAAAAAGCTTTGATAATTTCACAGTAGTGTGCTGCTAATTCCTATCTCCAGTTTCAAAAATAGCCTGTGATTTTACCTGGACAAGTCTTGCCACTCAAAAATGTATTTTATTATTATTTTCTTTTTTAAAAAGCTTTGAGAATTTCTCATTAGTATGTTGCTAGTTTCCATCTACAGTTTCAAAAATAGCCTGCAATTTTACCTGGACATCTGTGTAAATGATACTACTTTTCTGCTTGTTTACATTCTATATTAATATGCTTACACATTATGGTTTTAAATTACTTTAATTTGTACAATGCTTCTCAAATGTTTAGAACACTATGTTTCTATAAATTAATATGTAAGTATTCATGTACTTACCTAACCCTAACCTCTCCTACATGTCATATGATATGGACATAACAAATATACAATATAAAAAAGTCTAATTTTTCCATATATAAAGGAAATCTGTTAAAAGTCTTTGGCCTTCCCCTTGCAGCCCCATGATTGGCCTCATCATTGACCTTACAAATGGGACAATCAGTAATAACAGCTTTTGAAAAAAAGGTAAATGAGTAAACAGTTGTTACTTCAGGGTTCTGTTATAACCATAAACTGCTTTAAAATCTCTTAATACTTAAACTTTTATGTGGAAAAGGATGTCTCCTTTCCTTGCTGATGAATATAGCATGTTTGGAAAATGTAGAGCTTGAACAAACCGTAGTCTGATAAATTGGAAGGTTGACATCCTCATCAAATGCTACTTGTTTTATTTCTTTTGGAAAATAAAGGAAACCCCCCCCCCTTGACATTCAGTTGACTGGGACCATTGCTTTGAGTAATGATCCTCTGCATGTTTTCCCAGTGCATATCTCCACACACCCAATTTCTTCCTCCTCTCCTGCTTTTCTTATTGTGAAGGAGTGTGTTAGCAATAGCAATAGCAGTTAGACTTATATATCGCTTCATAGGGCTCTCAGCCCTCTCTAAGCGTATCAGCATATCGCCCCAGTCTGGGTCCTCATTTTACCCACCTCGGAAGGATGCAAGGCTGAGTCAACCCTGAGCCGGTGAGATTTGAACCGCTGAACTGCTGATCTAGCAGTCAGCTGAAGTGGCCTGCAGTACTGCACTCTACCCACTGCGCCACCTCGGCTCTATGTGTTCAGTGGCCCACTGCGCCACCTCTATGTGTTCGGTGGCCCACTGCGCCACTTCAGTGTGTTGTTCATCAGGTCAGAAAAAAGATGTTGCTTTCAAAAAGAAAAGAAAAAATAGAATTTTTTTGAATAGAATTCTGACAGAATCTCTATGGACAGTGTTATTTCTAATTTTACTGTTAATTTACCATTTTTTGTCAGTTTTATATGATTAGAAATAGATAGAATTTCAACTCTCTGAGGGAAATTCTAGGCTAGATCTGATTCACAGAAGAATTAACAAAAACAATTTTGTACTGTTCAAATAGAAGCTGCTTCAGTCCATATTTTACCAATAATCATTTCATTTCCATAACTGATAATTAGTAATGGGTGTGTATACATATATTTGAAAGGGGGGACTTGGAGCAGGGGGGGAAAAAAACCTCATTACACAAATTGATTTTTAGTTAGTTGATTTAGTTTATAATTCATAATAAGGGACTAATGAAGTGTATGTATGCTTCATTCTAATGCACTCTGAGTTCCTGAGCAAATGTTTATGAATGCAAGGAAAAGCAAATTATAAAATAATGAACCCTCATTAAAATAATAAAATGAGTTAATAGTTTTACCTTTTACTATGAATTCACATTCCATTCACCTATTCAATCATTCTCCAACTTCTATAACTGCTCTATATAAGTACATATTGAACCAAGCACCGAGCATCCTAAATATTTATCTAATTTGTGCTACATAAATAATGCAAAGTTGTACATACTTGAAAATATAACTTATGGAAACATTTGCATAAAGTGTATATAAGTCTGGTTTTAATTCATCAGTACTTCTTGAATTAATAGCACTATCACTTAGACTTATATACCGCTTCACAGTGCTTTATAGCCCTCTCTCAAGTGATTTACAGAATCCGCATATTGCTCCCAACAATGTGGGTCCTCATTTTACTAACCTTAGAAGGATAAGTCAACTTTGAGCTGGTAGGAATCAAACTGCTGACAGTCAGCAGAATTAGCCTGCAATACTGCATTTTAACCACTGTACCACCACAACTCTTCTTTATTAATTCTTCTAGTTAAGAAAGGTAAAAGTATTGGAGAGAGAAAAAAGTAGAAGAAAATTAGAGGAATGAAGAATAATTGGAATATGTACACATCCATAAAGGAAAAATGTTCATGTTTCGATTGAGTTTTGTTTTCTGCTTCATTTTGCAGGGTGATACAATTGATGAGATGTAAAAGTTGTTGACTGAAAAGACTTGATTTCATATTTCTCTTAATTGCTCAGCAATTAGAATGGGATTTATCTTAAACAAATCAAATTCACAGATTAATTTAAGTAGCCTTGCTAGCTTCTGCAGTGACAAGTCAAGTTATCTTTTTTCACAAAAGTAAAAGCAATTAATTATTTCCATATCTGTTGTGAAGAATTCATAAGGAGCCACAGCTGTCTTAACATATGTAACTAACTTTGTGGTACTTTTTTGTATCTACAGTCATAAATGTTTTGCCATGTAAGGCCCAAGATTACGAGAGTAGTAGTTAATAGAATGGATGTTTATACATAATTTTAGAATTCAATTGAAGTGGTTTGCTTTTTTTTCATGTATTTTGGCTGAATACAAAACATTTTCACCTCGATATACAATGGAGATAGCTGAATTTTGCAAATGGAAGAAAATACTGTCAAGTGTGAACTACAGTATGGTTCACAGTGCATATCAGCAAACATAGACATGCTATCATACAGTAAAATTTCATAGAAAAAATAAATTATATCTAAAAAGTTTGGTTTTTACTTGTTTTGTATCTTCTCAGTTTTATGTTTATATATTATACTGTCACAGACTTCATCTTGCGTATGAATTGAAAATAATATTTTTATAGAAAGTTTAAATTGAGTCTTAAGATATGGATTTTCAAATAAAGTCTTCATAAAGTATGTATTGAAGTATATATCTTCGTATTTCACTGCAGCTGTAAATATTTATTTGCAGCCCATCTCATTTTGAAGTGAGTCTGGGTGGCTTACAGTCTAAAAAACATAATCTTGAGATTGTGTCCATATTGTCCCCTAGTGGCATTATTTATCTAAGTCGCAAGTGATTTTTAAAACTATGTGGATGAATTCCTTGGAATTTACCTCTTTCCAAAATATATTAAAATTGTAAGCTCTCAAGGCATTAAAATCTACTTAGAAAAAATAGCAGTGCAATATTAGCAGTAATACTTTCAGCTATACTAATGCAAAATAGAGAAAATGATAATGTATCATTGATATATTTCAGAATTGGCTAAACAATATTTACAGAGTTCTCACTTTAATCTTTTAAGTGCTAGCTCAGTAGTTTTCTTCAAATTATATACATTCTTATAAATAAGGAATTTTTATACCAAAGGCAAACTAGATAGCTTATGGGCTGATCCAGCAGGACTCATTCTGCTTTAGAATTCTGTTCCATAGAGTTGGGATTTACTTGAATGACTTCCCACTGTGGGATTATGATGAGTAATCCCTAATCCTGGGTCCATTTTCTAGTTGCATATATTGTTGGAAGTATGTACCTAGCTGTCCTTTGTGTTTGCCTTGGAAACCGGCTACATCCTGCAAAAGCTGAAGAAGCTTCTTGGATGAGAAGTGAAACATTTTCAAAGAAAAACCAGAAAGTCCAGTCGCCTCTTGAAAAAGCACCTTTCGGACAACCATGACCTGGATAATTGAGAATCTCCATAGACATTTAGTCCTTGCAAAAAGGTTTACAGATCCTTGAACATATATTCCCTTTGGAATAGGATGTTTGGAGTCTCTGTATTGCTACCCTCTAGTGGCCGTCATGCCTTATTGCAGTGACAGCAATAAAAGAGTGGGTGAGGCAAAAGAGGCAAGCAGAGAGAAATCAATGCACAGAGAAAGCGAGACTGGAAAGAAGAAGGGAGGAGTCGCTTCATCAGCCATTCTTGTCTTACAGGGACCCAGCTGTCACTGGGAAAAGGAGGAGGGAGGGAGAGAGAAAGAATTTTACTATTGTGTGAATCAAGAGGGAGGGGGCAGAACAGAGGGAGGAAAAAGAGAAAAGTGAGGAACGGCATTTGTTCTACCTGAGCTCGAGCTTTTTTGCAAGCTAGTGCTGCTTCTGAATTGGAAGATAGGAGCCGGCACTGCTGCTGCTGCAACAACAACCACACATCATGTCTGGTTACCAGGGCAAGAAGAATATCCCCAGGATAACTGTAAGTGACTTAACCTCTCCTGTCTTCCGTTCTTGGTTTTGTTATGCATTCTTTTTATATTCGCTACGGTTTATGCCAGCAATATGGCCAGCTGCGTTGCTTCAGAGGTGCTAGAATGCGTTTTAGTAGGAATAAGGAGGTAGCTGGTCAGCATGCAGAAAAGGAAGGGAGTGTTTGCAGGAATGGCCCTTAAGTAAACAAATGGGGGATTTCTGTTAATCTGCGCAAGTGATGATTGTAAGGATTTCATTTTGTGTTCTAACATTATCGCTTAATAAAATGTAGGGTGCTTATGAAAAGCACTATTGTTTATTTGCAATACGGACTTAAATTGTTCTGATCAGCTAACACCCTCCCCCACTTCCTGTTGTCCAAAGTGTCTATAGCATAGGGAAGACGTTCTATTTACAAACTTATATAGGGGAAGTAGATGTTCAGTTTAAGATCCTATATTTTTGGGAGGAGTCGAGCTGGAGGTTAAGCCAAACGCTTGAGCCTTCCTCTCTTTATGTCATTTTATTTTTTGTCTTTCTCTCTCTCTCTCTCTCTCTTTTAAGAAGATGCTGTTATCTGCAAGCTGCCTGCGGCATTTTTTTTTATTTCTTGTAAATTTTGGTGCGTCATGTGCTTTGACTACAAAAGAGGGAAAAAAGGAATTGATTCTTTTATAAAAAGAGAAGTCAGATTTATGAACTAATACAAGGAATGTTCATTTATAATACAATGTTTGCTAACCTGGAAAAAATATTTGCTGTAAAGCATGGAAGAGAAGAGGGAGACTGAAATATTGCAGTATTTTGCATCTTTCTTGGCGTGTGCTCTGCAGATGCCTTTCCAGGAGATTCATACTCCACCCTGACTTATTGTTGATGCAATGAAACGCCTTGCACTGGGGGTACCCCCTTGGTTTTTAATAGGCCTGGTCTTTTTTGTTACTGGCTTCTGATACAAGGAGTGCAGCTGTACTTTGTCTCTAATGCATTTTAATGAAATCTTTTGTGGGATGGGATATGCATTGGGGGAATGGATGGATACTCCATCTTTGTAGCAAACAAAGGAAGCACAATGAAACACACACACACAAAACATACACTTGACTGAAAGCTTAACGTCTATATATAATTTCCCTGAAAATTGGTTAAAAGTCACCAATTTTCTGTTAATCGGGTGCCTTGTTTTTTTTTTAGTTTGAAAAGCATGTTTATACAAGTTACAGATTTATTTTGTAGAGAGTGAAGCATGTTTTTCTCCCTGTGATCTTAAATTACTGAGTTACTGAATAAAATATGCCATTTTAGTTAGTTTGTTTGTTTGTTTATCCCATAAAAATAAGATTCTTCTAGAATCTATTGGGTCAGACTTGGGGTGGGTTTTGTTTGTTTATTTTAGCATGCAATAATATCGAGGATCCCCGTCCCTGGTTATTTCAGGAAAGCATAACATCTTCACTCACAGTTCTTCAAAGAATCATTTTGAACATAATTGATTTATTACCATGATGTACCCACTATGGATCAATATTTTTGCTATTTAAATCAGTCTTATCTGCTGTTTTTCAGTTTGAGCAATCCAGAAACAAGACAAATGTACCAAGCATAATACAAAGGACCAGCCTTGGGAAAGCGATGCATTTTCTTTCCCCTTAAGTCTTCAAGGTGTGATCCACATCCATTAGCTAAATTCCATGATGTTGTTTTCTTTTGTGCTGCTGCACCTGACTGCAGTACTTCTGCTTCTTTGATAATCTGTGCAGAGTTGCCACACCTACTTTGGTATTTGACATAGCCAACACTTTCTTTGAAATGGTGGGAAATCCATTTTCACCAGGGTTTGGTTACCCATCTATTATCTAGAAATCATATTCTAGAACCCCTTTGTTATTGCCATAATGTGTCCTTTGCTTCAAAACAAGGAAAGTCTTGTGAATTTGGCCTTAGGATTTGTACTCTAACTGCAGTTATGTGTATAAAGCTTTGTGTGATGTTTAATGTTTGCCTACCTTTCTAGAAGAACTGAAGAGAAATAATTCTTGCTGAGAAAGTAATCCTAAAATTTTGAGGATGGATGGGTTAAATTACGTCATTTGAAAAAAGATTTTGAGATGGCAAATAAAGAAACTAATTTTCTAGATCAAATATATGTATGCATTTATGCACAATTGGTGATAGGTATGTACAAAGGTTACACTATTGTGCAAATATTCCTTACTCAAAATACAATTCTAGTGGGAAGTGCTGAGAAGTTGTTTCTTTAGGAACACTGGGACCACTTTAAAGAAGGCTATTCCCTGCAGACCAAATGGTGTGTCTTCTGAGTAAAGTTCTCAAACCTCTCTGCACTTATTGCCATAAAGGAATATATTTTACAAAGAAGAAATAAATGCTGTGGATCAGGATTATATATAGGTACATGCGGATTGCTGCATAGATGATGCAGATTGAGAGCAATTCATATTCTCCTCATTATTTAATAGGCTGGCCATCAAGGATATATTACATGAAGCAAAGTCAAATTCCAGCTTGATTCTGGATCAGATAAATGTAGTAATTTATTCTTAAGATCATGAGTTCTTAACAGTCTAGAACATAACCCAAAATGTTGATGGAAATTATTTCAATGTTAAATGATTAAAATCAAGATAACTTCTCAGAAGAAGAAATGTTAAAAACGGTAGATTCTGTTGAAAGTCTCCAAAAAGTATAGGAAAGGAACTTGGGATTTTAATTCAACACATTATCTTGGATCTCAGTGTGTACTCTTTAAGTTATATAAAATTATTAAGAATTAATTTCTTAGATGGTATTATGCCTCCCTAAAAGCACATTTTATTTTTTTCTAACTTGTGTTTGGGAATGTTAATCAAATTAGTACCATAGTGCTGTGTGGCAGTTGCCTCACTTAGTTACTGCTTTTGGCTTAAATGTTTTCAGGAAATTGGAAAAATATGTAACATACATTAATCTTTCTAATGTAACTTTATTGTATATTTTTATTCCTTTTATAACATAGTTTATATTTGAATTTTTGAAACTGTTATGGGTGTTGTCTCAAAATGGCTGCCTTTGACATGATAATTCACAAAATAGCCATTTCAGAAATTGGTGAATTATGGAAACCTAAAGACATGTTGAAATCATGGTTTGAACCACAGACCTTTACTTTAAACCCAGCAGGGTGCTAGTTCACAGAAGGCAAAAATATTTGCCTTTTTTGGAGGGATTAATATCCTTCCTCTCCCCCACTGTATCTTCAGGTCCAGATCTAGAATGTGAGAGATGAAATCTAAATATAGCCTAAATAAAAGAACAAATCCAGAGACTTGAGATAAAAAATACAGGCACACCCTATTCTTTGTTTTCTATTTTCAATTCCACTGCTTTGTCTCTTTAGTTTGTCTGCTTTACAAACACACTTGCTTTATCTTTTTGAATTGTCTAAACAGTTTTGGAGGATACTTTCACTTTGATAATTGTTTACTACTTATCTACTTTGATGGTCATCTTTAGCTGGAAAAGCAGGGTGGGTGTAGGAGATGACCAGATTAAGCCTGAAGGAGGAGTTAGGCGCATCATCAGTTTGGAGTCCCTTAGTGCCCACAAGATATCTGATCCCAGCCTTCTTTGAATTCTGTTGATTCTTACATACCACCAACTTGCTTTGACTGTTAGTAGTTCAGATTTTTGTTTAGAGCAACATGGATAAACTGGTGCTCATTTGAACAATCCTGGTTCCTGTTTTATTGCACCTAATAGTAACACTTACCACATCTCTTCTTCCATTGACAGTTCATCTCATCTTTACCTATATTTCAAAGCTGAGATTACTTCATTTTCAGGGTCCTGCTAGGGAAGGCCCTCAGAAGCACCATCTTACTGGAGCTTTAGACCAGGAGAGGCAACCCAGTGCATGTAACTGTTTTGAAATTAATTATCATTAACTCTAATAGTTAAGATTCTGGACAAAGAATCAGGAAACCTGTGTTATAGACCTGCTTTAGGTATGGAAGTAGGGTGAAAGACTTAGAGCCAATCAATCCAAGGAAGAAGAAAATGGCAAACATCTTCTGGACTTGTCCATGTAGTTACCATGAGGCAAGTCTGGCACTAACTGTTCCCCCCCCCTCCCAAAAAAAAGTCAAAATGGCTAGGGGTACATATGATAGGCAAGAGCATTAATTGTCTAATCCTGCTTTAAGGGACCTATATAGTAGATATGAACACTTTGGAAAAACACTCCTTAGTTCAGACTATAGGCAGCATTTTGGCAGTGTTCACACCTGCCAGACTACAGAGCATGGCGCTAAACCACCTTGTGTACTGTGTACAACAGCAATTGTTTCCTCCTAAAGTTGTCAGGTGTGATGATTCTTACTGAGTAGAGGAAAAGCAACAACTCAAAAGAGAAATACTGTCATTGGGTTATCTTTCTGATGTTTCTTTCAGTAACGGTTTTAAAATGTTGACTTTCTTCCAACAAATGTGCCTTGAGTATTATAAACATGGAAAGTCCGGGGGTGGGGGGTGGGGGCTTTGGCAAGGGTAAATCAGCTCTTTTCTCAACCTCAATATAGATACGTGTCTAGTTATTTTTGAGTGTCAGTCTTATGACACATTAAATATTGCAGACATAGGGATTAAATATGGATAGGATATGTTCAATTTTATTTATTGGTTTGTTTACTTATTAGAAATATAAGAGCTCAAATATGGTGTGCATAAGGACGTCTCTTTTTTAATTCAAATAAGAAAAGTAATTATGGAGAAGTAACAGTTAAGAGGAGGTTCTACTGAACAGAAGCACTGCAGACAACTGCGTAGTATGCCAATCTTGCACATGCCCCATAAATCCAATCTTGTTTTCAAAAGCAGCTTCATGGATTGACATTGTGTACAAAATAGAATTCAGCAAATAAATTATTGGAACCATTTCTAAGAAACACGGAAAGCTGTTTTCATATTTTGTTTAGCATTGATCAAGGCACCAGGCTAAAAAGCAGGAGACTGAGTTTAAGTCCCGCCTTAGTCATGAAAGCCAGCTGGGTGACTTTGGGCCTCTCTTTCAGACCAACCAACTTCACAACACTTGTGAAGAAAATAAGAGAAGGAAGGCATGTTGCATATTTACAGTTATTTGCAAAAAATAATGGTAGGATACAAATAAATAAAAGAATGTTTATTTTAAACCATAATTTCTGTCTTATATACAGTGATAGTGTTATCTGCTAAATTGAAAATTAATTAGGGCTTATTCCTCCTTCTGATTATGTGGAAATGCTGAAATCTTACACTTTACAAATCTATCTTATATCATCTCATCATATCATACCATAATTAAGTATATCTTATAGCGGGCATAATTTTTCCCTTAGCTCATACTTTATATAGAATTCAGATTATTTTTTAATCTTAATCTAGTTTTAGATAAAATGTTTTCTCTTTTTAAACATATTTACAATATCTTAGTATTTTTTAGCTGTTAGCCAACCCGAACTAAGCAGTGACATTCCCTGTTTACACTTGGATAGGAGACCTCAAGGGGATTTCAGAGATTTAGGCTAGGCTGGGAAATCAAATAATAATATTAATTTTTTTTTTAAAAAAAAGAATATCCCAGAAGAAGGCAATGAAAGCCACTGTTATGTTGTTGCCAAGAAAATTACTTGGATATGTCTATGAGTTTGATTCAAAGGAATTTGAATTGAAGAGAGGCATTTACTTCATCGTAAATTCAGGTTTAAACTATCTTAAGTAATTGAAATATTCTGAAATTACTTTTATTTTCATTAATCTGATCTGATTAATCTAAAAGTGGCCTGTATGGTCTACAATACATTATTTTTTAATAGAGATCAATTAAGCTGTCTCTTAAGGAATTTGGCAGAAGTATCTCTTTGCAAGTCTTTTTTTTTTTATCTTTGGACTGAAATCTTTTCTTTTTGAGTTCTGTTAATTTGCCCTAGCAAAACAATAAATCCAAATGCCTTAATTTGTTGCAATCTTACTTGTAGTGTCTAGATCGATCGTTTAGGTGTTATTAAATTATTATTTTATATTGAGGTTTTAATTCTTAACCACTCAGATTTGCATATGAGATGGGCAGCCATA
This sequence comes from Thamnophis elegans, assembly GCF_009769535.1. Lineage (NCBI taxonomy): Eukaryota > Metazoa > Chordata > Lepidosauria > Squamata > Natricidae > Thamnophis > Thamnophis elegans. The sequence continues at coordinate 79,510,822 of NC_045542.1, forward strand.
TAATTTGATTAAAATAAATAAATAAATAACCTTCATATTAGGATACTTTATTTCTCACAATTACAGTCCTCTTTGTAAAGATTTAGAAGTGATGCATTGAACTGTTGTTGGCCTGTATGGTTTTAGAATCAAGGTATTTGAAAATAATACAGTAACACTAGTCATATTGTAAAATATGACTTACAATGCTAAATCATGAACATTATCTCACAACCTGTTGATATCGAACATAGTCTTTTCCCTTTCTCTAGGGAAAAAAATTGACTTACAATATGTTGTTACTTCTGTGTTGGAATTCACAAGCAATAAAGTTTTGTGTAACAATAGAAAATATCTCATTTTATATTGGGGATTTAGAAAGTTTAAGTCCTATTTAAATCAGTGGAAAGCACAAGAAGACTTGGGGGAGGCTGTGCTTTAGTTATGTAGACTTCATGAATGAGATTATTATCTGTACTCTGTAGATAGTATTTGTCTCAGGCTAATAATGGCTAATGATCCAAGCTGACATAGGGTTGGCAGGAAAACATGGTTGGGTGTGGGGAAGCTTAAATGAGTTTTGGCAGAATGAACAGTGTGTTTATTGTAATAGTCCAGAGGTTCTCAAGAAGCAAGCTAAAGTCCTTACTTTACTCAATCCTTTTCCTCTAAGTGATTTGGTTTCCTCTTCAGTTCCTCTTATATATGAATGTATTTAGGATGTTCCATTTTAAAATAGACATGATGTCATTGTACATATCCTCTCTTTCTGCTTCACAGTTAATGTTTTGGATGAGTTTGATGCTGATTTGTTTTTTCTTATTCAATGAATAAATACATCTGATTTCACAACCAAGCTCTTTATGGTTATAATTGCAATATTTCAAAAATGGGAATGCTTTGTTCCTGATCTGGTACATACCATGCTTTCAAAATTATTAACAGTGATAAACTCACATTCACTTTTTAGAAAAAGAAACCTGAAAAATTCTTACTTATTTTAATACAGAAGGAAATGTACTCCGTAGCTTTTATTGCTGCTTCATATTATTATCATTTACTCCTTTCTTGAAAGGGCAAAAAAGTTCAGATAGCTTTCCTCAAGGAAAAAGATAAGCTTATGATACAAAAGAGGAAGATGGACCTTCTTTGTTTTGTTACAAGCAGGAATAGAAAACAATCCAGGCTGGGTTGAACCGTCCTGGGTTTGTCCATGATTGGATGCTGTCAGTCATCATCATGATCATCCTAGCATTTTTTTCTTCAGATACGGGGTCCATTTTTCAGGTCAACAAGCTCCATCTTGCACAATCAAGCACAGCACTTTGGTCCAAATGGGCATGGAAGGCCAAAGCAAGGATGGCAAGATACAATAAATGTGGGCATGAAAATCAACTTTAGTTTACCGGAACAGTTGTTCTCTGTGCGCTGCGGGAGAGTCCAACCCCGCCCTGGGGTCTTTTGGGGTCCAGTGTCTGGGAGTACCTGGAGTGTGTCATGACATTACATCTTCAGCAGGACCACACCCTCATTAAAAAACTGAACTCAGTATGGAGTAGGAGGCGTGGCCAAAGAAATTTAACTCAGTCCTTGGACAGAAGTTAACCCATGCTTGGACTCTCCTGCAGCATATAGAGAACAACCGTTCAGGTAAGCCAACGTTCATTTCATGCCCACATTTATTGTATCTTACCATCCTTCCTTTGGCCTTCCATGTGGGCACTTGCCATCTATATTAAAGTGGAAGATGATATAGGCAAAGATGTGGAATGATGCTTGTAGAACATGGCCGTACCACTGGAGGCTTTTCTCATGCATTTTCTTTGATATTGACACAATTCCCATTTTCTTCTGAACTGTGTGATTGCTGACATGGTCAGGGAGACAGACGCCTAACAACCAAGTTTGATGTAAGAAACTGTTGATCAATTTGGTTGCAACCAAAATAAAACCTGACTGGCTTGTTGCTGGAGCCTGATATCGGTTTCATCTGTGTTTAGCTCAGAGAGCAGTATCCAATGGCACAGCTAAGAAGAGCATACCTCACCATTGATTGGATGCTGTTAGTGGAGTAAATATAATAATAATTCAGAAAATACGTTAAAAATTCAGTTTTATGAGCAATTCAGATTGTGCATAAATCTGACCTTCCCAAAACTTACATTTTGTTTATAAAACAAACAATACAGTGGTTTTTAGCCAAAACAACCCCCTGACTTTCTGGAAGTTCTGCTGAACCATTCTCAAGTGTCAAGTAGCAGAAACAAAACCCAGAGTACCTTCATTTTCCTAGGTTTTTACTGAAATAAAGCCCACAAATATAAGTAGTCCTCAACTTAAGACCACAATTGAGCCCAGAATTTTGATTATAACTCACTGTGGTCATTAAGCGACATCCACATGGCTGCCTCACTCAATTACCACCCAACTCTCCACATTGCGGTTGTTAAGTAACTGAAGAGGTGCCTCAGGGTAAGGGAATCTTGGGAGGCCCAGTGCCTACCGGCATGTGGAAAGTTGCTATGGGTCAAAAGGCCTCTCCCAGGTAGCCCAGGACCTCCTCCTTGCCCCCTCCCCCCAAATCCTGATAGGTCTGGTCTTTTCTGTGCCTCACCATTACTCCCGAAATGCCTGGTGAGACTTCCGGGCATGGCAAAGTAAAGAAAAAGCCATGATGGAGGAAAGAGAGGATGCCTACATGCCGTTGGGCCTAGCTAGCTAAATCTTCCAGCCCCTGGCAGATTTCTACACACCAGTGTACCTAACTGGCCAAAGTCTCCTGGCCCACAGTCAGGAAGGGGAAATTGCTACACTCCTATGATGTAAGAGTGGATGCCCTGTCAAGCACCAAATTTTGTTCATTTTGGTGCTACAACTTCAGAAAGTTGGAACTTTGGGCAAGGATTATAAGTCCCTTTGTTCAATGCCATTGTAATTTCAAATGGTCACTGAATGAATGGTCATAGGTCAAGAACTGCATTAGAGGGAGAATAGGGAAAAGCTGGTGCATACCATCCACTTTTCCTCAGTAGCTTCCAACATGGTGTATCCCTTCAGTCTATCCAGCCCTAATCTTCCCAATACCTTTCCTTCCTTCTCCTGTCAACGATTGCTACAATAGTTGATACGCAATATATATGAATGACTTTGCTGCATTTCCTTCCATCCCTTTCTTGCCTCCCCTTAGCTGATTTTAATTCATGGCATATCCCACTGGATAATCCAACATCTGATTTTACCAGTGCCTTCCTTTCCTTGCCTCCCCATGGCTATCCCCAATAACATTGTATTGTATCTTCCATTGGCCTAGCCTGCTCTTCCTCCCTTTTTATAACTGGATACCTATACAACTTCCTTTCTTGGAGACTATCTGCACATCTAGTAAAATTTGGCAAGTTTATCTTGTCCTGGAATCCCATCAGAGAAGTAACATAATAATGAAGGAGCCCAGAAAAATTCCCTGCCTGTAGCTGTGTCAATCTTTGGAATAATGTAATCCGGAGTAAAAGAGGCATAAACATAGCCATCAATAATAAAACTTTAATACACTGATATCAAGGAAACAATAGTACAAAACAACAAGGACTAAATGGGATCACAAGTCTTTATGCCATATGTAAATCAAGGTCTTCAAGGCTCTCCTAAAAGGCAATAGTGCCAGGGCTATGCAGACTCAGTATTCCAAAGACTGGTTCAGCTACAGACAAGGGACCTCTCTGGGTCCTTCAAGATGGCATTACCTCACTGATGAAATCCAGCGCATACTTTCCAAATCTCACTAGATGTGCAGAAACATCCAAGAAAGAAAGTTGTTTAAGTATCTAGGTTTTAAAGAGAGCTTGAGTATAGATGAGAACCAGCACATTGAAGTACATTGGTAACCAGCATCACTTGTGAAGGCAAATGACACATGGACAAAACAATATCCACATGAAACTTTTTGCACAACTGCATTATGAATAAACTGAAGTTCCTGAAAGGGTTCCACCACAAAACCACGGACAACAAAATCGCGCTCGACGAAAGCGCGTACGTGACGTCATCACAGCGCGACGAAAACATCGCGCTGTGATCAATAAATGTAAAAATAAAGCGAAAACCTTACCCTAACCCCCCCAAACCTAACCCTAAACCTTAACCTAACCCTAAACCTAACCCTTAACCTAACCCTAAACCTAACGCTAACCCTTAACCTAACGCTAAACGTAACCCTAACGCTCTAAACCTAACCCTAACCCTTAACCTAACCCTAAACCTAACCCTTACCTTTATGTGAATCGGCTTGCTTTAATTTTATTTTTATTTCAATTTTTAATTTTTTTCATCGCGCTGTGATGACATCAAATGCGCGCTTTTGTGGAGCGCGGTTTTGACGGGTCACGCCTGAAAGTCTTTAAGAGCAACCCCATATAGAGCACATATAAGAGGTGATTCAGGTTTGAGTGACTATGAAAATGGCCATAATTGATATAAATGGCACATGAAATGTATTTGTAGCTGCTATTTGCTGATAGATCAAAAACCAGAAATCCAGGAGCCCTCCTTCTCCCCCCCCCAATGCACACAAGTTTCACCTGGGATAGTGCAGTCCCACTGAAAATTTATTGGGAGATCTCTGAAAACAGGTGTATCACCACTGAAACTTCTCTTTCTTACGTATGAGCCTTTTCTTACCTATCCACACCCCTCCAGATCCAAACTTCAGAACATTTTCACTGTTTTCTTGAGTGTAATTTCCATAAATTAAAAACCAGGCTATAGCATAATGTGGTTCTTAAGAATGACAGGATGTGGGATACACCAAAGCAGTTGCTATATGTAGTATTCCTATTTTAACTAGGCTGATGCATCTCAGGCTTTTTTAGGATAGACCTTTTCATTACCACCTAGTGGGTTTTCCCCAACCCCAGCTTCTCTGGAGAATGAATATTTGTAGTCATCAAGTTTGTTCAAATCTTTTTTGGATGGAATTGGGGGGGGGGGGTTCCTCTTCAGATTTTTTCCCTTCTTTGTACAAACCAAAGCATGATAGATCTCTAGTTTATTACCCAACAATTCAGCCCTGAGTTTACAATAGTATATAAATGACAGATTAGTAGAAGGCTTTACATCTTAAATTGCTTACAAATTACAGGTAACAACCTTAATTGCTTTCTAACTATAAATTCTGAATGACTTTTGATATTTCAAATAGAAAAAACACAATCATTTAACTTTCATTAGCAAATTCAGGTTGGTTATTTTCACACTAAAATAAATTGGCTTTTCTAACACACAGTCATTTTGGCTTTTCAATGTAATCACTGAAGTTCTGCAGTGCACACAGCATTCCTTGTAAGGAGGTCCTACATTATTTACCTTGGCATTAAAGCATATTCCGAAATTTGCATGATATTGACATGAACAAGGAATCTGACTTACATGGAACTAAAATAACATTTCCAAGAAATGGGAATTGATTGACGTTTCAACTTTTTGTGGCATGTAATAAAAACAGTGGTTTGTTATCATTTAGTTATGTTATTAATTACAAATGATGTCTTGTGTATCTTTTCAAAATATTCATGAAATATTTTCAAGTGATTGGTAGATTTATAGGCACGTTAGTCAAATCCTGTACTACTTTTAGACATACAAAGCAATGTCTTATAGCAATACCCACCCACCCCCAACCTCCGGGCCATGGGCTAGTATTGGACTCGGGACTGCCAGTAACCAGGCCATGCAAGTGAACAAAACCCCATCTGCACATACACAAGATCCAGGCAGTGTGCAAAACCATGCTCGCCCGCTCCGTGGAAAATACACACTCCATGGAATTTGTCCCTGATGCCCAAAAGGTCAGACGCCTCTGTCTTATAGCATATTTTTCTGAGGAGAATTTCATTCAAATATACTATTTCACATACTTGGGGCCTTATAATTTAATCATATATGTTTATTCAGAAATAAGCTGTATTTATAGCAATCAGCAAACTGATTAGAAAGTGAAGCATTTAAGAAAATATACTACAAAAATACTTAAGCCAGGCTGAATAGAGCAGTTGGAATATGTTTGTGGTGTTAAGCTGAGTACATGTACTCTGCGTCTCCAAAATATCCACACTTTAATATAGAATGCATATTTAGTAAAGATAGAACAACCTTCCATCATTTTGTGATAACTAACCAACTAAAGACAAATCAAAACTTTTCTGAATAAACAGATCATTAGTTTGGCATTGTTCTGCCATAAACCTACCAATAGTTTGAGATGCAGAGGCTTATCCTGGTTGTTCTGTGGTAATCATCTTTTTAACTTCTCAAATCTGAGCTCCTCCTTCAGTCTAAGTATGCATTTGGGAACCGGTACATTATATTCTTTGCTATATATAGTGCTGCTGTTGTGGCATTAGATAAGATTGTGACTCAGTGGTGAGATTATTGCCAAATGAATACCAATAAGTCTGCTGCAAAGGATTTAATGTGTATCAGTTGTTCAGATTTTTGCTTCTGTAACACATTCTCTGAAGCTGATTAACTTTTTAAAATGTGGGGGTAATATAATGACACATCATTCAAAAAGAATGTTGTTAGAAAATAATTAACAGGAATTTTCAGTTGGAACACAATGAGACACATTGTTCATAAACAGCAGTGAGAATACTTCAGACAGACAAAAGAAAGTGGAAGGGAAGTTTGTAACCCAATGTCCCATATTGAGTATAGAAAGAATATGGGAGGATTTTTCAAAGTATATTTATCATTAATTTCTTAATTAATATATGCATACCAAAACCATAATATATCAGAAGTAATAAATCTTATGACATCTTGCATCTAGACAGGTAGTAGACAAAGGAATTTACAATGCTCAAAACCATGTGTGAGCAGCCTTTATGAATATTTTTCAGGGTTTATGCTATGCTGATGGAAGTCTTCTGTCCATAAAATAAGTCATTTTTCTTTTCTAGAAATTGTTCTCTTGTTAATCTTTTTTCTCAGAGTTTCATGTTATGTTTTAAACCTCTCAATGTCATGTGTAAACTGTAAATGAAGTTAATTTAAATGTCTCAAAAGTTTTGTTTTGACTGTAAGCAACGCAAAATGAAAAACCTCTTATAGGAAATGAATGGCTGGAATTTCTAGGGCAGTATGGTTGACTTTTGCTACATTTTACTACATTTGTCATCCCAAATCTACTATAGGATGAGCTGAAGTTCCTTTCTTTTTAAAATTATCCTTTCTGAAAACCTAGAAAATCAAGTTTGGCATGGTTTAATTCAGCTCAATATTTGAATTTTGTATTTCTCCCTCTCTTCCTTCTGGAGAGGGATAGATTGATAGAAAATGACATGCACTTTAATTGTATAATTACTACACATATATTCTTTGTTTTTCTTTCATGCAGAGTGACCGTCTTCTTATTAAAGGAGGAAGAATAGTCAATGATGATCATTCTTTTCATGCTGACATTTACATGGAGGATGGTCTTATAAAGTAAGTATAACGTTTCCAAAGCTTGTTAAAAAAACAATTGAAGAGAGAAATTCAGCAGTCTTTTGTTACCAGCTTCTGTTTGGGTTTTGTCTGAACATCCTACATCATCTACTGTTACTTCATACTTACTGGATTTAAACTCTCATATATTGAAGTATTCTTTGGTGAAGTGAACAGGGGCAAGTTTAATTTATGTCAGGATTATGACTTGTCATTCCATTATAAAGTGAAGGGGAATTTTTAAGTAAGGCTACAATATCTGATGTTTTTTAATCTGACTGCTGTCTATGTTTGCCAAGTCATAATAATCATTTATACTGATTAAAAGCTGTGGGTTTTTTTCTGATCTATAAATATATGTATTTAGGATTAAATCCCAATATCATTATGGAATGTTTTACATCTGAAGTCTATCATGTTTTTATGTAATTTATAAACTGCTGGTTTATTTAAAAAACATGTATATTGTTGTACCATCAGCAATATACCTTGTAATTTACAAATAATTTTTCAGTGCATCAAATATTGACATATTTGCCATCTAGTATTTAAAACATTCTTAAATGTTACCTTGGAAGTAAAAATTAGCATTTGAAAGTGGAGTTCATTGTGAACTGAAAATCAAAGTTGCTAATGGCATAATGTATTGGATCATTTAAAAAAAAACCCAGAATGGTCATAGAATTTCAGTTGAAGCAATTTCATCTAAACCGTATCTTCAAAAATTGGCTTCTATTGTAATACAGGTTTCTTACACTAATTGAATTATTTGAAAAAACTCTTTAAAAAAAGTAGCCTCATGTAAAATATAAGTCCATATTAAGAAATAATTTAATCTACCAAAATTCTATCATTTAAAACATACAAATTATAGTTAGTTTTGATATATTTTCAGCAAAATTCTTTGTTTCACAGAAAAACAAATTACAAAAAGGAAAATTGTATTTTTATTGCAAGATAGCATAGGGAATGCTGTTGTAGAAAATAGTGCATACTAATGTAAAGCAATACATATGCAGAATGATTGAATTTACTATCCTAATATTTAGTTGAGGATCATTAACCCTATAGAGAATTTTAGTAAAGTAATATCGTACTTGGATTGAGGATATTATAATTCATATCCCTACTCAGCTTTGAATGAATTGATTCTCCCTCTTTGTTTCACTTCACCTCACATCGAATATAAAGAAGGATTATGCAAATTAAATAGTCTATAGTAGCTTTTTCTCTGTATTGAGAAGTATTATGCTACTTGATATTGGACAGATCGTACACGAGTTATGACAGCAATCAGGATCAGAATTTCTGTTGCAAGTAATAAAAGCATAAAGCACAATCACAAAGTCACAAATCATAATCATGTGATTGCAGGGGTGCTGGGATAGCTGGAACAGCTAGAATCACCATTCGGTCAGCACTACTGTAACTTCAACAGTCACTGTTTGAATTGTCATTAACTGAGGACTACCTGTAAAGAAATAAGAATAAGGGACTAGAAACTCACTGCAGTCTTGGTCATGAGTTTCAGAAATTATAGCTTGCTGTTTGAGGTAGTATGCTGAGTGAGATTAACACTGTTTTGAGAGGCCACAGAAATTATTTAATTAGTTCAAGTATGATTGTATAATTTGTTGTATTATTTATTTCAATAGAAAAAAGGTGTTGAATTTTGAAGCAAGGAATTCTTATATTAGGCAACTTTCTAGAAAATGTAATATGCATATTTTAAAAATATTTTTCATAGTGATTTTATCTATATTTGATTATGACAGTTTTGCTATGTGGAGCCTTTATCAAGTCAGCTTATTTAATGAAATTTCATTGTGATTACCTGGGGCCCAATAAAAGCACTAGGGCTTATATTTTGGTGGTGTCTTATTTTTTTTCTATGTATGGGAGGTCCACTTCTTCTGCTTGTTTGCAGTGGGGTAGGAGGCCATGTGATGCCCCCACTGAGAAGCGGGGGGATGGAGCTGCCCCAAGCCCCCACTTAATTCAGGGTCCCCACAGTTAGGCCACCCACACCCCAACATTTGCCTCACTTCACGACAGCAGCCATTGGCCCACTTCTGCTTCCTTGCAGTCGCAACAGCGGGAGGTCGAGTGACGTGCCACAGCCACAAGGTGAGGTGAGCAGGTGGTGTGTACATCACGCACCAGCCTATCTCGGGGCCCCCGCAGCCAGGCCATCCATGCCCCGACACTTGCTTTGCCTCATAGCCACTGCATCAACACACCACTCAACCTCATGCTCCATTGCAGCCACAAGCAAGCAGAAGTGGGCCAGTGGCAGTGTGGGCTCCTGCTGCACATGGCTGCAAGGCAGGTGTCAGGATGTGGTTGGCCTGGCTGCGGGGGCCTTGAGATAAGCTGGTGTGAGGCATATGGGGCAGCTAAACCTCCCCAGCACAACCTCATGGCTATAAGAAACCAGATGGAATGGGCAGGCAGCAGAGCAGGTTCTTAAGTAGGGCTTATATTAGGTGCACATGTAAAAACATGCTAGGGCTTGATATGGCTTATTCTCCATAGTTGGTGGAGATAGCATCCAGGAATGGGTTAACTCCATCTTATCCAGTCGGACTGAGTCTGCAATCTTGAATGACATGCCGCCTCTAGTAGCTTCTCCCAGCTTTTAGACTCAGTGTATCCTAGGACAAGACATGTTTAAATTCTCTCCTCTAGAATTTATTCCTACAACCAATATTTTTCTTCAAACCTTCGAGGCTTGCTCCCTTTCTTTACATCAGGTTGAGCAGCCTCTGGTCTTCAGCCCTTGCGTGCTGAAGGCCGCATGGCCGCAGTTTGGACTCAGCCGGACCAGGGCAGCGACCATGAGGTCACTCCAGAACGCTGACCCTCGGACCGCAGGATTGACGGAGCAGTCCCAATGAGGCTTGGGGGCAAGGCGCACTATTTTCCATTCCACGGCCACAGCTCAAGCCTCCAACAACAGTGGTGGCCTTTTGTCTTCTCCAGCAGTGACAGGTGCCATTTTAAAAGGCTGCAAAGATGAGGTGGCACCATTTTATGACTTCAGCAGCCACTTCTCGATGGAGAGCCAGGTGAGAGCTTAAGCCCCTTTTGACAAGCCACTTAGTGGCTCCCTGCTTCTATCTTCGCTCCAGGAACTCCGCAATTAAAGGTACCAGTAACTTGGGAGTAAATTCCCTGCCTCGTGGTGTTCTCATCATGGCGGACCCCATTTTGGAGCCAGTTGCCACAACTAGCGAAGGCCCTCAGCCCTCCCCTCCTCCCGATGGGTCCATCACATGAACCTCTGGATCGAGGCCTGCCAGGAAGCGGGCTGCCCCCTCATTACGGTCCAGAGGGTATTCCTAAAAGGCCTCCAAAACCACAGAAAAGGCGGAAAGCTGGCACCAGAGAGCCCTGGACCGTGAATTTGCCAAGGCCCAGAGGGAAGCAGCCAGGAGGGCATCAGACCAACACTCCGTGGAGCAGGTCAGTCCACACCCCCTTTGAGGAGCTGCCCATCATCTGTGACAGTCCCCAGCAGGCTGAGATGTCTCCTGACAGAGGAGGATCTTTCCCTCTCAAACACTGAGGAGGGTGGGGAATTTCTAGGCTCTCCAGCATCCAGGCACCCGGCCTCTAGACATATCAGCCCCATCTCTGCAGCCTCCCTCAGGTCTGTGCCCCCTACAACCTGCAGAGTCACAGCCAACCAATATGGCAGCCATCATTACGAAGGCTATTAAGCAGGGAATTGCTTTGCGCTTGCAACAAAGGGCCTCTCTCCATTCTTCAGATAGAGCCAGCCCTAGAGAAACTAGGGAGTCCAGGGGTTTCTTAAACTGCTCTCACCCTCCTCCCTCAAGGTCTCTTGGTCAGACTTTCTTATCAAGCGCAGGGTCTCAGACCTATCAGGACAAAGGCCTAACCCCTGACCAACTTAACTTTGTCGGCCTCTTTCAGCCCTCCTTATTTAGATCCCTACTATTCAAAGCTAAGAAGGTGGCCAATATGGGATCTACCTGCCCAGGATGCCCCTTCAGGGTCAGGGGATTTAGCTAACCCTCTCTTTTACAAACCTGTGGTAGAAAAGGAGGTGTCCCTTCTCCCAACTTGTTCGAAGTCCATAGTATCCTCAGGGACTACCAGGCATCTCCTCTAATTCAGACAGTGGCAGACAGACGCCAGGAATAAGTGGAGGCTGGCTTCCACCCCCTTTTCAGGGGACCGACTCTTTGGAGTTCCCTTGGAACCCCTGCTAGTCAAATATAGGGACAAACATAAGATCTTGCCCTCCCTTTATAGGTGGCCTGAGACTCGCTCTTCCCCTTGTTACCGTCATTCACCCTTTTGAGAGACAGATGGGGGATTCAGCCTCCCCCGCCCACAACATCAGACACCCTTCAGATAGGGTCAGCAGCAGGACAAAGCTAGAAGCGGTCAACGATTCTCATCCAAGAAATCCTTCAGAGGTGTGGGAGGTCGTTGCTTCCAGTGACAAAAGTGACTGCCTGGAGAACCTTTCCATCAAGGGCCGATTAGCCTTCTTTGCCAACCGATGGGAGGAGATAATAACGGACGCCTGGTCAGGGAGACAGTGAAATGTGTCCTCTCCTAGAGTTTCTCTCCTACCCCTCCCCAAAGTTTTTCATAAGATGTCACGTGTCTCGGGATCATGACAAGAGGCTCCTTATGGACAGGCCATCCAGCATCTACTGGAGATCCTAGCGATCTAGCCTGTTCCATAGGGGCAGCAAGGACAAGGATTCTACTCTCTCCTGTTCATCGTCCCAAAGTCCTCAGGAGGCTGGAGGGCAATTCTCAATCTAAAATGCCGGAATATCACATTGTCTACTGGCGGTTCAAGATGCATTCCCTTCTGACCATCCTAGAGGGCATCTGGAGGGCGATTACCTCACATCCGTGGATCTCACAGGTTTACCTCCACGTTCCCATCCTCCCGGATCACAGGCAGTTTTTTCATTTCTTCTATGATGGGAGGCATTTTCAATACAGGGCCCTCCCCTTTGGCCTCTCATCATCCCCAGGGTGTTCATTAAGCTGTTAGCAGTAGCGGCCCATCTCTGGGCCAGACTGTGAGAATCCACTGCTATCAGGACGATATCCTGCTGCAATCCACATCAGCTGTCCAAGCGAACAGGGACCTAGGTGCTACCCTTCAGGCCCTCCAAGATCAGGGGTTTTCCATAAACCTCAAAAAAAGTCATCTCTCCCCCATGACGAGGCTTCTTCTTCCAGGGGCACTTATAAATACCACAGAGGGCATAGTATACCTGTCCCCAGAGTGACAGGCCAGTCTTTGGGACCTGGCGTACACTGTGAAGGTTTCGCAATCGTCCCATGGGCTCAGCTGCACAGCAGATGCCTCCAGTGGTTCCTCCTTCCGCATCAAAGGGCCCGCAGGAGCTGTTCATTAATCACAGTGCAGGTAACCAGGTCTCGGTGGGTGGGGGTGGTTGTCCCCGACCATCTCCAAAGGCTTGCTGTTCAAGAAACCGGACCACCTGACATTGATGACGGATGCCAGTCTTTTCGGCTGGGCAGCTCATTTACAATCGATGGTTCAGGGCCAGTGGTCCAAATTGGCCCTGCGCCACAGCATCAATTGGCTAGTCTGGCTGGCCCTCATTCATTTCAGGGACTTTGTTGCCAACACATACATCCTGGTCCTCATGGACAAAACGGCCACAAAGGTCCACATCAAAAGCCAAGGGAGGGACTCGTTCCAGATCCCTCATGCAGGGGTCTAGCTGGCCCTCATTCATTTCAGGGACTTTGTTGCCAACACATACATCCTGGTCCTCATGGACAAAACGGCCACAAAGGTCCACATCAAAAGCCAAGGGAGGGACTCGTTCCAGATCCCTCATGCAGGGGTCTGAGTTGCTGGGCCTCTGGGCAGAGACTCGTCTCCTGTGCATACAGGCAGAACACATCTCGGGGGTGTCCAATGTTCAAGTGGACTGATACTTCCAAACTTTTGCCCTGACTCATCACCTTGAAAGACGGTGACATACCCTTGATGTCAGAAGACTCTTTGAATCTATACCAAAAGGACAGCATCGATACATCATTCAGAGACCATGTTTGTATCCTTTCAGCCAGCCAGAATGGGCGGCAAAGCTTCTCCTTCTACTCTGGGTTGCTGAATACGAGCTTGTATATTGAAAGCCTACAAACTTCAATCTGTTCCGCCACCCAGAAATATCACGGCTCACTCCACCAGGAATGTGGCCGCTTCAGCGGCGTGTGCAACACAGGCCTCACTGGAAGATGTCTGTAGGGCGGTTACCTGGGCTGCTCTGTCGCTATTTATCTGTCATTACAGGTTGGATAGTTATGCATCATCGGATGCTGGTTTCAGCTGGTGAGTCTTATAACCAGTTCACATGGACCAATGGACTATGGCCCTGATGACCCACCTGTGAGGACAGCACAGGCTTTGGCATGTCCCATTCCTGGATGCTATCTCCACCAACTATGGAGAATGGATGTTGGTCTTACCTGAGATGCCCGTTCTCAGGACGGTGGAGAGAGCATCCAGCCTCACCCAGTTAGGTGTCCAGTCCTCAGTCCCAGAAGAGTTTTTTCTTCACCATCACATGTTTGTCTGCCGCAACACCTTCGTCAAAATCTGGGAGGAGCTACTAGAGGAGGCACGACATTCAAGATTGCATACTCAGTCCAATTGGATAACAGACAGAGTTAATCCATTCCTGGATGTTATCTCCACTTCCCTGAGAACAGGTGTCTCAGTTAAGACCAACACCCATTTTCTGGGAAACAGGGTATTATTTTGTTGTAGGAAATTGCTTCTGTGTACACTGTTGTATGTTGTGCTATTATCCCAAGACTTTTCAGTGTGGTGGATTGGCTCTAAATGAAGTTTGTTTAGCATCCTCCTATTTATGAAAAGCAGAGTTTTGCCAGTTCTCCCTCCCTCTTTAGACTTCAATAGTACTTGCAACCCGGTCTTCTAAACACACTTGCAAGGGATGTAGAGAAATGCAAAGGAGGGAAGAATCTGAAAGTGAGGAAGAGCACTTAACAGAGTGCAGGATTTTATGTTTGAAGCTCTCAGTGGCCCTTAGGCATAGCCCTGTCTTGCTGGGTATACTTCGGGATTGTTGCTATTCCTTTCCCCATCAATAAGAGGGGGAAGCCACATTTGGACCCAACCAGTTTTCATGGCTAAGGTGGGACTTGAACTCACTGACTCCCACTCTCTAGCCTAGTGGTTAAGACACTAGGCTAGAGTGTGGGAGTCAGTGAGTTCAAGTCCCACCTTAGCCATGAAAGCTGGTTGGGTAATCTTGAGCTAGTCACAGTCTCTCAGCCTAAGCCACCTCACTTTTGTTACTGTGGGGAAAATAGAACTAAGCTGTGTTGGGTATATTTGCTGCCTTGAGTTATTTGTAATAATAAAGGCAGATACAAGCAAATAAATAAAATAAGGGAAAACAATATAGAAAAAAATGATGAATTAAGAGGTAAACCGACAGCAGTTGCAGTATTAAAAATTGCTTACTGTTTTTCTCCATAAGATGAAACGAAACATTGAATACTTGTATTTTTAATGTTTTTGAAAATCCACTGGTAAGTTTTATTCACATAGCTACTTGAGCTTGAAGACAGAAAGCACAGATTCAAAAACATTATCTTTCAAAAGCTATTTATAATTCAGATTCTAGAAAAACTGAAATTAAATCAGAAAAACATCAACTGCCAACAGGCTTTAACTCATATCAGTTCTATAGTTCAAATCTTGTTCCCACCTGTTTGCTGAAACAGACTGACAACCAGTGGCTTCTCAAAGGGAGAAGCAATTGGCATTTGTATTGCTTTTATAATGCATGTCAAGACATCTATCTGACTTAGTCCTTCTAACCTTCTTGAAGGTTACTTACCTTACTTACTTATCTGCTTTCACAACTTTGCAGTTTACGAAGATCCGAAGCAAACTATTCCATAATGTTTTTCCCTGTTGCTTTTCCATTGGACATAAGAAGCATAAGAAAAGCTTTGTATCTACTGATTTTGTTGAGTCTCAACATAACATATAACATTATTGTTGCGATATACAGAACACCTCTGATAAAAATACAGTTTATATATTTATTTAATAAAGTACATTTTTTTTCTTGAAGAGACACACATTGTTTGCAGAATAAAGCATGAATAAAATACCTTTGAGCTTCTACAAAGTAATAATTTTATGTATTCATTCATTCATTGCTTTAGCAAACAAATGTATAAAGCTGTCCATCTCAGATCAGGGATTCTGGGCGATTGTATGATTATTAAATAAAATCATGACCGGCATTTAAAAATAAAAAAGTTAACATTAAAAAGCAAAAAAATAATTAAACATGAAATATATACAACCCATCCACCCCCGGCAAAGAGAAAATGAAAATATTCCCTCAATTATGGAACCATCTAGGCCAGTCACTGGTTCCCTGGGACTCCCAGGCCTGATGACATAATAAAATATTGAGGGACTTCCAAGGCCATCCAAGAGGCTAATTTAATTTTGATGGGGAGGATGTTCGATAGGATGAGCACAGGGTCATGAAGGCCCACCCTCTGAGACCCTCCAAATATAGGTCCCTGGCAGATAGTCCAAAGCACGCCTTCTCTGCCAGAACTAACAGGATGCCAGTAAAGGAGAATATTTGTGGCTCAGAATTGAAGAGCGCACCAAGGATTCCTAATGAGATGGGCTGATATAATCAGGGAGAGGTGGGATTCAGATAACCTGTTTCCAAAATTGAATCTCTATCAAGAAACTTGAAAGTTCGTTGTTTTAACGTTACCAGTATTAGATTTTTATTTCTGTTAATGGAGTCATGAATATGTTTTATATTTTGAATTTTTTATGTTTTTGTAAGCTGCCTTGTGAGTTTACACAAACAGTTGGGGTGTGCATTTAATAATAAATTAAAAATAAATATTTGAATGATACAAACTGATGCAAATAATAAATACCTGAGAAAAGGACGCTTAAATCCTATGGAGGGTTTTCGTTTTTCATTATAAATGGATGTTCCTATTCTAACTATTTTGATTTTTTTTTTTTCAATCAGGCAAATTGGTGACAACTTAATAGTTCCTGGAGGAGTGAAGATTATAGAAGCCAATGGGAGGATGGTTATCCCTGGTGGAATTGATGTCCACACTCACTTGCAGATGCCCTACAAAGGAATGACAGCTGTGGATGACTTCTTCCAGGGGACAAAGGCAGCCCTGGCGGGTGGGACTACCATGATCAGTAAGTGCAAGGAGGATTTTTCTATCCATTTTCAATGTTGCTAAATAGTACTCCTGTTTTATTATTAGTAATATGCAAGCTAAATTTCTGGCATATAATATGCACCTGTAACGCTTTTTAGGATCTTGTGCACTTTCTCCATGGGAAAGAATTTTCTGAAAACTACTTTAGAAGACTAGGAACTGGACATTATCTTCAGTTGTTAGAATATTCAGTCATCTATGTGGCCATCCTTTAGAATAAACTGTGGCTTCCCCCCATATATTTTACATAATACATTGTAATATATACTTTATATATATAATGTATGTGTGTATGTATGTATATGCACAACGTAATGACTAGATTTAGTACCATTTATATAGGAAGCCGCAACTGTTTCACCAAAATGCATCATCTCTGTATAAGCTCTCAGAATTTTCATATGCAGTTTTACAATTGGCTTACTTGCAAGTGCTGCAGTTTTCATGTTATTTTGATTAAATATTTTTAAAAAGTATTAAAAAGTATGTATACTCCTATTGGTAAATAGCTGGAATCAATTTTTCATACCTAAAATCTTCAGCTTATCTGCAAGTATAAAGTTCATTCAGAGAAATGGAAGACAAGTGGAATGTACAATACAAATGCTATAGAATGCTTAGTCTTTCTGAGATGTTTGGTATCCTCATCTCCTCCATATGTTTTATGACCTGAATTTCTAGGTTGGAAAAAACTGATTTGGAATACTTGAATTTTTGTGCTTGAAAAGTGAGATATTTGCATATTTTGGTTAAAATCTATAAGGAAAACCTTAAATAGTTCAGAATAGCTAATAAATGTTTCTGCCCATGCCTAGATTTAAGCTGCTATAGTCCTTAACAAATAGTAAATGCCTGCAGAAAGAAATAGGCACTTGGCCAAATATGTCTCAGAACAAACAGAGCAAACTAAAATGGAAGATAAATTCTTGACTCACACTTTAAGTCATTTTAACACCATTGAAGTCTAGTCCACAGCTTAGCCTTTTTGCTGAAGTCTTTGGATTTACTGCATTTAAAAAAATCAGGATAAATTTCAATTATAAACAGTTAATGCAATAGTTTCCTTCTTGGTTTGCCATTTCTAATGCTTGTTGAAGGTGTTTGCCATATGAAAAGTTTGAAATGAAAAGTGAAGATTACACCAATCACAGCAAAAAGTGTTTAGATTGCATCTTATGAAGCTACACATACTTTTTTAAATGGGTAATTGTAGAGGATAGAGAGGCTGGAATCTCAACAAAAATGTATTAGAAGCATCTAGAATATTTCTAATATTAAATTAGGGCCTTATTTTTTTAATCCCTGTTCAAGAAATTAATTTTATGTGAGAGATTACAAGGAATAAGATATATTGTTGGCTCATTTGCTGCATAAAAGCTAATAAATATGAAAAATGCAAAGTTTATTCTGCACGGTTGTAATATGTTTCTAACTTCAAATATTTTCCCCTTTATTAGATTAATGAATTAATGAGTTTCACTGAATTGACCTAAACATTTTTTTATACAAGAATGAGGACTAAAATAATACCTCTTCTGTTCTTCAGACTGCAAAAGCAATATTCTAAATTAGACACTGAAGCCATAAGATTTTAATTAGCTGATCTCTGAAGTATTTAGGTTTTTTTTAACCCTTTAGCCAGACAGAGTATTTTAATCATTGTGAGTAACGATGTTTCACAATGAATGGACATTTGATTTGGGATACTGAGGACATAATTTAGCAGACAAACTGGGGAAGAAAGGACATCTGTTCTTGATTCTCTGGTAGAGCTTATTCTTTTTCACAGTTGACCATGTTGTACCTGAAACTGAATCAAGCCTGGTAGAAGCTTTTGAGAAATGGAGAGAATGGGGTGATGGGAAGGCTTGCTGTGACTACTCCTTGCATGTGGACATCACCCACTGGAATGACAGCGTCAAGCAGGAAGTGCAGACACTCATCAAAGAGAAAGGTATGTTAGTTCCAAGATCTGTTCTTGGCTTTTCTCATTCTAATTGCTATTCTGCTTAATTGTTATTTATTAGTATGCATGTGTATGCAAAATAGCTCTTGCAACATTTTTTTTAGCTCCTTATTTGTCATTCTTCAAGTATCTTCAGTTCTTTGTAACAAGAGTTAAAATACTGTTCTGGATGGGTGACTTGGAGCCCAAAAGCTTGCAATTCAGATTTAGTTGCAATTAATGCAGTTTCTTCATTTTAAAAATGAAAGCTATTTTTCACAGTGATTTTAGCTTCATAGTATATGAAGTGTAAAAAATTATTTACAAAGAGCAATATCAATTATTTAGCACTGCAGACGCATGATCCATTCCAAATTTTGATTTTGATCCAAATAATGATCCCAAATCACTATATCTTTTCATAAGCAACTTTGTACATGGTAGCCATAAGGGTTCCCCCCTTTGGGTTATTAAAAATTTAATTTACTGATTAACTGACCTATTGGCTATTTTTTAATAGTTGATTTGCTGTCAGTGAATTCTAAAGTTTATTTTAAATTACAATTCCTGGCTTACCTGGAATTACTACACCGGAAACTATTATGTCTGTTTTACCTCCTCCCTTATTATTGAGGAGAACAGAACTGAGAATATACAGTATAGACTCAATGCTTTGGAAAACATCCAATCTGGTTCTTTACCTATAATACACCCATCACCATTGATTTTTCTCTTTTCTTCCCCTTTCCCAGCATTATGAACTTCTCAAAGGAATAGATTCTTTGCATAAACATAAATTATAGTTCACCATCCTCGTCATAGGGGGTTATTTCTATAATCTTATGAGAGATAATAAATGAAGAAGCAGTGAATTGCACACCATCCTGGTTGTTTTCCAGAGTGTGGACAAGACATTTCATTATATTTAAGATATTTTTGCAAAAGACTTCCATTGTACTCTGTGTAATAAATATTTTTGTATTACTTCTTTGCCAATACTTGTGTTGCATAATCTTTCCTTACTTTAGGAGTTAACTCTTTCCTGGTTTACATGGCCTATAAGGATTTGTACCAGATGTCAAACACAGAGGTAAGAAATGGGTTATTGTACTCTGTATAAAAAAAATTGAACCTTTGTCTGATAAAAAATTATTCAGAGTTTTAGTGCATTTTAATTTGGAAGGGTGTATGTTATCTTAGTGAACCCAATTAACATTAAAAACAAGACAAATAGCATTAGAATAGAACTCACGCTATAATATGTATAATCCTGGAACACCCATGAGAGGTATTTAACCACACTTGATTAAAAACAGATCTATTACTGGCTATTAGAAATCATACTCCTATATTCAAAGGCAGCATATCTTTATCAGAGGGTGATAGCTCCAGTTATTTAACTTTCCTTAATAAAAATATGATGCAGGCCAAAATTATTTTGTTGTTTTCCCAAGCCATCCAATTAAAATCTGTAAGATAGAATTTTAAATATTTAATAGGCAGGTTTCTGGCCATATAACAAGAATGAGCTGTAAGTTGTAATCACAGATACTTCTACCTTCAGTGGAAAAAGTGCAGTCTCAGAAGATGAGTTTTGATGATAATTTGCAGTGTTATATGGTTATTTACATTTTGTAAATAACTTTAAACTTTTTAAAAAAGCACTTGATAAGTATAGTAAATCATAAAAGAAGATCAACCCTCAAGTTCCCTTCATTGGTTAAGAAAAGTAGGAACAGAAAACAGGTTCCAAAATTGGTTTCAAGAACCAATTTTAAGTAAGATTATTGGGTTTTGAGTGTCAATCCATGCCCTGTTTAAAACAAATTGTAACCCCAATGATTTAATCAGGTTGTTATTAAATTTTGTATGTTTTTCAGAGCATCTAATTATGAAGCAGTTGCTGCACATAATACAATTGCAATTAGAAATTATAAACCTTAGTCAGTAGTGCATTGGATAAACATCAATTTCTTTTTTTTATTACTAATAGGTATTGAATGGTTAATTTATTAAAAGCCCATAATTTTAACAAAATGTGTTCATTTGAGACATTACGGGACACAGATAAATCTTCAGTCCCTTAATACTATCTTTCTTTTTTTTTATAACAGATTTTTTAAATTATTTTTTCCCTTCTACAACACCTTACAGTCATTACATCAACATTGTTGTGTCATCATACTTGTACATGTATATAATATTTCACTTCTATATTTACACACTTTATACACAGTTCTATTTATATTTATATATGTTGTTTTTGGCTTAATTAATTTTATTCCTGTTTTGTAGCCATTTGTACCAATTGTTCCAAATTTCATAATATTCCGACTCTTCTTTATCTTTTAATTTCAGTGTTAATTTGTCCATCTCTGCATAATCCAAAGTTTTTTTTATCACTAATTCATCCGAAGGGGTATTATTTTGTTTCCAGCATTGGACAAATGCTATTCTAGCTGTGGTTAGCAGACGTGTTAATATGTACTTAATTTTCTTTGTATATTTCCCTTTGATTATTCGCAGTAGAAAGATTTCGGGTTTGTATTTTAGCTGTTCCAATACTGACTTTCTTATTGCATCCTGTTTTTCAGCTGTACGAAATATTTAGTTTCTTAGGAGAACTTGGTGCAGTAGCTCAGGTTCACGCTGAAAATGGGGACATAATTGCACAGGTAATGTTCTGCCTTTTCTTGACCAAATAAAAGCAAGCAAGCACGTACACAATTGATATGTGGTTTCTGTGAATTTTATGCACTAATGCTGCATTTTGCTACACCATATGAAATAAATAAACATTGAAGCAACACTATAAAGATATACATTGAAATATTGTACTGTGTGACAAGAATACCTTATGACACATCGCATGGGTAGCCCTCAAATTAACTGTTTGCTTAGTGACTGTTCAAAGTTACGACAACATTGAAAAAAGTAGCTTACAACCAATCCTCGCACTTAACAATCACAGCATCCTGTCAGTCCCATAATCAAAATTCGGGCCCTTAGCAACCAACATGTATTTACAGTGATTTCAGCATCCTGGAGTCTTTGTTTGCCATTTGTGATCTTCCCACAGCAGAGTCAAAGAGGGAAGCCAGAGTTACTTTACTTAATAACAACTGCAGTGATTCACTTAATCAACATGGCAAACAAGGCTGTAAAATTTGGTGTGACTCACTTAACAGCCGCCTTGCTTAGCAGTGAAAATTGTGGTCGGAAATCAAGGGCCGCCTGAATAGATTTATTTGATAAGTCAAGTGAGTCCTTCGATCGCAGTTGGACAATATAAATGCTTGAGTTGTCCAGCATGCTTAGTCTTAATTTTGTATCAGTTCAGCTTCAAATAACCTTGTTTCGATATGTTAATATTTTAGCCCTGTCCACTTCCTAGATACACAAGCTTGAACATCTCCAGAGTTTTCAATTACAGGTAGACCTTGACTACCACAGTTAATTTAGTGACTGTTCAAAGTTATAATGGAATTGAAAAAGTGACTTTATTCAAAAATAACTTATGGAACATTTATGACTGTTGCAGCATCCCTGTGATCAAAATTTGGATGCTTGGCAACCGATTTATATTTATGACAGTTGCAGTGACCTGAGGTCACGCAATCACCTTCTGTGACCTTCTGACAAGCAAAGTCAATGGGAAGCCAGATTCACTTAATAACCATATTACTAACTTAACAATTTCAGTGATTCACTTAACAACTTTGGCAAGAAAAATTGTAAAATAGGGCAAAATTCACTTAACAAATGTTTCACTTAACAACAGATATGTTGTTATAAGTCGAGGGCTACCCATATTAATTATTTGAAATCTTTGTTTCTATACTTCAGTCACACTTTTAATGTTGCATTTACATAATAATTTCCTAAAAGCTAATTTGTACAAAAACAAAACATAGAAAATGCTACCTATGTAAATCATTTTTTCAACTTTCCTAATTAAATGTTTAAAAGTTATACTAAGAGAAAGGTAGGTGTAAAGCATTTGTTTTAAATTATTCACAATACATTTAGTAATTAAATTAACAATTAAATCAAGAAATAATGAAACTTGTTTCTGATTCAGGTCTCATTGTTGTTCTATTCTTTAGGAGCAAGCTAGGATGTTGGAGATGGGAATAACTGGCCCGGAGGGTCATGTGCTAAGTAGACCAGAAGAGGTAATGCTGATGAATGAAAAATTGTAGTTTATACAATTAATTGGGAATTATACACTCTATACACATGCATTTTTAAATACAAATACGAATCCACAAAGAAATAAAATTTATTGTTTAACAATAATAGTTTAATTAGGAAATTAAGAGGATGTTAAACGATAAGATACTTTTACTATTGATTTTAAAAGAAACTACTCCAATCATTTTGGTACAGTGTTGTACAGTTTCTCTTCTTGCTAAACATTTCTAGCTAACATTGAAGATTTGGAGGAAAGGGGAAGAATGAAAATTTAAATCATTTTCTCAGTTATCTCAGATTTATGTGGTACTGTTGCCATTTTAGGGATGCTGAATCTCTGGAGTAGCATAATTATGCCTTTATCAAATCTTATCTGTGAAACAATTATATTAATTAGCAAATATCTTTGTTAGTAAAGAGACTGATGGTATATAAGAGGTGGTTTTTGAAATTCAGTCATCACCTAATAATAGTCATGTAGAAGATCCACACTTTTGCTTGTGAGAAATGCTACACAAAATATTATTGTACATTCTTGGGTACATTTAAGATGCTAGGTGAAAGACACATTGTAATAAGTAATTGGAAATTAGGGTTGAACATTTTTTTTCAATGCCTATCTGAATTAAAACCTAAGAAGGACACAAAAAACATAGGGTAGAAAAATAACCTGCATTTCAGCACAGGTGGTTTGTAAGGTTTTTTTTATAGATATATAAAAAGCAAACATGTCACTGATTTAAATAACTAGGCCACATGATGATGTCACAGCAGACTGCTGTGCTATTATGTTCTGCTTAATAAAACAATTGCAGTCATAGCATTCCACTGTGTTGCCTCAGTTGACTGATAACCATAAAACCACTTAGAATTGTTTCATCAAAGTATTGCTTTCCATATGACCAATTTGGGTGTCATGCTATGATTCTCTTTTTTTTTTTTTGGCATTTCTATGTTGCCAGTTGATATGAGAGAGACAGTTTGATGTAATGATTAAGGCATCAGGCTAGAAACTGGGAGACTGTGAGTTCTAGTGGTGCCTTAGGCACAAAGCCAATTGAGTGACCTTGAGGCCAGACCTTTTTTAGCTTAGGAAATAGGCAATGACAAACCACCTCTGAAATATTGACAAGAAAGCTTCACAGATTTGTCCAGACAATTGCCCGAAGTCAACACTGATTTGAAGATGACATGCAGACACACATTGATGCACACATGCACAATACAAACATATTATAGTTGAAATGAACATTGTTGTGATAAATCACAATAAAAATATTCCCCCAAAAAACCATATATATCATAAATTTCCCTCCTAGGGAACATGCTGCCTAGGCAGCATGTTCAAATAGCCTTCATCAATGGAATTCCATACTTTTGAAGAGTTTATATGATACAATACTTCTCAACAGAAAGATGCTGAATTCAGTTTCTCAGCTCTATGGTGCAATATATTCAGAATCAAAATAGTACATGTAAATATGATTTTCTTGGCAAAGCCTTTTACGTTCAATATGAAATGTTTCTAGGATACAGGGACTGTGTTAGGAAAGGAAACCAAGTTTTTGAGTTCATACTTCAAGAGAGAAAAACACAGTCTTCATATACAGCTGCCTGAGCTATAACCTAAACTTTTTAATAGCCCCACATTTTTGGAGCCTTGAATAATTTGTGTGTTTAGGACAGTGTCCTTTCAGGATACTCTTCGTTTGTTTTTCCCCTTTCCTGTGTAACAGTATTTAGCCCGTTCTGCTAAATACTTGGACAGCCAGAAGGCAATTTCCATTGAAGTCAGGCTGACTAGTCAATGATGTAATGTTCCAAAGTTAGCTTACATGATGAAGTGTTGAAAGTTCTAGCAGTACAGACCAACTATGTCAGGGAAAGCCAAAGTGGCCAACAGGCTCACAGGAAAGGTAGAAAAACCCTTACAATCGCAACAGATAAAAACACCCAGGTGCAAATATTTCCCCAGTCTCTGACAGAACAATAATCAAGATACATAATTTATTAGTGCAGAAGTGTTTTAATCCAGATTTTTCCAGGTTAATAATTATAGCAGTGGGAGTTTAGCATTTTGGTCTTCATCATCTTGGCAAAGACTGTTTAAAAATAATTACTTGTTAGAATGAAATGTGTGCCCAGTAGAGAAGTAAGAGCCGAGGTGGCGCAGTGGTTAGGGTGCAGTACTGCAGGCCACTTCAGCTGACTGTTATCTGCAGTTCAGCGGTTCTAATCTCACCGGCTCAAGGTTGACTCAGCCTTCCATCCTTCCGAGGTGGGTGAAATGAGGACCCAGACTGTGGGGGCGATATGCTGACTCTGTAAACCCCTTAGAGAGGGCTAAAAGCCCTATGAAGCGGTATATAAGTCTAACTGCTATTGCTATTGCTAAGTATTAACATAGTAAAAAGATGTTCGAAAGAAAAGCAATCATTAATTTGTTCTGTTATATTAAAGATCAATTAATATTATTCCAATTGGTCAAGGCTTACATTTATAATACCTCTTTTATTCTTCATACTGTTTTTCATATATAAACCTATGTCCATCACTTAATCTCTAAAAGATAAGCAACCTTATGGAGAATGCTGGTGGGGGAAAGTAATAAGCAAAATAAATTAAAAAGCAGAAGATAAGAGGACATGAAAGAAAAATCTAAAACCATCAACCTCACTAACTATACCTGTCTGTACCTTTCCATCTCCTTGTTCCACCATGTCTGTAGGCCAATATACATAAGATCATTTGCTTGTTCATAATTTATGTATAACTTGTATTCCATTTTCTGTGATGCTATAATGTTTAAATACTTTCTCATCATTATGTCATACAGTCAGCCTAAAATACTCTACAGTTAATTTTGGTTTTCAGATTACATAACATTTTCTGCAGAAGGGGTCAAATGTTTCTATCTCCTAACAACACTTTGTTAAGAGAAACCTTTCTGGTACATTTAGCCATATGTAAGCCATATGTTGTTTCTTGTCCCAGTATGCAACTATATACTGAACATTCAATTTATTCTCAGCTGTGTTTTGCTTCCATTGTGGATTGCTCTGTTGCATACAATAGCCAACCTTCAACTCCATATTTATACAAATCGTTCCATAATTCAAGCCCATTCACTTTATTGTGCAATTTCTCTAAACATAATAAACTTTTCACCTTCATAAATGTTTCACTGCTTTCCCAGATTTAAATAGCTAGTAGTTCTATGGACCCATGTTTTCTCCATCCAACAAACTCATTTAATTACTCTGTAACACATTCAAGATCCATACAGCATACAATTCATACAATTATGTAAAAATATAGTGTCACCTTGAAAGCCAAAATCTTCTGCTGTATATAGTAATGCATTGTGTTTGTATTACAAAATGCACAGATGGTTGTAAACCAAGGTAGTGCCAGATTTATGGAGAAAATGAAACACTCAGTACAGATAGATACTGTGATAGAAAAAATTTGGACCTGTGTTTTTCATGTCTGCTTTATATACAGATTATACATTATGGGTGATTTTGGAGGTCTTTTTTAATGTTCTTGAAAACAAAACCTTATGAACTAAAATGAATTCATTGTGTCCTATGAGCGTATTTATCCTATATGAATGTGTATGAACTCGCTAACCTCTTTTTCAGTTGGAGGCTGAAGCTGTCTTCCGTGCCATCACCATTGCCAGCCAGACCAACTGCCCCTTATATGTGACTAAAGTGATGAGCAAGAGTGCAGCTGATCTGATATCACAAGCCCGGAAAAAAGGTACGTTGTTTCAGCGTTGTATCTTCAACTCTGTCTTATTTTCTGGCTCATCAGAACTTGCACTCAACCTGATAGCCCAAAATGCACCCTGAATTAAGTGCGCATTGCCCATTCTATAGAACAGGAGCATAGATAAAGCGAGAAAGAACATCTCTGAAATTGTTCAAAGGATGCAAAAACTTTTCATAATCTTGGAAGCTGCTGAGCATTAAGAAGTAAGTAAGAACTGAGAAAAACGACTGTATTTGGAGGAGTATTAAGTTGGTTAAGAAAGAATACGGTAAAGTCACTTTTGTAAGTCTTAGTTCCAGTTACATTTTTATTTGTGAAGTTCCCAGATGTATCTAGTTACCTGGCACAGAATGTTCAACTTAGCAAGTCTCATGCTAAGAGTATTCCTTTTTACTTTAAAACAGTCTGTAACTCATTCTCTTTAAAAGCGAAAAATTATCTGATCTGGGTTTAAAAGCAAACTGGAAGACATATCAATTTTTAAGCCCAGGTGCTTTGTCCTTGGCTTTGAAATCTGGTTGCCATGGTTTGGATCAACAGAACCAAAGGAGCCATTAGAAGTAAGTGATTGCTGCCTTTAAAAAATATATATGTTATCTGGTTTCTTGCTCCCTTCTCTATAATGCATGTTCTTTGTTCTTTTTTTTTCTCCCCCCCCCCTCCCCATGACAATCACCAGGCAATGTTGTGTTTGGTGAGCCAATCACAGCCAGTCTTGGAACAGATGGAACCCATTACTGGAGTAAGAACTGGGCAAAGGCTGCTGCATTTGTGACTTCCCCACCTCTAAGTCCAGATCCAACAACCCCAGATTACATCAACTCCTTATTGGCCAGGTTGGTAATGGCAAGGAAAGGGAAATTCCTCTTTTTGCTACCTTTCTTTAAAAATTTTTAAAGTAAAATGTATTGCTGCCTAGAGTTTGGCAATAGCATAGACACAGAATTCCCTGATTACAAAGCTGTATATTTAGATATGAAAGAGTAATATAATACATCTAAAATGGAGGACAATGGTGAGCCCTACAATAATCTATTAATGGGAAAGAATTGTTTTGGATTTGGTCTTCAAGAATTGACAGCCATTTTCCCTTCGCAACAACCTCCTTAACAATTATTATGTAATGTGAGTTATACTGAGACAGAGTAACTAATCCAAAGTCACCCAGTGAAGTTCCTTTGTTAAAAATGGATTTGATCCCATGTCTCTCCAGTTGCAGTCCAGCACTTTATATAACCAAAAAGCAAAATAAACCAATAGTTAGAACAGAATAATATTTAACTGAAATACATTCTGGCACAGGATTAAATGGGCATTCTTTGAACAGAGCTAAAACTGACTATCATAGTAAAAATAGCCAGTCTGGTAATAGGAATTACACATGGAACCTTGGCCATGGTTACTTGGGAACCATGGAGACATTTTATGTATTCCTGCGTCTGAGTGAGTTCTATGCGTAGTTTTGCTAATACATTTTATCTAGATAATGCACATGAAGTAAGCTACATCTGTTTCTGATAAGTACTCTGTTGTTCTGTTTTGATACAGCCCTCTGGAGGTTTGTATGACAGAAATCTTTTCTTCTGTTTATATTTAGTAAAATGGTATAACTAACACAGATTTCTCTGTGCAGGA
This sequence comes from Thamnophis elegans, assembly GCF_009769535.1. Classification (NCBI taxonomy): domain Eukaryota; kingdom Metazoa; phylum Chordata; class Lepidosauria; order Squamata; family Natricidae; genus Thamnophis; species Thamnophis elegans. Next base: position 79,539,122 of record NC_045542.1, read on the forward strand.
AAACGTATTTGGTACCAAATTATTAAGAGAAGATTAAGATTATTGTTGAGTTAAAATTTTGGTTTAGAGATCCAGACTTAATCATCCCTTTGATTCAGAAAAATAAGACAAACAGTTCATCTGGAAGCCAAAGATTTTCTATATTTTCCTGTTGTTTAGACAAGGCTTTAAGGATTTCTCCCTTTCTTAATTATAGTACATCCTTTCAGTTCTTGATTCCCTGGCACCTAACAGATGTCAGGAAACGGAAAGTTTCCATAAAAATCTGTGCACAACTCTTTAAGTCCATTACTACTATTTTTTGCTGCCCCCTACTGTCAATAAAGATAATACTTAGACACTTAGTATTACTTGGTTTTTAAAGAAATACATGGATTTTTAAACTGAGTGATGAATTAAAGTCTTGCTTTTCTACTGTGTTCTCTGTAATCCACATATATGGAATTCTATGGCTATACAGAATTCAGTATGTTTGGTTAGAACCTCACCACCTTCGTTTTCATATGTACTTTCACAAATCATTTCAGTTTTTCTTTGATCTCCACAGTGGTAGTGCATTACAGTGTCTCCGAAATACTCCTTTTGTCATCCTTCCCCTCCCCTTAATTTTCCTAAACATACTTTCAACTTTGAAGTTGAACTTTTGCAAATGATCTTGACTGTACTGCTTTGAAGATTCTCTTTTCCAGATGCAATGTTGTGAGGCCAAGTTTGCATGCTCTGATGGACACAGTTATACCTTTAGGGATTAGAAGCATGCTGTGGATACCTCAAAGAGATTAGTAGCAGTTGACTCAGATGTTTTTTTGCTTTCTCCATGCGTTTGTGTCTTTCTTTTGTCATGTGTTTGTCACAATCACAGAGGGACATTTCCATTATTTCAAAAGCTACCGTTCTCAATTCTCTAATTCACTGTCTCTGCTGAATCATATGCTGCTTCCATAACATTTCCAGCAGGAGATAAGTGGAAGACATTTGAACTGGCTTCCCATATAACAAGCTTTCTGTTGAGTTCTATTCAGGTACTTCACTGTTCCCAAGAAAAATAAACATACCAGATACATTTGAACTCGCATTACTTGAGTTCTTTCCAGACCTCTTTCTGTTTGGGATCATCACATTTGCTATAGTTTGTGAATTATACTTAAAGATCTATGGTTTGCCTCTGCTGATTTGTATAATGCTGATTTTCACATCTTTATCATACCATATCATATACCAGTGATGGCGAACCTATGGCACGTGTGCCACAGGTGCCATGTGGAGCCATTTGTCAGGGCAAGCACGTTGGCCAGCTGAGTTCACCCTTTTTAAAAGCCATTTTTCGCCAGGAGCCTGCGGAGGGCGAAAAGAGCCCGCCGCCGCCCCCGGAGGCCCTCCAGAGGCTTCATGAGCTTCCTTGAAGCCTCCGGAGCGCAAAAAGCCGGCCCTATGGGCAAACCAGAAATTCAGGAACAGACTTGCGGTTTGCTCGGAGGGTCGTTTCGACTGCTCTGAAGGCTTCCGGAGCACTCAAAACGACCCTCCGAGCAAACCGGAAGTGACTTCCGATTTGCTCGGAGGGTCATTTTGACTGCTCTGGAGGCTTCAGGGAAGCCTCCTGAAAGTTCCTAAAGCCTCTGGAGGGCTTCCGGGGGGGGGGGCAGGGGGCTGTTTTCACCTTCCCCAAGCTCCTATAAAGCCTCTGGAGCCTGGGGAGGGTGAAAAAAGCATGCAAAAAATGGGCAGGAGCACCTGTAGTGCATGCATGCACACTAGGGGGGGGGGTGTCGTGCATTGTATTATGTGTGTGGCACGTCCACACACGACCCCTCATGCGCTCTCCCCACTTATGGCATGTGAGCCAAAAAAGGTTTGCCATCGCTGTCATATACCAATGCCAATACTTCTACTTTATTGTGCACTGTTCTGTTTATCTTTTGCTCTTCAATCCCACAATGGCTTCCGCAAATGTATGTCCACAGTAATGCCATGTCTACACTTGAAGGGAGCCATCCTATAATCATCTTGGAGTGCTTATACTTGGGTCATCCTGTTAGGGACCTTCCCAGGTGTATTCTTGACCTGCTACCGGTATCTATGGAATGCCATTCTTTGACCAAATTTAATGTCAAATACAGTATTTCAACTCCAAAACCATCCTTATTTCTGAATCTCCTTCAAAATTCTCTTTGGCACTGGGGATTTAAATAGCAACTCTGATCAAAAGGTTCCAAGTAGATCTCACTTATCATTGCTTGGGATAAGCATAGGGGATTGTAGGAGAGGTAAAATTAGAAAAACTCTAGTTCTTTATCTGCAAATTAATAGCAGATATAAGGACAGAAGGGGTTAAACACAATTCTAATTGGCAGAGATCAGATGAGGAAACTATTATGGTTGTCCTCCTTTGCAGGGGGGATAGCCTGCATTGAAAAGGTATGTGTCACATCAGTTCTGCTTCCCACTTGACCATATTTCCTGTGAGAAACTATTGCCAACATTTTGTGAAAAGGATCAAACTGAGGGATTATTCGCTCTCCTGCTGCGCTATATGAGATCAAGAGCATCTCTTGCTGGGATTTAGAAAATAATTCCCTGAGGATTGCTTTTGTTAGATCTTCAGGTTGGTTCCTGGGAGTGAAGAGCAAATATATTAAATCAATTTGCATTACAGGTTCATCTGGCATCTTGAACTGGGTCATGGATGTTAGGATTATTTCCTTGCCTTGTATATTTATGGTCATGTGATGTGCAGCCTGTTAGAATTCATTACGCTTTAGCCATTTGAGTAGTTTGATTTTGGCTTCCTTTGCCGTTTTTCAACACTGGCTGCTCAAAATAGCTTTCTGCACATGGTGTCCTTCATTGAGAATCAGAAGAAAGAACTTATGATTTGGGAACCAATTTGAAAAGTTTTGTGAAAGGTTTGTTTTAAACCTGCATCACCTCTAGAACTGACCACTGCTTTTGTTAACAATGAAGCAATTCAAAGGGTTGCATTTTGTTACAACCATCTAGATTTTCAGATAGACAGGCAGACAGACAGACAGACAGACAGACAGACAGACAGACAGACAGACAGACAGACAGACAGACAGATAGATAGATAGATAGATAAAGGGAGGGAAGGAGGGAGAGAGGGAGGTTTGGACTTAACCCTAACCCGAGAACTGTACATATGTTTGAACATACAGTATCATCCTTAAGGTGGCTGTTATAAAATTCTGCTGTGCTGTTGATATCTCCCTTTGCCTAGTCCTTTCTTGCCACATACAAATTATGATACAAACACAATTCAGAACATTCTGAAGTCAAGGCAAAAACAGCAAAACATTTGTGTAACATTCGACTTATTAGCTCTTTGAAGTAAATAGTCAGTCCTCTTCAAGAAAATAAAATAAATCTTACGAAGTACCTGTGTGATGGATCTCCAATGTTTTAATATGATTGTATCATGCAGCACTAGTTTAACAAAGAACTACTGTCGCATAGGCCAAAGTTCCTCTTTTTTGAATATGAAAACTGTCGTTTTCTGTTTGTTTTCATGGAAACGCAAATATTTCATGTTACGTTGCTCATGTAACTAGAGTAAATTTACTCTATAGGGCAAATTAAATGCAGCTTTTTGACCTAAGTGATATGCAACATGTTATGTGGAGAAACTATTCTGTGTTTAGGGAGTCAGTGCCCAAACCAAAACATCTGTGCTTTTTATCTTTGATCTGTAAATAAAATGCTGTGGGTCAGTTTGTGCTGCACACAAATCTAAACACACTGTTTTGGGCAGGAATTGTTATGGTTAGGGAAGAAACAGGAGGAAGAGGCATTAATGGCCAAGGGGAAGGAAGGGGAGGCATCAGGAAGGTCAAGAGTGAAATAGTGTAATATATAGTACTGGGATATTAGCAGGAGCAACACTTGTGGGGAGGGAGAGAAGGCCCTGAGAAGCTAGAGTAGCCAGTGGCGTTGGGGGTTCTGGCATACTGGCCGCAGTGAGGAAAGCAGGGGAAAGATTGTTAGGCAGGTTGGGGAGCTGGTGCAATAAGTTGCCATGGAACTTGGTGAGGGAGTGGGCAGGATGTATCAAGCTTGCCCCATTCACTCTATCTGATTTTCTTTCGCACGCAACAACCAAAACAGTTCTGTTCTGCATGCTCCTTACAATACAAATTCTGGATTTAGAAAAAAACAGGGCCCTCTCCCAACTTCACACAATTAACATTTCTTGTCATTGAAATCAAAGCAAGAATAAGCTCTAAAACCACCTATTAGGATTTCTTTCATAAAACATCAGAAAAACTTTCTTAAAAGAATTGTGCCATGAGTAGAAAATATATTGTAACATTTCAGATACTGGAGTGTTGTGCGCACATACATTGTGTGTGTGTGTGTCCATCTATCTCCTTGGGATGTATATATATCCTAAGAAAGAAATTACTACTCCTGTTTTCCTTTTTAAAAAAGCAATGTTATTTTCTTTTCTATCAATCTCTTGCTTTTGTATGCCCTTGCCTGATTGTGACCCTTGTAAGTTAATTGGATCAGTTTCACAAAGTGGCTACACTCACCATCTTCAGGTGATGGCGAGTGAGACCTCGCTGAAACGTTGCCAAGACAATCTCAATCTTACACGGGTAACCACCCAAATACAACAAGACCAGCATACCTGTACCTGTGAAAATCTATGAAAACAAATATATGTATGTATGTATGGGCGGACGGATGGACGGACAGACATTAATGATATGTTATCCATAACTATTGCTTCTCCTATTTGTGGTTATTAAAACTTTTTAACAGATTACAAATAATTATAGAGCAAAAAAAAAAAAACCTGAATGGATCAAGGGCATATGTAACCTTTTGGTTTGTCTCTGAGCCAGTGGGGACCTCCAAGTCTCTGGAAGTGCGCATTGTACATTCAGTACAGCACAGAAAGCGATTGGGAAAGACAACTTCACCATCATTCCAGAGGGAACCAATGGCATTGAAGAACGGATGTCTGTTATATGGGACAAAGCTGTGGTAAGAAAAAGAAGCTATGGGAGGAAGGCAGCCACGTAATTAGGCTTGGGATGATGTGACAGGAAATTCCTGTAAGACCTTCATAATAAAGGTGCATTGTGGCCACTGGCTCAGACTAACTCAGCTATGAAAAATGAAGATACAATAAAAGAAGCTGCTGCTTACAACAATAGCGAGTATTTGTCTGGGTTTTGTTTCTTTTCCCCTTCATTTAAAATATTTAATCATGATAGGGCTTCTTTATATAGGAACAGATGTGCCTAGTACAGTTTTGTGCTTATGCCATTATAATCACTACCTTGATCCCCCATGTACTATTGTAGCAGGGTCTTTCGTGTTAATATCCCCCCCCCCCCAATTCTTATGTCTAATTGTACTAAAATGATTTTTAATCGTTTGTTGGGGAGAAGTTACAAAGAGAAAAGGGAAGAAATATTAATAAAAGGAAAAATATTTAATTACATGTTAATGATTCTTTTATTCGTTGTTTTCATTGTTTTTGGTTGTTATTATTTTAACTGAGTCTCACTTGCTTAAAATAGATAATTAAATAAAAGAAGTGGGAACTGGTGTGTAGAGCTTTATGTGAATAAGGGAAACATTGGATGGATATAACTTCAGTTCTGCCCATTCCTGACATATGCCTGCTTCAATCTGTTTTCTCTGGGTCATTTATTACAGGCTACAGGGAAAATGGATGAAAACCAGTTTGTGGCTGTGACAAGCACCAATGCTGCCAAGATCTTCAACATGTACCCAAGGAAGGGCAGGATTGCTGTTGGGTCAGACAGTGACCTGGTCATTTGGGATCCCGATGCAGTGAAAATTGTATCTGCTAAAAGCCACCAGTCAGTAAGTTTTTTCATACAGTAATTGTCTAAATGATTGAATCAGTGAATTTGTTGCCACAACTGAATTATTGGAATTTCAGTTCACAACTCAGGGGTTAATTAACTAAACATTTGTGAGTAAAGTGAACATCTGTTTCACATGGGTTCTCTTTGGGGGGGAAAAAGCTAGTGGTAAGAGTTTCCAGTTTGGGAAACAATTACTATTTCAAGTCTGTAATGATTTTTCAGTTTGATTACTTTTAAGGGTTTTTTTTTTTTGCATGACTCACTTGCTTAATTCATGGGGACAAAATGCCCTTCACCTGATAGAATAAGATCTTGAATCTTTCTTAATCCTTAAAACCAAAGTCCTCCTTAGATGATGTCCTGAAGATTTATTTATTTATTTTCAAAAGTTTGATGTGATAATATTTAAATATTTATTTAACTCCTAATAAAGTCCATCCCTTTTGCTCCAGCTATTTAGATTTACATTGCACCTAAATATAAAATTAAGATTGGGCACTGATTTTCATAAACTGCATAATAACGATACTGACGGTTGTATGTTGTAGGCAGCTGAATACAACATATTTGAAGGAATGGAGCTCCGTGGAGCCCCTCTGGTTGTCATATGTCAGGGAAAGATCATGCTTGAAGATGGCAACCTTCATATAACACAGGGCACAGGACGATTCATTCCTGGCATCCCATTTTCAGATTATGTCTACAAGCGCATCAAAGCAAGGAGGAAGGTAAGACAAACCTGGATTGTAATATGAAATTACTGCCTGAAAATGTGTTAAGAAAGGGACGAGAAATAGCCAGACTGTTGCAATATTTCATCATTTCATTTGAAAGCATTTGGGAGATTCCTAGATTGCAGTGGGACTCCACTAATAAATCCCTAGATTTTGCATCAGTGCTTCCAAAATCTTACAATTAGACACATTTGAATGGAAGAGCAGAAGAAAAAAATTGTTAGTGAAAGACAAGCTAATTACACCCTTAGTTTCCTCGGTAAACTTTCCATTTTCTTCTTCTCGTTGTATTGCTTTTAGGGGGTAGCGTGATTCTGTGTTTAGAAGTCCAACAGCGTCTGGATTATATTAGCTGTTTTCCATTTTATAAATAAGGATGAAACTCATCAAGCAAGCTGTGGCAATAAGCCTGCTCTCTCCCCCCACCCCACCCCCGCATCACATGTCTGGTATCACAACAAAAAGGGCTTTTGTATATTTAATTGCATACACACTGTTTTCCACTGTATCCAAACATGTGAGTGTATAAGTTGGTGATAAGAGATGATAGTGTGAAAATCTGTCCAAGATGCTGAACAACATCTATCGCTCATAAGAGGAAATTCAGGGTCATTATACAGTTGTAAATGTTGCTTCGTTTCATTACTTTTGACAGATGGCTGAAATGCATGCTGTGCCAAGGGGCATGTATGATGGGCCTGTGTTTGATTTGACTACCACACCTAAAGGAGGTACCCCTGCAGGTTCTACTCGGGGTTCTCCTACTAGGCAGACAGCACCTGTAAGGAATCTTCACCAGTCTGGATTTAGTTTATCAGGTAAGTAAGACAAGATTGCACTGTTTGCAACAGAAGGCAAGGAGAGACGTTCCAGTAATATTTAGTATATTTTCCCCTAGTTACTCCAAAATCTTTGCATCTGTGCCAAATTCATAGGCCTCAAATGTTACATTGGAAAAAGAGGAGCATATGCATATTATGGCTTTCTGGAGCATATTGCTGACACTGCTCATAGATCACATTCCTGCTAATTCATTACTACATAACGAATGATATGTGGGGAAACCAATTCATAAGAACAGCAGGAGAGATGGCTCACCTCTACATGTGTAATCCATCTCCGGTTCTTTCTACATGAGGATCACAGATATATCCAGAGTTGACCAGCAAGTTTGCTTGAATGCATGTTTGTACATAATAAGCTAAGGATTATTTCTCCGGAAGATTTTCAAAATGGAACAGCAGTATATTAATAGTCTTCTAATCTGCATATTTGTTCCTCTCCCCCTGTTATATATGCTCCACAGGTACTCAGATTGATGAAGGTATTCGCTCGGCCAGCAAGCGCATAGTAGCCCCTCCTGGGGGGCGTTCCAATATAACATCTCTAAGTTAAACTTCCAGTCATTGAGAAAAGAAAGAAAATGGAAAACCATTATTTGGGAAAAACAGCAATGGTACCTTGATATTTAAGAAAAAAAGAGCAATGGAGAATTCAGATTTTGAAGAATCAATAAGCCTCAAGCCTTATGTTTCATAAAATGCTACTCGCTACCTAGCTTTAAAAAAATATTGCGGGTTTCCTTTTTTGTTTATTCATAGCCTTAATATTTTCCCCATTTTTTTTTACATGCATGCAAATCTGACAGGTGATTAAGTTAAAATATGTAATTGTACACAGTGAGTGCTTGTGCAAGGAACTCGTAAGAAAGGGGCTGGAGAAAAGAGGGAGTGGCATGAGCGAGCTCTTTAGCCAGGGTGCTTGTGCAAAATCAACCCAGGAGTTTAGTATGGGGAGGGGGGGCAGAAGACGGTGGGCCAAGGTAGTGGGAGGTGGATTGGGGGAGGGGGGGCAGTAGATCTTTGTATTGTGTCCATGTTCTTCTGTTTCCACTCAGTGCTGACGAGACAAAGATGCCTCAAAACAATCATGAGGCTGTTGGAAAACTCAAATCATCTTTGTAGTGGCTCTGTTGTATCACATTTTCCTGTTAGAAACTTTATTACTTCGTACATTTTATTGAATAAAAAATTGAAAGACATTTTCTTTCTAATTGACTTGCTTCGACAAAGTAATGTGTGTCTCTTTCATTTCCGTTCCTTTGAGACAAAGCGGGGTGGTGGTGGTGGAGGATGCGATTCTGAATTGCAGGAAAACACATCCAATTATCTTAGGATTGATAGTCACATTAACTTATTTAATGCCCATCCATGATGTCTGTTTTCACATCACATAAAGTTATTAGTGACTCGCCCAGGGAAGTTGTAGCATCTTCTTTGCTCGGGAGGGCATGATGGTTATTCTTTCAGTATTTTCATTTCTCCCTCCAACTGTGGAAGAGTTAAGAGCATCCTGGGTGTCTTTTGATTTTGCAGAGCTCTCAAATCAGTAGAATTGCCACTTCAGTTTTGAAGTTTGAAAAGATTGTCTAAGTACAAGTTTTACCTTCCTCCTTTGTATAACTTCATTGTCCATCAGTTGTTGGTTACCATTTCTACAGCAATGGAATACACATTTTAATTTGCTCTGAGAGAGTGTGTTTATTTTGGAAAGCACTTGCTTTTATTTAAGTAAGCAAGTACCAAGCAAAGTAAAAACAACTTTACTCATCTTCCAGTTTCTCTCATTTTTCCTGCCATTAGCAGAGCAACACTTTGAAGGGAAGAGTTCTTTAAAAAAAAACACTTGAAAGCATGCTATTACAATAAAACAGATTTTCATCCACCCACTTACAACGGTCTACACCTGAATATTGTCCTATATATTGTCAAATACATCTCTTCAAAATCTTTTGAATATCTCTGACCTGTATACAAAGGTCGGATGTCAAAAAAAGAGAAAAGCTTGTGTTCCCAATTTTACCTGCCTCATTCCTACTATTTCTGTAAGGAACTTTATAAGCAATTACTAGTACTATCACAGCAAGAAAACTTTCCCTTTGATCCCTATATTGTGAATGGTATATAGATATATTACTCTTGTGGATTGTTCTAATTGCCACTCAATCTAATTAGTTGCAGGACAGTTTGAATATAGAATTAAAATTGCAATTCTGTTAAGTTAATGCCAAGTTTCCAATTTTGCTTTTTACAGATGATAATATAAGCCCTATGTTAAGTATTGTAGAGTCATAAATGCACTTAATGTAAATGTTAATATTCTTCAATAGAATGATGCCTTTCAGAGAAAATTCCAATTTTAAGATAACTTCAAATTATTCAGTTTATATTTTTGTTTTTGTATCATTTAGGAATATTGTCTGTGTATTTTTCAAGTTGCCACATGGTGGTGCCAAACAACAAATAAAAGCAACCAGTCTACTAAAATATGGGGATAGGGACAGCTAAGGTGAATATATGTATTTGTATTCTTTGAAATTCAGATAGCAAATATCGGACTTTCTCATCTCAAATAGCTGTGTGTTTGGAGCAATTATGTAACAAAGATAAACTGTTTTTCTGCTCTCTGGAGGAGAGATTGTTTTCTGTGCCCAGCTATGAGTTTTTACTGAAAAAAATATATGTAAAAATCTATGGAAGTTTTACTAAGGAAAATTGCACAACGTAAATAATGCTCATGTTTTTAGTGGGAGCTGCTATTCAAAATACATGATGAGGCTTAACATGCAAGCTATACTGCTTTTATGAAACAAAATGTTTATAATGAAAGCTATAAAAGGTTTCCAATAAAATGCTCTCTAAATATGCCCTTCAGCCTTTTCTATGGCTTTTCCATTGCTTTTCCTAATGTTATGATTATGATTTTTCTAATGTTCTGACAATATTCAAAATTTATTTAGACTTATTGTCTTACTCTGTGGCAGGTTCAGTTTCAACAAACCCACACAATTGGGCCTGTTGGATTGGTTCAGGGTGGGTTAATTTCTTGCTGCCCAAATAGAGAGGCCATACTTGAAGTAGAGAGTGGATTAATTTAGGACTGGGGCTGACAATTTTCCCAAGAGGCCACGTGAGAAATAGACTAATGGAAGAGTGAATCAATAGGGCCATAAAAGTGCATAAGCATGGGTAAATTGAAAAATAATTGCCTTCAAAATAAAAGCAATGTAGTTGTATTGTCTGCATGGCATACATTTAATTTTTTAATTTTACATTTTATATTTGATTTGTAATTCCCAATTGACCTCATGTGAGCCAGATAGGGCTAGATGTAAAATATCCAGGTATTGCCTAGTACAAAATCAATTTGGAAGTATTTTTGCTACCAAAAAAGCATGAATTAGACATTATTGTCATGGCTTAACAACTTCCAAAATCTGGACTCCCAGTGGTCTGCTTACTGCTGCCTTTTCATAGATTTTTCCCTTCATGCTACTTCAAGTACTCATAAGGTCTGGCTAAATCACTGCTGATGTCATTCATTCAAATATGTTCCATTGTGACTTGGCATCTAAACAGGATTTGAAACATTTTCCATCGTGATAATCACTGTCATAACTATCTCTGCAATTTACATCAATCTTTGAAAATCAGACAATCTGAGCATATCCTAGTGTGACTTGGCATCTAAACAAGATCTAAAACAGTGGGAGAGAGGAAATTTCCCAGGGTTAGGAGTCACAATTTGCATCAACCTCTCCATTATGGCCCAGATAAACAAGAGCGGGTCATTGTTTTAAAATGTTTTTAAAATGCTAGATTTTTATGAGTGAAAACCTATTATCCATCAATTGAGCTTTGAAAAAATAGGATACAATGGAAAACAGCTGCAACTAAGAGTTACTACAACTTTATTTGAGGCTTTAGAAAATGAAAAGGGTTAGTGCACTGCAAAAGGCCCTTACAGAAAAGCTAACTAACTTAATTTATAACATGGAAGAGGGGAAATACTACTTTTAACATTCTAATTAACTGCAGACATAATTAGCAACTTCTTGACATTTTTAACAGACATATAAGTTTCTGTCTCTATTCTCTTTCCATCAGAAGAAAAGAATGATGCCTTTCTAAACCTAACTGAACCAAAAGAACATTAATTGGTATTTATAATTTACTCTTGTAAATATTATATTTACTTTGTGTTCTATTCCTGGGAAGATTATTGGTGGTGATGAGATCAGAATGGCAGGTAGTAATAGTGTAATCCGTATATATGCTCTTTGAGGCAAGATTTGCCCTAATATATTACCTAATGAGAATGACGGAGAGTATCTGAGGATTGGGCTGTAATTCACAGAAAGATATATAATATATTTGTCATTTAGATGCAACGATGGATTGTTTTTTGCCTTAATTGTCTTGCTGCTACATGTAAATGAACAATGGCAGCAGGAGGAGGGTTGACCCTCTCCTTCCTTGGTCGGCTGGCTTGTATGGTTCACAAAAAACCCAGAAATGTGATCAATTGTATTTAATGCTCTGTCTTTTTCAGACACTTTGCTGATATACAGGCTTTTGGACTGATTGCTCTAATGACCCATGAGAAAATTGCTGAACTACAAATCCTCGTACCCCAAAAATGACCACATTGGATTTGTAGCTCTGCAGCACTTAAGAACTTTCTTAATTTTGTCCTTGGTAAAATATTCTTGCTGGAACTAAGCGGCCTTAATTTGGGTGAGAATTAAGAGAAAAATGTGGATTTTATCTTTAGAAGCTGCATGAGAATCCAGATAGCTGACTTGTCTACCTATTCTATGAATTTTATATATTACGTAGGAATAGGATTCAATGATCCTTGTGATCTCTTCCAACCGCATCATTCTAAGAGTGGTGAAGTTTTAAATCCAGGCAATAAATAGCCAAAAACTTGGGACAAGAGCTGGATGAGGGGACCAGATGAAATGTAGATAAACTTTGGTTGACTGAAGATTACCTTTTACATCTGAGGAGGACACAGAATCACAATGGGCAGAACAATTGTGTAAAGTAGATGGAACCACAACATATACATAGGAAGGATCAAGATTTTCTGTTCGCCTCACCCAACAAAAATGTTGCTGCATCCATTTTAGAGTGTGCACTAAAGTTTTGTGTGTTTTGTGTCGCTTAATGGTGGGGACTCCAATGATTTTCATTAAAATTTCATTCCAGTTCAGTTGGAAGGAGTCAGTCCCAGGCTAGATATTCTGGTGCCATAACTATCCATCTGTTTCAGGAAGGAAGGAGTATCCAAAGTGAGTAGCTATGTCCTGATCATTCAGTCTGGTTCAGCAGGCCAAACAGAATGATAGTGGCAAGATGGAACTTGAGAATCATCGCTTAGCTAGCTGTCCATGTGGGGTGAGAAAACCTACAAATGCAGTAAGAATCTAGTTATTGAGCTTATTAAATTATAAGCCCAAGTGAGCTACTGTACCTCCATTTTCAGGGTAGCAGATTTACCTGTTTTAAGCAATCCAGAGAAAAGAGGTCTTCCATCACCTTTTGCTACCCTTTGCGTTCAGATAAACTTCTTTAGATCTTGTGGAACAGGAAAATTTCAAAGAAATTTTAGGATTAAAAGAATGCAGAAAGCATCCCCTGATCCAATTGCCTACTGACTATCCAAGTAGAGAAGCCATCCATGTTCTCTTAATGATAATGCACACTGCGTGGACATAATACATTCACTTTTCTTTGGAAATCAAAGAGATTGTATTGGATGAGAATGCTTTCACATTTTGTACATACAGAGAACAGAACAGAATCGAAAGTCACTAGATAGCAAGTGACCTCACGGTGATATTTCGACTCAAACTACAAACAGGCTTAAAAAAAGATTTCAGCTTGACAATATACAATAATTGTCAAGGTAATGTCCTACTTCCATTGTATTAGCCAGGCTTTTGTCTAACAATGTTGTATCTCGGGAAGAAAAAACAGGAAAAGGAGGACTAGAGCCATAAAGCAAAGCAGAGCAAAATTGGGTCAAGCAATAAAATTGCTTCCCATAAAGAATTACGCTTAACCTGGTGTACCTGTAACATTGATATACTTTTTTCTCGCCAATTTCCAACAACCTGGATTTTTGCTGTCTCTTCCCAACTACATATAATAACAAACTACTTCAGGGTACAAAGTTAATAGTTTGTCATTAACTGTACCAAGCATCTATTGATTCCCAAGAGCCATCAATAGTCTTTTACCAAATGATCATCACAGCTAGTATTTCTTTATGATAGTTTCAGACTTGAAACATTTTTAATGATTTCCTTCCATCCCTTGCAAGAAATGGAATGACCCCTTGCACTTACTAGTCAATTCTACTTATAAAATGGCCCTAGTGAAATTATCTTGATTTGTATGTCCATTGTTCCATTTCCTGATTCATATAGTGTACACACAGACCTTCCAATTTGAAGATATACTGGATATATTCTTAGGAACTACTTTATTTAAAGGTACCAATAAGTGGAAAACCCCCACAGCAAAAATATTTCTTCTTATTCTGTGTCTGATATATTGTATATAATCAGTTACAAGTATTTTAAAAATGATTTTCATTTTGAAGTCTATTGCAACCTAAGGCAGAGTTATAATTCGGCTCTATTTTTTTAAAAAACTTCTAAGAAAATGTGAAGCTACCCCCTTTAGCAGCCCTGCGAAGACCGTTTTCCCATAGGCAGTGGATTTAACCCAATTATCAGCAACTTTAACATTTTATCAACAGAAATTATACCTATAAAGTGACTTAACCTTTCCCTATTTGGAGTGCCTTTTACACAGTACTTAAAGAGCATACTCTTTCCTGTTAATGCTCAAGTAGCTTAGAAAAATAAACAGGCATAAAGACGATAATCTGTGCCTTAAGTAGTTCTGCAGGATTGTAGGCCACAAGTCCTTATGGTGGGAAGAGAGACTCAGCATCTAGCCTCAAGGTTCCTTAGCAAGGTATCTGCCTTGTCTTGAAAGCAGTGTGCAATTTTATCTGCTAAGCTCCATGAGCTAAAGTAAAAAGCCTGCCCTTTTTGGTAGTAGCAGCACCTGAGCAAAAACTACATTGATCTCAAAGATTATTATTTTGGTCATCATCTTCTTCGTTGTCTTTGGTTTGTGTCACCGTCAAGTTCTCCTGCATTTTGTTATGTTCTTGTCGTGCCCTGAAATGTATAAAAAAGAAACAAAAGTCCGTGATCAGATAGCAATAAAATCCAACACTTCTCAAAAGTCTTACCATCTGCATTGGGGCACGGGGTGCCTTTTGAGTTAGTCTGGACCAGTCCCTTCCGTTTCTTGGCAAAACTTCATAAATGATTTGCCCCTTGCCTTCTTCCTAGTACTCCCAGGCTGGCTTTATGCCTAAGGCAGGACTAGAACTCACAGTCTCCTGCTTTCTAGCCTGGTATCTTAAGCAGAATACCAAACTTGTTCTCACCTTCCGCATCAGCCAAGATACAATCAGTTCTCCTTTTATCCGGTTTGCTATGATTCCAGTTATAAAGGCTATATACCATCCATTTCAAGAACTTATTGCTTATTACAAGTCTCGTTGGAATTTCTTAAGCCACCAATCAATACTTAAAGATCCAGCCCATAACACCCTATAACTTCCATACACTATGCAATGAAAATTTCGCTATGCTGGAAAGTAGGTAATTTACACGATTTCTTGCTGGTTATGCTATGTTTATAAGGATGGTCTCAGAAAGTCAAGAAATGGGATTATGGGAACCCTCGTATTTTGATCACAATTGAGACCAGAACCTGGAGCACTAAGTAATGTGTTGAATGAGTAGTGCCCAATTTTTACAACTCTGGTTGTTAAGCAAATCACATCAAGCAAATTGGACTTCTCCCATTGACTCTGCTTATCAGAAGTTCTCCTGGGAAGGTCATAAATGGTGATTATATAACCCTAGGATGCTGCAACCGTTGTAAATACATGCCAGTTACTAAGCATTTGAATGTTGATTATGTGATCTCCAGGACTTTGTGACATAAGTGTGACAACTGGTTGTACCTTATTTTTTTCAGCACCATTGTAACCTTTAATAAATGAATGGTGGTAAATCAAACCTATATATTGAGAAAAATATTTACTGTATCCTTGGTACAACAAATCTACCTTTGTTGTTGCTCAAATTCTACTACCTAACTACAGCAAATGCAATTTCTTTCTTGAAGGAAAACAAGGCAGGAAAAAATAAAATAAAGCCATTTCAGTCATTCTATATTTTTGCTAGAAATATATTCAAAATGTAAATTCAGTGGGGTTGCCTACCTCAGTGAAATAGTTTGAGCAACAGCCAAATGAGAGTCTACAGCAATGCCAGGCTTCCAATGCTTTTCTATGGATTTTGTGCCAAAATCACTACCTAATTATCTGAGGAATAGTAATCAGATCTCCTTAGTTCTAAGTAATCTTATTGATGTGCTAAGCTAAAGTTTATATTTTCAGGTCAATGCTTACTTTTCTCTGTTGAAAATCATGAAGTCCCTTTGTATTGACTCCAGGTTTTTCTGCAGCTGGCAGGCCTTATATTAAGAGAGAAAAAAGATCAGTTAATGAGAATTCATCATTGTAGTATTTGATGCAAGAAGCCACTAAACCTATCAAGAAAGACATTTCACATCAAACAATTGATTCATGCATTAAATTATTAGCTGACTCTTGTGTATCTCTCTTAACAGAAACTAAATTCATCTAGGAACCTGGATCAAATGCATCAAATTAGATCAACTATTATTTCTAGGTTATTTTCTTCAGTAGTTAACAATCCAATTTTTAGCATCCACTCTGATCTCTTCAGATCTTGGTTTATCGGAACAGAGGGCTCTAGTAGTAGTAGCAGTAGGCTAAGGATAATGTCCTTCCTCAGTAATAGACTGAAGATAATGTCCTTCCTTGATGTATCTTGACTTGTGAAAGTAATTGACTAACAGTGATAATGAAGACACCGTAGTTTCTCTTGGGAGTAGCTAGAGTCAGAACCTAGGGGCACTGATTCTATTCTTTCTCTCCTTTTTGATATCTATTTTTTTCTGGCTTTGTTTGTATCCAGTATTGGTGTAGAAGGGGGGAGAAAGGAGATACAAATCTGAAACAAGAAAGCTCTATTTCTTGGTTTCTTTCTTTTTCACAAATGTGTTTTCCTTACTTTGCTATTGTTTTAAGCCGAAAGCTAATAAACCTAGAAAAAATTGCCAAAATCACTCTACACTTATTCTTATTCTCTACCTGGTTTTCCTTTCTTTCTATTCTCACCAAACCTAAAGCTGACAAAAAATAAATAAATAGAAATTTTTATTCTTCCCTGTTATTCTAATCTATTCCATTCTTATTCTTTGCTGTCACAATCTTGATGTAAGGTATTGCTCACAGAATTTAAAATAATCCAAAAATCTAAAACTGGTGTATCCATGGGCCTTTCCCCAATTTTGCAAAGATTTCAAAATGTGCTCTTATATTTTAAAAGGTATTATAAATATACTGTAGCACCAATTCATCATTTAAACTCCAAGAATGATAAAGCATAGAGGGTTACAGACTGCATATTTTGGCTGCTGTCCTACTCATTTGGGACATTGCCATTAAAGTCAATGTGATTTAGATCTGAGACTTCTGTCTTTTAGATCAATATACCTAATGAAAGTGGAAGACATTAAAATGCAGGCATCCTTACATCAGCCAAACATTTTTGGGGTAATTCGGGCATCCAACTCTGTGCCTTACCTCTGAGGATTCATTTTTGTTGCTTTCCTTCTCCTTCTTAGCCAAGCGCTTCTTCTTTTTATGAAGTGGCTTTGACTCCAGGATCATTTCTTCAAGTTCAAAGGTTGGGTCACAGTTTAACTTCCCTTTCTAGGGAGGAAAGCACATGCAGAGAGAAATTGTTACCCTCCTCCCCAAATAAAATAAAGACATTTGCATGGACATTCTATGGTGTGATTGAACACCATAAAAGTGAAGCAAAAGCGATTCCCCAATTAAAACTATTAGGACTCACTGAAATTTCAAAATTGAAATATAATATAGAGGAGAGCTTGAATTGGACAGCTAGGATCAATAATTGTCAGATTATAAAAGCCTTTAGCTCCACAAACACAAAGTCCTTCAGGCTGCAGTAAAGAGAGCACACTTCAGGTCCTCTCATCAAGACACAGCCACCTAGACTTCTGGGGGAGGAGTCTGTCGCCGACGGGAGCTCAATGGAGCTCCTCTCAGAGATCTGGTCTGTATATCTAAATAAGATCAAAGATATCACCCCTTTTTGGCAAGAAAGGGGCAGGGAGAAGCCCAGTGGCTAGGGTCTATTCGTAGTTCACAGCCTTTTTCCTTTTTTTTGTCTGTGGACGGAGATTAGATCCAGCGTTAGCTGAGCCCTTATCTCCAGCCAGTTCTTCTCAGCTGCCTTTTTTGCAGCCCTAGACAGGAGACTCCCCCCTCAGGACAAAGCAAAATTGTTTGAAGTTATGATTAATACGAGCGGGTCCCACCCCTGAGAGGTTTTACTTTTATTACTATCTTAAACACCAGCCTCGTTTGTCCTAGAGGCTTCTTTGTTTAAACGCATTACAAAATGGCGATTTTTCTCCGTTGGTGACTGATAGGGGATGTACTTAGCCGGCTTTACCTTCCTGGAGACTATTCCTCATTAACTACCCAAAATCTACAAACAAAATTTCTTTTTGGAAATTGAGGGGAGCGAGAGCGCTGTTTATTTGTTTATCTCTTTACTCATGATGGCTCCCAGATCAAAGCCGAAGTGTTTTTCTACGAATGTGCTTAAAGAATCTGTTACAAAATCGCTGCCCTTGTCTCCTACGCCCTCTACTGGAGATTTCTTAACACAGGATTTTTTTTTCAAATGCTTAATGACTTTAAACAGGAAATTAAAGAATTTGTATTGGAGTTATATGATAACTTAAAGACTAAGATTGCCCAAATGAAGGCGAATACGTTTGTAGCCGTGTCTGCTCTGACAGATTACACCGCTGAAATGGAGAATAAATTGGAAAGTTTGGAGGAGGCTAATTCTAATTTGACTACTAACATGCAAACATTACAACAAAAAATTAGAGATACTCAAGAACAGCTCGTTATGATAAATTTTAACAGGAAGGCATTTGCAATAAGAGTCAGAGGATTGCGTGAAAAGGAGCGAGAGAATTTGAAACAGACTTTTGTTGAGGCCTTCAGCCATGCGGTGGGAAGTCCGGGATTTAATTTTGATTGGCAGATTCGGAAAATCTATCGCCAGAATTCGTTGGTAGCAGAACAGCGACAGCTCCCGAGGGACATAATCATATATTTCTCCACAAAAGAATCCAGAAATGCGATCATACAAAAGTTTTACAACAATAGGTTGCGAGTTGATGGGCAGGATTTGATTGTCTTCAAAGAAATACCATCCCAGAAGTTAAAAGCAAGAAGAGACTATACTTTTCTAACTGAAGAGCTTAGAAAACACCAGATTCAGTATAAATGGGAAGCACCAGCTGGCATCACGGTCACATTTGAGAATCAAAGATTTCGTCTCAATTCTGTTTCGGAAGCTCAAGATTTCTACTATAAGACTTTGAAGGCGGGACTTCCTGACTCACTCGGAAAAGAGGAAAGACAAGGCGGAGGGGAAGGCAAGCAGCAGACCACATGGCTTCAAGACGGAGGGTGTAGCTCTCCCCCTCCTGGAGAAGCAGAAGAGCGGAGATCAAGGATTTAGCTATGTCTTCAAAATATTTGTTTGATTTAAGATACGGTAATCCTGTTTAGACCCAACAATTTGCAAGATATTCAGTCTCTAAACTACGATGTTTTCCTGTTAGACATTTCAAAATATCTCTCAAAGTTGTGGATTGAATGGGGGTTTGCGATCTCTCTCCGGTTGAAAAAGCGGAATTGGATACTGGTGGTGTGATATTGGGACTGAATTACGTGGAGCGGATGTTGAACACATTTCACGGGACTTATATGTTTGAACTTTAACTTAAATTGTTCAGGACTTTAAAGTGAAGAGAGTGGAGATGGTAATTTTACTGAATTTTGGTTTGGGAGGAAGGGAGCCGGGTAACGCGGGGTAGGTGGAGGGGTAGCGAAAGCTTGATCAGATTACTTTGAGTTAAAAGGCAAACTGACTCTTGTGTAAATTATTATTCGAAAATAAGGTTAAGAAAGATTAGTTGGAGTGACTAAAGGAAGTTGTGGTAAATATCAGAGAAGCAAGGGATGAGGGTAAAATTCATGCGGAATAATCTACGTTGTTTAAACTCTATTAGAAGGGAAAGCTTGGTGAGATTTTCTCGAGACAGAATGTAAACTGATTCTTGGGTAAATTATTATTTGAATAGGTGGAATGATCCACGCTGTTTAAATCCTACTAGAAAGGAAAGTTTGGTGAGATCATTTTGAGCTAGATCGAAAACTGATGTCTGCATAAATTTGCATAAATTTTTATTTGAATATAAGGTTAAGGAAGATGAACTGGGGAGTCTACAGGAAGTTCGGGTAAATAACAAAGAAGCAAGAGACGAGAATAAAATATATATAGAATGATTTATACTGCTTAAACATTAATAAAGATGGGGGGCTGAGCTTAATACAAAGAGTTTTTTCTTTTTTCCTTTTTTTTCTTTTCTTTTCCTTTTTATAATTTGTAATTTTTTTTGTATCAATTTTTTTCTTATATTACTTTTATTTTTAATTCATAGAATCACAAGATACTTTAGAAGGGGTTTGACAGAGGACAATGCCAGGTGTGGGCCCTGGGAAGTCGGGGGGGACTAGGGAGGGGGACCTATGGGGGGTGGGTGGGTGGGTGGTAATATAGTTTCAATAAGAAGAAGAATGCACTTGTATACGGTTGTCTTTTCTTTTTTTTTCTTTCTTTATATTTTTTTCCTTGGTTTTTTTTTCTTTCTCTTTTATCATATTTTGTTTCCTATTTTCTATCTTTATAGTTCAATATTAATAAATAAGAGTTGAATAAAGGAATACACCAAGGGGAGAGGTAGAAGGAAAGAAGAGGGAGGAGCAAGGAGGGAGTGAGAGGGGAATGTAAGGAGGGTGTAAGAAGGAAGGTTTGAGGGGAAAGGGAAGTAGGAAAGGGGAGTGTTAGAGGGAGGAAAGGAAAGTTGGAGGGGGAAGATGGGGTGTATGGAGGTTGGAAGTGTCAGGTGGGGTTTTGTCTTATGCTGAATGATGATGAATCGTGTTTTCTTTTTATTTTTTATTTTATTTTATTTCTTTTTTTATAGCAAATATCCAGTATATAAGTGATTGTAAAATTGAATGTGAAAATGAATAAAAAATATATTTAAAAAAAAAAAAAAGACACAGCCACCTAATGGGACCTCAAGAACATGTCTTCTGAATGGCAACTCCTGATTTTTTTTTAAAAAAAGTGTCCCGTGCGCGCGCCCCCCCCCTCAATATATGACTGGCCCATGCAGGCCTCGAGTCCCAATTGCTATATATTTTAATCTGGTTGCCATTTTATTGTTTTAGTTGGCTTTTAATGTATTGTGTTGCTTTGGGGAGGGAGAGCTACTTGTTGCTGAATTTTGGGCAGCCCTAGAAATGTTATAAATACATGAATGAATTAATGAATGAATTAATGAATGAATTGCTGTGCCACTTAATTTATCTTAATAATTAAACTATTGATTTTGGGTTTTAAGAAGTTTATGTTTCTCTTCAGACTTTGTTGGTGTATGAAATCTGCATGGTGATAGTTTATTGCTTTATACATTAAGAAGCATGCCATAGTGTCACCATCATTATAACTCTAGTTTCTAAATTAAGAAAACATTCAAATTAAAATTCTTACATTAGGAAGAAATCCAGGCAATACTGTCTTCTGTAAAACAGCATCCCAGTTGATATCAGCCATGTATGGATACTCCTGGAGATGACTCAGTTGATAAAATCTTTCCTCTGAATTTATTTCCACTAACTAGAGGTTAGAATTAAAGCAGTTTATTAAGTATATCAAAATAGAATAGAACACAATTGCAGACTGAATACAGAAAAGGACGATACATGCCTCTTTATCTATCTCAGACATAATAGGGAACCTCCAGCCCATGAATGTTTACAGTTCAAAAATTTCCATGCAGCCCCTAAGTTGTTGTGAATATCCTGCTCTGACTTTTCCTCAAATTCTAAGCTCCTATCCAGCACTTCTAAATTCTTTAAAAAATTACAACATCCAGTATTGTTGTTTCAGCAGAAATATTTATCTAAATAAACTAACTGAAACTAAGGATCAAGTAAGAAATATCCAATGCAATTGTAAGGTAAAACAGTTTCCTATGATCCTGCATTTTAGGATCCTAGAATCAGAGCCAATCAAGTGCAGTGGGTGAATGGAACTGTTTGATGTTGTAAAATAACATCACACTAGGTGTTAAAATGCATTTTGGGGGGGGGGGGGAGATGTAGGATGTCTCATATCTTCCATATTTAGCAGCAGTCCTGAATCTCCAGTAATGTTCTACTCCTGGTGGAATGAATCAAAAGGCTTGGAAGGCTTAGCATCTTAACCAACATCTGATCTTTAAAGCTCACTCACCTTTTTAATCAATGCGATCATATCCTGTGACCAAGCAGCAGGATACATGATGGTGGCCGTCTTGTACACATGCAAAATTTCATTGGCAGAATTACTAGAGCGAATGTGGTATGGTCTCTGCAAGAAGAGAAGAAGGCAAGGACACTGAAACAGTTCGCCATCCAACAAGAACAGATTAATGAATTCTCTCTTTTAGGTTAGAGAAGTTTTTTAGAGGAAAAAAAGTATCACTAGATTGTAATGGGCTGACAACTTCTCCAAGAGACTTCACTCTCTCTCCTCCTTCCTCAGAGTCCACTAATGTTCTTAGTTAAGGCATTGTGACACTGGCTAATTTTTGGAACAGATCAACACAGTAAAGGAAGACAACAGAAAAGTTACACTTAAAAAGCAACATGTAAACAACAGGAAGACATCAAGGGTTGTGCAATTGGTGTTTCACTCAATGCAAATTGAGTTCAAGGAAAATCATGTTAGTGGGAGGTGTTGTTGTAATATAGTGCCTTGTGTAGGTGTGTGTCCTCCATGGCCTAGTTCATACTAGGGCCTGCAGAGTCACGCTGAATCACACAGGAGAAAACAAAGGTGTGACGTCTTTCAACATTCCTAGAAATACTTAAAATTCGTATTTTATTTCTGAACTGAAATATATTCTCTTTTGAAATAAGACAAAACAGAATCAAAATGACACAGTTTTAAACATGCTCTCAAAATGTTTTGTAATAAATCTTCAGGACATAAATGTAATCAACTAAATTAAGGAGTATATTTTCCCAGCATGCCTGCAATAGTGGGGCTAATCCATTCAACTTTGGGGGGGGGGAATTTAACAGTGAAAGAGCATTTCCAACCTGTTTTGCGTTGTACTAAAGAGCAGCGCAAATGGTGCCAGCCATTAGAATTTGTGCAAAATTGCAGAATAGACTGCAATACTGGGAGATGCAAACTCACCTGGCATGTTTGCCTGTGCCTAAATCAGAAATTACAAGCAAAACCTTTAGCCACCCCTGAGCTTTTGTAAAGAGCAACTCTGTCAAATTCTAGTCTCGATTTGCTGTCTGCTACCACCAGTACAGCAGAACGACAAGCGAGGATGAAAGAAAATGTGTCATAGGCACGTAGGGAAAAATCGATACGTTATTATTTCGGAATCATTAGCAACTTCCATTCCTTACATTTCCAGGATGCAGTTTGGCATAGTCTCTTTATGGAGCAGTTCAAGGCACAGCTTCTCACTTCAATCATCTGACAATCACCTATAAAGCCCTACATGGCATCGGACCTGCGTACCTGAGAGACCGCCTCCTGCCGATTACCTCCCATAGACCGATTAGATCTCACAGGTAAGGTCTCCTCCGGATTCCATCTGCCAGCCAATGTCGGCTGGCGACTCCCCGGGGGAGAGCCTTCTCTGTTGCAGCTCCAGCCCTTTGGAACGACCTCCCCGTGGAGATCCGGACCCTTACTACCCTCCCGGCCTTCCGCAAAGCCACCAAGTCCTGGCTGCTCCAGCAGGCCGGGGGGCTTGTGAATTATCCAGCCCCACGGTAACTGTGGATGTTGCATATTTTAAGGTGTTCCCTTGTTTATTGTAAGCCGCCCGGAGTCCTTCGGGAGTGGGCGGCATACAAGATCAATAAACTATTAACTATTAACTAACTAATGTTGCAGTGGTGGGTTCCTACCAGTTGTGGTTTGGCGGCCTGGGTTGCTGGAACCGGCAGCGGCCAGGCATGCCATGCCCCCGAACCGGTTCCCCAGGCGATGAAAGTAGCACTATCTTGTTTTTCAGTTTTGCGCATGTGCAGAACAATTTTAATTGCATTGCGCATGCACACACAGTGCGCATCAAGCATGTGTGTGCAAATCCGGCACACGAGGGAACCAGCAGTCATGCCTGTCGGAACCCACCCCTGATACATTGGAATTTGTGCCCCTGAATATGCAAGCTTTTCAATAGCATTTTTCTTACAATAACCAATAGATAACAACTTTTTCAGATAACAACTTTATATCCAGAATCTATTTAATATTAGTTATGTGCTACAGAGAACATCCTGATAAATGTAGAATTCTATTAAGAAAAATAGGTCAGATAGACCGGGGAGAAGACAGAAACAGGAAGATTTGAAAACCATTAATCCAGGCACACATTCAGTAATGCTTAACTTTGGTGTAATTCGCTTTGTGTGTACACAGAGCAATAGCAAAGAATACTGAAAATATAAGGCACCAGTGGCAGATTATGGCTCACTGATGCCTTAAGCACTGACAAATCTTGGTGCCCCCCTCCTTTGTATATACTGTAGAAATCTTCATTGTTTTTTTATTTATTTCTTTCTCAATTTTGTGGTGCCCCCTTTGGACCTAGTGCCCTAAGCACGTGCTTAATCTGCTTATTGGTTAATACACCACTGTAAGGCACCATGTATTCGAGAAAACCATTTGCTTTTACAGCTTTTTTTTTAACAATATAACCTTTGGATTGAATCATAATAATTCAGTTTCATTTTGAAAGTCAAAACAACTATTTAAGAAGTAATTATAAAATAAATCATTTTTTTCTCCTCTGCATAAGATGTAACTGGCATTAACAGATTAATACTCCCTTTAAACAAGCATTACTATAAAACAAAAGAAAACAAATGTGTTGTGCTTTAGAAATTTGAACGACCACCAATAATCAGGCCAGCAACATGTTACTAACTTGGAATTGTCCCACATATTCATCTCCAAGAAAATCATCCTACCACTATCCCTAGACGGCTTCAAATGGGATTGTATGTATATGCCTAGCTATATATATATTTAATGGCACAAACACCCTTGAATAGGAAGTTATGTGATACCATACTATCACTAAGATAAAGAACGGAATAAATAAGAACTTGCATATTTACACTATAATAAATGTCCTACTTGATTCATATGTTTCATAAAATGCCTACTGTCTTCTATACTATCTGCTGCACAGTTTGAAAATATGAGCCAACGAACTAATAAGGCATGCTGCAGCATGAAAAGTGTTGGGTTACTAATTCACACACAGCAGTCCAACTTCTTCAGACTGCATCCTTGATCCATAATTATGAAAGGTCTTTTGAAGTATAGTTCCATTTTTTACTTTATAGCTTTTGAATTGGTGATAGTTTTATGATAAACTTTACAGCACACATTGACATTTATCAGTAAATTAATCTCTTTAAGCAGAACAGCTTCTCTCTAGAACAGTGTTTCTCAACCTTGACAACTTGAAGATGTCTGGACTTCAACTCCCAGAATTCCCCAGCCAGCGAATGCTGGCTGGGGAATTCTGGGAGTTGAAGTCCGGACATCTTCAAGTTGCCAAGGTTGAGAAACACTGCCTAGAATTTTGATGACCCTACTACAGGTAGTCCTGAATTCTGGGAGTTGAAGTCCAGACATCTTCAAGTTGCCAAGGTTGAGAAACACTGCCTAGAATTTTGATGACCCTACTACAGGTAGCGAATGCTGGCTGGGGAATTCTGGGAGTTGAAGTCCGGACATCTTCAAGTTGCCAAGGTTGAGAAACACTGCCTAGAATTTTGATGACCCTACTACAGGTAGTCCTCAACTTACAATATTTCATTTAGTGACCATTGTAAGTTACAACAGCACTGAAAAAAGTGACTTCTGACCGTTTTCCACACGTACAACTGTTGTGGCATCATCCCCCCCCCAGGTCACATGATCAAAATTCAGATGCTTGGCAACTGACTCATGTTTAAGACGGATGCAGTGTTCTGGGGCCATGTTATCTCCTTTTGCGACGTTCTGATAAAGTCATTCAGGATTCACTTAACAGCCACTTTGTTAACAACTTCAGTGATTTATGTAACGAGTGGCAAGAAATATTGTAAAATAGGGCAAAACTCAGCAATAGAAATATTGGGTTCAATTGTGGTTGTAAGTCAAGGACTACCTGTATACAGTGAATGTAGATCGGGAAAGTACTGTATTTTTCGGAGTATAAGATGGACCTTTTTTCCTCAAAAAAAGAGGCTGAAAATCTGGGTGCATCTTATACATCTAATACAACATTTTTTGCCTCCCAAAGTCTTTCCCCTTTCACCAAAATGGCCGTGGCTCCTGGGAGCTGAGGAGGGCAAAAATGAGCCAAAAAAGTGCTGTTTCTGCCCTCCCCCCCTCCAGCTGCTAGTAGCACTCTATAAACCTCCATAAGGCTATTCATGCAATTTTTTTGACAAAAAAATGTGCCCCTTTTTGCAAAAAAAGGGGTGTTTGTTGCTCATTTTTGCCCCCCCCCCCATCACTCTGCAAGCCCACCCCCCCAAGGCTATTCATGCCTCTTTTTAAAAAAAAACAGGCCATTTTGGGGAGGTTTGCAAAGTGCAAAAACTTTTTTTCCCTTTTGGAAAGCTCTTTAACTGATTGATAAGAATTACATTGATCAAGTGCTGTGCCAGCAGAAACAAAGTCTTAGGTGCTGCAGATTGTCAGCGATTTCCTTCTCCAGCACATGGATAAATACACCTGGAAACATCTACTTACCTACCTACCTACCTACTTACTCTCTCTCTCCTCCTACCTATCTACTGTATTTCTCTCTCTCTATCCCTATGTCTACCTACCTACCAACCTGCCCTCTCTCTCTCTCCCTACCTATCTACTGTATTTCTCTCTCTGTCTCCTCCTCTATTTACCTACGTACCTACCTACTCTCCCTACCTATCTACTGTATTTCTCTCTCTCTCTATTTCTCTCTCTCTCTATTCTTCTACCTACCAACCTATCTACTCTCTCTCTCCCCCTACCTATGTACTGTATTTCTCTCTCTATCTCTTTCTATTTCTCTCTGTCTCCCTCCCTCTACCTACCTACCTAACTACTCTCTCTCTCTCCCCCTTTCCTCCTACTTTATTTCTCTCTCTTTCTCTCTCTTTCGGGAGTTCTTGCCGGGAGTTGCGGGGGCCATGGGGGTTGAGGGGGCCAGAGACACGGGAGAGGGTCGGGGTATTGCGGTCGTAACAGGGAGGGGCAGATACGGCGGGGACTTTAGGGCAGGCCATTACCGGGGAAGGAGGGTTCGCTACATTGCAGAGATCCCTCCTTCCGGCCCTAGGAGTCCCACTCCAAGACCAGATGGCGTAAGTAGTCAGGACCCTGGTCTCAGGCTGTTGTCGCTAAATGCCAGGTCTGTTGTTCATAAAGCTCCTCTCGTCCGGGACTTAATTTTAGACGAGAGGGCAGACCTGGCATGTATTACTGAAACCTGGCTGGGCCCAGAGGGAGGAGTCCCCCTTGTAGAGCTGTGCCCAGAAGGATTTCAGGTGCTGCATCAGCCGAGAGCCCAGGGAAGGGGTGGGGGTGTGGCCGCCGTTATCCGGGAGTCGTTAGTTCCTCGTAGGGTCCCTGCTCCGGAGATTGTCGGGTGTGAGTCTTTGCTGTTAAAGTTGGACCTCAAGGGTCAAGTGGGTCTGCTGCTAACGTACCTGCCTCCCAACAGCGTTGCAGCAGCCCTCCCCTCGCTCCTCGAGTCGGTAGCCGAGCTGGCAATTGAGTTCCCTAGGTTGATGGTCCTGGGGGACTTCAATTTGCCGTCGCTCGGTGAAAACTCTGATGGGGCGCAGGAGTTCATGGCCTCCATGACAGCCATGGGCTTGACCCAAGTAATTCGAGGCCCAACCCATTCAGCGGGACACATGCTTGACCTTGTATTTCTCTCGGAGCAGTGGATTTGTGATCTTGGTCTGAGGGGGAGCGACATCATACCCCTGTCGTGGTCAGACCACTGCCTACTGAGGCTCGACTTCCGGAGGCCAAACCCCCACTGTAGGGAGGAGGAACCGACCAGATGGTTCCGCCCCAGGCGCCTTATGGAGCCGTCAAGGTTCCAGACAGAGCTTGGGGTTATTCCTGACACTCTCGCCCACAGTCCGGTGGAGACTCTGGCTGCTGCGTGGCACTCGGCAGCGTCGGAGGCCCTCGACCGGATTGCGCCACTGCGGCTCCTCCGAGGCAGCGGATCCCGGAGACCCCCTTGGTTTACCGAGGAACTCCGGGAGATGAAGCGCCGGAGGAGATGCCTAGAGCACCGTTGGAGGTCCGATAAGTCCGAATCGAACCGAGCAATGGTAACCACCTGCACCAGGGAATACACCAGAGCACTTAGGGCAGCAAAAAGATCCCACATAGCCACCCTGGTTGCATCCGCTGAGTCCCGTCCAGCCGCCCTGTTTAGGATAACCCGCTCCCTATTGAACAAAAGGGAGGCGGGGGAACCCTTGCAGGGCAGAGCTGAAGAGTATGCCCAATTCCTAGCGGACAAAATTGCTCGGTTTCGGTCGGACTTGGACTCCACCCCCGCAGTTCCAGCCGAGGCACAAGGGGACCAAGTAGAACAGCTCTGGGTTGAGTTTCAGGACGTTACCCCCGGGGATGTGGACAAGGCCATGAGAGCTGTAAGTACCTCCACCTGTGTCCTAGATCCGTGTCCCTCATGGCTGGTTACGAACTGCAGTGAGGTGACACGAGGCTGGATCCAGGCGGTCGTGACCGCCTCCCTTCAGGAGGGGAACTTCCCCGCCGCACTGAAAGCGGCGGTGGTGAGACCCCTCCTGAAGAAACCATCTTTGGATCCAGCTGTTCTTAATAGCTATCGCCCTGTCTCCAACCTTCCCTTCTTGGGGAAGGTTGTTGAGAAGGTGGTGGCCTTCCAGCTCCAACGGTCCTTGGAGGAAGCAAACTACCTAGACCCCTTCCAGTCAGGCTTCAGACCCGGCTACAGCACAGAAACCGCTTTGGTCGCATTGATTGATGATCTCTGGAGAGCCAGAGATGAAGGACATTCCTCCATCCTGGTCCTCCTTGACCTCTCAGCGGCTTTCGATACCATCGACCATGGTATCCTTCTGCGACGACTGCGGGAGGTGGGAGTGGGAGGCACCGTGCTACGGTGGTTCTCCTCCTACCTCTCGGACAGGTCGCAGTCGGTGTTAGTGGGGGGGCAGAGATCGTCCCCTAGGCCCCTAAATTATGGGGTGCCTCAGGGTTCGGTCTTATCCCCCCTACTATTCAACATCTACATGAAACCGCTGGGAGAGATCATCCGCAGGCACGGGATTAGATACCATCAATATGCGGACGATACTCAATTGTATCTGTCCTCCCCGTGCCAACTCAATGAAGCGGTAGATGTGATGAGCCGGGGTCTTGAGGCCGTTATGGACTGGATGAGGGTTAACAAGCTTGTGCTCAACCCAGAAAAGACCGAGTGGCTGTTGTGTTTTCCTCCCAAAGATTTGACTAATATTCCATCACTCAGGCTGGGGGGTCAAATTTTACACCCCTCAGAGAGGGTTCGCAACTTGGGAGTCCTCCTGGATCCACAGCTGTCATTTGACCACCACCTAACGGCTGTGACCAGGGGGGCATTCGCCCAGGTTCGCCTGGTGCGCCAGTTGCGACCCTACCTGAATCGGGAGGCTCTCACAACAGTCACTCGGGCCCTTGTGATCTCTAGGCTGGAATACTGCAATGTGCTCTACATGGGGCTGCCCTTGAAGAGCATCCGGCGACTTCAGCTAGTGCAGAACGCAGCCGCGCGAGTGATTGCGGGTGCACCTCAATTCACCCGCATAACACCTATCCTCCGCGAGCTGCGCTGGCTGCCTGTCGATCTCCGGATGCGCTTCAAGGTGCTATTAATCACCCATAAAGCCCTACATGGCAGTGGATCTGGATACTTGAGAGACCGCCTTCTGCCAATTACATCCCTGCGACCAATAAGATCCCATAGACTAGGCCTCCTCCGTATCCCATCGGCCAGCCAGTGTCGGCTGGCAACCACAAGGAGGAGGGCCTTCTCAGCAGTAGCCCCGGCCCTTTGGAACGAGCTCCCTGTGGAGATTCGTACCCTCTCCACCGTCCAAGCCTTCCGCATAGCCTTGAAGAACTGGCTCGCCCGTCAGGCCTGGGGATAAGGATAGTTACCCCTCCCGAATGATGAATGTATGTTGCCTACCATTTTATTATATGTTTCTTTCTTGATGTTTGTATTCCCCCCTTCCCAGTTTTATGTGAGCCGCCCTGAGTCCCCTCAGGGAAAAGGGCGGCCTACAAATTCTAATAAAACTCTAAAAAAAAACTCTTTCTCTCTATCTCTCTCTTTCTCTCTATCCCTCTACCTACCTACCTACTTTTTTTAAAATTTGCCTCTTCAAAACCTTGGTGCGTCTTATACTCCGATACATCTTATACTCTGAAAAATATGATAATTGTTTCTGAATAGTCTAAACATGGTGAAATCATTAGTAGAGAGATAAATAAATGAATGGTCCAATAATACATATACGTTAACTGTACCATACCCGGCCTCTGAGGAGTTCATAGGCTGTAATTCCTAATGACCACCAATCAACAGCATAGGAATAACCTGAAGTTTTTGTAGCAGTGAACATCTCAGGTGCTGCAAAAAAAGAGAAATTTAAGATTTGCCTTAGGATGGAATATTCCACAAGATGAGTGATTTTCTTTCTATAGTCTAATCAGTAGTGGTATTTAGACAGTTCACTGCGGTTCAGGCGAACCAGTCGTTAAATTACCCATCCCTCGCTATCAAAGTGGATCCTGGACACTGCACTGCAATGGAAAAACAGGCAATGGAGTGGCCGGCACGAGGAAAGGAGAAGTCCGCTTTCCCTCTTTCTTCTCCCTGCTCCTCCTCCTTCCCTTGTGCTGGCCGCTCCATCATCCATTTCTCCATTGCAGCACCACACTCAGGATCCACTTTGATAGGTTTGCCAACTTAATTACTCGCCCCTCTCATTTTTGCCGGTAGACTGACCAACACCTCCTGCATGCAGCTCCACGGGGGGGGGGGAATATCTCCCTCCACTTCCCCCTAATTTTTCACCTTTCTGATCCAGCTCTCAAGAGCATCAACTCCTTGTCTCTATGGTAATTCCCCCCCCCCCTGTTCCTCAGAAACCTTGCCTCTTAAAGGATCTGCGTCCAGAAGGCTGAAATAGTCATGAGACCAACCTGCACACAAGCACCCTTTGAAACAGCTTTTTTGGCAAAAGGGTGGAAATTTAACAACCGGTTCGCCCGGGTCAGGTTGGCTGTCGTGGGAGGCTTGTCCCGCATGTGCGGCAGAGCTGGAGGATGGGCATGGGCCACGCCTCCCACGACAACCAACCTGACCCTGGGTGAACCAGTTGTTAAATTATTTGAATCCCACACTGAGTCTAATAAAAGTTCTCATAAGAAATTCTCTCTAGGGTTATGCAATAAGCAACCTCTGCACATCTTCGGATGCTGCAGAATAGAAGTCAGTGTGAACTTCTTCACTTATGGCCTTGTTGGCTTCACTGAGATGTCTGGGTGATCTGAATGAGAAGAGAATGCTTGGATAGATAATATTTTGTCAGACACTCTTATGTGTGAATTATTCGAAAGTAAGGAGAAACAATTTGCTTCTTTTTTCAGTTGATTTTAATTTGGACCATCATACTGCTAACTCTTTAATCAGAATCATGCTATTCTAATAATGGCATTTGGAGGAGATCCAGTCAGACTTAGGGCAAAATTGCATTGCCTAGTAATTAAAAGAGGAAGTTTACTATATCTTATTTAAAAAATTTAAAAACATGAGAACCAACAGACTTTCCCAAGTTCTTCAAAAAACAGCTGTTCAGAAGGTCACCACACAATGTACTGTACTTTGTGCCTTGAACTCTTTGCTCTTACTCTCCATAAAGCTTTTCACACCTCTCTCTCACATCCTCACACATTTTGACTAACTCATTACTTATTTGATATAGAAACAAAAGCATGTTGTTGTTGTTGAAGAAGATAACATTTTGCACTTGCTGAATAGGTACACGCATAATAAGATGAAGCCTGTACATAATTCAAGTCATCTGAAACATTCCATCACCCTCTAGCCCATTGAAATATTCCAATGCATTTTTAAAGTGAAATATAATATAGAGAGAGCAAATAGGAGACAACTATATACTGACTGTATATAGCAGTGGTAGTCAACCTGGTCCCTACCACCCACTAGTGGGCGTTCCAGTTTTCATGGTGGGTGGTAGGGGTTTGCTGTAACTCTGCTTTATAAATTTTATAAAGTAAAGTTACTTCCCTACTTTATAAATCACCATTACTGTGGAACCAGTACTGTGGCCGGTTAGAAAATTTTACTACTAACAGAGATACAAAAGTGGGCGGTAGGTGTAAAAAGGTTGACTACCCCTGGTATTTAGTTTCAATCCAAGGTTAGTATTAGTGCTGGTCCGCTCCCTCTGCCACATTGCTGGCAAGTGTATTGAGCAGAAAATAGCCGCAATTAATACTTTTTTGATTCTAAAAATATGCGGTGAGTTGATTATAATCTTCAGTAACTAACAAGAATAGAGGAAGTAACAGTTGGTTCGAGAGGAAGCATCAATAAATCCAATTAATGTCACTATGATGTCCTGTTAGTATAATTTGGTATAACTTGTCAAAAGTAATATCTGTACCTTAACATCAATGTGGATGGGTGATCCAATTATGACTCACATGAAGAAACCAAGAACTTTATCTATAGTTTTGGGTTCGAATTGTAAGATTTCATGTAGGTAAACAGAGGTCAGATCAGTCATCCATTGCAAGGACCTTTAAAGTTAGCAGCATTGAAGCCATTCCAAATTTAACACATGTAAGGCCAGATCAACCTTGAAGTATTTTCTGAATCAGGCTCTATTTCTTAAAACTGTTTTAAAAGTTACTAAGAAGGAAGCTTAACATGCCCATTAAAAACAAAACAATGTCATGCAAATACATTAGCTTGGATCCATTGACTACTCACCCATATATGGTTTTGTGCCAGCAATGTTGGTAACCTGTGTATCTTTAGTTATCACTGTAGCAATATTGAAATCTGTTACATGAACATGCCCTAAGAATGATATAAAAAGATAAATTGTCTATTGAAAGTTTCTACGAAATATAAAATTATAACAGCAGAGGGAAGCAATGAATTTATGTGGATTACATACTATATTCCAAACAATAAATATGTTGCCTTCTCATTCGTTAAAGTTTTTCATAAAACATTATGGAATCATAATGCAAATTTTTTCATATATAGAACCCTTAGAGAAAACCTAAGAAAGGAAAGTGACATAGGAAATCCTCATCCTTCCAGGCCACCCACAATACTCATACTAATCTGTAATTATTAATCATTATCCCAAGCCATATTTTGACAACCACATGGAATAGTTTGAGAATATTGATCTGTTCCTATCTGAACCACTAGCTCAGCATAAAGTTTATTCATTCACTATATGTTATACAGAAAAAGAGCCTGATGAAAAGAGCATTATAGATCTTTCCTTCCGGAAAGATATGTAGCATGGGAATTATTTTTAATGTGGATCTGTAGCTAATATCTCGGGTGAAGTCTGTGGCCAGAACTGCTTTCTAATTCATTTCAATTTGTATGCTAAAAGCACCTTTTTCCTTGTAAGTAACAACAGACATCCATTTACTAATGAAATACTTGATTTATTTTTATAATGTGCTCCAAGTAGGGCTGCCCTTGTACGATGGAAAACATTGCTATTGTTTCTACTCACCTGATGGACTTAGCCCAATCATATCTCATATCATACATGCAGAATTCCCACTATCTATTCAAATTGTTTGGGAATGTCTATCTCTGACAGCAACTGGTTTATCTATTATGTGAGGCCTGATTTTTTTCATGATGAGGCTTCTCAATGAAATACTGAGACTGCATTGTGCACAGGCTTTTAAGAAGGCTTTAAAGCACAGCTTTTTAAATCAGCCTAATATGCCTAATATATTGGAAATTTTAACTTTCTTTTTAACATCTTAAACGCCAATATGATGGTTTTATTTTAATCTCAACATGCTTGAATTTTGCAGCTAATAAGACTTTGGTGGTGAGTACCCTAGAAATCACATCACATAAACTTAGCAAAGCTAGAGAAGATTGCACTGGAGCTTGAAATATGATCCTGGAAGGAAGGAAAGCCACTGGAAAACAAGCAGTCTTAACTGTCTAAATATAGGTACATCGGCTGCAAAACAATGTCTCAGGGGGAAAAATTGAACAATAGGTAAAAGGCTTTTTGCACACATGAATGGAATTACACACCTCTCTTGCCATGGTTGGTGAAACACAGAGAAATTGCAAAGAGGAAATAGTTAGCATGACCTCAGTTTCAAGGACAAATGGAGAAAAGGTAATTCCAAATATATTTTAAAATAACCAGCTAAAATGCATTAAATTGAAAGCCTTTGCAAAAATACTGGTTTCAATGGTCCCCATTAATCCCATACCTTGGTCACATCATTGTCACAGTAATAGTGCTGATTAAAACATTAGGGCATGCAAATGTCACTGGGATTGTTGGTTCCTACTCTTTGACTAGTTGTAAACATTAGTTTACAATTAGTGTAAACACTAGTTATCACAAAGTAGACTATTCCTGCATATCATTTATCATAATCATATAATATGATTATATTATATCATATAATTTTCTTGCCTGGAGAACAGGCAATAAAATTATGCTAAGATATGAAACAAAACACTTTTGTGAAACTTTTTCAGAAGAACCTAAATATTTTTCAAAGGAAAAATACTTCCATACTTAATCACCATACTATGTGGAATTAAGTGTGTCATTCAATACATATTTACCTGAAACTATGTTCCACTGAATGTATTAAATTACTAAGAAATATATATTGGATTTGCCTTATTAAACTTCCTAGCATCTGTGGCGGCTAAACAGAGTAACAAAACACAAAACACATAATGTTGTCTATCTCTTATTGCATAATATTACATTGCCTTTGGTTTAAAATATGACCCAACATGCTCCACAAAAATAATAACAGAACATTGTATAGCTCCCTTAACTGGATCAGTAGCTGGACTGCACTATCAGATTACTTGATCTTTAAAAAAATAAAACCTATGATACACTTAGAAATCCATAGAAATGTGTTATTTGTATCTTTAGTCAGCAAAAACACCCAAGCTAGGATAAAGGTTTGCCTCAACTTGTTTTCCATCTCTCTAGAAGATGGCTTCATAAAGTCTGTCATGATCCTACAGAAAACATTATATTTTGCTATACAGTTGCAAGCATATACATGTTCCTGCAGACAGATATAATTATCACTTACCCTCTTCATCCAGCAAGACGTTATCAGGCTTTATGTCTCTAAAATAGAAATTTTTAAAAAAAGAAATACATCAATAAAACCAAAATTATGACAATAAAGGTCTAGGGTAGAATATAAGAGCTTCATAAAGTATCCCCCAGTTGCTCTGTGTTCTACAAATGCTATCAGTGAGTTTCGTTCTACATGGACTTGTAAGTAATCATTATTGGGATCATGAATGCTAATTAAAACAAGAAACTTAGTTTTGGTTTTGGTTTTCATTGATTTGTAGGCACTGAATTTCTTATACGTTCCATGTTTAATGATTTTCAATCATACTCTGGCAGCAATATTTTTTTGCCATGCCTCTCATGTTCTCTTGCCACAATCATCAATTCGGTATATAGTACTTATACTACTATAGTACTATATATAGTAAATAATGAAAACTATGCTAGTTCTCTCTTTAGTAAAGTTAACACAGTTTGATTGATGTATTGATTTAAAATATTTTCCGCTTCCATTTATTACTAGTTGATTCCACATAATTAATGAAATTTCACAAACTGTAAGTCTGTTTTTAAAACAAAAAAGTTTCCAAAATTAAAAAATAAACTGAATTTTTAAAAAGTGTTACTGTTAATTAATATAAAATAATGTCATACATACATACATACATACATAGGCTCCCTTGAAGTCTATTTTGTTAGTTTAACTGGGAGCCACTTGTATTTTGCAATCATATTTTACATTTGTTGGAGTGCTCAGTTTAAGCCATTTGATCATCATCTTACTGAATCCTCAGTCAAAATCTGGCAGCCTGATTCAGATCATGGTGATTGTGGGAATAAAATGCCCGTGGTGGGAGGAGGAGTGGAGAGAGAATCCATAATCAGTTTCAGTTTCAATTTATTATAGACAAAAAGGCCCAATAGCAAGTTACAAATATAAAGTTTGCATTAGATAAAACAATTTATATAATATAATATTTCTAAAATATTACAGAAAACACTTCAAACTCTTGAAAAATTAATGTGTTACTAAAGACCATATTTTTACACCCATAGTTAAACATCTGGCTGCTATCTATGTATTGTAACATACTCAGAAGTATCTCCGGTTTATTTCTGGGTTTGATTTAAAAATATGTGACAACTTGCTGAAGACTTATAAAATTTACAATAGAATAAAATATGACCCACCATTCAAGAACAATACCAATAAAGGGGGGAAAACTTTGAATTTTTTTTTTAAATCTACCATACTGAATATTTGATGAAAACACATTTAATGTGGCTTTTGAAAAAAAGCTATTCTGTAAACTATATACTTAATAAACTCCAAAAGTTACAAGGGATCGCAAGATATAAGACTTGGCTTTGCAAAGACTTTGCAATTAATTCCTCTATTGCACTGTTAGATTTTGGTTGCAAGTATACATTTTAAAAAAGGGAAGAACTGCTTCATGAATTCCAAAACGAATCTTTTGGGACATGTGTGATTTAAATTTACAAACCAAAAGATTAGTCAGACTGGCATTAATTCTGATTATCTATTTTTCAGAAGTATGACATCAACATTTCATTGTATTAAACAAAGATTATGAGATAATTCAGAAATCAACATTAAGATCATGCAAAAAAGAAAAACAGGTTATAAAGGGAAAACTAAAATGCCATATGAGAAGGCTATTGTGAAACGCTTCTACTCAACAGCCTCAGTAAAAAGGTCTTTATTTCCTAAGTAAATAAGATCAATATTACAGAAGACTTCGATATTAACTGGCACTAAAAATTATATTGAAATTAGACAAATGAGCTGATTCATTTTGTACACACAAATGTACAAATATAATATACCTCTCTATTTTGATTAGATATTATCAAGATGGGATTTAAATGGACACAAGTATGAAGCTTTTTTGGTGCCATTATACAAGTGGCCTACCATTGACTTTTCTGGCAACATTTCTGATTCTATTTTACAGACTCCATTGATCTCCTGTTCAACAGAAGGTCCAACATTGTGTAGCAGTGGTGGGTTTCCATTTTTTTTTACTACTGGTTCGTTTGTGCACTCATGCCCAATGCTTCTGTGCATGTGCAGAAGCGTCCAGGCGAGTGGGTAGAGCCTCCCACCACTGCCACTGCTACTACCGGTTCGCCCGATGTGGGCTGAAATGGGAACAACTGACTTCTGTTGTACTGTATAGTTCTGAACACAAACCAAAAATAGCATGCTATATGCACATATTTTGTATAATGGTTAAAATATTGGACTAGAAATTGGGAAACTATGAGTGTTAGCCTTCTTTCTCTCACTCTCTCACTCTCCCCAATCTACTTCACATCTTTCGCCTTATTATTGTGCCAAAAACAGGAGGTAGAGGCATTATATATACTATCTGGAGTTGTAAAAACATAAAAGTGGAATATAAATACAAAAATAATTATTATAGGATTACAACGGGAAAACAAATGTCAACAATAGTAAAATTCAATTTTATATTCTGAAAGACAAAGGAGCAAGATATAAATGTAAATTTATTTTTGAGGTAAATATAAGCAGAAAATTCAATTGAAAGTTTAGTTATATTAATCATACAAACAGAGAATGCATAACACAAATATTTCAGGATAGCAGAAGGGAGAGAGGGAGGGAGGGAGGGAGGGAGGGAGGGAGGGAGGGAGGGAGGGAGGGAGGGAGGAAGGAAGGAAGGGGAGAGAAATTTTAAAATGTTTTTTTTAAAAAATTACATATATATGTAAAGTTACATAAATATACATACACATATACATGTAATCATAAAACTATCATATATATATATATATATATAATTCATATATACATGGACTATATTACTGCCCATTGTATATTCATGTTTACCATAATAGGCAGTGACATGCCCTTTATCCAGAGGAAGATTAGGAAAAAATAACTTAATTTTTAACAAGAAGACAATTGCTGGTCCCAGTTGTGGTTGTTAAACAACGACTACCTAATTGTAATTGTCTTGAGCAAAGCAACCAGTAACCATGACTATGCTTATTATCTTACTTCAGTTATCCTTTGCTTTACAGACCTACAAAGACTGTAAATGTGAGGATTGCTTGCAAAGTTACTTTTTCATCACTGTCATAGCTGCAAACAATTGCTAAATAAGGGCTACCTGTATTTTCAGGAACAATATACTTGCATTACATGTTCTAAAACAGATGCCTTAAAATACTCAGAGGATAATACACTTAACTGAAATTTATTTTCTGGCTGCCTATTCCAGGCAAAAAGAAAAAAAAGGTTATGTGAGGCACAGGGGTTAGAATATAGTATTGGAGGCTAATTCTGCTAACTGCCAGGAGTTCGATCCTGACCAGCTCAACGTTGACTGAGCCTTCCATCCTTCTGAGGTATGTAAAATGAGGACCCAGATTGTTTGGGGCAATATGCTGACTCTGTAAACTGCTTAGGGAGGGCTGTAAAGCATTGTGAAGCAGTATATAATTCTAAGCACTATTGCTATTCATATGTGTGTCAGGACTGACTGGCTGAATCCTTTATGCAATAACCCTCTGTGCTTGCCTGTGGAAAGACAGAATCTCTCCAAACTGCTTGGAAATCCATCCTTTCACTGAGAATTAACAAGGCTGACTGTTTTACTGGAAGAAAAGAACATGGGAGCAAGCAAGTCAAGAAGTAAAAGAAATAAGGAAACCTTCTATTTCTATTTCATTCAAGAAGACAGTTTGATTCTCTAACCACCAGCCCCAATATTTTGAGGAATATGATTTACAACTAGGCTTTTTGATAGTTGATTAAAACTAGTCTAGGCAGAGAAATTTAAATCACAGAAGGGGTAATAAGAGTCACTCTTTTCTTTACTTAATTTAAAACCCTCTTCCAATCCTGTATTGATGCTATAATTAGTTCCCAAGGAGGGTGGGGGCAGGGAAGAATCCATATTTAATTTTTTCTGCTTTATTCTGCAAGTAATAATAAATGAATAAACTGAAACAATATGTCACTGATCCAAATTAACTCTTTTTCTGTGGCTATATTTTACTAAAGAAAAAAAGAGAAATTTGAAATCAGATTACCGTATATACTCGAGTATAGGCCGACCCGAATATAAGCCGAGGCACCTAATTTTACCACAAAAAACTGGAAAAGTTATTGACTCGAGTATAAGCCTAGGGTGGGAAATGCAGCAGCTACCGGTAAATTTCAAAAATAAAAATAGATACCAATAATGTTTTTGAATATTTATTTCAAAGAAAAACAGTAAACTAGCGGTGTATTCAATGAAATACTTCACTCACCTCATGATGCTGACGTCCCGCTGTGATGATGATGTCCCGTGCAGCCGCGGGAGCGATGTCCCGCCTCCTATGACACACGGCACAGTGATTCCTATCATTGGATCACTGTACCAGAGGAGGTGGGACATCGCTATGTGGCTGCTTGCCATAACAAGGAGGAGGTGGGACATCGTTGCAGAGCGGCAGGAGGGGGAGGAAGGGGAATCGTAAGACAGCCCTGCATTACATTAGAACGTGAGGAGGGGGGATGGTGCGGTGCGCGCTGCGCGGCAAACTGACACAGAGGGAGGGGAAACTCACAGGGGCACTGGGCCATTCACGAGTGTCACCCAGCGGCATGGCCCCGCCCCTTTTTCTCCTCCATTTCGGGCAAATTTTTCACTGACTCGAGTATAAGCCGAGGCGGCTTTTTTCAGCCCAAAAAGTGGGCTGAAAAACTAGGCTTATACTCGAGTATATACAGTACATTTCTTTGCCTTTTCTTTTGGAAAAAAAAGTTTGCTTTCAGTTCTCTCTAGCAAACTTCAAATGTAAAGAGAAAAATTTTTGTTCCTTTAAAAAAAAAAAAGAATGTTGCCATATACTTTAATATGGTTTTAGGAATACTTAAGATACTTACTATTCCAGATCTAATTGCAACTAAAAAGTTACCAGGAAGATGAGAGTGAAAATCTAATCATAAGTGTCATGAATTAGCTCTAGATTTTTAAAGAAAAGTTAAGGATGTTTTCAGACTGGATTGAAAAAAAAGGGTATTTGGGCCTTTCTCTGATTTCATGTGCCATATCTGCAAACTATTTCTGTGAGAGGACATTTAGTAAGATATGTTTTGTTTGTAGCCTAGGTAATTTTTTTTTCAGTTTTTCAAGATAGAAGTGGGAACATTCCTAGAAAAAAAAATCAATGACACCACTTACATACTGCAACAATAGGGGGGAAATGGCTTCAAATAAGATGTTCTTTAATTTGGTTTTTATACAAACTCTTCCTAACCACGCTCATAAGACCCACACAACAATCTATTCC
Organism: Thamnophis elegans; assembly: GCF_009769535.1. Classification (NCBI taxonomy): domain Eukaryota; kingdom Metazoa; phylum Chordata; class Lepidosauria; order Squamata; family Natricidae; genus Thamnophis; species Thamnophis elegans. Next base: position 79,579,689 of record NC_045542.1, read on the forward strand.
AGAGAGAAACTCAGACTGCAGTTTGAATGGTGTTGCTAGGATCTTTCCAGATGTGAACCCCCTCCTCCCATTTTTCTTTCAGAATCTAACATATTCCTCAAAGAACATGATCCAGGAATATTTTGTCATTCTCTATTGGTAAAGGTACTTCAGTATTAGTAAAGCACAGAGCTGCTTATTCATTTTCTCTGTAGCTCTGTAGGACATTAAAATGTTTGTAAAAGAACATGACTGGTTCATGTGACCGATGAGGTGAGGCCTGGGTTTCATAATGAAAGGGAAGCAAAAATACAGCATTAGTCATGAAAAAAGGGGGAACAATGCTCGGCTGTTCTGAAGATGAAAGGCTTGAGGCTGTGGAAAGTCAAATCTTGTTCCACTGTGTCAGTTCCAGAAGTACATCACAGGGTGTATGGACTGACTGACTCATACAGTATAGCGCTACATGTACTACTGAAACAGCATAATGCCTTCCCTGCAAATAGGAAGATTTCCTCATAGGATATACCAACAGCCTTTCTCTTGCCTCTTCCAATTTACCATCAACGCTACTTGGAGACTGTTAATACTTTTCTATCAAGAACCCTTATAGTGTTTCAGGTTTTCATGTTATCAGCAAGGGCTAGTATTCTGATTAGGCCCTGTGACTAATATTAATGGTGGAAAAAGAACATACTGTACCTGTTCACTGATGGGAAGCCAAAGTCTTGCGGTAGGCATGGAAGCCAGCTAGGTGACATTGGGCCAGCCTTTTCTTTTCAGTCCTAGGAAGGCGGCAGCTATGGCACAGCCCTTCCAAATACTGCTGCCAAAACCCTGCATGGGCTTGTTCTGTAGCGATAGCACTTAGACTTATGTACCACTTCACAGTGCTTTACAGCCCTCTCTAAGCAGTTTACAGAGTCAGCCTATTGCCCCCAACAATCTGGGTCCTCATTTTTACAGACCTCGGAAGGATGGAAGGCTGAGTTAACCTTGAGCCTGGTGGGATTTGAACTGCCAAATTCCAGGCAGCCGGCAGTCAGTAGAAGTAGACTGCAGTACTGCACTCTAACCACTGCGCCAGACATGAAAAAGTGTACATTTCTGTGATATCTGATTTGCAACTCAGTAAGCTCTTGTGGAAGGTTTGGGGTTTCTATTCTCAAATGACAATGAAAGTAAACTCACTATCCAAACAAAAGACAATTTCAGCTCAGGATAATTCTTGGTGATCTCTGTTAGGAATAAAATATATAAATAAACCAGGAGGAAGAGAACTGGATTAAATACATTATAATGGAACACCAGAGCGTATTTCTAAACATATCTTTATTTCTGTATATTTTGAGTGCATCGTTTGCCAAGTCTTTCTCAAGTAAAATTTCAGCACAATTATTGTTTTTAAATAATCGCCTACAGTTTGCCTGTGCAAGAGTGTATGTTCTTAAGTGTTTGCATGCATGTATGTCTCTGAATGCATGTATACATTTAAATTTTTATTTCAGCTGCACTGTTTTTTTTAAATGAATAAACAGGGTTTCCACTGGGTGTGACTTTTAAGCCATTTTCCCCTTTAAAACCAAGGGTTGATGAACAGGCAAATTCTACCTTGCCCTCAAACAGTGTCTCTGTTACAGCTGTTTTCTTTTTTAAAAATGCTTAAGAGAATGTAAGATTGCATTTGTGTTATCATATGTTGATTGACCCACTGTTTTTTCTGCAGCAGAGAGAAAGGCAGCATCCAGAGTAGGGTGAAATCCAGCATGTTCTGACAGGTTCTGGAGAACCAATAGTGGAAATTTTGAGTAGTTTCAAGAACCGGCAAATACCACCTCTGGCTGGCCCCAGAGTGGGGTGGGAATGGAGATTTTGCCTTATCCTTCCCCTGCCATGTCCACCAAGCCATGTCCACAGAACCGGTAGGGAAAAAAATTGCATTTCACCACTGATCCAGAGGTAGCACTAGTGAGAGCATTTTACTACCTAGATCAACTTCAAACTCCTTCTCTTTCCATAAGCATCCTATCCTGCTGTCCTAGTCAATTCTTGCCTCTGTCTATTCACCCCAAACCAGTCACTTACAAGCATTAAAAAAAAACATGCCCTTGTTTTCAAGGTTCCTCCCTCCCCAATGTTCTAGCCAACTTGTTAATTGGTATCACTTGGATACATATTTTTCAAGCCACAAAAATACATTCCGAATCAACCAAACGTAACATTTTCCCACATGTTTTGCAATCTTTAAACCAGGACCTTTTCTTTCTCCCTATAACTAGGGGAGAAAGAATAATTTCCAAAAATTCTGGAGGAAGGCAAACATCCCCCCCCTTTTTTTTGCTGGACTAAAGTGACAACCGATCCGTCTGTTCTGTGCACTTGATTGACTTTACAAGAAATTACCTGAGCTTAATAGGCTAATTACATTGCTTCCAAGCGCCTGCCATGGGAATTAGTCGAGCACATTGTAATTTAATACACACCATACAGAGAACATGGAAAACACCATGCAAACAGATAAATCCCCTTTCACTGAGAAAAAAATGGAGTCTAGTAGTTTCTCTTTCACCAACACATGTTTGCCAGCTAAGTAAAAGTCTGTATCATAAGTCATAAGTTATAAATTATTTAGCTATTTTCTCCCATCTTCCCCTCACCAGGTCTTCTGATATTTTAAAAACACAGATTACTTACAGCGGTCCCCACAGAGCAGAATAAACATTGACGTGTGCCCATCTCTTGAGGATTTCAAAGACAGATGTTGTATTCTACAGATAAGAGGCTGATTTATCAATTTAATGCCACCTCATTTGGGAATAAGGTTAATTACATGACTAGCAAAATCTTCCAGACGGCCAAAACTATTTCATCATGTTACATTTATCTCATTTATATAAGCTGTTTTCCACACTGTGCTAAAGTTTTCAAAAGGCTTGTGATTTCCTCCCACGCTTCCAAAAACTTTTGGATTTCATCATTTTGACCAGGTACCCAAGAGTTAATTGAAACCAAGAGGCTTACATTCTGAATTAATTTGTGTTTTGAAGGCATGACCCATATTGGTTGCCAATCCAAATAGCCATCTCATTATCGAAATGTTCTTAAAATGCCAACATACTATTTACAAAATGATTGGGGGCAGGGGGCTTAAATGACAGGGATATAATTTACTATACTGTAACATACATGAACTGGAAATTGAATTATTAATTTGAATTTTTATATTTATTACTTTTAACATTAATCAACACCCAAGTATTCTACAGGTAGAATTGGAGCAAATACATTTTCCTAGAGTGATAATTCTGGGAGACTGCTGACTAGCCTTCTTGTAATAGCTTTAATCCCACTGGTTAAACTTATCATTAGAAAAAGAAAGAAAGAAAATTGTGACATCACATGGTTGTGACTTGTCCAAATAATACACAATGTACTCAAGCAGTTCACAACCTTCTGCAAATTTCCCACCAATTATTCTGGCATCAAATCTGGAATCCATCATTACAGGGAAAAATGTTTATTTTTTTCCAATGTTTGCTGGTAATTTGTCCTCATGTTTATCATATAAAGTAAGTTTTAAGACCTTAAATAAAGTTTTAACAAGCTGCCTTAGGGCTCTTTTGAATGCCCTTTATGGTATGGGCACCACCAGTTAAGAATCATTTTACTAGCAGACAGAAAATATCATGAAAGTATAATGGAATTCAGGAAACTTTAATCTATACTAGATCTAAGTTTTGAAATTTATGCAGGAAATATGCTACCTGCACAAGACTATCAAAGAATCACACAAATGTGTGATTTGAAATCACACAGAGTTAACAGAATAATAGAGTTGAGAAAGACCTTGGAGGTCTTCTAGTCCAACCTCCTGCTCAGGCAGAAAACCCTATATCATTTTAGACAAATGGTTATCCAACATCTTCTTAAAAACTTTCCATATTGGAGCATCCACAACTTCTGGAGGCAAGTTGTTCCACTGATTAATTGTTCTAACTGTCCGGAAATTTCTCCTTAGTTCTAGGTTGCTTCTCTCCTTGATTAGTTTTCATCCATTGCTTCTCCTCCTGCCTTTGGAGAGTAACTCCCTCTTCTTTGTGGCAATCCATTAGATATTGGAACACTGCTACCATGTCACCTCTAGTCCTTTATTTTTCATTAAACTGGACATATCCAATTCCTGAAACCGTTCTTCATAAGTTTTAATCTCCAGTGCCCTAATCATCTTTATTGATATTGGAAATGGAAATGGCAACAAGGATAAACTAGTTCAATCTTCTGCAATGTCCAGGAAAACCAATCAAACCAGGTTGCTACCCAATCTCAGCTACTAAAGAAAGTGGGGGAAGGAAACTTCCTAGGATAAGAACCCACAGCCTCCATTGATAGATTGTTTCACTCTTATACAAACCTTATGATCAGGAATGTTATCCTTGAGTTTAAATTAAATCTACATATATGTGTTTATGTGACCCTGGAAAATAGATCTTAAACATTTTCCTTGTAGTGCCATCTGAATGTAGCAACCCTCGACAGATATAAGGGGAAAATTCTGCCTTCAAATGACATTTAGCACAATGGAAATTACCATTTGCAATGGAGCAGGTGTCCTCCAAATAACAGATATATACTGCAATAACAACTGCATGCTCAAAAGGCCACAACATTAAACAAACAGAGTGACTGAATACACACTTAGCTGCAGGGAAGCACTTGTACACGCACACACAACCCACAGGGAAAACAAATCTCCTGAGACAAGGAAGAAAAAGGTCACACGGGGAAGGGAAGAAAAGAGGAAATAAAAAGAAATTACCTGCATCCTTCTTGGAAGTCACCCTGAACAATTGAGCCTTTAAATGTTTAATCTTTACCTTTGGTAAAAATGCTGTAAATGTTTAATTTCTCAACCACTTCTTCCACAAAAAAATGAAACAGAACATCACAATAGCAACAAATGTGGAGGTGGGGAAAGCTCAGTCATTTGCTGTCCCCAATGATCAATGAAACTGGGAGACAAGTACAACTATAAAAGGCAATTTGGTGATCTAAACTGTTAGCAGATAAGGGAAGGATAAGTAAAGTCTATGCATCACTTACTATTGACCTACCTGAAAAAGAAGGAAAAGGAAATATTGTTATGCAAATATTTGAAGCTACCTTTGAAAATAAGACAGCCTTCTTATCCCTAAACAAGCAGACCTAAAATAAAACACTTTGCAACATACTGTACATTAAGTTTATAAAATAATAAAGCCTACTTTTAGCCAAACAAGCACACCTAAAATAAAATAGTTTGCAACATACAAACTGTGCATTAAATTTATAAAATTTTAATATGTTTCCTTTCTCAAGGCATTCAAGAAATAATATCTTGATGATAAAGTAACAAAATCCCAACAAAAGAAAAAGCCTACTTTTATGCGTTTAAATTTAGTAACATCCAATCTTCATGAAGGATAAATCTCAGAAATCATATTTAGCATTGTTATAAATCTTCCATTCTTCAATGCCAGCAATGGCAGAAGAGACTGGGGAACCGGTTCAGGGATGTGGCAGGCCTGGGTTGTTGCCGATTCCAGCGACCTCGGCTGCCGTACCACTACTGGTTTGGCTGAATGAAGCAATTAACCACTTTCTCACAGAAAGAGAAATGAATAAAATAGCTAAAGGGGGGGAGGGACCAGAAAAAGTAGAAGCATTTTATCAAGTCTGGCAAAGATCACTTCCGGAGCATACTGAAAGTTGCCTCAGCACATCAAGAAGCATGAGATTGTTTTCTCTGCTGAGGTAAAAACATTAGTGAACATCTGCTGATGTGATAAGGCTGTACTGCTAATTCAGGATAACAATACTGGCGTGTTTCCTTCAAAGAAAGGTTGGTCTAAAGAGCACTCACATCAATGGTGGGTTTCAAAAATTTTTAGAACCTCTTCTGTAGGTGTGGCCTGCTTTGTGGGAGTGGCTTGCTGGTCATGTGACCAGGTGGGAGTGACCAACTTGTAAAATGTGGTGAAACTCACTTAACAATGCTCTTGCTTAGCAATCAAAATGTTGGCTCAGAAACTCTGGCATTGAAGCATGCAAATTTTTAAGCTGTCAAGTTACAAGACCCTTGCACCCCTAACTCTTTAGAAAAAAAAACCAGGGGTGTTCAAACTTAACAGCTTTAAGACTTGTGGACTTCAACTCCCAGAATTCCTCCTCTCACTCTTCATCTTGATGATGTCTGGACGGGCATGGGGAAGGAGTTGGAACCAGTTCTAAACAGCACTGTCGATTTGTGGAATCTCTTCTATAGAAGAGGTTAGAACTGGCAGGAACCCACCCCTGACTCACAACAACATAATAGTAGTGGTGGCACTCAGTGTTCCTCCTAGTGTCTCACTTTCTCTGAGAGAAAATATTCCATTGGAAATGTTTTGCAGGGCCAAAAAGCATTAAAAAGGCTGATCCCACAATAAATGGGAGAAAGGAGAAGTTGCTCTTGTGTTGCACCCACCCCGATCCCTGATTGTTATCAAATGTCCTGCAGTCTGATCAGTGGTAGGATTCAAATTTTTTTACTACCAGTTCTGTGGGCGTGGTGTAGTGGGCATGGCTTGGTGGGTGTGGCTTGGTGGGTGTGGCAAGGGAGGGATACTGCAAAATCTCCATTTCCTCCCTACTCCAGGGGAGGCAGAGAATAGATGGGGGCGGAGCCAGTCAAAGGTGGTATTTACCAGTTCTCCAAACTACTCAAAATTTCTACTACTGGTTGTCCAGAACTGGTCAGAACCTGCTGAATACTACCTCTGAGTCTGATGTTTGTGTTATCTTTACCCCAAACTATCTTCTGGACTTGTATTTTCAACCATCCCCTTCCCTTTTTTTCTATAATCTTGTATGCACATAGAAACTGAACCTAAAATGAAGTAATATTCAACCACATTTCACAACATTACCTCTAATCATCTTATTATTTTTTAAAAAATTGCATAATATTCAGTCCAAAGAATAAGTCAGAAGAATTTTAAATTTGATCTTCACTTTGTAATATTTTAGTGGATCCTGAAAAGCAAAACCCTGCAGTTATTTTAAGGAAACGAAGATTCCTTATTCTGGGAATTTATTCTGGGAATAAAGTGTGCATGTGCATATTTGTGTGTGTGAGAAACAGAGAAAAAGCCTGGACTACACAATAATAAAGAGCTTGTACTGAAAGGAGAATTCAGTGCCTTTTGTAATTCAGAAGCAATGAAACTATTTCACTCCAATTTATAGCAAAACATTTGTGCAATCAGTCACATGGATTTGACAGAATTTCATTTAGTTAGAATCTAGGCTTACTGTATTTCAGCCTGTGGAGTCTTTTTTCCAAAGCAGTATTTTATTGTTAAATTGATTTAACAGTTGCTACAGTGTTAAAATGACATAAACCACTGTGTAACATATTTTCAGGCAATTTTCATTTTTTATGAAATACAGAAATTTGCTTATGATAGCCAAAATATGGGTATCAGATTCAGATTCCCCTCAGTCAGGAAAAATCTAATACCTAAAAGGCAGCATTAAACAGAGTATTCATACTTTATTGTACAGATAGGCTTGTGAAAGAATTCAGACTTAGGAAGCAGCGAAAAAGTTTGTCAAATGTTAATTTATCAACACAATGAAGTAGTGATCTCAAAGCATCTGTTTATTTAGCTCTATACTCAAATGGTCCAGTAACCCCTTCTGAAAAAAGACAACATGTGTCTGGCACCAAATTCTATCTCCTTATAGTTACCATCTGATATTCTCCATCACATTAGATAACACCATCCAGCAAACTTATCAAGCTATCACACATAACTCTACTCTTCAGCAGGATCAGTGGCTGATCCTTTAATTGGTCTGGAAACCAAAATGGTGCAAGATGTAAGCTACAAAAAAAAAAATCCCTTTCCGTTCTCAACATCATTTTGAATCTAGGACATTTCTTGCTAATAACATCAAAGTAAAAACAAGCAAGCCACAAACTGAATTATTTATTTATTTATCAAGCTTGTTTGTATTTTAAATGAAACCATCCATCTTTTGGCCAGTTTCCAATTTCAAACCCTGTGCTAAATAACTGGAATCTTTCTGTCTCGCCAAGTGTAATTTATCCTCATTCATTATTTGTGGGCTGGGTGAACAGGTGCACAGCAGAAAAAGTTAATCTTATACCTTCATTACCAGCCCATTTGGCTTTGAAGCACCTCTGACTCTGAAGGTACAACACAACACAAGCAACTGGATTGGTCCTGGTACAACAGTTAAATACAGTAGAACACAACTGTGTTGTTTTTAAAATGTGTACCTACAGACAAAGGTCCTGAGAAATATATAAAATGCAGCAATACAATTCTAACCTGCCCAGAAGCCTGAAAGACATTTCAGTGTGAAGCTGCAAAGACATCATCTCAAATGCTTTTTAGGTTATATTTTTAAAATGCTCTTAGCTTAAAACCGTCTGTTCAACCTGATCACTTTCTAATTTCTTTGAGTAAATACGAGATATTTTGGAAGACCATGTATGAAATGTTTCATCTCTTTTAAATAATACACACAACCTTTGTTATTCTTGTTGCCCAAGTCCTGCCCAATAAAGAAAGGCCACACACTTTCAGGAAACTAAAATAAAAGATTTCATTTCTGCCTTTTATCTTAAAACCACCAGTTTTGGTAAAACCAATTTGAATGATTTGGACAATTTCAATGGCCATCTTACTTTAATGAAAGACGTACAATTTGACCAAATCTAAAAAAAAAAAAAACCCCAAGCACATAGAAAACTTTTATCTAAAAATAGATAATTCATGTAAGCCCTTCAAACATTCTAACCAATTGCATCAGTCTAGAAAATTTCTCAAATTGGCGGTCTTCAGGCATTGAGGATTGTCTCTTCATTCCTCCCAACCATCCTTTGGAAGGATGCTGGAAATGGTGATTGAACATATCTAGGGGACCACAACTTGGAGAATGTTGTACAAACGCACAGCATGGAGAATGAACTTGGGTTCAATATCCCTCTATGCATTCTACTTCTAGATTATACTGAATATCATGACAATATTGATCAGCAATTTATTACTATATTCAAAGGGATATATTTCTGTACTGTGTTTAAGGGACTAAAGCAGAGAGAACAATGGTGGTGAAGTCATCTAAATGGACAATATTTCTGGGTTGTCTTTTGAAAGATTTTTAAAATATTATATTTTGTGTATATATATATATATATTTAGTGTCACAACCCCTGGTAAGCCCCAATTATGGGAGGAAGCTAACTGCTTCCATCATCTGTCAATCGGCTCGTCACAAGAGTCCATCACGACAGAAACCCAATATTTTTACTGTTGCCTTTGTTATATTTGTGTTTTATTTATTTATTTATTTATCAGCACAAATAACACACACACACACACACACATACACACACACACACATTGTGTGTATGTATTATGTATGTATGTATGTATGTATGTATGTATGTATGTATGTATTTGTATGTATGTATGTATGTATTTGGGAACCGGTAGTGAAGGTAAGTTGATTTCACCCCAACTTGTAATGGTTGTTTGAAATAATAGGACTTGTAGAGACTCAATTGTGGCCAAAGAGCTAATCTTAGAGAATCACCTGTCAGAAAGATTGATGGATGTGAACTTAACTCTGTGAAGGTTTTTTTTTTAACATTTCAGTGTTTGTGGACATCATTACAGAAGCTATTTTGTAAATGCAAAATATCAGGCCAGAATTTTTTTTTACCAAAATTCACTTATATGTAATGAACTTTTCTTTAATATGTAATAGTCCTTTCTTTAAACTACCACATCTTTGTGGGAGATGGTGTTGGTTTATAGAGGAACCGTATAGAACACTGGTGACTTTTCTATTTCCTCCACAATGTTCATGGTGCATATTTCTTTCCCAAAAGAAGGAACAGCTCACAGGGCAGGAGTTCCAACAAAAAGAGTAAAAAAAAGATTCGATTTCATCACATTTCTCATGTTCAAATTGCTTTCCAGAAACTGTTTTACTTTCACAAGACTGATATGTGTACATTTTTATATGGGTGTATATGGAGGAGCCAGGTTTAAATACATTAATTTAAATGAATTTGTATCTCTAAATCATTTGAACACAGTATTCCAAATTTAGGAATAATAGGGTTGATATGCAGGGATTCATAGAAATCACTTAAAGCCAGGTTATACTATTCATTCTCAATCACATATTCTCCCATTTTTAATATATATAAATATAAAACATAAATATATACCCATCGCACATACAGTATACATACACTCATCACACATACTGTACACACAGACACACATCACACATACTGTACACACACACACACACACACACACACACACATCAAACATACAGTATACCAGTGGTGGGATTCAAAATGTTTTACTACTAGTTCTGTGGCCGTGGCTTGATGGGCATGGTATGGCAGGTGTGGCTTGGTGGGTGTGGCAAGGGAAGGATAGTATAAAATCTCAATTTCCTCCCAATCAGCTGGGACTCAGGAGGCAGAGAATAGATGGGGCCGGGGCCAATCAGACGTGGTATTTACCAGTTCTCTGAACTACTGAAAAGTCCGCTACCGGTTCTCTAGAACTGGTCAGAAGCTGCTGAATACCACCTCTGCAGTACATACACACACACACACACACACACACACCAACAAATCATACATGAGTATATGCATTTTTAGAATATGTATCAGTTTGTCTGTCCAAAGCCTTAGAAATAGAAATATTCTGTATGTTTATCTACCATCAGTTACAGGACAGGTAGTTTATATAAGATTTGTGTCTGTATTGCAGAATGGGATAGTCAGTTATAAAAGAAGAAATAAAAGAAAATATTTGTATTAAGATATTAAATTTGAAAAATATGATTTTTTTCTTTTAAAATATATTGTTGGCTCAAAGCTGTTTGTTTCAGAGAGTACTGTGAATACCACACAGTCACAAATGTTACCTAAAAGGGAAACACATAGGCTTGCATCTTAATAGTGAAATTCAATCCATCACAGTTTCAATGGCCCAACAAGCCATCGTTTGATACTCATTGAAAACATTAATTAATTCTCCTATCCACAGCTCACCTGTGGATGATATTCCTGCTTTGGAGATAATCCAATGCCAGTGCTAGCTCACAGATGAATAGTTTCACAGTCTCCTCTTCAAAACGGACGTTTTGTTGCAGGTGGTAACGTAAATCTCCTCCAAGAAGCAGATCCACCACCATAAACATGTCTTCTTCATCCTGGAATGAGTACCTGGAAAAGGATACACATACTCATATACATAAGAGAAACATCTAAAACAGTCCATTGGTTGGAATGATGGATTGCCAGGATTCTGTTTCAGGACATTATTTTGTGGATGTACAGCATAATAAACCATAAAAAAGGAACAGTTTCAAAGCAAAAGAAAAACAACAGACAGGATTCTACAACCTAAAATAGTTTGACCTCACATTAAATTGTTATGACTCACCTGGCTCTTAATGTTTGTTGAAATAATACTTTTATAAAAAGATGAATTGCTATGTCCTGACTAATAATTAGTATGGCATTTCTTGTTTTGAAGGCTACCATGAATTGTTGTTGGAAATAGTTTTGCCTTATTTGGTAACTAAGTTCTGTGATGAAAACAATAGTGCAAATATATGGGTATATATTACTATTTTTGTATACTTCCAAGGTAAGCTTTGCCACAAGACAGAAAAATTGTAGAACTGAATCTTGCTATAATTTCTCATACTCCTTTTTATACATTCTCCCAAAACTTCCTCTTAAGATCTACTCTACATCTTTAAAAAGCCAGCAAATTACATGTGCTAAAAAAATAAAAAAAATCAATACATTTAGTCTTGGAACAGTCACTGTTTTTGAACACAAAGAGGAAAGTTAGCTGCTGCCAAGCCAGGAGATTCCCTAAGGAGCCACATAATTAAATACAAGGTAACCACATCATCTCTAAATCAATGGATGAAGCAAGATTCATGCGTATAAGAAGCAAAGAAAAAGTCTCTACTACAGTAGATTTGGCATGCTATCTGAAAACTCGGGGTATAGTCATCCAACACATCTTGTTAGCACAAGATGGTGAAGAACTGCTCTAGAAAATCACTTCTTCAGAATCAGAAAGAACACATAAACTAGCCTAGTATGTTGGATTTATATTGCTCCCTCAAGGACAGGTTGGTAATCCAGAGTCCCTCAAAATTTTCAGAACACCTTGAAATGATAAACAAGTTTATATACCTCCTCCCATGAATAAAACTGATCAGTTCATTGAGGTTAGAGTTAGGCTAGAAATAAATATGATAAATACTTTTAATAAGTATAATCATGTTTCTCAAACTTTGCAGGACCACAGGCACCTGATACATATTTCTGGCGGAAAAATAACAATGCTGTCAACATTTAATTTTGTTTTCTGGGAAATCCTATGGCTAGCTTATACAGGCAAAGCAAGCAGCAAAGCTGGGAATGAATCTTAAAATTGCTTTTAGTTTAGCTGCACACATCTATATTGTATTTTAACAAAACACATCACCTCTCCTCTTATATATTGCTCATAACCCCCACAGAGTTACAATCTACCATTTGAGAAACTGTAACTCAATAATTTTTTTAAAAAATTCTCAGATTCAGTCCTGGCTATTTTCATTTCTGGAAATTTTTTTATAGCCTAAAACCCTGTAAAATATGGACCAGTTTTAACTTACTCTCTAGATTGTGATAAGCTAATCAGTCTAAATCTGGCATGTTATAGATATTGTCAGTTTTCTACAAATATATGTTTGCTACTGGAAAATCTGTATATGATGATGTACATAATTTCTTAAAATATAAGGTTTTTGAAAACACAAATAACTCTATATATTAAAATAAACCTTAATTTTTAAAATTTATCCCATTCCTACATGCTGTTTCTTAGACATCCTTCCTTCCCATATAATGCATTGTGCAATTTTATAACAGAACAGATGTTAATAGATTCCAGTCACTGCTGCCCATCTACTCCATGACAAGATCAGTTCTGGTGGATCACAGTAATCACACATAGTTGAAGCATGTATTTACATTTTTAAAAAATTACAACAAAATGAACTTCTAGATTCATAAATACTTGCATGTACAGGTATTTGTACGTGCATAAATACTTGCACGTATCATGGCAAAGGGTATGAGGAGCACCAAAGTAATTTCCTGACTGTATGGGCAGTGAGCATAGGACTGCAACATCCGTGAATCTTTTCAAATGATAACTCATTGTACTTGTTTTGCAAATAAATATGATTCTGCTGCACAAAACATAGAATGTGAAAATAAAAACAAAGAAATGTATTTGCTTAACTTACAGATCAAGAGAGTTGTTATAAAAACTGTCTTAAAAAGTATTAGGGATTTTTTAAAATTATTTTTTCATCTCCTGTGTCAAGATTAAACATCTGAATGAACTATTCAGGTGGTAATGTTACAATGTAAATGTTCCTGAACAAGTGGTGCAGCATTATTGCAACCCTTGAAATTGGTATAACAGTAGATTGGTAGTGTGGTTTTAATATCCTGTTCAACAGAGAAGGATATAAGAAATCAATCTGGTGCTCAATTGAGTTGTTACATGGTCATAATGTTCTCTACAGGAATCTCCATCAACCTAGAAGTTTGAGGTTGTTTGTTTTTTAAAACAGGAAAGGGAGAAAGAGCAAACAATTCCTTAAAGTGCAGCCTGCCAACTCCAAATAATTCTTTCCATTACATGCAGGACTGAAAGACTGCTGAGCATCAAATGTTCTAAGGTCAGAAAATCAGATACTTTACTAGTGCATAATCACAGTAGATGGTTTCTCCCCAGGTTGTCTCTTTGTATTCATCAATATCACACAGATAAAAAACAACTTCTTGAACCTGAATTTATTTGTTTAATAAATGTATATGCCACCCATTTCACTCTGAAAGCAAAAAGTCTTTGGCATATTTATGTGACTTTAGTTTTGGAAAACAGAACTCTTTTGTACTTTGTGACCAGTTTATGTAGCTAGCCAACAGTTGTCCAAGCTGTCAGTATACTATTGTCTAAGAGGAAAAAAATATATGTGTTCTTGTAAATATAACCAATGTAATCTTTTAAACTTTCTTGGAAGTTTTAGCAACAGCAGCAATAGCAATAACAACAACATTGATAACAATACAATTGTTACAGGAAAACAAGACAACCAAAAGAGAGAGAGAGTTGCAAGAAACAAACTATAAAGAAAACAACAGTAAACAGAGCTATTGCAAGATCACTATTGATAAAAGAGAGTATTTGCTGCCCAGGGTTAAAATAGCAATAGCACTTAGACTTATATACCACTTTACAGAGCTTTACAGCCCTTTCTAAGCAGTTTATAGAGTCAACATATTGCCCTCAACAATCTGGGTCCTTATTTTGCCCATCTCGGAAGGATGGAAGGCTGAGTCAACCTTGAGCCTGGTGAGATTTGAATTGCCAAATTGCAGGCAGCCAGCAGGCAGCAGAAGTTGCCTGAAATACTACACTCTAACCATTGCACCACCGTGGCTCATATGAGGGGTCCTTGGTGCTCTCTGAGCTTGGTTGTTTTCTTGCAGGCATTTCATTACTCAAACTAGGTAATATCATCAGCGCTGATGTGGATGGTGTTATCTGCACTGATGATGTTACTTAGTTTGAGTAATGAAATGTATTCAAGAAAACAACCAAGCTCTATGTAAGTAGAGTTGTTAATCATACATCAAGTCTCCTTTCAGTCCAGCTTCTTTCCTGGAATTCATGGACACATCCATGTAGTTTCTTAACAATAATAGAGAGTGCATTGCCTTCTCCTGGGAAGATGATAATGATATTTCTTATTTCCTAATGTAGCTTACAGTCCAAAGATTTCCTGGAGATTTTCCACCCAAATAGTAACCAGGCATGAACCTGGATTAGGTGCTGCCACTGGCTGAAAAATAAACCACCAATTCCATTACATTGATGGTGCTTGATAACCAAGCAACAACTAGCAGTAGCAACATCTTTAAGTCATAATTCCCTCTTCAGAACAGACCCAGGAATTTTTTTCATTAGAAAACAGATTAACTCAAGAAGACGCTTCTTGGAAATGGGCAATGCAAGGTGACATTGTGTTCAATTCATATGAGCTGAATTCTTCCACAAACTGACAAAGAAAACCTAGAATTCTAAAACATGACTGATAAATTGAGATCATAGTATAAAGGGAAAAGCATTCTTTAAAGGCATTTCTATTAACCAATGCTCTAAGCAAAAAAAATATCTAGTACTAAGACTCATCCTATTACCTTTTATTTTAGTGTTGCAAACTACTTACCGGTAATTATGTTTATATTAAGGATAATAACAAATAACAGCAATAGTAATATAAGCTCTGATTCAAGTTTGCAAAATTGCTTTGAATTCAGCCCAGCATTTTTTTTTAATGCTTGTGCCATTCAAAACTGCTTGTTTGGAAATCTTGCTCCTTAAAGAAGAGAAATATGTAGCTCAGAGAGGAATTGTGGACTCCTCGGTGCCCTCTGACTGTGATTGTCATTTCATGACCCAACTAGTTAACATCAGTACTGTGAGAGTGTGAGGTTTACTCCCTATTTCTATATAGTGGTGTGTCCTGCCAGGGAATTAATACAATCAAGTAGAAAACCAATACCCTAATCAAGGAACTATCAAGGAGAAAGCCATACCCTCACTAATATTGGTAAGACAAGCCACTGTATATATACTTGACCCCTGAGACAACCCCACTTATATTCAGATTAACAGAGTTGGAAGGTACCTTGTAGGTTATCTACTCCAACCCCCTGCCCAAGCAGGAGACTCTACACCATTTCTGATAGATGACAGTCCAATCTCTCCTTGAAAGCCTCCAGTAATGAAGCTCCCACAACTTCTGAAGGCAAGCTGTTCCATTGGTTGGTTGTTTTCACTCTCAAAAAATTCTCCTTATTTCCATGGTTGAATCTCTCCATGTTCCGTATCCATCCATTAGTCCTTGTCTGGCCTTCAGGTGCATTGAAAATAGAGGACTCCCTCCTCTCTGCGGCAGCCCCTCAGACACTGGAACAATGCTATCATGTCTCCCCTGGTCCTTCTCTTCACTAGACTAGCCATGCCCCGTTTCTGTAACCATTCATTGTATGTTTTAGATTTCAGCCCTCTAATCATCTTGGTTGCTCTTCTCTGCACTCTTTCTAGAGTCTCAACATCTTTTTATAGTGTGGTGATCAAAACTGGATGCAGTATTTTAAGTGTGGTCTTACTAAGGCTTTATAGAGTGGTATTAGTACCTCACTTGATCTTGATTGTATCCCTCTGTTAATGCAATTTAGGATTGCATTGGCTTTTTTGGCTGCCATTGCACACTGTTAATTCACATGTGTACTTTTGGTTTTTCTTGCCTAAGTGTAAGACTTTACTTTTCTCTACATTGAATTTCATTTTGTTACAAGGGGCCCAATGTTCAAGTCTGTCAAGATCCAGCTGGATCCTGAGCCTATCATCTAGGAGTGTTGGCTATTCCTTACTATCATCCACAAAGTTGGTAAGTTCCCCTTCTGTTCCCTCATCCCTCATCTTCCCACACCAGTTCTGTGTGAAGAGGCAACAAATGAGGGAGTGCAAAAGTGTTCACCTATTCAGAGATGCAATTGGCAAGCCTACATAGGGGCAACTGAGAGATGGAAATCAGATTGATCAGTGCTAGCTGCATGGAGGGGAGAGACTAAAACTCCCCTCTCCCTAAGGTACCAACTAACTGTGGTTCTCCTAGAATAATTTATCTTGATAACCCGACCTTGCAGGTTTTGTATATTGCTTTAAGCTGAGCATCTTTTGTAACTGGCTCTCACTGTGAAGGTTTCTTAGAAATATCAACCCTTCCTTGACTCTGACAATGAACCCTGCCTTGCTCAATGAAAACAGTGTTTGCTACCCACAGGAACCCAATTCCTTTTGAATTCAGAATGCATTTACAACAGTGCCACAGTCTGATGGATTTACAGCCTTGACCTGCTAGTTAAGTAACTCCAGCCTAAAGGGACAGGCAATAAATTCTCACCAAGGCAGACATAAAAGCATAGACCTAGGAAGATCCATGGTTCAATATTTTTCACATCTATGACAAAAGACAATCCCGTTTGAATGAAGGTTTAACTCTCTAACTTCTGCTCAAAGAGGCTGGTCTGGCCATAATAAGAGAAAATCCCGGTTTAAAGTTTAACACAAGTGAGTTACCAAGAATGCTTGTGTTTTAAGGTGATCTGTGCCCAAAGTATCCATTTAATATCCATGTGTTTGATGCTATTTGCTTGGGGAAATTAATTTACTTTCTTTTTGGTATTGGCTGCCAAAAACATATTATTTATAGTCAATGGCCAACAGCTCAGAGAAGCAGGGATGGCAGGTGTTATTTATTGCTCCAGCTAAAAGAGCATCATAAGATCCCCTCATTTATCATGTTGTCTGTTTTCTTCAATGAGGGCTTGTAGACAGGGTCTCTCTAGGGATAGGCTGCTGCTTTCTGCTTTATACACACTAGATAGGCTAAACAGGGAAAAATAAGCACTAAGAAAATTAACACCAGAGGAGACAAATAGTTGAAACCTTTTACATGCTGGGAAGACTCATGAAAAGGAACAGAGGTATCCGGGGACCAAACTAAATGAAATGATAGCACCACTTACCATGTACCAATTTCTTCTCTCGCAGTGCATATGGGCATTGCAACAGCAGAAAAACTGATAGGGAAGAGCTGCCATAGGACTCTCCCATCTCAATTTTCAGGTTTGAAGGTGGAGGGTGGGAGAAGGCATCACTGGTAGGGGAGAGGTTTAAATTAACCACGTCCATATTTTAAATATGAATTAGAAGCAACCCAGATTTGGCACACGGGTTTGGTTGCTAGATGTAGAGATTCGGCAGTTTGCAGTGTGCTTTGGACTTTTTTGAAATTACAGGCTCCGATTTTGTTTTAGGTTATCTATTCCCTAGGTCAAATAGTAACAAACTCAGTTGGATGTAATTAGTAAACATTTTAAAATGTAAACAACCATTATAGGCATTAATTCTCCTCCCCACTTTAATCCCACTTTGGATGAACTTTCTAGAGATGCTGTTTGCCTTGGAAGACCATTCTCCCTTTGAAAACTTTGAAATGGAATACTTTTTTTCCCCAAATCAAATGGGAGATAAGAGAATTGGATTCTAAATCAGGATACTTAAAATTCCATTATTCATTTCTGTCTGTGTTACAATTCAGATTACAAAAAAAAAATAATGAAGGCATTCCTGAGATTGTCTAAGACTTCACTGGCATGTTGTATGAAATGACTCTCAGCTGGAGCTTTTGACTAAAAATATAAAAGTACTAGCTGTCGTTCTTATTTATTTGGAGCATTCCAATGCTATCTCCAGAACAGCCTCAGAAGAGCATAACGGAGGATAAAACTCCAGTTTACTCTTGAGTATCTAGGATTGCTAGATTCATATGTTAAGGAACTTTTGGCTTGGGGCTGACAAGTTCCCATCCCCGCTTGAACTGTGTGGCTGTTGATTGTTTTTAAATTCTTTCTGTAGTTGTTTGTTGTGCCGTTTTTTTCCCTTGTCTGTATTTCCTTCCCTTTGAATTGTGAGCCGCCCCGAGTCCCTCCGGGAATAGGGCGCCATATAAATGCAATAAATTCAATTCAATTCAATAGTGCAATACAACAGGCAGGGTCCATTTCTATTTCCAAAGTCCAGCCTCCCCAGATTTCAAAGGCTCCCAACTACAACACTTATTTGATAGTAGCATTCAAATTAAATATCCAATGGCAAAGGTGGAACCAAGCAAGTCTGCTGTGATTGCTGACTATTGCTTTTGTAATTACAGCATAGTGATTTATATTCAGTAAGCTATAAGAATGCTCAATTGGAGCAAGCTTTTTGCCCCTTCTGGGAAGCAGGATGATTGAATTCATTTGGACTTTAATGTTCTGATAATCTACATATTGACTGTGATCCTTTTCTCACTGCCAGTTTCGAAAGGGACTGTCCTGTGCAAAACACAGGAAATTTATTTTTAATCCTCCTGCAGAGACTAGCACAATTTAAACAAAAAGTCATCTGAACAAAAGGTACAAAGCTTTTGCATGGCTGCTGCAGTCAAATAAAACCTGACAATTCCTTTTGGATGTGGCCTTAAAATCATTCACATTCATTAACAGCAATATTATTCCATGCTTTTTGAATGTAGTCACCCAAAATGCTTGCGCAAAAAAATGAGACATTGCTAAAGCCACTAATCCAGACATCTATCAAAATGTGTCTCCCTCCACCTCTGTCCATGATAAGGAAAGCAATTGGCAGGAATTTCTTTCCATCAGCTGGTGGTGGTGGGAAGGCAAATGAAATCAGAGGAAACCACCACTCACTTTTCCTTACTATAACCCACATTAAAGCTACAAAGACAACACCATTCCTGCTTCATTACTTAGGCAAAACAGGGCAAAGTATCCTGGCTACATTTCTTCACCTTCAACAGGATCAGAAGAAAGCATTTTAATGTGGCCATTACATTAAAGCTTCATAGCTCATTCATATTTAAGAAATCACAGCTTTCCATTATGGACCAGAAGAAAATATTATGCCTGGCAAGGCAGAGAAAATTTAATTTCATTGTACCATGTGCAATGACAATAAAGTAAACTAAACTAAACGTAGAAGACATAGAAAACAATATATAAGATGGCTAGACAGGATTAAAGAAATGAAGGAATGCCCTTAGAAGAGGTACGAGTTATTACTGAACCCACATTAAAGCACCAGGATTCAAACCAAACTCACTGATACCTAATGATGCTTTCCATCACATTTCATTGTGAAGTACTATGGTTCTTGTTCTTTTTAATCAAGGGCTTTATTGTTGTTACACAGCATATTAGTTAACTAGCCTAAATTATTAGAACTGTTAAGATCACCCAACTCCCCGAAGAGAAGCTTACAGTATATGACTGTCCCAGTGGTGGGTTTCAAAAAAATTTCGAACCTACTCTGTGGGTGTGGCCTCCTTTGTGGGACTGGCTTGCCAGCCATGTGACCTAGTGGGAGTGTCTTGCTGGCCATGTGTTTTCTTTCTCTCTCCCTCTTTCTCTCTCCTTCCTTTTGTCTCTCTGTCCCTTTTTCCTTTTTTTGTTTCATCTCTCTCTCACTTTTTCTTTATTTCTTTATTTCTTTCTTCCTTTCTTTCTCTTTCTCTTTCTGTGTGAGTCTGTGTGTGTGTGTGTGTGTGTGTGAGTGAGTCTGTGTGTGTGTGTGTGTGTGTGTGTGTGTGTGTGTGTGTGTGTGTCAGTGGTTGGTTTCAAAAAAATTTTGAACCTCTTCTGTAGGTGTGGCCTGCTTTCTGGGTCCACTGGTGGAACCTCTTCTAACCGGTTCGGTAGATTTGACGAACCGGTTCTACCGAACTGGTGCAAACTGGTAGGAACCCACCTCTGGACTGTCCATATTTAATAGCATTCCCAATAGTCAGAAAAAAATTGTTGCATTAAAGAAGACAAATGATATGTGTACATGTGTTAAAACAAATCAAGCACGTTTTTTTAAAAAACAAATATATCTGATTCTTTAACTTTTGCCTTCTCATTTCAGGTGTCAGTGTGAATGCAATACCTTTGCTGAAATTCACTGAAATCTGTTTCATTATCATTCCCTACATCTAAGAGGCTTTGCTACAGCTAATTTGTCAACACTCTGCCAGCAATGCCACCAAACAAAAACTAAAGCAGAATCAAATCATAATCGAAACAGGAGACTGGGGTTCTAACAAAGTTACGCTCTAATAAAAGCCTATATCTCATTCTTTCTATTTCAGGGTCCCTAGAGCCAAAGAACACTTCCTAAATCAAAGGGAGGGAAAGGGAAGGTTCTAATATATATTATTAGTGTTCTGATCAGCCCAGACACCTAGGAAGTTCTTGAAAGTAATCAGAGCGTGGGGCTGATTTCAAAGCTTGCTTTGTCCAAAAGCCTGGTGAAGGATTTCAGACACAATATAGGATAGGGACTTAAAGAACAAATGAAGAGAGAGGGTGGTGTTCGAATAATGAAGAACTTTCTAAGGATTGATCTACAGGTCCAGTTTTCCATGAATTCCTGGGAGAAACCATGTTGGCATAAACCATGCTATTCCTACAATGTCCTTAATGGCCATTTGGAGTGTTGTCTGTATACTTCTGCCTAACCCTTTAAGACAGTGATCAACAGTGAGACTGAAACATTGCCAATCAAAGGAAAAGCCTCCACCAATTGCAAGAATAGACTGTGTGCTTAGATGGTACTTGTAGGGTCTGGTGTTCCAGCCAACCAATTTTCTTCTATTTCTTTTTTCCAGGCAAAGGACAATTGATCTAATGTACATTCTGTGCTAACAAAGATTTTGCTTCTTCAAAAATAATGCCAATGTAGTAATTGGTGCTTCAGATGCAGTCACTTCATGGGCTTCATGGAGCTGGAGTTCAATAAAAGAGGTTTTGACGTAGGAGAGAAAGGTATTCAATTGTGGGGATAATTTGGGGTAGATACTCATAGTTTTTATCCTCAGCTGAAAATGCAAATGAAGGCCAAGCACAGGGTGAAAAAATGTGAGTGAAATTAAAGAGGCAAAACTAAAACCAACATTACAATGACCAGTCGTAGAATTGACAATGAAGATACTGAAGTGGTAGAAATACATTTCCAACCAGCGCTTGGCAGAGCAGCAGTGAAAACTTTGGAAAAGATATCCATATGGCAGGATTTGTCTGTATCTGCAAAGATCAGAATTGTGCAGACAATGGTTTTCCCTGTAACATTGTGTAGAAGTGACTTTGAAGGATCTGAAACAAGGATATTGGGTCCAATAACAAAAGATGGACAGTTTGCCAGAGAAGAAAGAAGGCCAAGACTGATTAGCATCATGACTGATTTCCTACAACATTTAATAAACTGTTTCCCCCCCTTCTCTCTATTTTAAATTTTAAAGAACTTGAAAATAATAAAACAGTTAATGCCTTTAAAATTGTTTTAGTAATTTAATTTTAAACATTTCTATGTCACTTTGAAGCCTGGAGTCCTCTCCAAGGGACAAAATATGCCAAATATTATCCTCCTTGTATAGAATATCCAATATTAATCATAAATAGATTTAAAGATATTGTTGACAATAAGGATAATCATTACCTATATTGCATTATTATTAAGTTCAATATCATTATAAGTCTCTGTAACCTATATTAGTTCATAAAAATTACTGACTCAGTACTGAAGCTTGCTAGTCTACCCACATC
The DNA here is from genome assembly GCF_009769535.1 of Thamnophis elegans. NCBI lineage: Eukaryota > Metazoa > Chordata > Lepidosauria > Squamata > Natricidae > Thamnophis > Thamnophis elegans. The sequence goes on from NC_045542.1 coordinate 79,602,049, forward strand.
AGCATAGAAAACCAGCAAGCTGAACTAAGATTCTAATTAAGTCTTCTGCTGAAATATGTGAATTTTTGCTAAATTTCAACACCGGACCATTTCTTTGCCTAATCAAAGCCTTCTTTTACGTTAATCTGTCCAAAAAAGATCCCTTGCTAGATCCAGCATCATTGAAGAAAACATTACAATTCCTTCTTTTGAACAATAAGAACAACAACAAATCAAACATACAGCATTTTGCATCCTGAGGTTAGCAATAACTTAATAATAGAAGTAGATGAAAGTGGGGGGAGAGAGAGTGGCTCTATTATCAAGGTCCTGCTTGAAGTATTAGCTTGAACCACAGGTAGCTTTGGAAAGAATCTCTTGTTGCTTTCAGAGCCCGCTCAGAAAACTGGGTTATTTTAACAAAAAAAAAAGAGGAAACCAATAAACACTGAAGAACAGCAGGGATGAATAATCGTCATGTAGTTAGAAAAAACAAACAAAACTACGCTTTACAGAGAAGCCAAGGCAACATAATCCCAGAAAAATAATGGAAGCTGCAGTATTCTGATAGGTGGATGCTCATAAGGAATTTGTGTTACTTACCACAAGTTCACAAGGAAAGGATGTTCCAGTCCCTGCATGATCTGTAACTCTTTGAAGACATTTCGCACTTCATTCCGTTCCACACATTTTTGTTTATTCATGTACTTCATTGCGTACATTTTCTTGGTATCTTTCTTCTGAACAATGCATACCTAAAGGAATAAGGCAAAGTATCATGTTCCATAAAATGGAATGTGTAGAACGAATGTAACAGACATGCAGATTCTTCTATAACCCGTCCCCAGTAAAAGCTAACATTTCAGTGCTGCAACTTCATTTCCCTTCATTTTCATTTTTAGGTGTGTGATTTGCCTCTGAAGACCATCGGTGGAGAAATTAGTAGGCTTTCTTATGCAGCTGGTTGGCTATGGTGAGAACTATAGCAATAGCAATAGCAATTGCAGTTAGACTTATATACCGCTTCATAGGGCTTTCAGCCCTCTCTAAGCAGTTTACAGAGTCAGCATATCGCCCCCAACAACAATCCGGGTCCTCATTTTACCCACCTCGGAAGGATGGAAGGCTGAGTCAACCCTGAGCCGGTGAGATTTGAACAGCCGAACTGCAGAACTGCAGTCAGCTGAAGTAGCCTGCAGTGCTGCATTTAACCACTGCGCCACCTCGGCTCTATATCCAACTAGAAGGCTGGACTAGATGGGCCAGGGGTTCAATCCAGCAGGGCATGACTGATTTATCATTTACTTATTAATCAAATATGAAGAGCCATCTCAGTACAGTTACTCTGGAAGGCACATAAAAATCAAATTAAAAACACACAAATATAAAAGTGACATATAACATGTCTATATTAAGAAATAAATAGTATAAAAAAGGAAACATAAAAACCCCTAGGCAAAGAGAGGATAAAAACACTCATCTCGATAAAGGAGCCATCTGAGCACATCTCCAGTTCCCTGGAAGCCCCAACACTGATAACACAGCCCAGTCTTAAGAGCCTTTTGGGATTGGGCTAATCTCATTTTGGGGAAATTATGTTTTCCTACATTAATATTTCCACCAAATTGCCAATACAGAAGTTTGTACTTTGCATGGGAAATATGATGCATAGGAATAAGGTGAAAATATTCCATTGTTTAAAAGTCAGACTAGATGAAGCACGTTGTTCTCCTGCCTCCTCCTCTAGAGGGTGCTATTTTAGAGGCTTTTTTAAACAGTTAAGCACTAAGCAGAGACATCCACGGTGACTCTGGCAGCAACTAGCTCAGCCTGACCTCAGCTCTTGCCTTTTTCTTTTTACATTTTTTTTTCTTTTCATGATGACAGTTTCCTTCTAATTAGTAATCTGATCCCCAGTTAAATTAACCCAGAGGTAGTAAGAGCCTTTACTTCTCCATTTCTTAGGCTTCACCACTGTCCAATCACTTGTCCTTGAGATAGCATACAGTAGTGTTTAGTATTTGGGCCAAGATCTCTATCATTCTTCACGAGTTAATTCTGACATGAAATGGAGAACAAATGAACAAATGAAAATACAAGACTATAGACGGTCTCTCCCCAATTACATCTACACAGCACACCAGAAGGTAGGGCATGTTGCATGCATGCCCCAACTATCAAGGAAGTACATCTGATGGAACCTAGAAAAAAAGGCCTTGTCTGTGGTGGCTCCCTTCCTTTGGAACATCATTCCCCCAGAGGTATGATTGGTTCCATCTTGTTGTTTTTCTGCAAGACCTTGAAGATATGGTTTTGTCGGCGGGCTTAGGAATCCCATTTAGAGTCCATCAAATGTTTGTCTGATTCTCTTGTTGCAGCTACAGACTGGGTTGTGGGGAGGTTAAGTTTTGAATTATTAACTGTAATTTTTAATGTTTTGACTACATGAATTTGTTAAAATAAATAAACAAGTTGTGGTCTGGTAAAACTATAGAGAAGGGCTGGACAATGTTTTCAGTTAATTGTAGCAAGAATCCTTGGCTCCATGGCTTGCAGGCTAGAATAAGGTTTCCTTTTTCCAAGGAGGAGATTAAACTGCTGAATTTCTGATGCCTTTAGCAACAGACACAATGATATTCATCCTCTTGTTTTGCAACCTGGGACTATGTAGGAAATATGATAAGGGATCCATTCTGTGATGGAATCTACAGGAGGTCACATTACTGACTTAGATGTATCCTGCAGATAGTATCTGATACAGAACAATACAAGCCAAGAGATTCATAAATACTTACATCTAATACAGTGGCTAAAAACAGACTTAAAGTGGATTTTTTTTTTCATATAAATCAAAAACAAAAACAAACATGATGGGAATTGGAAGAGGAACATGAAGCAGAATGCAGAATTTGTTCTACTAGAAGGTTTGCATTTACTAGAACTATACACACACACATTCAGAAGCTTGGGGTTATTAATATGAACAATATGATATCTTAATATTATTTGAAAATTTTAGGTATATAAGGAACAAGGATCCAGTTGCAACTCCTTTAGAAAAAATTGGCATGCAGCTCTGGACAATATTTTATGCGTATTTGATAAGAAGGAACTATTTCATTAGGTAGTTAACAAAGTATATAGTTTGCAAAAAACATACCTTTCCAAAGCTGCCTTTTCCAATGGCTCTGAGAATTTCAAAATGATCAAAGGTAACTATAAAAAGGAATAAAATATAAATAAAAGCTCAGCAATTTAACATTAAAGTCAATAACTTTCAAATTATTATTTCAAAGATCATCATGGCTAAAACTGAGCTGCTTGCTCCTATAATTCATTGGAAACAATATTATTACCCTATACTGTTTCATAACGATAGCTATATCACGAAGTAAGTGTTTACTTAATCTTCTCTCATTCGTAGTTAAATTATGTCCGTATTAACTATAAAAACTTTTCTTATGTTTAACCTTTTCCATCCACCTCAAAAAAGGATGAGATATTAAGCAGATACATTTTTTTTAATTTCCCCTGAAACCAGGCTTGATCAGCTGAAATGGTGCAAACTATAAAGTGATGCAAACTTTGAAGGGCTAGCAGGAAGTGGTCAGTTGCAATACATCCTGGGCTGCCGCAATCTCTATGACCAATAAATGGCAGCGAATGGTTAAACGTTTTCTGCATCTTTTTGCTGCTCTCTAGTGATGCACCTGCATTTTTGGAGGCAAGGTGTGCTAGATGAGTAGGAAAATAGCCATTGTCTTTACTACTTATTATTTTGAATTGAAGCTTTGAACAAAACGTAGCACCTGGGATTTCATCAGTGCTCCATCTGCCAGGATTAAGCAATTTGGAAGAAAGTTTTACATGCAAATATAACTCAGGAGCCAGTTTGTTGTAGTGGTTTTAAGGCACCAGGCTAGAAATGGGGAGGTCATGAGTTCTAGTCCCAACTTAGGCACAAAGCCAGCTGGGTGACCTTGGGCTAATCACTCGCTTTCAGCCATAATAAACAGACTACGGCAAACCATTCCTGAACTTTTGCCAAGAAAACTGCAGGAGTCGATCCTTGAAGGCACCAAAAGAAAAAGAGGAAGAAGAAAGAGCAGCTCAGAAGATATCTTTGGGGTTTTTTTATTTTCTTTTGCTTTGCTTTTCTTTGTTTTGGAAATGCACTGAGCCTTTAAAGTATTCCAGGCCTTTTGATTATAGGGAAATCAGAAAGAAAGAAAGAAAGAAAGAAAGAAAGAAAGAAAGAAAGAAGGAAGGAAGGAAGGAAGGAAGGAAGGAAGGAAGGAAGGAAGGAAGGAAGGAAGGAAGGAAGGAAAGAGTAAGAGAGCAGCCCATTCTTCATAGTAGGCATATGCTAAACCGCATTTAAATTTCACACTGATTAAAAAAAACTAAATCAACATGTTGGCCGTAATTAATGTGACCTAAGAATTGTCAGGCATTGCCCAAGTGACAGCCTCAAAATGCAGCATTTCACGACTCTCATCCATCTCACCAATTAAGAAGCTGAGCAAACCATGCATCTAACCTGTTTTTTTTGCCTAGGATGGCAACAGGAGAAATTGTGAAGAGGTCTGTAAACAGCTCCCAAAAAGACAGTGAGTGAAGAGTAACACTAAATGTGGCATAATAATGGCAACTGTACAATGCTGTTTAAAGTCTTTATCAGATCATAAACAAGATAACTGCACGGGAATTGTACAAAGTCAATTACGATTTGTACAGAGCAATCTTCCCAGAATTGTAAAATGCAATGCTGGCTGACTATTCTGAAAACTGTAGTCACAACACCTGTGGATGGATAAAACCACCTGTGGGTTGGGTAAATAAGTTTTGAGAAGCAAGTTGCAAATCATAAGAGAATGCTAATGCAAAGACACTGGTGCCTCACAACCATTCCACACTACAAACAAAAATCTACTTAACAATATGGAGAAAAAAAACCCTCAGTTTCTTTCTCTGTGGTCTCAATAACCTGGAATGTGACTCAATGCCTCAAACACAGCCAATAACCAGGATTCTGGCACAAAGAGAAAGGCATATCATTCAGCTTCAAGGAATCGGAAACTATAAATCAAGGGAACCAAGTTCTGATGAATAGCTGGTTTGAAATACTGGTCTTTAGCCAATACCTTACTTCCTCAACTGCCACATCTTTGGAACGCACATAAAATGGGAAATTGATTGGTAAATGAGAAAATACTACCAGAGATTACTTCAGAGAAAATGGCTGCTGACTCTTAGTCAAGGCCTTAAAATTCATGCCCACTCTAATGCTCCAGTCTCCACCTGGGTTTGCATAGACAACTAATAGCTAAGGCCTCCAGATTTGCTGGCCAAATTGTTTCCCTTCCACAAAAGATGTGGAGAACAGCCACTCCCAGTTATAGCTCCCATCTCACAACAGGAGTAGTGGGATTGAAATTATTTTCCATGTTCATCCATCTCCATGTTGACCTAGTCATTATAAATTTGCATTTCTCCATTACTCACAAAGATTATGTCAAAAGGAGCAACATTTGCAATACAAACAAGTAATCCCACCCTTGTGTACTATAAAAATCAGAAAAATAGAACTTAGAAAGCAGAACTAAGCCTCCACATTTGCTAACAAAAAATTAAATACAGTCTTAAAAGTATTTACTGCCATGCTATAAACACAAAAATAATCCTATGTATAGGATATTCAAAGTTCCAATTATTTTTAAAACTTTCCAGTCTATAACTCTGAGATTTTCTGGTAATATCCCATCAAAGTACTAACCATAACTGAGCCTGTTTAGCTTTTCCAAGTAATAACCAAGAAATGTGAGGATTGAATAACGTGCTCCCAGTGAAATAATATCTAGGCTGTATCACTGCACCTAATTTTAATTTTTAACAAATGAAAAAAAGGTTTTAAAAAATTCTCTATATATTAAGGAGAAGCGTCCCAATCCTTCTTCCTTTGAGCATTTCTATATGAAGGAATCTTTTTTCTATGAAAAAAAATGTTCTGTTGCAATATAACAGAGTATAGTTCAAATTCTTCATTGGGAACAGTTTCAATGGATCTAGAGAAAGAACAGTGCTGATTATGCATTAATAATTGGAAAGAGTTTCATTATACTACAGAATCTGAAATAAAAGCAAGTACAAAGAAATTATATTACATATTAGGTAGCAATTCTAACAAATTCCATCAAGAAAAAACCTGGGTGAAAGAGAACCTTGCTTAATCCGAGCAAATAAGGGGATGGAACTAGTATGTTCCAGCAAACAACTTTTGTTTTTAAACTTTCCATAATCAGCAGCTGAGCCTTCTCTGAGTAGATACTGTAGAAAAATAATGCCATCATTGTTTTCCTAACTGTACACAAAATCTCTAGAGATAACTGTTTAAAGGAAAACAATTGTCATTTTCAAGAGTCGTGGCACTGTATATTCTGGAATATGTTCTAGATAAATAATTTATCTAAACTATACGGTGAGCTTGAGAAAATGTTTGTGTAGGAAGAAAAACACAAACTCCTTGGTAAATAGCAATGCTCTTCTACATTAGGAGTGTGTGTGTGTGTGTGCGTGCATGCATGCGCATGCATGTATAGCATTCTACCACACTAGACAGAAGTCCTCAGAATCAGTCCAACAGATAAGAGATAGCTTGTAAGATTCAAGCAGGAACAGTGTACACTGACTGGAACAACAAAGTAGCTGGTATGGTATGTGTACAAGAACATTTGCACAGTGTATGTGCAAAGGCACTGTGCAAAAGCTAGACTCCCCCAAGTCCAGATGGGAGGCTCCACAGAAGGTCATGGAGAATAAAATGGCTAAGATCCTGTGGGATTTCCAGATCCACACTGACAGGCAGCTACTGGCCAATCAATTAGACATTGTGGTAGCAGACAAGGGCCAGAAGATAGATGGTAACAGATGTAGCAGCACCAGGGGTGGGTTTCTGCCAGTTCTAACCTCTTCTATAGAAGAGGTTCCATAAATCTACAGTGCTGTTTAGAACTGGTTCCAGCTCCCTCCCCCCACCCATCTGCACATCATCAAGATGAAGAGCGAGAGGAGGAATTCTGGGAGTTGAAGTCCACAAGTCTTAAAGCTGTCAAGTTTGAACACCCCTGGGTTTTTTTTTGCTAAAGGGTTAGGGGTGCAAGGGTCTTGTAACTTGACAGCTTTAAGACTTGCATGCTTCAAATGCCAGAGTTTCTGAGCCAACATTTTGGTTGCTAAGCAAGAGTGTTGTTAAGTGAGTTTCATCACATTTTGCAAGTTGGCCACACCCACCCAGTCACATGACTGGCAAGCCACTCCCACTCAGCCACATGGCTGGCAAGCCACTCCCACAAAGCAGGCCACACCTACAGAAGAGGTTCTAAAAAAGTTTGAAACCCACCACTGAGCAGTACCAAGGGGTAGCAACATCAGAAAGAAGTAGTATGAAAAAATGGAGAAGTACCAGGGCCTGAAGGAGGAACTAGAGAGGATGGAGGAAGTAAAGACCAAAGTGGTCCCAGTGGTGGTAGGAGCACTTAGGGCTGTGACTCTTAAGCCGGGAGAGTGGCTCCAATAGATCCCAGGAACCACATCACAGCAAACTAGACAGAAGAGTACAGGGTCAGGAACAGCTAACATACTGTGCCAGAATAAGGTGATTTTAACCTTTAAACCAGATTTTAACATTGGTAAAGAGGGACACCATTGACCGGGGGGGGGGGGGTGTTGATTAAAAAAATTTTTTTTCACTTAACAAATGTGGCAAGAAAAATTGTAAAATGGGGCAAAACTCAATAAATTTCTCACTTAACAACATAAATTTTGGGCTCAATTGTGGTCGTGCATTGAGAACTATCTGCACTTACTTCATTCTGCTGTAGCATTAAATTTCATATAGAACAAACTTGTTCTTTCAGAATTGTGGAATTGTTATATAACTGTCTACCTTTAGAAAAGTTTCTCTTCAGTTAAACTCAGCTCCTATAATTTTATTGATGTGTCGTAATTTTCTTAGCAGTAGTATGGAAATTGTCATTGTTGCTTTTGGACAATTTTTAATATTTTCCTATTAAATATACAGTACTGAGCTTCCCAGGTGGATTCCCCTCCAATTATTAGCCAGGTTCAACCCTGCTCATCTTTTTGAGAGCAGGCAAAAACAGCCAGGTTACATCCCTACAAATTGAAAACTCTCTCCCTCCCTCTCTCTCTCTCCCCTCCCTTCCTTTCTCTCTGTCACTCTGTGTGTATGTGTGTGTGTGTGTGTCTGTCTGTCTGTCTGTCTCTCACTCACTCACTCACTTAATCACTCACTCTGTGTGTGTCTCTCTCTGTCTCTCTCCCTCCCTCCCTCTCTATCTCTCTATCTCTCTCCCCTCCCTTCCTCTCTCTCTGTCACTCTGTGTGTATGTGTGTGTGTGTGTGTGTCTGTCTGTCTGTCTTCTGTCACTCACTCACTCACTTAATCATTCACTCTCTCTGTGTGTGTGTCTCTCTGTGTCTCTGTCTGTCTGTCTTTCTGTGTGTCTCTCCCTCCCTCCCAACCTGCAGATGGGCTCCGGACCAGCGGAGGCTCTTCCTTCTTTTTAACCAGGTGATCTTTTCTAAGACATTACAAAGAACCTTAATTACAGGCTGAACAAAAGAGCCCATCCGGGAAGACGAGTAACATGAGGGCGATCCCTCATGTTACCCAGACCAGCTGAGCCTCCCTGGACGTCGCAGCAGCAGCAGCTCCAAGTGCGCCAATCTCGGCGTTTTTCGCATTGGGGCGTGCTGCAAGAAGAGGGAGTGAGTGAAGACCTTTTCTAGCCAGCGCAAAGGACTTCCCCAGACTTGCTTTGCAGAAATCCAGAAAAGGTCTTCACTCACTCCCTCTTGCAGCCCGCCCCATGCAAAAAACACTGAGATGTTAAGCAAGGGAAACATCTGTTGCTTCAGTTAGAAAGGAAAGCAACTTCAGAGCTATGGCTGGTGTCTGGCCGGCAAAGGCTTCCCACTGACCTCCCCCCCCCCACCTCCGAGTTCCTGATAGATGGAATTATTTCAGCAACATCTCCCCCCACCACGGCACACACCCCCTCGCACGTCACCTCCGCTCCATTCTCCAGCAAGCCTCATGGGGTTTTTTTGCCTTTAGGAATAAGAATGTTTAAAAGGCTTTTTTAAAAAAATTTGGAAAAAAAAGATGATGCAGGTTTTGCAAGAGCAAATCTCCATCGCACGGCTACGTTTTTTTCTCCCTCCAAATAATGGTCACCACTTATTGTAGCGAGTCAGCCTCCTAACTTCAGTCCAGGCTCTGCAATTACCTTCTCTCCCCCCCCCCAAACCCGCAGAAACAGGAGGGAATTGGTCATTATCATTAGCACTCTCTCCCACGCCTGGCCTCCCCTTCGGAGGTAAGGGGTGGGGAAGAGCAGATCTCTCAGGGACACAAATATTCCCCAAGTGGCCACCACCCGCTTCTCGTAGCTCCCCCCCCCAAAAATGGGAGAGGAGTGAAATAATGTTATGCTTTGGAAACGCGGATCTCCAATGCCAGGTCCATGCCAGGAGGTTTGGGGCTTCCCTCCAGGCCACCTGCACAGCCAGCAGCTGCATCCACAGGCTCCGTGGGGAAAGGCGGGCCATGGGAAAAGGGAGAAAATGCGCTCCCTGCCTGCCCGCTCCAATCTCGCCCGCCCAGTTCCCAAACCCTCTCTTCAGAAAGAGTTCCCCAGCAGCCTCTGGCAAGGTGTTTTCCCCACCCCGCTCGGGCCGAAAGCAAATAAAGCAAATAAAATATAAAATGCTGGTTTTGCCTTTCTCTGCTGCTTCTCTCCCAGGCTGCAGCCCAGAGGAGATCCCTGTCCTAGTCTTCCTGCTGCCCTCGTGGCCCGGGAAAAATGGATGGTACTTTGTCCCTTCTGTCTCCCTGTTGCTCAGAAAAGCAACTCCGGGAAGGTCCTTTGGTGGCAGCAGGCATCCTAGAACCTGCCTGCTAGCAAAGGACCTGCCCGAAGTTGCTTTTCTGAGCAAAGGGGAGACAGAAGGGACAAAATACCGGCCGGCTGGGATGGGTATACAGGGCTGGGGGTGGGACAGGCTTACTTCCGGGTCCGGTCACAAAAATCGGGACTTTTTAAGAATGCCCGGGGACATGGGACAAATTGCGTGAAAGTGTGCCTGCCCCGCGAAAATCAGGACGTCTGGTCACCTTATGCCAGAACCCTCAACGTCCCCAAACTCTGGTACAGGGCCTGAGATTGAGGAAGATACCAACCATCCATAGGGGTGAGAAGGGGATTTATATAAAAAATAGCATGTTGAAAACCATGAAAACTAGGAGAAGATTGATCAAGAGATTTTCTGATTCTTTAGATCTTTTTGAAAAGCAGGCACATTTTGGAATTTCATGAATAGTACGGCTACTAGGTAGGAAGTAGTTGCCTTTCCCAGTGTAGTCATGGTAGCACTGTTAGTCGCACAACAAAAGAGTCAAATGAATAATGGAGTCTGGAAGATCACAGATAAACCATAACCTTGTGCTCCATGTTGGGGATTCTGCTTGTTCAGAGAAAAGTCATTACAAATGTAAATAGATTTTTCTGGCCGATTTCAGTTTCACATTTTCATGTACAGAGAAATAAAGCCATCTGCACAACCTTCATGTACAACCACCCTAAATACCGGTATGTCTTTGGGAATATTTCTTTGTACATGAAATTTGTACTTTGGGAAATATTTTACTTCCCAAAGTCATATTTTACTTCCCTTACTTCCCTAAGTCATTACAAATGTAAATAGATTTTTCTATTTACATTTTCTATTTGGGAAGTAAATATTTTACTTCCCAAAGTCATATTTTACTTCCCTTACTTCCCTAAGTCATTACAAAGTCATATTTTTCTTCCCAAAGTCATATTTTACTTCCCTTACTTCCCTAAGTCATTACAAAGTCATATTTTTCTTCCCAAAGTCATATTTTACTTCCCTTACTTCCCTAAGTCATTACAAATGTAAATAGATTTTTCTGGGAATATTTCTTTGTACATGAAATTTGTACTTTGGGAAATATTTTACTTAGGTTTCCTTTATTCGTTCAACCCATTAATACAATAAATAAATTCCATGCCAGCTGTGGGGTGTTGGGCCTTTGTGAAGAATACAAGGGGACGAGGGAAGTATGCAATGCAAATTTGAATCTAATTATCATTATATCTTTTCTGAACAAAACAGGCTGCTTCTAAGTTTGTGAAAACCTAAGCTGGAAAGGAATGCAATAAGCTGGACCCATAGGGTATAGATTAGTGTTTTGGTAGACTTTACTGTTATGATAATTGGATGGGGCGTTCTTACCTGATACGCCCCTTCTCTGGGCAGGTGGAGACAGCGGTCATGCATGGGTTAACTCAGTCAGTAACCAATAGAACTGAGTCTATCAAAGTGATGTCATCACCTCTGAGGAGCATGCTCCCGCTTTTTTAGACTCAGTTCGATTGGAACTGGCTGTGCTAATCGCTTTCTCCTCAACTATTTCTTAATAATTGGATAGTTTAATTGAATTTAATTGGATTTCTCAAATTTACAAAGGAAATTGGTCTCTTCTAAATTGATTCTCTGATCTGGGCTCCTGTATGATAATTAGAATATTATTACAAGTCAAATAAGTTTTGAGCAAAGTTCCTGAAATGTAATCTGTCATTTAACTATGAATTACATGCAGAAACTTCCAGCAGATATTTCATATGACAACACTGCTAATACAGTAAGTTATAAAAAAAACATATGTAAAAGTCCCTTCATCAAGAATATGAGGTTGTGCAAAACAAGAAAAGAGAAAAATACCCCCCAAGTACTGAATTTTTTTAATAAGGGGAAATACAAGGTTATAAATATATCACCCACAAACCTTTGGTGATCTTTTATAAACTCTCTCAATCTTATCTGAAATACAGGAATAATTATTCTGGCTCCGACTATGCATCTAATTACAAGTCACTCTATATCAAGATTGGAGAATCTCCAGCCTGTTTTCTCAGCCCTCTTCCCTTTGGCCTTGAACCCTTTGTTTTTCCAGTTGCTCAGTATAGTTTGCCAAGCATCTGAGCAGACAAGTGGGGGAAGCAAACTATAAATGGGGAAAATGTAATTAGTAGTTTGCCAAAAACCATATTAAGCAATGCACCATAACCTCGATATCATCATCAAACACCCTCTCAAGTTTCTAAATCCAAGAAAGAAGCTTTCAAGGTGTCCAATAAGGATGTTTGTGGCTTCTCAGAAATGGAGAATATAATTATATAGATAAATGATTGTATGTGATGGTAGATACAGTATCATCAACTGATAATATGAAGAAAGCAAGCTCAGCTAAACTGATGCAGGAAGAACGTACATGCCTTGACGGATGGAGAAATGTGTGCCTCAAAAGTGATTCCTTGAATATGCAGCTCTTAAAAGATTCTTCATGAGGGAAAGCAACCCATGGACTGAATTAGTTCCTTACTTCTCATCTGGCTTCTAATGACTCAGGACATTCTACTGGTTAAGAGGTTGGACTAGGAGTTGAAAGACCTAAGTTCTATCCCTCCATTAAACACAGAAGCTAATTGGGTGGCTGGCATTGCGCCAGTCATTTGTTCTTAGACTTAGCCTCATCAGCATCCAGCTTTGCAATAAACCAGAAAAAAAATAATAACCAAGATCCTTTGTGCATCATGCACTAACAAGTTTTGCCCTAAGAGCTAGGTGATCTCAAACTGAAAGAAATGGACCCTGCAACCAAAAGGACAAATGTTAAAAGTGACAATAACTTCTACATTAGCTTTTACCTCCTGCAAGGGTTGCTGATGTATAGTAGGCACACAGTCTAGCCTTTAGCAATTTATCACTGTGGCAAGAGAGGAAGACACTGGATGTTGGGGAGCTGGGGTTTGAAACTGTTACGCACATATCCCATGACAGCTCCTAATTAAGAGGCTTGATGGCTCCTCCATCCAGAAATATATTCTTTCCCTTGGTATGTTGCCCTAATCTATCCTTCCTTCTATTAGACCCCTGGATACCCCCATTCCACACAGTCCAGAGCTCACTTTATCTCAACAGCTGTTTGTTCCTAGAACCAATAATTACAGAACTGATTTTTCAGAAACAACTGTAATCCAGCCTCAACCTCTTAACATATTCCAAAATGCTATGCAGATGGTGAAAAGGACTCTTGTAAAGAAATGTTCAATATTTTACTGAAGTGGAACTTTAATTAATCTTGGAATCAGGTAATTGCTTCTTTAAGTATATCATCACCCTAATTGTTACTGGGTTCAATTAACAAGAAAACAAAAATATTTAAACTAGGGGGGAAAGCTTGACTTGCCAATATTGAAATAAATTACTTTTGGCAAGCAATTCACAGACTTCCATCTTAATTGCCACTCCCTGGTTACAAAAGCCAATAAATGGAAGGTGTGTCACATTCCAAATAATCTTTTACCACTTCTGGCCCTGTAAAAATTGGCAATGTGAGCAGAATATATTAACCATGGAGACAAAAATCTCAAAAAAAAAAAATTGAGGGCTCCTGATAAGGTGGAACAGCCAGGATCTCTAAAACTGAATCTCAACTATATAACCCCCATCTTGCCAATGGGTCATTCCACCTATCTATTTATGCTGTGCTGAAACTGTGCAGAACTACTTAGAGATAAGCAGCTGGCATGGAAATAATTTAATCCATTAAGAAAGTATTTATTTCATTAGTTTAGAAATGACCTGAAACCATTTACTTTTAATCAATTTTCTTGTTACTTAGATTTAAGAATGACAACAAATTAATTCTCCTTTCCAGCAATTTTTTTAGAGCTTTCCATTAAGTTTTGAAAAATAATCTTGAGATATGTATCAGTCTACCCTCCATAATTGTGAGTATCTTTCCCAAAGGCTAGAAATCCTGCAAATACAGTGATTTCAACTTCCCAAATGTTAAGCCAGAAACTCATTGAAAACTGAACCCTACTTTTTTGGAGGATACCCAGAACACCATCCTGCACTCCTTGAAAAATTGGCAAGGTTGAAAAAGTAATATACAATCACTGCATGTTTACTCACACTCTTTGTCTAAAAGTTTAGAATTGAGAGCCCATGACAGCGTTCCATTTTTTCTTCATAAAAACTGGTAGGAAGTAATTCAACTAAACCCATCAGGGAACTTCACTTAGTGGAACATTAAAACTAAACGTCTTCAGTAGCTATCTGGAGCTCTGACTATTCCCAATCCATCCTGGGCAATCTGTCTTTGAATGGTCTTCAGAAAATCATTTTCTCTCCCATTTTATAAAAATTAAAGTGATGAAGAAGAATGTAGTCTGTCCAAAGAAAAATAAGAATTTTTAAAATGGTGTCTTACATGCCATTTAAATGACTATAAAACAAACAGAAAATCTAAGTTATTTTACTGGGTAATAACAACTCTGATGGGGATTAATTAAAATAGCTCAGTTAGCTCATGATTGAATATTCCCTTCAAGACTTGGTACAATAACTTCAAATGTCTCCTAGCATAGAGGCAAGCAATGTTCCTGAAAAGCTGTTAATGAAAGTAGGTTAGAAACCAAATCATAAAGTTGAAGTTCACAAAGTCCCATCATTAAATTCTAGAATCTCTGAGTAAGCTTTTCCTTTGTCAGTTTCCATCTCCAGAAGAGATGTACCTCTGATAATGCTGCTCTACGTGACATAAATAATGGATCTTTTAATGCTGTAACCTTATTACCAGGAATGACATAAAGGATAAATGCTTTCTGAAAGAGACTTGCAATGACAAAACACTGAAGAAAGGTGTTGAAAAATCCCACAGGAAACTTCAACATAAACATCCATTAGCACTATATTTTTGGCTACTAGAGTCTGACAAAGTGTATATTGGTTGAACTAATAGTAATGAAAAGAAGCAGGGCTTGTCAATATTATATATAAAAAAGGTTGGCAGCTAACATGCCTTTTTTTTGTTTCCCTGTTTTTTCTAATTGCTGCATAAATGAGTACAAAAAGAATATATGAAATCCAATGTTTTAAAAGGGCAGGAAAAAAAGAGCCACTGATTGCTATCAATATTACTAACCAAAAATGGATTTCCTAAGTAAAATGACCAAATTAGATGATCATCCTACATAGCATAAATTGAATCTGAAGCTGTTTGGGACAGAAGCTACAGGTCTTGAGGAATGGGTGTGAGTTATTTGTTTATTTTATGTGCTGTCCATCTCATCTAAAGGTGACATATATGTACTTGCCTTCTCATTTTGTGCTCCCTGCCATATGCTTAAGACTCAGCAGAGCAATGGACACATTTCTTATTATAGACTTGTGGCAAAAAGAAGGCTATCGTGATGCCAAATCATCACTTATGAGGTGACATCTTTTATTTAGATTGTACTTATAAGAGAATCAAGCTATAATATATAATGGCTATGCAAACTTTTCAAGAGCTAATTTGCGATGAACAAGGACATTTATGAAGCGTCTCTTTCTTTTAAAGAATTTGCACATAATTTGCTATTAATGAAAAATTCTGTAGTATTCAAAAAGAGGAATTCTGCAGCCTATTCCTTTGAGTAATAAATAACATTAGGTATTTTATGTAGGTGCTAAGGTGCAGTGTTATCAGATTCACCAGAGATCACCTTACACATTACAATTGGGTTGAGTTTCTTGCTTTTTGAGCAGAAACATTGCAGAATAAATTAATGATGCTTGACAATCATGGTAGCTACCTGTTATGAGCCATTATGGGCAAAGGGCAGAATTCCATAATTTAAATGAATTAAACCTATGCCACCGATCTCTGGACTAGCAGTAAAGCTCAGGCAAATGGTTCAGTGGGGAAAGTTTGCAGAGGTTAAAAGGGATCGTGATATCAATTTTTAAAAACAGGAAAGACTGAACTGAATACAAATGTGAGGCAAGATCTATAAAATTAAGAATGACTATAATAAAACCATCTGTACCAAGAATTCTGAAAAGGTGAAGAGCAGGGTTAAGAATCAAGAATGTCTTTGGGCTTGGAATTTGTGAAACCACAACTGGCAACTATTACTCCACTTTTTTCCCCACGATTAAGTACCCATGACAAACAGCTGCTTCACTGATCAGTAAACAATCACTTGCCAGCATCATAAGAGTGTTACTTATCAGCAGAACTGTTAAAAGTGTCTCTGTTCTTAGGAAGAAGCTTCATCTATTTTTTAAAAGTTGGCTATTTCCATTGGAAAAGATCTGTCCTATTTACCAACAGAGGATTACTCTTGAATACTTTGTTCTATGTGGTAACAAATCATACGAAATAGAAAGGTATTGGTTACATATGAAACATTTAAAATGTTTTTCCCCTCTTCATTACTATTGCATCCAACAATATGGATTTATCTCATGGTATCACTTTTCTCATACCAAATGATTCCACAAGCTTGAAGGGACTTCAAAACCCTGCACACATACAGTATGAAGAGATGGTGTTTCTTTTTTTTCATTCAAAGACTACAACTTTGTAGAAAGTTCTTGGTCAGAACATCTTAGTTCCTGCAACATCATAGCAGTTTCAGACAAAGGACCCAATACCCTTCTCTCCACATTATTGGAAGGCGGTGCAATGGTTGCAATTCAAAGGCAGAAAGATCCTTTGGAGCCTACAGGTATACTCACAATTCCAGAAAAAGCACATTTGCTTTCAGGAGTTGCAAATGGAGGCTCTGTTCATGGTTCTTTTTGCCTTCAGATCTGAAGTGTTGGGCCATGGCAGCTAATACTTTGGTTGACTAAATAGAGCTTTCAGCCCTCTGGTGATCAGGTGACAAGTCATCAAATTAAGCAGCCGGATAGAATACACCTGATTCTGATCTCCTTTATCAGGTTCAGTTCCACATACAATAAGATTGTTTCCTCCTATCTGACTGTGCCAAATTGTTTGCTTCAATCTATCAGCCTTTTGAAATGGACCAAAATCTTTTCCAAAGAGGGTTCTGAACGAGAAATAATGACTCAAAATATATCGTATATGCTCAACCTCTATGTAAGTCTAGAACCAGTTTGGTCTAGTGCAGCTTTGCTGGCTGAGGAACTCTGGGAGTTGAAGTCCACAGTCTTAAAGTTGCCAAGGTTGGAGACCACTGGTCTAGTGGGTAAGGCACAAGGTTAGAAACCAGGAGATCATGAGCCGTGAAAGCCAGCTGGGTGATCTTGAGCCAATCACTCTGTCCCAGCCCAATCAACTCGCAGCATTGTTGTTGTGGGGAAGAGGAAGGTGTGTTACATATGTTTACCACCTTGAGTTATTTGTAAAAAGAATAAAGACACAATATAAATTAACTAAATAAATAAATTCTCTTATGCAGTTTTCATGGGGAAAGGAGTTGTATTATTTCAAAAAACTACTAATGTATATTGGGTCAGCAAGTTAAAAGAAATATATCTGTTTGCCAAGAGAATCATTTGTTCTTTCAATCACCTTTCAGTTGTTCTAAATATTTTGAATATATCCAGCTGTTTATTGCAGGTGTTTTGTTTTCTCCATGGGGGTGGTTATTTCTCCAGCATTTATGTACAAAACAGATTTTTAAATTAGCTTTCCCCAACCTAGTGCCATCCAAAGAGGTTGGGAATGTAATTCCCATAAATCATGGCATCAGATTGGTGACTACCGCTTTCAATTTCCTTTAACAGATGACTGAGGCAAAGATGATAGACCAGAAATTACAGTTTCTTCCTCAAATCCTCCACTGAGAAATAAGTACTCCAAATACTGGTGACACACCATCAGAGACTATTTATAGGAGATGTCAATGTGAAAGGATTGTATCTATAAGAATATAATTTGTTAGTAACCAGGAAAATTTCATGGTAGCTTTGCCCCATTATATTTTTCAATTACTTAAATGCAGACACACACAAAATATATTTTCTAAACAATAGCATTATTAATTTTGAAATCTAGCCAATAGTTATTCTAGCCAAATATGGAGTAATTGTTGTCCATGCACTTGCTCAGCATTTATTACAGGTTCTAGTGCCATGATGTGCAATAATGGAAATGGTGACATTCAGAGGGCATCACTATAAATCTACAAACAACCTAATCATCAAAGAACATGTGCCAGCAGGTAGACCCCTGAAATGAAGAGACCAAATTTCCAAATCCTTGGAAACAAGGATCAAGGCATCCTCAAATGAAAGAAAATTGCCCCTCGATTCAGGAGATGGCAATTGGTGGGTCTCAGAACTGGATTATGTAATGCATATTATTGAACATTCAAACAATATATCATGGGTCCCTTTAATTTAGAATTTAGGCCTGGGCATGAGATGAAAACTACATGGGTCACTATATCAGGTTACTTACGTCACATTCTGAATCCAAGGAATTCAGCCTTTCTAGTCTTGGTGAAACTTTTAGCATTGTTTAATACCATGACAATCCATGGTATATTTGTGGATCACCCAGATCTGCTGGGGGGGTAAGCTTTACTGTTCCTTCCTTCCTTCCTTCCTTTAAGAGTTTGTTTTCAATTGTGCTAGGAGAGAAGTTGTTGAACAAATGGTTTCTCTTCCTTTGACAGTCCACTGGACTCATTACTATTGTTTGATTAGCAGGTAGAGACATTGAGAAGTAGAAGCCAAGTTATCACTCCACTTTGGTTTAGGTAGTCCATTCACCAGTTGTGGTCGGACTTAATTATGGAAATATATGCTTTTATCACCTGAATGCTGAACTATTGCAATGAACTAAGGCTGATTTCAAAGGTGATGTAAAATGGCAATTGATGTGCCATAGTCCACATATTGGAAGATATGAGATAATTCAGTAGCTTCATCCCATTCCCATAGGCAACTCCACAAGTAAGGCTTTCTTGGATTAATATTCCAAGATTGTGTGGCAGGTTTTAGCCATAGCTATTATTTTCAAAATAGTAAATACTCCTATACATTTGCATATGTATATTTGGTCTTCTAAAGATTTGGTGAGATTTAATCACTAGTGAGAGGTTTTGATCATTAGGTTATATAAGTATATCACTGATGATATACTTGTATCAAATCAACAAAGGATATTCATCATACATGTAATAACCCTCAGATTTCTGCAAGAATAATTTTCCTCAGATCCCTCAAAGCTTAAATCATTGAATTTTAGAGGTCATCTAATCAACTCCTTGCCAACAGACAAATTCTATTACAGTTAATTGTCAAACCCAACTCAGCACTGGTAATAGCACGAAATCATCTATCTTTTTTTTTTTTGAAGAACTGAGAATGCAAAGTGCATACATTGACTTAGATTAAGTGTTCCCATGCCACAATTAATTTGATAGAGATGGTTAAAACCTAAACCTGACTTGAAACTTGAAACCATTTTAATTTTCTAATAACTTGCTAACAACTTCCTCCCCCTCCCAATTCCCAGATTCCAGTTAATAATATTTTGGGAACAATCCAATTATTAACATACAAGGTTGAAACATCTTTATAAAAATGGAGTAGTTGCATTGCAAATTAAATCCTGAAATTTGAAAAGAATCTAAGCTGTGAGCTATCTTATACCTGAGTGTTTCAAGTTGATCCATGTTTGCATAAGAATACAGCTTAATTATGTAGCAAAAGAGGAAATTAAGGAACCAAGAAAGAACCTCTGATATGGAGCCATGAAGGACATGCAACCAAACACATGACAGCAGAGCATAAGCTGAGAAGAACAGAACAAGTGAGTTTTGAAACAGAGAGAGGTGTGACAAGATCTGTTACAATAACATTCATACATGTCAACCATCAGACTTCCTGAGCTGCTACCACAAAATTATGCTCCAGCTCACAAGTAAACACACCTTTGTGGCCTTTTCCTAAGCATTATTCCCTTTAAAAGATAAAAAGGGCAAAGCTGAAATGCAGGTGTAAAGATTGGTTAGGTCTATCATTGCATCATTATTGGCAGAAAGAAGGATCCTGCTGAGCCAGAATTTGTACTGAGATTAAAACTGTCCAACAGAAAATTTTTAAATGCCTCTTTTTGAAAGTTATATGAAGAACTCCTGAGAAAGAGGGAAGAAAGGAAAAGTTCCATAAACAGAAAGTTCATAATCTGACCTGAAGGATTAAACATTAGAGTTAATGGTTGGGGTTCGGTAACTATCTCATACATAATCAATACCTTTCTAAGTTAAAAAAAAACTATTCTCAATCATTTATATAGGAAAATGTTCCCTGTAGAAAAATTGTGTGAACAAAAGAAATTTGAAGCCTAACTCTGGGGTTTCCTCAGTGATAGGTCTGGTTTGTATCTAAAAACGGCTGCCTATCTCCATCGTTAATCAGTTATATTTGTCTGTGAGTTAATTTGGTTATTGCAGCTGTATAAAAGCATGTTCATCAGATTTTTATAGGCTTCAATGTTCTAATATGTTTCTATCCAGTTTTTAGAAGACAGGCTTAGAAATGAATATCAAAACTACCCTACCCTCATAATTACTACAATATTAGCAAAATGTAATTAAACCACCTTGGGAATGGAGTGAAAACCTATAAAGCTAATTTACAAGGTGGACTGGGTGTGTCAAAGGCAGATTATCCTTACAAGGATTTTGTTCCACTCCTCAATTTCAATCCTACAGCATATTTTTTCTGAACTTCATGGGAATGGCAAAAAGACATCCTATGTTCTTTGACTATCTTAGAAAATTATGAGTTCGGCCATTTTTCCCCCCTGAGAATTTTGGGAAGCTCTCAAACACCTCCATTTATCATACACTATATTGCCAAAAGTATTCGCTCACCCATCCAAATAATTAACTCCTATACCCAATGAGGAGGGGATTGTTAAATAGAACCAGCTCCTTTTCAAATAGCTACTCAACTTGCTCAAGGCAAATCATTCTCTGTGGCCAGATTTAGCTCTCAGCCTGATTTGCTATAGTCTCAATCTAGTCTAGTCTCTAATTTCAAGCAGAGCCCATTGAAAGTAGCCAATTGTATTCCTCTCTGCCAGGCTGCCTATAGATATATGCAGAGGTATGAGGGCCAGGCCAAAGGGGAATGGATAACAAAGAAAAAGATAATTTTATTAAAAGAAAAAAAGATTTTTCAAAAGAGAGAAACTGCATACCTTACCTACCTTTGCTTCAATCCAATTTTATTGCTCACCCACCCTATCACTGGTATCCCATTAGTTTATTCCCAAGGCAGAGGTTCCTACCAGTTCGCACCTATTCGGTAGAACCGGTTCATCAAATCTACCGAACCGGTTAGAAGAGGCTCCACCAGTGGACCCAGAAAGCAGGCCACACCTACAGAAGAGGTTCCAAATTTTTTTGAAACCCACCACTGTCCCAAGGGAATGCATTCTTCAAATCAACAACAATGACACATTATTTCACCCATGCCTGATGTTATTACACTCCATCACTACACCCCAAACATGACATTTCATAGAACTTTTAAAAAAGCCCAGACTAAATAAAATGTAAAACTACAGTTACCAAATGTCACCAGCTGGTAACTAGAGAAAACTAACATTGGCACCTGGCTAATATCCCTAAGGACTTCATGGCACAGTAGCTGCCTGTGAATTGAAATGCCCCAGAGTGATGTAAAAATCCTTGGCAATATTTCAGAAAGTCTGGCTGTTTTTCATAGTGGATATGAAATAGGCAGATATTAAGTTGCAACCAGATGTAATCATAGTTCAAGTAGATCCACTGAAATCAGAAGTACTTAATCCAATTTATTTCTCTGCAATTCCTCTAAATAAGGCTATATATGGATATAACCCATAATGAATATAGTGCACTATAAATAAGCATGATTAATAAATACCAGCATGCTGTTTTTATATAAAACTTGCAATAAAATTTCCTCTTCACTGTTGCATATTCCCAATATTATTCCAGAATAATATTCTGGAATATTATGATCTGAAATCTAAAGAAGCTTTGATTTCTTTGGATCATCCATGGTAGGAAGAATAATGACTACTGCTACCTGTGTCAGATGCCTATAGTATGTTGTCTAGTGTAATCAAGCTCTGTAGGAAGCAGTCATATACTAATAGTATTGTTGGAAGGATCCTTGGAGATAAGGGTGGCCCACAAAACTGCTTCCAAGATCTCCCTCAATAAGACTTTTAACTGTGATATGCATATTTCATACATTGTCAACCATGACTTTGTTATTGTGTTTCTGAAAACATATGCAAAGAAAGCAACCTCCATAATTTCAAAGGCAGAAATTGAAGACATAGTATTAATTTGTAATTGATCATACTCACAATTCATTAAGAAGTAACAGAATAGTTCTCATATACAAAATAAGAAAATTTTGATCCCAAAACAGTTCACCAGAGATTCAATTCCAGTCTGTAGTTTTGATGTATCAGATAGCAAATCAAAGTACTACTTTCAGATCTGCCCCAGATCCTTAGCTGATTCCAAACAGACAGGGAATTAGCAATAACAAAGAAACAGAAGAGAGCAAGCCCAATGAAACCAAAACACCTGGTGGTGCTCCATAACTATCACAGCGACAGTTGTAATAAAGAATTCCATAGATAAAGCTCCATTATGGCATCTCAATGTGTCTTTTCCAATATGGTGCCATTTGTAATAGACAATAGATTCCATTACCCTCCTACAGCATGTCAACAGGCTATAGTGGCTGACAGAGATACCTACTATAAACCTATATAACAGCTTGGCAATGGGCTGGGGACATTTAATTTAGCAATGCATTTTAAAAAACGCAATCTTCATCTTACCATCTTCATTCTCATCGTATATTGGTGACTTGCTAGAGGTGTTAGCGCCCATGTTGTACTTGGCTACAAGTTCTGCATTTACATCATTCTTTAGAAGAACAGAATAAGAGAACAGCTATTTCTTCCCTCAAACTTGGCAGATCTGTAAATGTGCTTCCGATGGATCCTGGAGGAAAAAAGAAAAACAGCATAGCTGCTATCAGAAATAAGCTTTTGAAAATCAAAATTTGACACTAACCTTGATAATATCAATATAATATAAATGAATGAAGGAGACATTATTAAATAAGATAGAAGGCTAACAGATTTAGTCCTATGAATAAAAAGTTTCTTAGATTAACCATATTCATTTGACTGAAGCCCTTGGCATGCTTCTGCCATTGACAAAACAGCTACGTATCCTAATGAATTTCAGCTATTAAATATTCTTCCTTTTTATGTCATTTGGATATCTTCATAGCATTAGAATAAAGTTAGCAGGTGCAACTTCAAAAAAAAGTACTGAAATAAACCTTACCTGCTTTATCTAGAACTGAACTGGATAAAAAACCTTCCCTATTTAATATTGTATATTCAAAAGAAAGTTCACTAAATAAATACCTTCCTGGAATACCTGAAGTTAGAGCACAAAACTCAGATATAATAAGATACATTTGGAACATAAATTTCATATTTGCCTCCTTTTTTCTTATTCAAAACCCAATACCTATTTTATGAGGTATCTTTTCATAATCAAGCTAAATGCTTTTCACTATGACGTTTTGATTCATTGTCCTTTCTACAGTATCTTGGCTGTGGAAATGTCTATTACAGCACTTGGAAGCAATACTGGAACTTCAGGGCACTTTAGGTATAAATATAATTAATATGGTCTCAGCTTTGCATATGATGGCAGATGATAAATTGTTTGCTCACGGGAAAAGTTCCTTCTATCCATACGTTTTCTTAAATAAAAAAGAGCTTTTATTTACTCCTGGAGACAGAGATTGCCTTATTCTACTAGTATTGTTACTTTGAATGGCGCCTACTCTAAAGAATTAAAGGTAACACCTGCACACAAAATGAAAACTTTGGTAGTCATAGTATGAAGAAAAGTCATTAAACACCCCAAATGTGATCTTAGAATTGTACTAGGAAGAAAATTAGATGCCTGAAACTCACCTATTTGAATCTTTTAAACAAAGATTGGGTTGTAGAGCTGTATGATTTCATAGGCTCTACACTACAATAGCAATAGCAATAGCAGTAGACTTATATACCGCTTCATAGGCCTTTCAGGCCTCTCTAAGCGGTTTACAGAGAGTCAGCATATTGCCCCCAACAATCTGGGTCCTCATTTTACCCACCTCGGAAGGATGGAAGGCTGAGTCAACCCTGAGCCGGTGAGATTTGAACCACTGACCTGCTGATCTAGCAGTAGCCTGCAGTGCTGCATTTAACCACTGCGCCACCTTGGCTCTTGTACTACAGTACAAGGTTGTACTCAAAAGGATTAAGTAGTAAATGTAAAAAAATGTGGCGCAGTGGTTAGGGTGCAGTACTGCAGGCCACTTCAGCTGACTGCGATCTGCAGTTCAGCGGTTCAAATCTCACCGGCTCAAGGTCGACTCAGCCTTCCATCCTTCCGAGGTGGGTGAAATGAGGACCCAGACTGTGGGGGCAATTTGCTGACTCAATTTGCTAAAAATCTGTAAACCGCTTAGAGAGGGCTGAAAGCCCTATGAAGCGGTATATAAGTCAAATAAATAAATAAATAAATAAATAAATAAATAAAACCAACCTCTTTCCCAAGTTCTGGGAAGATATTGCCAGACACATTGCAAAAGACTAAATGGATACTAGTCAGGTGCAAAACTACCTTCTGCACTCCTAATATTTTTATATTGGTTTTTGGCTTCTAGAGTATGTTATAACCTGAATTATATACAGTATGTATTGCTAAGTTCAAATGAAAAACTTAGATTATATGAACTTTGAGCCTCATTTGGCCATGGGCAGCTTTGTTATTCTGTTGCCAGACATAATCTTCTCTAATAGAAAGGAAAATTACTGTGGTGATGCAGGAAAGTATGCATGCACTTGCTTCAGACAATATGCTAAACCACAAATTGTATTTACAAATCACTATTTCATGCATCATATTACCCAACTGGGACTTTTCCAGTATATCTTCATTAAGAACATTGTAGTTTAGTAATGTATGAAGACCCAGTCATGGGCTGAGATGTAATAAGTCAGGTATAACTTGACTTGTCTTCTACTAATAATCCATATTTAGGAAATTTCTGGCTAATGGAGATTGTCACTAATGGAAATTGTTTCAGGGGTCTTTCCCCCTGCTTATGTATTATGATGCCATCTTTCATTTGTATCACTGTTTGGTGTTCCCTGATGGCTCTTATTATAGCTGTAATTTGTTCAGTTTCCAATTTAAATCAATTTTATGGCCTTTAGCCAGCAAATAAAACAGAGATAAAAAGAAGGGAGGGGAGGGAAAGAGTCAACATTTGCACAATCTGCCTATTTGAATTTTTCTGCTGTTGGGTATATATTTTTGGGACAGGAGATGTTATCATTCATGATAAGCAAAAAAAGGAACAAAAATAAGCATCCACAGCAATCCATCTGAAATCCTTTTGGCAAGATCCCCTCCAAAACTTTGATGCTACTTTAAGTAATAAAACTTTGCAAACACTGTAAGTTTTATAAAAATAACCTTATCAGTGATCAGAAAATCAATGCAGAAAGTATATCCACCAATTGCTGCTAGAGGGGGCTAAAACAAGTTGTTGGCATAACATTGTAGAAAACCTGAAATATATCTATATAAATCAGTTCTACCTCTTGTGTGCCAGAGGGAAAGTTTCTGAATAGTTTTAAATTGACCGTCAATGTTTTAAATTATCCTGTATATATTCTGTGTAAACTGCCAACAGTCACTTTGATTGTGGTGTGATAGAAATGTGTTTAATAAATAATAAATTATATAAAAATGAGAGTAGCAGCTCTTGTTCCTTGTTTGCCTGCTACTAGTGGTAAAAATATCTTCTTCTTTTTGCCCAACAGCAGATAAATTCACACAGGCAAGTGGTACAAACTTTTATTAATCAATCACTCAGCTCCATGAATATTAATCAACACTCCAGTACATGAACATTGCATATACAGGTGAAACTCGAAAAATTAGAATATCATGCAAAAGTTCATTTATTTCAGTAATGCAACTTAAAAGGTGAAACTAATATATAAGATAGACTCATTACATGCAAAGCAATATAGTTCAAGCCATGATGTATCATAATTTTGATGATTATGGCTTACAGCTCATGAAAACCCAAATCCACAATCTCAGAAAATTAGAATATTGTGAGAAGGTGCAAAATTTTAGGCTCAAAGTGTCCCACTCTAATCAGCTAATTAAGCCATAACACCTGCAAAGGGTTCCTGAGCCTTTAAATGGTCTCTCAGTCTGGTTCAGTAGGAATCACAATCATGGGAAAGACTGCTGACCTGACAGTTGTGCAAAAAACCATAAGGAGGGAAAGCCTCAAAAGGTAATTACAAAAGAAGTTGTATGTTCCCAAAGAGCTGTATCAAAGCACATTAATAGAAAGTTATGTGGAAGGGAAAACTGTGGAAGAAAAAGGTGCACAAGCAGCAGGGATGACCGCAGCCTGGAGAGGATTGTCAGGAAAAGGTCATTCAAAAGTGTTGGGGACTTTCACAAGGAGTGGACTGAGGCTGGAGTCAGTGCATCAAGAGCCACCACACACAGACGGATCCTGGACATGGGCTTCAAATGTCGTATTCCTCTTGTCAAGCTGCTGGGCTAAAGAAAAACAAATCTGGTCTCTTGCTTCACTAAGTCCTCTTTTCTGATGAGAGCAACTTTTGCATCTCATTTGGAAACCAAGGATCCAGAGTATGGAGGAAGAATGGAGAGGCACACACTGCAAGACGCTTGAAGTCCACTGTGAAGTTTTCACAGTCTGTGTTGATTTGGGGAGCCATGTCATCTGCTGGTGTTGGTCCACTGTGCTTCATTAAGTCCAGGGTCAATGCAGCTGTTTACCAGGAGATTTTGGAGCACTTTATGCTTCCTTCCGCAGACGAGCTTTATGGGGATGCTGACTTCATTTTCCAGCAGGACTTGGCACCTGCTCACACTGTCAAAAGCATCAAAACAAGGACCGTGGGATTACTGTGCTTGATTGGCCAGCAAACTCGCCTGACCTGAACCCCATAGAGAATCTCTAGGGCATTGCCAAGAGAAAGATGAGAGACATGAGACCGAACAATGCAGAAGAGCTGAAGGCTGCTATTGAAGCATCCTGGTCTTCCATAACACCTCAACAGTGCCATACGCTGATAGCTTCTGCATTGAGGCAGTAATTGCTGCAAAAGGGACCCAAACCAAGTACTGAGTACATATGCATGCTTATACTTTTCAGAGGTCCGATATTGTTCTATGTACAATCCTTGTTTTATTGTTTTATTGATTGCATGTAATATTCTAATTTTTCATTCTCATTGAATTAAAGCAAATGGACAGCTGTGGTTTCATTGCAGTTGGCTTTTTAAACATTTTAAACATTCTAGGTCTTAGGCATATTTTTGTGTTACAGCTTCTGTCTTGATCATATACAGTGCTTTATTTTATATGATTTAATCCTTTAATCCACTTAGTTAAAGCATTTTTAACTGAAGTATAGACTGGTAAATTAGGTAATGAATTCTACCAAAGACTCCAGTTTATTTTTTTTCCTTATCCATCTATTGTCATCATAGTCCGCTTATTTTCAGTATGTTTTAATTCTTTTTCCTTTTCCAAACTCTTTCAACTTTAATTCATCAAAGTTGCACTATTCATTGAAAAGCACTGCTACCATCAAATCATACAAAGCTGGCCCTCCAACAAGTACAGGTAGTCCTCAACTTACAACAGTTCATTTAGTGATGGTTTGAAGTTACAGCGACACTGAAAATAGTGATTTATGACCATTCTTCACACTTATGACCATTGCAGCATCCCAATGGTCACGTGATTTGCCTTCAGATGCTTAATAACTGACTCATATTTACGACAGTTGCAGTGTTCAGGAGTCATTTTGCAACCTTCTGACAAGCAAACTCAATGGAGAACCCAGATTCACTTAACCATGTTATTAATTTATCAACTGCAACTATTCATTTAACAAATGTGGCAAGAAAAGTTGTAAAATGGGACAAATTCATTTTTTAAAAAATTCACTTAACAGCATAAATTTTGGACTCAATGATGGTCATAAATTGATGACTACCTGTACACAGAAGGAGGCAGGTTCCTCAGACAATAGTCTTACTCTGTATGGTGCTGAGCCTTTCTCCTTTCATGTGAATTAAGCTGGGAACTCTGTCATTCACTCTCTAAACTAGGCTACTGCCCTTGGCTATAATAGAAGATACCTACACATCTCCAGCATCGAAGTGAATGGTCCAGTTCCATTCTGTACAAGGCACTGATCAGACATAAGCTCACCTTCAGCTGCAGAGTATCTTGAACTGGCTCTGAACCAAATTCAAGAACATATTCTTAAATATATAATACCACTTGGCTCAATAAGTCATGAGTGCACAGTAATAAGTAATACTTAAACAATAAGTATGAATTACTGAAGGGTAGGTTGATGGTTTTGTAAATGCTGGAAAGGATGCCAAAGAATCAAGCATGCTTTTCCTAATAGGAGATGTCTTTCAATAGACTTGTCCTCCTGAGGCATAGCAATAGGAGCTAGAAGAAGGATAGATGAAGACTGTGCATCTAGCGAAAAGCTGGGACATAATGAGAAATAAGAAAATAGTAAGAAAAGAAGAGCCACAGCATGTGCTCTGCACTCAGATGTTCTCAGATTTGGCCCTAGCACACTCAAGCAGGGTTGGGGGAAATCTTGGGTTGAAATTCTGTAGTGCAATTGCCAGTTTATGTATGGTAGATAATACTAAACCCAGTGGACTAATAAAAGTTTGATTCAGTGCAAAGTTATTTCCAGTGTATTCGTCCTAGTAGAAGAAAGTTGGGAAGAAATCCATCTAAGTTAAAATCTTGGTAGAGTTCACAGGAGGAAATCTTCCATTTCTCAACTCTACACACACACACACACACACACACACACACACACACACACACACACACACACACACACCAACTCAGTCAATAAGTGACATGCTTTTGTGGTATTATGTACCAACAGAGTTTTCAGGATTTCCTTCATAACAAAGCCATTTTAATAGAGTATTTATTTAAAACAGCTTGTCCATTATCCTAAAAATCCCGTGATCCCGCAATTCAGAAAAGTAAAACAAAAATACATTTAAGTGAAATAAATAATACAGTAATTTGCTTGCATAGCAATAAACTTAATAACGCTGACAAAGAAATATTGAAGAAGCAAAACAGTCATATTCTTGGGGTACCTGTTGAATTCTGAACATCTTTTCATCTAAGTAACTTAATAGCAAATAATAAGAATACTAAATAATATTAATAGTAAATAGCTGAATAGGAAGTAACTTTTCATCTGACACTATAAGGCAGATCATATTGAAGTCACCCTGGAGAAACATACATTAAAGTTAAGGGGTCAACAACTTATATAGGAGTTGAAGCAGTTCACACAGTACAGATAATTTCTGAACTTGGTGAAATTAGAATTAACCTTTTCCTGAATTCCAGGTTCTATGCTTTGCCATAATTCACTGAACAATCACAGTTATCAGACTCGAAGTTATTAACCATCAATTATATATATTTTTTATCCCACCTGTCTTATTCTTACTATTAGTTCTAGGAAATTATTTATTTCCAAGTTTGCATATAAAGATTTGCACCTTAAGAAAACTGAAACTGCTCATGTGTAGACAAACATATGTACTGGGAATGAAAGAGTTTGTAAATATAATGCATTAAACCGTATTTATAAATATAACTTCATTGGAATAGAGACTATGGGAGATTTTGTTCTCTATTGATCCAATAATAAAATGATTCCACAATCACGTTTTAAAATTATTTGTACTGGAAAGTGTAAGGTTTGGGTTTTCACCAAAGATGTCAAAAAAATGAAGAATCCCAAGCAACCCTAATAGTACATATAGTATCAATGGTCTCAGATTCAACTCTGAATTATCTTGAGGTCAAAGAATGAGTTAACAAGTAGAGAAATATCTCTTCCCATCTTTCCCCTGAATAGCAAAATTCAAATCAAAGCAGCTTCTCCTGCTCCATTCTTATTGGAAAATTTCAGTACATTTTTTCCCTCAATAGAATGTTACAAGTCTGAAAAAAACCCACACCTGATTATGTTGGAATAGCATAATAAAACTGTATACGTACATCCATCTGGGCCAATTAATAGCAAACTGGTTTTACCACAGTCAGTGAATAGAAACTATTGTTTAATTTTTAAGTCTAACTGAGAGCACACAGTTTTACATTTGTTAAAAGGTTCACTGGAAAAGAAATTCAGAGGGGCGGCGGGGCTCTTTCTAAAAACAAAAAAGGGTAGATAGTAGGAAATATAAAAGCGTTCTTGTATTGGGGATTAGTTCTTTTGTTCGATTGATTGCTAGTGAAAATCAAAAGACCATAACCTGATATAGTGATGACACTTAAGATGTCAATACTTTACCCCACCACAAGCAATGTATGAAGTCAGTTCCTATATCTTTTATATGAACTTGTTACATAAGGATATCTAAAGTTGGAAATGAAAGATCACTGAATGATCAATTGAAAGATGAAAATTTCAGGAGGAATGCAAATCATTGTCTTTTTACATTTTGCAATTGTACACGAAGTTTGGTTTTGCCAAGTTTAGTAAATTTGAAGAATACTCTTCAACCTTGTACAAATCTGTTGTTAAAACATGAATTACCCTACTTTTAGGTATGTTTACTGACTTTCTTCCTCTTCATAGTATTTCAAAGTGCATTCTCAATATGTTTACACAATAGTTATGAGTTACTCCCAGGAAAATAGAAAGTATCTTAAATAATTGGCACATATCTTACAGTATTGGTTTGTTCCTTAATGTAAAGTTCTATCAAGTCCTTACTTTACAAAAAATAAATCTCCATTTAACATCAAAAGAGATAACTGTGACAAATAACTTTAAACAACATTATCTCATATGTATATAAATAAATATATCTGCAGATGGTTTAGATAACTGAAGTCCAGGTAGTGACAAACCTTAAACTTTATTATGAAGGTCTTTATTACATTTTATACATGTATTATTAATTCAATAGTCCTTTCTTTATGGCTCCAGTTTTATGCACGATGTGATGTCATCTTTTATTGTTTACAATAACCAAGGCTCCATTAACAAAATAGTGAGTGGATTAATAATGGAAGGAAAATGTAGGAATGAAGAAAAGGGAATACATAAAAAAGTAGTTGATTTCAAGTTAGTATATTTTAGAGAAAGTGCCATGTTCAGGTAACAGGCATGTCAAACTATCCAAGGGAACTCAGTGGGATGGTTGTGGTTGTTTTAAAAATAAAGCCATTTATCATCTTAAAGAGAAAAGTCAAGATTCTTTAATTGAATCTCTAACCAGATTGGTGCAAAAATGTTGAAGGAGAAAAACTAGTTGTTTTTTAAGTTATATGGAAGTCATTTAGCTTGTGAAGCACAACTATTAAAGAGTTGTAAATATGTAATTTAAAAGCTTAAGGCTTTTCCGTAGGAAGAAACTTGGCCAGCCCTTTTCTAAAACACTGCTCAGGACAGCCTAATCTCTTGGCAATGACTCGTTGGCTGCCAAATTGGAGCCGGACCCAGATAGCCTGCAAACGCACCCCAGGAGCCTCTTTAACTATCGTCTTGGTTCGATCCATTCTGCTGTCACCAGGAATAGCCTTCAAAGTTGTAAACCGGGAGATGTGTGTGTTTGTTCGTTTGTTTTTTTAAGTGAAGCTCCAAGAGAGTTTCTAAAGTCACCAGCGGATCGTCCTGAGACAGAAGGCGCTGCTTAGTGGTGGAAAACGTCTTTCAGGATGAAAGAGAGAGAGAGAAAGAGAGAAGCGCCTTTTCTTACCTTATTTGAAATCAGCCACAGCGCTGGACGGAGCCACGGACCCGCATCAACCTCAATAACCCGAAGCTGCAGGTACTGGCAGGAGAGGCGGAGGAAACGTTGCTCACCTTGTGTGGTTTGCGCTCGGCCAAGGTTCCCTTTTGCTCAATTCCCGGTTGCCAGCAAGGACGCTGGGGAGCAGAGCCTCGATTGCAGGGAAGGTCTCCCTTTTGCAGATCGCAGGAGGAGCCTTGCAGCAATCACTAGGGGGTGAAACACACGCCAGACAACAGAAAACAGTAGCGAAAAGATGTACGGACACGCGCACAGAGGACAAGACAGGCAAGTCGTTGGAAGAGCCCCGGGGGAAAGAAAAAAAGAGGCAGGGATGAGTGAAAAGCAGCGAAGAGCCACCGCAATTGTGATTAACGCCGGTCGGAGTGGCAACTTTTCTGCGGACGAATCAGAAGCGCGCTGGCTGCCACTTAAACGTTGCGTCGCCTCAGCGCTTTATGCAGATCAGCACTTTTCAAGATCCCCTTAAGAAGTTGCTTCTCGTGTCCTGAACTGGGACTGCCGTCTTCAGCCCGGTTTTTTAAATTATTATTATTATTTGTAAACTGGTGCGGGTGACACCCTCCTTCCCACAGTGAAATAGTCTGAAACAAATACAAATGATGCTGCATAGAGTAAAGAGAGTCGCGGCCGATGAACGAGGATCCGTCCTCCATCCCCAGATATCTGCATTAAAACGATGTGGGTGTACAATATCATGCAGCGGTGATTTGTTCCCCTCTTCGGTGACTCTGATCCGGGAAGGAGTTCCGCTAATTCTTTGGCCCGAATCCAGCAAAGCATTTAAACCTTCTGGAGGAACTAGCTGTTTCAAGAAACGCTCTCCATATTTTAAATCAGTGTTTCTCAACCTTAGCAACTTTAAGATGTGTGAACTTCAACTTTCAGAATTCTGGGAGTTGAATTCCACACATCTTAAAGTTGCCACGGTTGAGAAATACTGATTTAAATAAAAGTGTTTCTAGAAAAGCCTTTCTTATCCAGATGCCATTTCCCCAAATCCCCAGCTAAAATGAACAAAGGTTATCTGGCTGAGTAGTACATTTGAAGAACATAAAAGTTGGGGAAGGTTAATCTAGTAACATACACTGTGAGAACATGGGATCACTATGTAAGAACTTTGTATGCTATTTGCCTTTCCCATTTTCTTTGAGATGCAAGACAAAAACCTTCCTCTTGAACCAGATGCATCTTGGGTCACTCCAGTCTATGCAACCAGCCCTGTCTTGATATATAGAAAGTTGGAAGGGAAGAACTCTGGACTAAATATTAGTGACTGGACTAGAACTGCAATTTAGAATATTCCAATAACCTCTGATGTTAAGAACTACTTGTCAGAAAAATTGATAGTTCTTATAACAAAAATATAATGTCAATATGTCTTGTATGTGTGCCACTCGGTAATAAGCCCAGCATGTGGTGGGGTTTTCTCACTTTTTTTCTTCATGAACTCCAAAAAAGAATTAGAATTAAGATTTCAATGTATTTGGATTCATTTTTATTCAGTAACTGGATATCACTAAACTCTCTGACCTATGTGGGAATGGCTGCCAAGAAAGAAAGGAATTCAAGAATTTAAAATAATACGTTACCAAATTCTAGTCATTCTTTGGGCTATGATTTTTGTCACTGCAGTCCATTGCAAAAAAGTTTTACTATACAATAATGAACCAGGATTGATTGTGTTTAGGCATCCATGCTTGACCTGCTGAAATGACAGATTTTGGGCATTTCCTTCTTCACTTCAGCACATCCAGTTCTTATAGATGAAAGGCTGAGTTGTCAAGATGCTCATAACCCCTCTGAGCTCTATATTGATCAAAGTAGGGAAAACCATGTAATCCTTGACAACTCTAAGATTTGAATGAAAAAAATATATTCTAAGACTGTCTAGTTCTATGTATGTGTATAATCATACATATTGTCCAGAAAAGCAAAACAGGGGATTAAAGCTGTAGTTAGCAATAGCAATAGCAGTTAGACTTATATACCGCTTCATAGGGCTTTCAGCCCTCTCTAAGCGGTTTACAGAGTCAGCATATTGCCCTCAACAACAATCCGGGTCCTCATTTTACCCACCTCGGAAGGATGGAAGGCTGAGTCAACCCTGAGCCGGTGAGATTTGAACAGCCGAACTGCAGAACTGCAGTCAGCTGAAGTAGCCTGCAGTGCTGCATTTAACCACTGCACCACCTCGGCTCTTCCCCATCTCTATTATTTAATAAGAAAGTCACATGGGTCATGGAGTCATAAATATATTAATCTTCTAAAATAAATAATCTGCTACTCCAATTCATTGTGGGAGGGCAGTTTTACCATAATTTAGACTATGTAATAATAACGTCAAGCCTGCAATAATTTAACTACATTTGTAAATTTCCAGTTGCATCCAAAACATTGCTAACTATCTTCTTTACCATTTTTTGATATGATTTAGAGAGATTGACAGAAAATCAATTTTCTACATTCAACCAACCCAAATATTAATGTGCTTTCAGATAACACCGAAAACTGACATTTTGCACATGTAAATCAATTCCATGCTAAAGAAATAGCAGGGAAACATGTGACTTTCTCACTTTAGAATATGCACAGTAAGACCTTAGAGGCAGTGTGATGTAATAATTTCAACATGAAGGTAAAATCTAAGAATCTACAGAGCCAATGACAGTTCAGCCATGAAACCTACTGTGTAACCCTAGGTAAATTGTTCTGACTAAGTTATCACAAAGTGTTATGAGGATTTTTAATGGAAGCTACTCAGAGGTGTTTAGACTTGGGCAGCCTCTAAATCTTTAAATAAAACAAAATAAATGAAACAGGAGTGGTACACAATGAACACACTCTAAACTTCTTATAAGCAGGAGGAAAGTAAAGGCAATACTGTAAAACTTTAATGGATGCCAATTTAGCAGACTTGATAAATTTGTGTTTGGACTTTACATTAATTGTTACTATTACTTTTCCACAAAGTGGCTTAATCTACTCGCATTTGCATGCTTTCAAACTGCTAGGTGAGCTTACCCCATTGCACAACTGTGGAGTCTTGAACCTGGGCTGTCAGCTTTCCAGCTGACAAGCTCAGCATCTCTAACTGCTGAACCATTGTGTCTCTTTTAAAAGGTCTTCATTTGGTACCAAATTGATGCTAATGTACCCAACACAACAAACAAGTGTATTGTTTCTCAAATCTTTCAAGGCAACTGACATTTTCCAACACTATTTATGCCATTTCACATCATGTGTAATTATGTAATTGGTATTTTTACATAATTATATAATCTAATTAATTAAAACAATTAAGCATATTATGCCATTTATGTCAATATATGCATTTGGATTTTAATGGACATCCAAATTTAATGGACATGCTTTCCCTCAATGTGGTCTGTTGATTCAAGGTCCAACTGTAAATAAATAAAGCAGTTACCATATTATGATTTAAAGATTTTTAAACTTAAAAACTGCTTTTATACACACCCATAATCACACTTACACATACACACACACACACAGTGTGTCTCTGTGTGTCAACTCTGAATCGAACCTGGCTTAAGCCATCTTGTGATGCTTCTCAGTTGCCATGCACTATGGGGGAAGGATGAGGGGGAAATAGATAGACCGTCTCTTAGACAAAATAAAGAGCTCTCCCATTCGGAACCAAGGTCATCCCAACAGGTGGCAGTAGGACGAGGAACAAAAGTGATCGAGGGAGCCTGCCACTCTCTTTGATTGGACAATGTGACCTGTGACACCTGGGAAGGCAACTTTGCTCTTTAAATTACATGGTAAACACAGGAAACTTTTAGAGTTGGTTTTCACTGGCTGTACTGATATGATGTATCCAATAAACATGTTCTCTGAGGAACCTTCCTACATTGGAGTTCTTATTTCTTTGGATGCATTACTTGGAATGCTGACGTATGTATGTATGTATGTATGTATGTATGTATGTATGTATGTGCGTGCACGTGTACACACACACACACAGCCATCCAAATTCAGCACAAAATTTATCTTATGAGAACAAAGGAAATCATCCCCAAGTTTGAATGTCATGAAACTGATATTCTACTGACATTTCAGACAGCTGAATTAGAGCGGAAGGGATTTTCAGTGAAAAGTAGGCAGGGAAGAGTGACTCTATACTGTTGGCCAAGATGTCTAGCAAGAACAGTGTTACCAAGTCAGTTGTAGAATTGGAAGGAACCCCAAACCTCATCTAACCCAATCTTCTCCAAGAAAATCAGTTACTGATGTTAGAAGATTCAGAGGCCATTTAACTCCAAAATGACTGAATGACTTACATCAAATAAGAATTTTTTAAAAACAGTAAAAACTACAAAGAAAATCCTGTGTGTTTGGACAAATTGACCTCTTCTAACAAAAGCCTCACCTATAGGACTCTGCAAGCACTCTATCCTAAGGCCTAGAAAAGGTAGCTGTCGAGCCTCTAGTAAACTTTCAAAGATGGAAAGCTCACAGTCCTCATTGATAGATTGCTTGTCATCAAGTCAGTATTAAATCTTAGTGCAACATAGTTTTTCTTCATCATAGTTTATCCCTAGTCTGGTCTTTATATCTTCTAAAGGTTCAGTGCTAGATCATTGTATAGATTTTATAGTCAGCTCACTTCTCAATCCCACTGTTCAGGTGGGAGGGAATGATCTAACATGTTCAGTGAAGCTACAGCTCCATATGTCTTAGGTACACACACATATGGCTATGTGTGTGTATGTTGCAACATAACTCTGGAATGCCTCAAGCAATTTCAACCAAACTTGATATACAGATGACTTACTCTCTGGAGAAAAATACTGTGGGGGTAAGACACCCTAACATGCCTCAGAGTGTGTGTTCTGTTAAGATATAGCCTGTTGTGCCGTACTGCTATACTGGCTTCTACTGTATAGTGCAGTGGAGTTGCCATGGTAACAGTTTCACAGTACTCCAAAAGAAGGGTCCCTCTGATAAGGGGGAAAATCCAACATTAGAAATTATGTTTTGTCCGGACATTTTTCCCCTATAAATAAATAAATATCCAGGCAACGCTGGGTTATCGGCTAGTTAACTATGAAATAAATTGGTTTTGATTTATCATATATCAATCTAGCCAAATGGGATTTATTTAAAATGCATGATGTAAACTGGAGTGGGTGGTGGATTGGGGATTTAGGCCTTTAAGGATGGGGATAGAAGACCTTTCCCCCCAGGAATCTGTCCTTAAAACTCTGAATGAAAGATTATAAATTGGCTTAAACATGGTCATTTTTTATTATCACTGTCAAAATGTTACCATTTTACTTCTGAAATTCAATGGCAGGATTTCAGGATTTATGTATAAATCACCCAAATGTGGGCCATCTGAAGGATACAATTTCCCAACAATAGGATTTCCTTGCTATTTTCAAATTTGAATTCCCATATCATAGGAATTTATTATGAGCTTACTCTTTCCCTGTAACATAGGAACCAATCATTAATTAAACAAATAAAAATAACTGCATCGTATCTAGTTTGCCTTGTTAACTGATATCCAATGTTATTGTTATTGTTCAATAGTTTGGTTGCCTCCAATTCTTTGTGAGTGGATGGAATTCACATTGTATGAAATCTTATAGAATATTTATTGTATTCATATATTATTAATACAGGTTAAACAGATTTGTGTCTTAGTAGTTAAGTAGCTTTCTATCTGAGATGATATGCTTGGCCACAGAATTGTTGCCAACCCTATCTGGCTATAAAATAGGAACAAATGCTATAACAAAATCTCCAATTAAAATACTACAGAACAAAGTTTTAAGAATTTCTATTCCAAACTGTTTAAGTCTTAAAGTAATAGTAGTCTTGTGAAATATATTTGCTGCCCTCTAATGGCTTTTCTGTATAACAGTATTCCACACACAAAAAGCATCTGCTGCCTATCATTACATTATGTTTTATCCAGTCAATATACTAAATATTGGCTGCTACAACAGTTTTTCTTTTTTCTAATATTTATGATGCTGTATCTTTATTAGAGGTTTGAGTTATTATATTAAGTATTATAAAGTGTTACTGACATAATTAGATAAAAGTTCGTATTACATTAAAAATCTATTGATGTGCATGGCTCCATTCCTTTAAATTACTGCAGTGCATCTAAAGAGATCTGTTATTTGAAAACATTGGGAACTACAGGATAGAATCATAAAATCATAGAATTGAAGGCATCATTAAAGGTTATCTAGTCCAATCTACTGGTTATTGCAGAGTTCACTAGAATATCTGTAATAGTTTACCATCCAGCCAAGGTGGCGCAGTGGTTAAATGCAGCACTGCAGGCTACTGCTAGATCAGCAGGTCAGCGGTTCAAATCTCACCGGCTCAGGGTTGACTCAGCCTTCCATCCTTCCGAGGTGGGTAAAATGAGGACCCAGATCGTTGGGGGCAATATGCTGACTCTCTGTAAACCGCTTAGAGAGGCCTGAAAGGCCTATGAAGCGGTATATAAGTCTACTGCTATTGCTATTGCTGTTTCAAGACTTCCAATGCAAGGACTCAACACTTTCTTTGGCTATTTCACAACCTGACAGCTCTTCCTGATGTTTAGCCCTAATATCCTTCTTTGTTATTTTAAACCTTGATTCTAGTAGTCCTGACCTTTCACTCAACTAAGATTAAATCTTTTCATTCTTCTATGTAGCACCCTTCAGATATATGAAGAATTGTATTATATTTCCTCACAATTATCTGGTTGCCCAGATTTCTCTAACATGTATTATTATTAAGACAATCTCCTTGTTCTATAGTTGTGCCTATCATTTTTCTCAGCCAGAGGATGTTGTGTTTGAGAACCTTGCTCAGGATAGACATCAATTCAATACTTTTCTAAAGTTTTCTTCTTCCCATTTTTTAAGATGGGGATTGGTTTCCTTAAGTTTTTTGGACCTCACTAGTCGTCCAAGAATCCTCAGAGATTATTGAGAGGGTACCTGCAATTACCTCTTGCAGTTTCTTCCATATCCTGGGAGGTAATTTAGCATTTGGCTCTGGAGACATGAATTTGTTTTGACATACTAAATTCTCTGACCATCTCTGTATTATCCTCAATAGCATTTAGACTTACATAGCAATTCACAGGGCTTTATAGCCCTCTCTAAGACGTTTATAGAGTAAGCATATTTTCCCCAACAATCTGGGTCCTCATTTTATTGACTTCGGAAAGATGGAAGGATGAGTCAACCTTGAAATGGTGGGATTCAAAATGCTGAACTGCTAACAGTCGGCAATCAGAAGAATTAGCCTGCAATATTTATTTATTTATTATTTATTAAAATTTATATGCCGCCCAATCCCGAAGGACTCCGGGCGCCTTACAAATGAAGAAAAAAGGGAAGAAAAAAAATAAGAAAAAGGCAGTTTAAAATCACAAAACGCACGCATTCGTTCTAATCGGGGCCGGACCTCAACAATGAGGTCAACATATAATATTGCATTCCAGCAAATGCGCCATCATGGCTCATATCCTATCCTAAACTTCTTCCAGCGGAATAAACATTATCAAACACGATTAGATTGCTCTTCTGAGAAAATAATAATTTTTGGCGTTCACTTTCAGATCATTATTGCTCTGAATTTCTTTGGTGATTTAAAACTCAGTTCAAGATATACTTTAGTGATGGTCTCAGTAGAGGCAACACTTAACTAACATTGTCGGAACTTAGAAGTTAAGCAGGTTAATACTAGGGAGAACAGACCCTAACATTATGGTAAGAATGTTACCTAGTAAGAATATTTTCACCAAAAATATATTTTGGCCTGCTGAAGCTATTAATCTGGCACGCACAGGATCACGAGGCTCCCACCCCACATTTCCCCACCCACCCTTTAGCCGAGCGCTGGACTTATCTTTGTGAGCCCCACAGGCTGGAACTGAAAGGTAAGGCCAACAATTTTGGCCAAAAATTCTAGAGGCCAAAAATGGGCCATTTTCACCCATTTTTGGTCAAAAAATGGAGCATTTGTGCCCGTTTTTGGCCACGGAGACGTTCTGGAGCTGAGGGGGGAGCCAAACAAATGGGCCATTTTCACCCATTTTAGCCAAAAAAAGTGGGCCATTTTCACCCATTATTGGCTTGCAGAATGCTTTTGAAGGCAGGGGAGGTGAAAATTGGGGTACACAGATGCCCCAGGATGCCAAAAAACAGACCATTTTTGCTTGTTTTTTGGTTTTTTTTTTGCCTGCAGAGAGGTTCTGGAGGCGAAGGAGGTGAAAAATGGAGTACACAGAGGCCCTGATTTTCACCTGCCCCACCTCCAGAAGATAGATAGACAGATAGACAGACAGATAGACAGACATATATATATAGAGAGAGAGGCAGAGACAGAGAGACAGACTTGTCGATTGTAAGCTCCTTGGGGCTGAGAAGAATTGCTGCAAAACTGAGTTTCCTGAAGCGGATGACTGGACTCCTAAACTGAGAAAATGATGTAGTAAAAAGAAAAGTCAATCAAAATAGCAAAAAAAGCATCCCCAGGAGCAAATTTAACTTGTGTGCATTGTTTAACAGACTGTTAAAACACGACCATCTAGTCACAGATCTAGCCATGCCCACCTAGTCACATGACCACCTAGCCACACCCAGCCAGCCAGTCCGCCCCCCCCCCCCCCAACATTCTGAGGGCCCTGAATTGGCCCTGTTTAAAAGATTTGAGGATCCCTGGCCTAAACGTACAGTTACCTTGATGGAAGTAAGCAATTACTTAAACAAAAATAAAAGTTAAGAAAAAATAATACAGCTGGGTTCTGAAGATGATAGAAACTTGGAGATTTTTTCTCCTGCAGAAAAATTCAGAGATGTCTGCGTAGCATTACCTTTGATTATTGGAGTAGGAAGAGCAGCTAATTTGTACTTTGTCCTTCACAATAGGAAAATAGCATTGTGTCATTATTTTCAATAAATAACTATTGTATTTGACAAATCTAAACAGTTAAATGTATAAAACTCTTATTCTAGTAATCAGGTCAAATGGTGTCCTTAATGGAGGCCAAATTAAGGAAAGGAACTGGTCAGTTTCCAAGCTTTCATTCTTTTTCTTCACAAGCACCACCACCTCACAGAAACCACCATAATCTAACACAGGGGTAGTCACCTTTTTATACCTACCGCACACTTTTGTATCTCTGTTAGTAGTAAAATTTTCTAACCGGCCACCAGTTCCACAGTAATGGTGATTTTATGAAAACCTAATGAAAATGTTTTTAAATAATGCTATGAATTTTTTTTTTTAAGTCAATGAAATTTAAAAAAAGGAAAGTGCTTTGATATCAGACAAAACCCCTACCGCCCACCAAGAAAGATGGAACGCCCACTAGTGGGCAGTAGGGACCAGGTTGACTACCACTGATCTAACATGGGGTAGAGACTGTTAGACATATGTTCATAATAGCTAATTTAGCTAGTCAAATTGCACAACTAATCAGGGCCATGTATTAACAGGCAGCATGAGAAAGCAGGACAAAGGTCACCCACAATCTTCCCAACTGCTCCTTGTTTGCTACAAGTCAGCTGGGCTGTCTTGAAATAGTGCTAAACCTATATTCAAAAGCAGCCCAGCTAACCCATCATAAGCAAAGAGTGGGAGTACAGAGTAAAGCAGGAGACAACTTTTTCATGTTCCTGTCAAATCCTTCTCTGAGAGATGCATGCAGAAAGTAAAGGTGGACTAGTTTTGCTAGTTCAGGTTTACAAATCAATGATTGCATGATGAAAGTAAGTTAGTACCAGAGGTGGTATTCAACCAGTTTGGACCGGTTCGCCCAAACCAGTAATGGAAATTACCCGCCCTGCTCACTAGCCCCAGCTTTATGCTGTCCTATTTAGGCATGTATTCAAGCTGCTTGCATGTGTGCAAGCCAGGCGTGCAATCAAAGTGCATGTGCAGAAGGCTGAGTGTATGCATAGACGTGCATGCACTCACATTTACGAACTGGTGGGGAAAGTAAGTAACACCACCCCTGGTTAGCACCACCATTCTTTGATGATATGATAAATAATTGATCAAAGGATTGTTAAACATTAATTAGCATCAACTTGGAGTGCTGCAACAAATGTCAGCAACAGGCCAAGGAGTCCTATTTTGATTTTAAGACTGGAAACTCCCAGAAATAACCAAAGGACAGGCTGTGGAGAACACATATGATACAATGAACTCCCCAAATAATACA
The DNA here is from genome assembly GCF_009769535.1 of Thamnophis elegans. Taxonomy (NCBI): domain Eukaryota; kingdom Metazoa; phylum Chordata; class Lepidosauria; order Squamata; family Natricidae; genus Thamnophis; species Thamnophis elegans. The sequence goes on from NC_045542.1 coordinate 79,644,150, forward strand.
GTTGGAGTGGTCTCCACACCAGGACACCTAACATTATGTAAACTGGAATGGAGTGGGTAAAAGGATACATCTTTCTCCTAAGAGAGAAATTAGGATCCATGGTTAGTTGGTCAAACAACTGTGGAAACTGCAGCTGAATGACAGTGTTTCATGAAGCATTGCCAGATCCACGAAGATGACAGTTGTAGTATTCTTTCCTGACTCCTCCAATACAAAAGTATAAGACTATGGGAAATATGCCAGCAGAAACAATGGAATACAAAGAGGATTTTTTTTCTTACAAATTTATTTATTAATTTAATAAGCAGAAAATAGAATTGGGAGTTGTTCTAAAGACTATAAAATTGTTCAAAAATTATATTTAAAAGATTGCTGTTGAAAAGTTGAACAGTTTTATAAATTCTGGTAGCCAGTAAATTCATCTAAGATGATGTTGTTATTTGCCAAAGTTTATTAAAACAGATTAATAGTTGTTTAATCTTTAACATTTTTTCTTCTATTTCTGTGACAAAACTTTATCCATCTGTTCATAAATATTTAATAATATGACAATAAAAACTCAATAATTAAGCCTACCAACTATCCACATTAGATTTTGTCCTTTTTTTAAAAGATGAAAATATATTTCCACAAGTTTCTGCTCTTGACATCTCACTAAAGCAGTACAGGATTCTCTTCATCTGTAATGTATGAATTTCAGGCTCCATATTTAAATGTTAAAAACACAGTCACAATCAATACAATAATGGTTGCTATAATGGATGTGACCAATGACATCCACCATTTATCTGGAGCATCTACTGGTATAGAAGCTGGAACAACAAGCAAGAAAATGGAATAAATCATAGCACATTATAGAATAAATTCAGTAATAATTTTATTTAATTGCATCACCACTTATTAGGAGTTAAGCCTACAGAAATCTTTACTATCATGCTCTCCTGTGAGATATCTAGTTGTCTCCTACTTGGGTACCATTAAATTTATATCATTAATTTTGATGGTTGTGTTCCCATGTCATATATATTGATTTTTAAAACTGAGAGGACAAAATTCACAAATCCTATAATCAACCTGTGGAATGTGTTGCCATAATGTGGTATTGGCCTGTGGTTTAGACATTGAAACCAATTTGTAAAAATAAGAATATACTGATAAAGAAAATGATTAATTAATGGAAATAAGAACTTAAGAATAATTTTGCTGGTTTAGGCCAAGATCTCAGTTCAGCACTTGTTTTCAAAGTTCTCCAGGGTGCTTACAAGCATAGAGACATATCTCCCATCCGAAATTGTTACCTTGCAACTAGCTTTTCAAAGTCACATTAACAGCACCTAGAATTACACATATTGCTCCAAATGCAGACATACTGTAGAGTTCTGTACATTTATAGCCAATATTGCTATTCTTATTTTTAAAACCCCTCCTAATGATTTCAGGTATGAAAAATTCCATTTTCCAAATACTGATTTAACATTTTCATTGTGTTATCTGTGAAAAAGGCAATTTTCCTGTTTAGTTACAGATAGTCTGGACCCCAGTGAATGTATGTGTGAATTTAGGAATTTTTGCTGCAATTTGCATCATTTACTAAAACAAAAATTCATTTGCCAATTGCTTGACCATTTAGCTAGCTTAAAAGGATGCTTCTGTAGTAGCTCTTTGCAATCATGTTTGCTTTTACCTTCCCAAGTAATATCTTCTGCACACTTGGCCAGCATGTATGGACACGTTAAGCATGGTCCCAATAGAGATCTTTGAGAAACTTACTTATTCCCCCTGAGAAAATTGCCCAAGTATTGCTACTTTTTATTGATGTTGTTCAAGAATCTTGAATGTATTAATGAAGATTAAAAATATGTACTTAGGAATAAGGAAGTAATTCACCTAAAGGGGCTTTGCAGATCCATGAAGCATTATAGGAACAAGGAACTGTCACCAAATGACCTTCTTTAGGCAGCATCTGAAGGCACAGCTCCTCAGTGTCTGTTAGAAGCCTGAAACACAAAATGACAAAATGAATTTTTATCAGTCTTACATGATTTTACATATAAAATGAACTCTGCATAGTCAAACATAATACTAGAATTTAACATTTAGCACTGGAAGATTTTTCAAATATCCCTCTCCCTTTAGTCCTATGAGGTTTGATCTGACAAACAAAAAAGACCAAAACACCTCCCCATCAGCAATCTGTATCTAGATAAGCATAAATTAACTTCAAGATTAGCATTCAACCAACCATTAAGAAGTAAACAATATCCCAATCAAAGAACAGCCAAACAAGCTAACTGTAAACAGCCCAACCAAAGAACCTCTAAGATCACACTCACTAACATGGACAGACAAGCGAGTAGAATATAAACTGACAATAAACCCCACTCCTTACTAGCACTGTTATGTTATCTAGTTTGGGTAATAAAACGTCTGCAAGAAAACAACTAAGCTCAGACGTCCAGGCTCTTCATCTTAATATGGAACTTCCTTAATAAAACCCCAAACAAACAAACAAACCATTTGAGGGGACCTATCAATAGGTTCTTTTGTTTGGTGTTTTATTAAGGACGTTCCATATTAAGATGAAGAGTTTGGACTCTGAACCTTTTGTATACATGATGGAAGGAACAAAGTTCTTTTTTTATAAGAAGTAGAACAATGGGGGGCTTCCTGGGGGCGTGGCCTGTTGCCGAGGAGGGCTCCACCGAGCTCCTCAGAGATCTGGTCTGTATATCTAAATAAGATCATAGATAGCACCCCTTTTTGGCTAAGAAAGGGGCAGGGAGGATAGCTCCGTAGGCTAGGGTCTATTCGTAAGCCACAGCCTTTTTTCTTTTTTGGCTGTGGAAAGAGATTAGATCCAGCCGAAGCGGAGCGTTTATCTCCAGCCATTTCTTCTCAGCTGCCTTTTTTTTTTTTGGCAGCCCCAGACAGGCTAGCCCCCCCCAGGACAAAACAAAGTTTTTTCAAGCTAGAATTGATACGGGCGGGTCCCACCCCTGTGAAATTTATGCTTTCATTACTATCGTAAATACCAGCACCATTCGTCTTAGAGACTTCTTTGTCTAAATAGACCTCAAAATGGCGATTTCTCTCCGTGGATGATTGATGTACTTAGCCGGTTTTATCTTCCTGCAGACCGCTCCTTAACAAAATAAACTCTTCTTCTTTGGAAATAGAGGGGAGCAAAGCTCTGCTTACTTGTTTATTTATTATGCCACCCAAGTCAAAGAAGCGTCTTGCTACAAATGTGTCTAAAGAATTTAAAGAATCTTTATTGGAAACACAGCCTTTGTCTCCTATGCCCTCTGCTGGAGAACTTTTAACACAGGAATATCTCTTTAAAATGCTTAATGCTTTTAAGAAAGATATTAGGGAATTTGTATTGGAATTATATGATGATTTAAAATCTAAAGTTAATCAAATGAAGGCGAATACGTTTGCAGCCGTGTCTGCCCTGACAGATTACTCTGCTGAAATGGAGAACAAATTGGAAAGTCTGGAGAAGGCTAATTCTAATTTGACTACCAATATTCAAATTTTACAACAAGAAATTAGAGATAACGAAAAACAGCTTATGATGATAAATTTTAATAGGAAGGCATCTGCTATAAGAGTCAGAGGATTCCGTGAAAAGGAGCAGGAGAATTTGAAACAGACCTTTGCTGAAGCCTTCAGCCATGCGCTGGGAAGCCCGGGACCTAACTTTGACTGGCAGATTCGGAAAATCTATCGCCAGAACTCATTGATAGCGGAACAGCGACAGCTCCCGAGGGACATAATTATACATTTCTCTACAAAAGAATCTAGAAATGCGATTGTGCAAAAGCTTCATAATAACAGTTTCCGAGTTGACGGCCAGGACCTGATTGTTTTCAAAGATATTCCTTTTCAGATGCTGAAAGCAAGAAGGGATTACGCCTTTTTAACTAAGGAGCTTAGGAGTCAACAGATTCGATACAGATGGGAGGTCCCTGCCGGTATCACGGTTACATTTGAGAATCAAAGATTTCGTCTTAACTCTGTTTCGGAGGCTCAAGATTTCTATTGTAGGATTCTGAAGGCGGGACTTCCTGATGCGCTTGGAAGAGTGGAGAGACAAGCGGAAGGAGAAGCCAAGCGGCTGGCCACGTGGTTGCAAGATGGAGGGGGTAGCCCCTCCTCCCTCGGAGAAGCAGAAAAACGGAGATCGAGAATCTAGACATTTCAAAATGCTTGCTAAAGTTTAGGACTGAATGGGGGTTTGAGACCTCTCTCCGGTAGAAGCGGACTAATTTTTATCAGAAGGGAAAGCTGGGTGAAACTACTTTGAGCTAGATTTTAAATTAACGTTAGCATAAATTTGATAGTGGTAAACATCAGACAAGCAAGGGATGAGGGTAAAATTCACGTTGTTTAAAGCTTATTAATGACTTTTGCTGAAAGTATTATTTGAATATGTGGAATGATCCATGCTATTTAACTTTTATTTGAAGGGAAAGTTGGTTGAAATCGCTCTGAATTACATTTTAAACAAATGCTAGTATAAATTTGATAGTGGTAAATATCAGACAAGTAAGGGATGAGGGTAAAATGCATGTGGAATGAACTACGTTATTTGTGGTAAACATCAGACAAGCAAGGGATGAGGGTAAAATTTACGTTGTTTAAAGCTTATTAGAACAGAAAGCTGGTTGGGATTATCTTAAGATAAGTGTAAAAAGAATGCGGAATGATTTATGTTGCTTAAACTTTGTTAGAAGGGATTACTTTAAAATAGAAGGTTAACTGACTCTTGCTGAAAGTATTATTTGAATATGTGGAATGATCCATGCTACTTAACTTTCATTTGAAGGGAAAGTGGGTTGAAATCGCTCTGAGTTATATTTTAAACAAATGCTAGTATAAATTTGATAGTGGTAAATATCAGACAAGTGAGGGATGAGGGTAAAATGCATGTGGAATGAACTACGTTATTTAAATCCTATTAGAAGAGGAAGTCAGTTGGAATTATCTTAAGATAGAAATTGATTCCTGTGTAAAGTAATATTTGATCTACGCTGTTTAATTTTACTAAGAAGGGGATTTTGAATTACTGTTTGAAAAGGGGGTAAAGAAAAATCATTTACGCTGTTTAAATTTTACCAGAAGGGAAAGTTTGATTACTTGTCTGTAAAGTTATATTTCAATATATGGCATGAACCACGCTGCTTACATTTTATTGGAAGGGATCATGAGGTTTAGGAAGAGGAACGGGAGAATCTACAGAAGGTTGGGGTAAATAGCAAAGAAGTAAGAGACGAGAATAAAATATAGATAGAATGATTTATACTATTTAAGCATAGATAAAGATAGGGGGCTGAGATCAACACAAAGAGTGGCTTCTTTTTTTTCTTTTTTTTTCTTTTTTCTCTTTTCTCTTTTCTTTTCTCTTTTTTTTTTTTCTCTGTTTTTTTTTCTTTTGATATATTACTTTTATTTTTTAATCCATATGTATACAAGATATTTTAGACAGAAGGTAGTGCCAGGTGTGGGCCCTGGGAAGTCGGGAGGATTAGGGATGGGGATTTGTGGGGGGTGGGGTGGGGGGGTGTTAACATAGTCTTAATAAGAACAAGAATGTATTTATATACGGTGGGTTTTTTTTTTTTCTTTTTTTTCCCTTTTTTTATTTCTTTTTTTCCTTGGTTCATTTTACTTTTATCAGATCAAACAACACTCGAATAAAGGCATACACCAAGGAGGGAGGTAGAGGGAAAGAAGAGGGAGGAGTAAGGAAGGAGTAAGGGGAATGTAAGGAGGGTGTCCGGGGAGTAAGGGGAGAAGGAAGGTTTGAGGGGAAAGGGAAGTAGGAGGGGAGTGTTAGAGGGAGAAAGGAAAGTTGGAGGGGGTAGATGGGGTGTATGGAGGATGAAAGGGTTAGGTGGGGTTGTGAATGATGAGTTGTGTTTCCTTTTTATTTGTTTGTTTTATTCCCTTTTTCTTTTTTTTTTCTTTTCTTATAGTAAATACCCTGTGAAGAACCCCAGGTGGTCTTTGGTAGGAGGAAGAAAAGCCTGACATTTTGAAACTGAGAACATGCTCATTAATCATCTGGCATTCTTAGAGCTCCATTATTGATTAGCTTAGCCTGAGCCTAAGGATAGCAGCTAGCAGAGGTCTTCAAATTTTGCAACTTTAAGACTTATGGACTTCAACTCCCAGAATTCTCCAGCCATCAGAGCTGAATTCTGGGACTTGAAGACCACAAGTCTTAAAGTTCCCAAGTTTGAAGACCTCTCTGCTCCATGCACTTGGGGATCCCCAAACGGTGAGGATATATTTATCTTTTGAAGCTCCCCCCCCTTTAGCTCCCAGGGGGCTACAGGGAGGCTTGCTAGCCCCCTCCCACCCTATTATGGGCATAGGAGGCCTGCCTGAAGTCTGCTGGGAGTGAAAATGAGTGGGGAAGACCCCTGCCCCCTCCCATGCCCTATTTTGGCCTTAGCAGGCATGCTTGAAACCTGTTGGGAGCCAAAATGGGGCTCGTGGGGATCCTGGAAGAGTTGGGGGAAGGGAAGGTTGCGAACCATGTGGGGACGGTGGAAGGGTGGGCGCAGCAAGCTCGGGGGGGGGGCTAGTGAGATTTACCTGTAGGCAGGAGGAGGAAGAGCAAGCTCAGTTGGGGTGCAGAGCAGCCACCACATGGCAGCTTAGGTAGGGAAGGCACCTGGAAGGTGAGGACTGACTGGGAGGGGCAGGTGGGCGGGGCATTTGCACTTAAAACAGTCTATGCAGGCGCACAACAATAAAAAGGGGGGAATTACATTTTTTGAATGAAAATTGTTCTGTGCATATGCAGATCAGAAAACCAAGATGGCGCCGCGGAGGATAGAACCACTACGGTCATGTCTCCGCCGCAGTTACTACCTATTTGTCCGAACCGAATAGGTAGGAACCCACCTTTGCCCAAAAAGGAGAATGTGACTGCTTTGTCTTGGTCATGCTTAATTTCTCAGCTGCCTTTGATACCTTGGACCATGGTGTTCTAAAGGTTGGAGGGAAGAGTGGGGAGAATAGAGGAGATAGTTGCAGTCAGACTGGGGAGAAAAATCTAGCTATCTATTGTGGAATTTTACAAAGTTTTATGTAAAACCTCCTGTAAAACATGTACCTAAAGTCACTACAGAAGCATGTCAACTTATATCACAGAGCTATGTATGATCAGTATCTTGACAATACTCCTCCAAGTCGCTGCAGGCTATTAGGGACTGGATTGATTTAACCTTAGCAAGTCAGATTGGCCTTTTCTTATTCAAGAGAATCCTAAGAGTAATTAACATACCCTAATTTCTGTACATGAGAATAATTAAATGAAAACACGCAGCCCATATGAAGAAAATTGGTTAGATTTACCTTTCTGTTATCTTTTTTTCCATTGTCGACAGCATTCCTTTTGGGAAGAAAGCTGGGCCAACAGCATGAAGCCAAATTTTTTCAGTGATTATTTCAGCAAGCCAATTCTGCAGTTAATGAACAGAGTCAATAGAAAAAAGTCATGATGTCTAGAAGCCTCCAGCAGTCCAGCAAGCCATAAAAGAGAAATTTCAGCCACAGACATTTTTCAGCCAATAAATTGTATATGGCGTAAATAAGTACTTTCCAATCAGTTAAAATGGCACTGAATAACTATTTCTGGCCAAGAGCTCATTCAATCTTGTATTGCATCACCAAAATTAACTATATGAAATATATTAATTACAATTGCTTAATTAGTCACGCCAATACTCTCAGTATATTAGTACACTACAGCATGTTACTAATTAGTGGGATGTGGCAGCTATATGTAGAGATACTAGCTTGCACTGAATAGCATGAACACGTTTGAGATAAAAAATGGTTGGATGTACATCATACTAACCAAAATGACAGTATCATCCTCTTCAGTGGTGAGGTTCCAAATCTTTTCCTACTGGTACTGTGAAAGAGCGCTTTGCAGATGCACACATCACTCAAAGACCGCCCTTGGTGTCAGCGCTGGTGAGCTGAGCTGTTGTTTAGCTCAGCTGAAGTACGGCAAGCCACTCTGCTGCACACATCAGATGAGTTAAAAAGCAAAGGAATATAGGACAGGGAATGGTGGGGCGGGAGGGTAGGGCCAGCCAGAGGGGTTATTTGCCAGTTCTCCAAACTACTTAAAATTTCCGCTACAGGTTCGCTAAGACCCGGTCTTAACTGGCTGGAATACCACCTCTGATCCTCTTATCATTAACAGAAAGGTTAGCAAGCTAGTTTATTTCTTTTCTACTTTATCAAAAACGTTTGTATATGAAAACCTAAATTAGTTAAAGCTATAAGAGAAATGGTGGCCAATACCTATGGGTCTGCTGACTGTGGCAACATATAATAGATTGTAATATGGAATATTTGAAGAGTATATGGTATACACTATGAATTAACAAATTAAATGAAAGGAAAAACAGATACTGCATGTTTCTGAAAATAAGAGAGTACAGATATATTTGAGTGAATGTGGCCTGGTCTTGTGGAGAAGAGTGGAATACATGTTCATGGAAAATATAACTTTAACTACAAATGAAAAGCTGTTTGCCACAAAGTATGAATCAATATCATCTACGTTACTATAGATGCAAAAGAATGTAAGAATTCATAGGTTGCTATTAATTGTATGTGATGCTATAATGCCTAGAGTTCGTGAAGGGGATAAATTTACAGCAAAACGGTGCAATATTCTGAATGAGGTATAGGGCATTATCTCCTACATGACATGAATAATTCTGTAATAATAGGATAGGACAGTAACTGTGGGGCACTCGGAGATACAAGAATGAGTGGACATAAAGATTGTTTGGTGAGTAACTGATTAGAAATTATTTTGAAGACATGATTTAAGCAAGTTTGTTCATACACATAAATGGAAAAGGAAAATTTAAATTTAAAAGCAAAATTGTTCATGAAGAAAGACTGAGAAAATTAATGAAGAAAACAAAGATTCTGAATACGTGATGCATCATTTTTGATAGTATCAAGAATGAATAAAATGGGTATGAGACAAAAGAAATAAAGTGAAAAATAGAATAGCCTCGGGAAGAGAAAGCACAAGTCTAGTAAGAAAAACTAATCAAAGATAGATTAACCTCCTAAGAGAATGAAAGGAAAATGTCCATAAGGAATAATGACGAAGAGGCAGCTTGGAATTAAATGAACTTTGATATTTTATCACAGTTAATCAAGAATTAAGCTATGTAGTAATATGCAAGAGGTTTAAAGTTCCATAAGTTCCCTTTCACAAAGCATCTTTGAGACAATATGATTTGCATTGGAAAAAGGACTGAAGGGGGAAAAATACTTGCACAGCATTTCATTTATTTTCTGCCAAATATCTCCACTAGGTGGCTCCAGAAATTCCAATCTGCGTTCGAAAGTTAGATATTACCCCTGATTACAATTAATTTGTATTCCCCAATTATTACTGGAAAATAAAGAAGAACCCTTTCCCAAACTCTGCTAAAAGCAAAAAAAAAAAAAAGCAACAACAGTTGCAACTCAAGTGTCTGCATGTCAAATCACTAAAGCAAACCAAGGAAAAAGGAAAGAAGAAATAAACAGATGGACATTATCTCTGGTAAAGAAAGTAAAGTTTCCCTTCCCTATGGGTTATTTACAGTTATTTGCAATATATCTGATGATAATAAGAGTTTGGTAACTTAAAAGGGAAGGATGTGTGTTGGGCAGTTTGAAAGTTAATTCCAATTAATGCAGAAGCAGTGCGAAATTAAAATATAAACAGCTGTATAAAAACAGAATGTTTCCCAAATAAGTATGAATGGGTGCACTGTACAGCACTCTAGTTTTTATTATTATTATTTTCTTCACATAATATAGATTGTGGAAACAAGTGTTATTTAATTATTTCAATTTATTTGTTTATTATTCAAATTTATGTAGTCACACATATTACTGGGAGACAAAGAGTTAAAACAAATAGAAAAAAACAGCAAAAAGAATTTTAAATAATTTTTAAACAAGAAAAGAACAATGTACATGCATCCAAAAACCACCATAAAATACATAAAACTCATAAGGTATTCCCATTCATCAAAACAATATATTTTACTTATATTGCATACAGTAAAGCATTAGAAATAAGTTTAAAAAGTATTAAAAACAAATGTTAAAAACAGGATAATTATTATTCCCTTTTTAAAAAAAATCTTTGTGACATATGCCTAAATCATTTACCTTTTCTTGAATGGTAGTCACACTTATCAGTTCGGCTCCTTTAAATTGGCTGCACATGTATTCTGCGTCATTTTTATTGATCACCCCAAATGTAGGAATATAATAACAGTGTTTATTGAAGTATATCCAGGAATGGTAACAAAACTGGCTTTTCAGTTCTTAAAAAAGAAAAAAAAACCAATACATACCTGATATCTATTTAAAATAAAGCATTAAATTAACATATTATTGAAGTATCAATGAAAGGAACTTACTGTATATGATTATCTGCATCTGTCACATTTTTTAAATATAATTTCTTGATTAAAATATGATATTGTATAATACTAAACCAACTTATTTGTCTGAATTTAATTTAAGCGTTGGTATCCTCTCCCCCAGAAATATTGTATGCTTCCAAGTATGCAACTGAGTATGTAACTGAAAATTTGTGGGATAAATTCTGATTTTTCACAGAACATTTTTCTTTCTAAAACAAGTGAAATCCAAAAAACACCATCACCACCAAAAGAATGAAAACATCTACTCCATTTACTTTTATGATATCCTTGTCACTTGCCATGGTCACAATGTTTTTTGGGAGATGAAAACAACTTCTTAAAATGAAAGTGGGGGATCCTGGTTGCAAACAATACTGGACAAGATATATAACAAGGCCATATTTTCTAAAATATGTTGGTGAGTTGTATTGCAAAATTAAATGACTAGGGGAAAATAATATGATGTTCTCTCTTTTTTTGATACTGGGGCAGAGGTGGTATTGTGCCGGTTTGTGCGCAAAGTTCCACCCACCCACCCAGATGCACACTCCCGCTACCGAAACAGTAATGAAGATAAGAGGACACCATTACTGTACTGGGGTCTGTTGACACAGAAACATGGCAGTCCACACTATCCTTAGGTTTCAGAACAAGTTACTTCCCTATAATTGGATTTTTTGTTGTTGTTGTCTCTGAAGTGTTCACATATGGACTGCATTTGAATCTCCATATTTGTGGGATCTTTGTTCTCAGATTCTTTTTTTCACAGTGCCAATAGGAAAAATTATCACACTAAGAATAATGCTAAAAGATGTGGTTGTTGCTCACTAAATTAGTTGAGGCATGGGTATCTTCAATCTCACAGCGAGACTGTGAGCATCACTGAGTAGGATGGTGTGCCTATGTTAGGCTACTTGTTCTTAAAATACTGCTATGCTTATGTGAATACCCATAAATTCTAAATGAATGCAGCCAATGATGGACAAAATCCTAAAGGGGTTAAAAGAAACTTAGGATTTTGAATGAGAAAGTGCAGATTCTAGATAAATCTTGTGAAGGGCTCACATATGTGGAATATGTAAAAGTACCATATTGTGAGAATTTGCATGTGATGCTAAAAATGGAGAATGAGTTGCTTATTTTGATCAAAGACCATTAAAAATGTATGAGTATTGGTATGATTTCTGCTAAGGTTGCCTTTTTTACAACAAATTTAAGCAATACAACCCTGGTCTAATAGCTCAGCAGAAAGCACTTTCATTAGTAGCAAAGGCTGGTTCCAGAAACACAAGAGACATTATTCCATCTGTAATGTAAAAATCATGAGTGTACTTTAGCTGATGATGAGGTACCTGCAAAACTCAAAAAGTATTGAGGAGAAATAATATAAAGCAGGTTTTTAATGCTGATGAGATGGTGTTATTCTGAAAGAATATAGCTATTGAAGAGAAGAAGGCTCCAAGATTTAAGATGGCACGAGATTGCGTTTATTGCTAGTTTGCAGCAATGTAATATGTCACACAAGCCAAAGCATGGCTTAATATTTTGCACAACAATGCTTAAAACCATACACAGCCATGTTCAAAGATGTTAAACAAAAGAAGCAGTGGCTTCCCATCACGTTCCTGAAAGTGACCATTTCTACATCAATACGGTCTTTAACTGTCTTTTGCTGTTTTAACCTAACCAATAATGAGAATTATATTGAAACAAAACTAGCCAAGCTTAAGACTCTAGCATGTCACATCTCCCAAGATACGGAAGAAAAGAACTGATCCTTGCTCACATCTTGGTACCTGACTTGAGATCCTGGGAAAGGAAAATTGTCCAAATGTTTCTGTTTATATTATTTGCCTTTGTATTAATATCCTCCATCTTTCAGTGTGTTAGATTTGTTTTCCTAAAATATTGTACTTCCATACCAAATAGACAGCAAACCTATTGGCAAGAATATATACAGTACAAAAACTTTTAATGCTGTGAGTGGGTAATGAGTGAGCCCCATTTTGTAGCATACTCTGTTTAAATCTATGCCAGAGGAAGGAATGTGTGAGAGTAGACCAAAGCCACTGTACCTAAAAGTGGCAAACATGTAAGCAGGGTGGGCAAAAGCCAGAAAAATCTCCCTCAGGGAAAGGAGCAGTGGTGGGATTCAGCCAGTTCGCACCATTTCGAGAGAACTGGTTGTTAACTTTCTGAGCTGTTTGGTGAACTGGTTGTTGGAAGAAATCATTAGGACGGAGAACCGGTTGTTAAATTATTTGAATCCCACCACTGGAAAGGAGCCAACTTGTTAAAAAGGGAACAAAAGCACAAAAGTTGGGTCTGAGCACATGGCAAGCCCCTCTCCAAGTCTCACCAACAAAGGAGTTGGGCCTGCATGGGAACCCCCTTCCCACTAATTCTGAGGGATAAAAATATGTCCTGAAGCCAGCCCAATCCTCAGACCTGGCAGTTTCTGTCCCTCTGGCTAGTGTCTAGGAGCCTAGTAGTAGATGCTGCCTAAGTATGGATGTGTTTGTGTGCGTGTGTAAGAGTAAAAATATAGTTTGCTGTTATTTGAAATTCATTGGGTCTCTTTGTTTTTTAAAGAATTGTTTGTGCCTCAATATTTGGTTGATTTGATATTGAGTGTGGCAATTTTCCAGGCCAGTGAGTGTGTGAGTGACCATAATTTGAACCTGAGAACACACTTGTGTAACAGTATTAGCAGGAATACCAGCAGACAAAGATGAACCTTTCATAAATCAATTCAGTTCATTAAATTTTAAAAAAATTAAGGATGACATTCACTAAAGGCAGTGGGCAAAGATGGCTGTTACATATAATATTAAGGATGATAGTGCCACAACTTGCCATTTGGAGTGTTAAAGGAATGCCAAAACACAAGTAACCCGATGCTGCAGGGGATTCAATCTGGAAAGAATTTACCTAATAGCATAAGTAGTTCTCATGGATAGTTTCTGAGAAATAAGGAGTATCCCTTTTACTTTGGCCGTGAGGAAAGGAGGGATCAAATCCTGCAAGCAGTGAACTGAAGCCCAAATGTACATCAGCACTTGATGGGCAGAAAGAAGAATAGGGCAGTTCAGAAGAACAGTTCCAGCAACAAAACCAGATAGGAGTAAACCATGATATAATAAGGATGCACTGAAGAAATCACTTGATACAAGATGTGCTTAGAAACCTTGCCTTTAAAAGATGCATCTGAAGAAAGGCAAGATAAATAATAGAGGATGTAGCTGTCCTGTGACTAAATAATTGGAATAGGCCACAGGCCTCACTATCATTGGAGAAATCTTGTACACAAAGCCTGAACCATGCCTAACCATAATGTTTGCTCCTATGATCTAGATAGCTTGCTCAGGAAGAATTCTTCTCATAGTTGACCTGGTGTTCAAAATGAAGTAAAAGAAGCAACTCGTGTGACAATAAAGTTTGGTAAGCAATAGTCCAATTAAGAGTCAAAAATCAATCAGAAACTACATTATTTTGGAGAGAAAGATAAAACCACAAGTTTTATTTTTAAAAAGTTATTTTTAAAAAAAGTATAGGTAGCTTTGACAAGCTCAAGTGGTGAAATACCAATGGAACAATTTACTATTAAATGAAGGCTGATGATAGGGAATTATAATTATATACAGACTGGTTGGATACCCGTGCTTCGCTACGGAACTGAAACAGCAGTAGGTAGGATTCTTCACCATCACGCTCCATTCTCCAGTTGCTGTAAAAGGCAGCAGCAAAGACGGTCTTTTTGAGAGGAACCTTGGTGTTTGGGTTGCACTGAGGTATATTGATGTAATAGCAATCTTCTCCATGGCAGAACATCAGAGGGTGCTGGAGAACGTCATAGGTATCGTGCGTCTCACTGATTCGTAACAACCTATTGTCTCTGCTGTGGAGAATGATATCTCTCTTCAAAATCCTGGCCAACAATGAGAACAGCCACTTCTGTAGTCGTGAGGGCATTGAAACGACCTTGGTGCTCTCCCGAATGACCACTTGGAAGTCCTTGTGGCCCTTAGGAACAGAATCAACAGCAGCCTTAAGTTCCAGAATATACTTCTTGTGTTCACGCAGCAACTTCTGCAATTGGCTAACCAGTTGTGGATTAACCCCTGGGGATTCCACAACAGAGGTCCCTTTCATTGTCATCATCACCAACGAAGTATATCTGGAAAAATGAAGCCTGCTACTGAGGCCTCACCATGATAGTAAAGCTGTTTCCTGCTGTGAAAGTAAATCTGAAACTGAATCTCCTCTACTCTGCTTGTGTTTTGCATTTGGAACAGATTTCTTTTCAGGTTGGGAGAGGGAGTAGAACTCCTTAGCATCAGAGTGTGTTAATAAGAATATAAAAAATATTAATGCTCTGATGGTCATTTTCAAAAATGCTTTCTTCGTGAGCACTTAGAAGCCAAGAGGAACATACGTGGCAAATATGAAGTTTGTATATATAGATTACAAAATCATAATATAGAAAAGGGACCATTTACCAAAATAATAGTACTCACTAAATTTACAGAGATACATGTACTTTTTTTCTGCACATGTCAATTCTTCAGCACATTCTCCTGTTAATCTGTTGCATGGTCTATCTGCTGGGCATTCAGGACATTTTTTCTGACAATGGTATCCATAATATCCTTCACTACAGGCTGAAAACACACAAAAACACAAACTAATATTAATAGATAAGTCTAGATCTCTATGGATTTTTCTTTTCAAAAAGGTGACTGCTCTACTAATTTTCAATATAATTAAGGCATGCAGTGCTCTATGGTTCATATACCATATTTTTCAGAGTATAAGACAAACCTTTTTCCCTCAAAAAAGAGACTGAAAATCTGGGTGCATCTTATACACTGAATACAGCAATTTTTGCCTCCTGAAACCCCGCCCCCTTCACCAAAATGGCCGTGCATGGCTTGTAGGAGGCTTTCAGAGAGCCCATTTTTTGCTCAATTTTGCCCCCCCCTGCCCCCAGGAGCACTCTATAAGCTTCCTAATGCCCCCTTTTTTTGACAAAAAACAGACTTTTTTTGCTCGTTTTTTCCCTCCTGGAACACTCTACAAGCCTCCTAAAGGCTATTCATGCCCCCTTTTTAAAAAATGGGCCCGTTTTTGTGAAAAACAGGCCTTTTTGGGGAGGTTTGCAGAGTACAAAACCTTTTTTAAAAAATTTGCCTCTTCAAAACCTTGGTGCGTCTTATACTTCGGTGGGTCTTATACACCGAAAAATATGGTACCTTTGACTGAAATTGAAAGGAGCCTCTAATAATATTAGAAATACTAATTCACTTTGCTCCTGCTGCTACAAATACTTGTAATTTAAGGACAATTCAAGCTTCCTCCCAAAGCTTAGAATTGATCAAATGCTGCCAGAATATATGTGGTTCCAGGCAAAGCTGCTTTTTTATAAAGTTTGGTGTGAGTTCAAATAATTCTGTCAATTGTTTTGACAAATCCATTATTAAAATTCCTAAAACTTCCAAAATAGACACTTTATAATAATGAAACCCTCATTTCATAATATTGTAACATATTTTGCACAATATATTTTATTAATAAAACTGTGTGCTTGTTTAATCATAGTTAATAGCAATAGCAACAGCACTTAGGCTTATATACCGCTTCACAGTGCTTTTATTGTGCTTTTACTGTAAATTCTAAGTGGTTTACAAAGTTAGCATATTGCCCCCAACAATCTGGGTCCTCATTTTACCAACTTTGGAAGGATGAAAGGCTAAGTCAACTTTGAGCCAGTGAAAATCAATCCACCGAACTTCTGGCAGTTGGCAGTCAGCAGAAGTAGCCTGCAGTACTGCATTCTAACCACTTCACCACTATGGCTCCTAATCATATATTACTGTACCTTTTTATATAGAACTAGTTTAAAATGTCATTATCTGACCTCCTCTACATATAAAATAACATGTTTAATTTCATATGGTTATCTTTAATCAATATCACGCTTTATTAGAGCATACATTATACTGGTAGTATTTACTGTAAATGGAGAAATAAATTAACAGAGACCTACTTCTTCCCTGCTATAATTGCTATAATTGCTGTTTGTTTAGATACTGCTTGGAGCACATGTATGTATAGTATTCCTATATTCCTATTGTAGATTAAAAAAACACTATTTGATACAAACCACTGTTGACTGCACTTGTTCCTGGACTGATACAAGTGATAGACCTGTGAGCACACTGACCTTTATACCTTTATGGGAGACATGATTACTATTTCTTCTAATGTAAACCTTACCATCTTGATTAGACTTCTCTGAATACATCACTATTTGTAACATTCAGTTAAACTATTATGCTCAAAATTTTACTTTACTACTAAGCTGGCTTGAAGCAGAATAAAAAGGAAATATTGCTTTTTGTGATCAAGACATTAACACACCTGTTAATACTATATAAGACTGTATTAGCATTTTTAGCAGTGGCAATACTGCTAGATTGTACTAAGATCCACTAATATCCTTAAATCATATGTGCGTGAGACATCAGTTTTACATCACTACTTGTGCCTTTTATTTTTTAAAAAGCTTAAATGCATATTTTTGTAGAACTTCCATCAAATTACTTCATCAAGGTTTTAGCCTTTTAGTCTTTTGAATCTTGATTGTTTTATTAATTTATTTGTTGATTTATTTGTACAATTTATATCTCAATTCCACATACTGGGCAGCTTATAGAATTAAAAGCCCAAAAGTAAATATAAAAATAACTAACCTTTAAAATCATAAAAAATATTCCGAAAGAGAGTGTAATCAATCTTACTAACAGTACGGGTCTTCTGCAAACTACACACCACTACTACCAAATCTTCAAACCAAATGGCAGAGTCAAGTCTTCCCAGAAAGTCAGTAAATTAGTCAGGCTGATTTCAAAACAATATTCTAGACAGCAGGTGTTACTGCATTAAAGCCTCTCATCTGCTTTGCTTTTGTCAGATGACATTACATAGTGCCTTAGGACTGACAACTTGTCTTTTTTGTCAGACCTGATGGGCTTATTAGATGTGACTGGAGGGAAGTGGTCTCTCAAATAAGTCTGTCCCCCTGCCATGTAAGCCTTTATATGTCAAATTAGTTGACTTCCAGGAGCACTTTAAGCTTTTTTTCATTCACTTCATCTCAGTTCATTAGTCTTCTAGAGTGGACAAGCTAAAAATGTCCCACCTCCTTCAGTGAGGGGCAGCACCAGAGGGCACACCAATGGTTACTAGCAAGTACTCACCTGTGACAGGTGAGTAACAGAAAACTCTCCCATTGTCACTGTTTTGACATGGGACTCACTCATGGTTGTCATGATGGCCATGAACTCCTGACTACCTCAGATCGCATCCCAGAGAAGGCAGATTAAAGAGTTCCAGAACCATAAGCCTGAGAAACTCCACTGATAATAATGGAATCAAGGAGTTTAGACAGGTAGCAGCAGGTAGATGGTACACTAGCAACAATCCCAACTGATCTCTAGAACCTAACTTAACTAACAGAGTGTCATACCTAGAAATATGTGGAACAGCATTCCTGAAAGCCATTAGAGACCTTTGGACACACTTCAACCCCTGCCCTGGAGTTGCAGATGAAGTAATATCTGTAATCCATCTGGGCATGTTTCTGAGTGGCAGACCCACCCCATGGACCAGCCAGATTTCAAGTTTCGAGCACATGCCCAGTCAATCTTCTCTCTGATTTGATTACAGATGAGGGCAGCCTTATTGCAGGTTGATCTAGCATTAAACAACAATAACCAGAAACCAGGGCTTTTCTATCATGCTGGCTATTCTTCCAAAATATGTAATAAGAAACTTCTTCTATATCCCATATCATTTATAACCCACTAAGAATAACAAGGCTCAAGGCATAACTGGGCAACATTTAAGACTTCCTTCATGATTTCTACAGAAACAGTAATTACAATATTTTTTCAAACCAGCTTAGTAAGCACATATCAGTATAATATAATTTATATTCAGAATGAGACCATCTCCAAAAGGTCAAAATTCTAAAATGGCCAAATATTTTCAACTATCAACCATTATGGCAGTCACAGACTCCAGTGGCTGCTGAACTTGAGATTTTTTTTTTTTTTTGTAGACGTGGAGAGGTTTAATCACTGTTCCTATGTTCTTGCTTCTTTAATAAACTTTTTTTTCAGGACATCATAGACAGATGGTAGAACTGATCACCCATTTTGAAGATCTCTTTTGAGATCAGTCTCTTTTGAATATGACATAAATTTTATCTCTTCTCGATTTATATATATTGTAGCTTTATTTTGTCCCTCTTAAAGATACATTGATAACAGCTTATATAGGTCTGATTAGATTATATTTCTTGATCATACTACAATATATATACCATAATATATATTACATTAACTGAACATTTACCAGTTTTTATGTATGCAGTAGCCTGTTTTGATTTAGTTGAAATCAGTTCTTTACCACTGACTGGTTGGTATTTCTTTTTCCAATAAGTAATTCCGGTGCATTCTTTTTCTAAAAGACAGGCTGACTTTGCATATTCCTTATTTTTATAGGTTCTTTTACTCAATGGAAAGATAAGTATTTTTTTAGAATATTCCCAAAACATGTTGGCATCTAAAATATTTTTTTAAAAACATAATTCAATTGATTTCTTTGCTTTTCTTAGAACAATGTTTCTCTTTCATAGTGCTTCTATGAAAATACATATTACTTCCTAGATATATAAACTATCAATATAAAATTGCACATTTTATTTATTCATTTATTTATTCAATTTCCATAGACACCCAACTCAATCAAGTAACTCTGAGATGCTTACAATTCTAGAATTGTAAAACAATTAAAAACATTAAAACAGTAAAAACATCCATACAAAAAATAAACAGAAACAGCAACTATGTGATTAATCAGTTAACAGCAAAACCAAATAATGGGGCTCTTAATACATTCTGATTTCAGGCCCAGATACATAGCTAAGTTTTTAAAGCCTTACAAAAAGCCAACAGGGTTGGGGTCATTTTAATCTCCAAGGAAGGAATATTCCATTAAGCATAGGTTAGAGCAGAGAAGGCTTTTCTGAATTGTCCCTTTCCAGTCTAATGCTGATACTGCAGTAGCCAATACTCACTTTACACTGAGCAACACATATAAAATGGAAAGGAGTACTTTGAGTAAACTTACTGAAAGTACTCCTATGTACTGCAATGTAGCAAGTCACTTCCAGAATTATTCATATTGTTGTCTACACATTGAGACAATCAAATAAGCAGTAGATTTAATGCTAACTGAAAAAGCATTCTTCCCATGTTGTTCATGATAGACTAGGTAATCTAGGCAAATCCAATCTGTAGGCGCAGGAAAATGAACGTTCAGAAAGGAACACCACTAGGAGAAGAGATCATTTCTGCCACTACTATCCTATTGGACATGGCAGTAGGATAAAAATATTACAATGGTAGAGTATAAACTGCAACACACACAATGCTGTTATTGGTTGTGCATCATGTGGGTCTACTACCAGTGTTCTGCAGCACTTCTGAGATGATGGCTGCGGGTGAGAATAAGTATACAATACACTGAGGAAGGAACAGCACCCTAATGTTCAGAGCTTTCAAAAAGATTCTATAAGTAAGTTGAGAATTTGTTTGTTCATTTGAGCAGTAGGATTAAAGGGAGAAAGTAAAATTTTTTACTCATAATGCTTAAATGCTACTCTCCTCTTCAACCTTTATTATTGCTTTGAAATATTTTATCTTTTCCATTTAAATTTGAACAAATCTTCAATATTAAGAAAAAAAATAAAACAAGTCTAGTTTTATTAAAATTTTATTAAGATTAAAATTTAAATACATTTTTCTCTCAAAATACACATTTAAAATTGGTTTCAATTTTAAATTGAGAATTGTGCCAGACATTTGGAAACGATAAATGCTATTGGATCAGTTTTCATCTGCATATTAATCTACTTGATCCGGTCAGTTTGTATCCTAAATTCTCCCAAAATTAATTCCATCAAGAACTCAATTTACAACTGAAAATTGAACAGACTTTGTCTTACCTACACTTCTTTTACAAACCCAAGTGTCCATGGATGAACAACTAACATTTTCAAAAGTACCTGTCTGTAGCATTCGGGGGCAGGTCGAAGCAACTTGTTTATATGAATCTTTACTACAATTTAGAAGTACAAGATAAACAAGGATGAGCAATGTTTAAACAGCAGTAGGTTAAAAAGGAAATATATATTTAAAAACACAAAAACAAATTCAGTAGGACTGAAGCACATTTACAGAACAAAATACAGTAATGGAATTTCATATTGACTTAAAACTTTACACAAAAAGTGATTTCAATGATTTTAAAGTTTATATATTTAGTGCAATTCTACCTAGCTGATAAATGATCAGCAGAAAAGTTATATCAATTACATTTTGTCAAAACCACAAATATTTCAAAGTGTTTTATATTGAATTAAACATTAAATATTAAATATTTCCTCATCAAAACTGTTTCAACTGAGAGTGTGAGTAACTCAAAATCATACACAGGTTTTCCATGTAGACCACAACATGAGTCCAAGTTCCATCTTGATCAGTACTTTACTCTGGTATGTGTATGTATGAAAATCAAAAAGGAGATTGATCAACATGAAATCACTTTTGGAAAATAATTAGCTAGTTGTCTTGAATTCTGTGCTTTCTCCTCCCCCTTCCCCTTTCCTCTCACATAATAGGCTGTCAGGAAAAGTAGGATTCTTGGTTCCTTATGTAGGCTTTTGCAATTAAAAAAAGACTTTATGAAATTAAACAGGATTTACATATTGCTGAATGATTTCACTTTGCTGATGTTTGTCTTAACTATAACACAAAACAGCATTTAACAAATAAGGGAGACGGACTGAGGTCATGAGATTGTGGGAAGCTTCTTGTCATTCCCACCAAATCTATGAACGACAGTTGGGAAATCATAGGATCTAAAATCAAACACACCTGGATCATAGTTGTTGCAAAAATTAACCTACACTATAATCTGTACATATGGCTGGATTCCTAAACCTTTTTAAAAAATCAAAACAATGTAAGTGTTAAAATAACCTATTTTAAAAAATTGTGGAGTTTGTGAAAATATTTAAATGTTTTTAAAATATTCATTGCTGATAAGGGTGGGTGTATGAATTATACAGCTGTTGAATAGATGAATCTGTTTTGGGATAAATGGTTAGAACAGATGGCTTTTTGTAGAATTATTATCAGAAATTAATAACAGGATTTTTTAATAAGATATCCAGCTTCTACATCCAGCTTCAGGTGTTTAAAAAGGCCCTTAAAATACTCTTTTATTAAATGTTAAATGTTATTCCAAGAACAACAAGCCTATGAGGTAGATGAGGGCTGTCATACTCTCAGCCCATGGGTCTGATGGGCATGCTGGCCATGCCCATGCCCGGTTTATCAGGAAAGTCCTGATAAGTCATGTGACACCGCCATGACAACGTAAGTTTGACAACCCTGAGGTAGATAAACCTAAGAAGCCCAAAGTAACCTATTGAGTTCATGTGTACCTGAAAATAATTTTTCCTGTTCGTAGTCATTCATCACAAATGTAAACCTGCTCAGCATTCTATTAGTGCAACAATTATGATTTCTCTTACCTATTTGCCATATCCATTTTGCTCAATCCAATCCATGAATTATTCTTTAACACAGTAGTTAGCCATTCCTGCAAATTAAGAAAGTTATTTCTATTATAAATAATTTACATCAGCATAGCTTCAACATGTCAACATTATTTCTACTCTGGGGCGGGGCTGATGTCACGACGACACGACATGCAATCTTGGAGCTCCAGGATTGCTGTCGATATCTCTGCTGCTGGATGGTCCTTTTAGACCTAAACCATCCCGTAGAGATGGTGATAGAGAAGGTCATGGCTTGCTGATCTCAGGGACATTGCAAAGTCCCTGATTTTTTGGGCAAAAGAGAAGCACCCATTGAAGCTGCAGAAGATTGGGACAGTTTCTGAATGGAAGAAAAGCAGGAGAGAGAGTGTCTCAAAATGGTGAGATAAATTTTACTATTAGAGAAGAGAACACCCAAAAAAACTTAGAGTAAAATTAAAATTGAACACAGAAGAGAGCAAGCGGCGAATTAAGCCTGAATTAAACTTAGTGTGTTATCTTTTTTTTTTTTTTTTATGGATGGAACTTTTACAAATGCCTCTTACTTTTTAAATTGGACTGGTTTCTTTTTCCCCACTTTTTCATATTGGTGGATTATGATTTTCTTTGTCTTCTTTTTACAACGCTCGGCTGTATTGTTTGCTTTTAAGCACTTCTTTTTTTTCTTAAGTTCGGAATTTAAAGAGAGGGGTAAAAGCAGAGGAAAAAGAAGTAACACTGCCACCTAGAGGCTGGAGGATTGGAAACATTTTTTTCTTATTATTTCCTTTGAACATCTGACTGATATCTTATACTTCAAGGCTCCTGATTTTGTTTATTGAAAGGGATAGTGGGAAGAGTACGGATTGTGTATGCAGGTGCTCTTCTGGAGTACTATCAATAGCTGGACTGGAATGAAGAGAAAGCCTTGACTTGAAAGACTATAGTGAACTTGTTTGAAACTTAACAAAAAAGGCTTGGATGTTTTAGTGGCAGTATTTATAACTTGGAAGAATGGTGCAATATGAAGAAGAAAAAGAATTAATGTTACAAATCATTGTTAGAAATTCAAAAAGTAAAAACAAGTACAGAAAACATTGAAAAGAGAATGAAGAACATAGAACAAAAGACAGAAAAAATAGAGGGAAGAGTTGAGAATATTTACAAAACGATGAAATTTAAGGATAGAGTTCAAAAAATAGAAGAAAAATATGAACAAAGTGATAAGAAAATTGTTGATATTGATAGCAAATCAAGCATGGTTGGAAACGACAGGAATGGAATGTTGAAATGAGAGATCAACAACTGGAACTCTATCTCAAACTTCAAAACTTGGAAGAAGAAAAGGGAGAAAATCTGGAAGAAACAATGAGAGAAATTCTGGCAGAAGCATCGGTGATAACTAAAGGCAAGCGGATGGAAGGAACAGATGGAGGGTTTCGAGAGTTTTAATTTTGTGTGTGTTTATGTTTGTTTGTTTTATGTTTGTCTAAAAATAAAATATATTTTTTAAAAAAACATTTCCACTCTTAGCAAAAACTGGCTGAAATTATGCAGATCAAGGAGATATGTAAGATACAAAGCAATAACAAAAATTATTTATTGAAAACAAAAATTTATTCATTTTTTAAGAAAATGTAAAAATATACACAATTATTAATCTTTTATTATGTTTGATAATCCTCAACTGTAAATACTAAATATTCTCTCGTTCCAGATGGCTCTGGGAAAAAACAGAACTATTTTTAAAGTACTGATAAGGGGATGTTAAGATTTTTATATTTATTGAAATTGTCTCTGTTATGAGAGTCATCTCTATCACAACTTTCAATCCTGACAAAAGCAAAGGAACTAATTGAATGTTATTTAACACCACAACACATAGATCTAGTCAAGTTTTAACAGTGTCATTTTTAAAACTTCTAGCAATTTTAACTAAAGTATGGGACACACAAGATAGAGATTCAAGAATTCAACTGCTTCAGTTAGATCTTAATTCTTGAAAATTTACCTTGATTTTACTACTCTTACAGATAGTCCTCAGTTAGTGGTTGCCTTCTTTAGTGACCATTCATAGCTACAATGATGATGAAAGGGACTGCAACCATTCCTCACATTTATGGCCTTTGCAGGTCTTTAAAACAAAGGAAAGCTGGATAAGATCATAAGCACTATGGCGGTTTCACTTAGCAATTGCTTTGCTGATGACTGAGTTTCTGGCTTCAATTGTGGTCATTAAATGAGCACTATCAGTATTTTGAAAAAACCCACAAATGGTAGTATCTATAGCTAAGCGTTAGATATTAGGCTTAGATTAATTTGGGAATCAATATTCCAGATAAGCTGCTCAAGATGGAGTTTGCCATTAGCTCTTCAGAGTCAAGTTAATTTAAAATAGTCTGCAAGAAACAGTGAAGAGGGGGATAGGACCCAGAAACTAATGAGATAACATCAAGTTCTGGCATCCATGAAAAATAAACCTGACTCTAAACGTAAGACTTTATTCCTGAAACATCTCAGAACAGGAAGGATTGCTCTTACAAACTTGGACTGAAAAGCTTCCAGGGTATTAAATTCTGAATCCTGCAATATTAATCTTTGTGACTGCCATTATTGTTGGTGGTGTTGATGTTAAGTTGTTCCAAGTAAATCTATTTTTTGCAATTGACTGGTTGTGATTTGTCAATGCTGATGGGTATTTAAGTGGTCTCCAGTTGTTTTGAGAGTGTACCTCTTAAAGGTGTCTATTATTGTTGCTGTTATCTTTCTTTCTATTATTGTCATTTACTATATGTTATGCTTTTGTCAATGCTAATGGGTATTTAAGTGGTCTCCAGTTGTTTTGAGAGTGTACCTATTAAAGGTGCCTATTATTGTTGCTGTTATCTTTCTTTCTATTATTGTTATTTACTATATGTTACGCTTACTTTTATTTCCACTTATATATTTGAGGTTTATCTATTTCTGTGTATATCTAAGATATTTGATGTATTCTGAGTTTTCTGTCTGTAAAACCCAATTAAAGATAGTTAAGAATACTCTGAAATTGTTATCGGTTTCTACTTCCCGTAAAGTTCTTAATTACTTGTTCCTACAAGAGATCAAGACCCTCATAGTTTATTAGGTCAGCCTAATTCAATCTCCAGAAGCAGATTGAAATATTTCAAGAAACTGTAAAAGAGTTCCCTATTTATCCCATGGGAAGTGTTCATTCTCTCTGGTAGTTCTACTTTCTTCAAAGAAAAATTCACTGTATTTCATACATACGTTCTTCTTGATGTAATTTATACAAGCTAAATATGATGATTTATACAACGTAAAAACGCCCTTCCACTTGTACATCCAAGAACACATTACCTTTTCCTCACTGGTTGGCTTTGGTAGGAGTGTAGTTTCATGATAAGCCAAGCAGAAATTTTTTGCTTCCTCCCATGTCAATAGTTTTGTTGTTTCTATATAATAACAGTTGTTATTCCAATACCACCATCCAGGATCTTGTGGACATTTAAGATGAATTATATCTGAAAAATAAACAGATATGGTATATTTAAACAACTAAACAACAAGACAAGACATTTTGTTTGTTTTTTTAAATTATAGAAATTAATGAGTTTTAAATTATATCTGGTGAGTTGTTTTTGAGTGAATCAGTTTTTAAATCTGAAACTAGTTTGTCATGAGATTGCTCTTTTGTACCAATAGAAAAGAATATTTGTAGCTCAGGGTTGAACTGTGGGGCCTTTAGTGCCCTCTGAGTTTAGCAATACCACCAAGATCAGAAAGTACCAAGGATCCCATTGCTCTTTTGCTTCTGAATACTGAAAACAAGTTTCCTAAAAGAAAATAATTATTTTTCTCAAAGTATCTTATTCTTTCTAAAATCTGGCACACACTTTTTACTATCCTTCGATTCTTCATGAATCCCAGTTTGAAAACCTTAAATTATTCTCAAAATCTTTAAACATTTGATTTCATTTTAACCATTACCCATTTCAAAACTTGTTGAAGAATAGCATAGAATAGTCAAGGAAACAAATGGATCATTGGATAAAAAATCCAGTAAGTTCTCCATCATTCTAGGAGTCATGCCTCCTTGTCTTAGAGGTAGAACTGAGGTGGAAGGGATGCAGTTTTCTTAGTTTTGTGAGGCATTTAAGTGAGAAGTCAAATCAGACTTCTTTAAAACACAAATGGCTGAGATTTTAATACTTATTATAACACATTATACAAAGAATTAATTCTTTGAAACAGTCTACAAAATTGAGAAAGGTGGAAGGAAAGGGAAGGAGATTACTAGGAACAAACAAAGTGAATGAACTCCATTATAGAGACAGCGGGTTCATCACTGGAAGACTTGATGGACCAGGTTCAGAATAGATCATCCTGAAGAAATTCTGTCCCTGGGAAGAAGGTGGAGCTTAGCAGTGTGAAGACGGACTTTCAGGCTGCTCCTGAATGTCCATCTAAACCGGATCATCTGGACGATTCTTTTTGGACCTAAGCTGTCCCGAAGAGACAGTGAAAGGGAGGTGGAGATCCAGTGGTCCCAGAGACACCTGCAAAGTCTCTGGTGATCCGGGAAAAAACCCCTTTGCCAGCGATCCCGGATCAGCCAAGGCTACCGAAATTGCTGACAGCCCTAAATGCATTGGAGAGAAGCATGTCGTGTTGCTGAGAGTTTTTAAACCTTTTTTCTACTGGAAAAAGAACACCCTAAGTTTGGAAATTCAATTTAAAATAGGGCCGACTAGTGAGAAAAGCGGCGGGCATAAGTTTTGCCAATTGAAGGATTTTTATTTTTTTTCCGTTTCTCTTTTTATCTCCAGAAGCCGGGCTGGACTCCCTTGCAATGCGGATCGGCTTTCTGTGTTTTTCTTTTTATCTCTGATATTCTTAATTCTGGACTGAATTTTATAAAAAATTGCATAAAAGAATTTTGGACTTATACTATGTTGATATTTGTATGATGGGAGATTTCAATGGCATTGTGAACCAGAATATGGACTATAAAGCACACAAAACAATAAAGCTAAATAGAAAATTGCTTCCGAAATCTTTCTTTAGGATGATAGATGAAATAAATTTAAAAGATATATGGAGAGAAAGAAATGCCAAAAAAGAACAATATACTTTCTATTCAAATAGACATTCATCATTCTCTAGAATTGATATGATGTGGGCTTCAGCAGAATTGATCTGCAACGTACAAGAAATTGAGATTGGAGCAAGCACTTGGGCGGACCGCAACCAATCTCAATTAAATGGAAAGGCCAAAGGACAAGATTTAGATGGACATTAAATAATACTATATTGAAAGAAAAAGACTTTGTACAAAAAATGGAAAAAGAACTAGCCCTTTTTTTAAAGAAAATAGGAAAGAAGATACATCAATGCAGAATCTTTGGGATACAATGAAGGCTGTTACTAGAGGTCTGATAATAGACTATACAAGGAAGAGAAACTTAAAGAAAAGACAAATGCATAAAGCTTTCGATAATGATTACAAAATACTTGAAAGAGAATTACAGAGATCGCAAAAAAGATTTTAAGATAAAAATGGATATAATTAAACATAAAATGGATCTACTGGAAAAGGAAGAACTGGCACAAAAAATTAGAGGTGCTAAACAGAATTATTTTGAAAATGCAAATATACCAGGCAGATGGTTGACATATAAGCTGAAAAAAGAGAGAGAAGCAAAGAAAATATTTAAATTAAGAGATGAACAAGGACAAATTCAGTATGGAAATACTGAGAAAAAAAATTATACAAGATTACTATGCTAAACTCTATGAACAAGAGAAGGTGGAGGAGGGAGGAGTCAAAAAGTATTTACAGGATGCTAATCTCCCTCAGATATCAGATGAAACTAGAACAATGCTGGCTGGAAAGTAAAATAACAATGATGGAGCTAACGGAAGCACTTAAAAAACAAAATAATGGAAAAGCCCCAGGTCCGGATGGACTACCTGTGGAATTCTACAGAATATTTGAAGAAATCTTGATTCCCCCACTTTTACAAGTCATGAATGAAGTGATATCTGAGAGTAGAATACTGAAGTCATGGTCAGAAGCATACATTGCATTGCTAGCCAAGGAGGAGACCGATTTAACACAAACTAAGAACTATAGACCAATTTCTTTATTAAATTCAGATTATAAGCTATTTGCATCTATACTAGCAGAGAGACTTAAAAAATATTTAAATAGCTTCATCCACTCAGACCAAAATGGTGTTTTTACCTAAGAGACAAATTAAAGACAATATGAGAATGATTTTGAATACTTTGGAATACTATGAGGCCCACCCCGAAAAACAAATGGCTTTGATGTTTCTTGATGCACAGAAGGCCTTTGACAATGTGAACTGGCAATTTATGTTTCTACAACTGGAGCAGATGAACTTTGGTAAGAAATTTATTCAAACCATACAAATGATATATCATAAACAAACAGCAAAGATAATGGTAAATGGAGAATTGACAGATCCTATTGAAATAAAGAGAGGTACAAGACAAGGTTGCCCATTATCACCGTTACTCTTTGTCTTAACATTAGAAGTTTTAAATAGAAAGATCAGAGAAGAAGAAATAAGAGGAATGAAAATTTAAAAAGAAGAATATAAGCTACAAGCATTTGCGGATGATTTAGTTTTTATTATTGAAGATCCACTAGAAACAGCACCCAAATTGCTAGAAAGAATAGAGGATTATGGAAAAGTAGCAGGCTTGAAAATAAACAAAGACAAAACAAAGATTATGACAAAGAATATACCAGCAAGACAAAAGGAAGAGTTGTCAGTAGCTTTGCAGTAGCTTACTCCTTATTTCCCTTTATGTTCCCTTTCACACTATTCAAATATTGGATTATTTTTTTTTACTAATTCTTTTGGTTTGGTCCCCACATGTCAGTATATTGCATTTCTTCTTCCCAATTTGATAGATGGTTTGTGTAGAAAAATGTTTTGTATAGATTTACTGAGCTTGAGATAGAAAAGCATATACAAGAAAAGTAGTGATCAGGCATTTGGGAAATCAAGTGGGGTTCTGGAATATAAAGAACGAAGTGTCAGACCATTAGTGTTCTTGAAAGTCAGTGGTTTTGTTGAGATTGCCATAAGAGAGTTTTCCAGAAAATAACTAAAGATCAAAAGCAAAGTCAAAGAAAAGAGTTTTCCTCTGTGGAAAAAAAAAAGTTTAACTACATCAGAAAAAGCAGTTTAAGAAAGTTTCTTAGAAGCCTGAAACAATGGGGATAATTAACACCATCAAAATAAACAGAAGTGTTACAATTGAGACCTTTTCACTTCTTTTACTGAATAAATGCCAGTTTCATGTAGGAGACAGCTGTTAGATAAAATGAAGCTCAAAAAGGTATACAAAAAACAGGAGCAAGATCAAACTGGCATAAACTAGAACCAAAGAATGCAGGAAAAAAAATACAAATTAAAGGGAACATTTGTAGCTCAGGGTTTCCCCTTCTGATACATTTATAGAAAGGAGAAAAAAATTAAATTGCATACCTTTTTGACAATCATTTTTTACTTGATTTTCGTTACACTGGTCATTTTCTGCACACTGTCCATTTAATGGATTGCAACTTTCACTTCCATTGCATCTGCAATCCATGCCACACTCTGCACCATAATAACGCAGTGCACATGCTGCCAGAAAATATTTAAAAATTAATTGTAATAATAATTATAGTGTTTTATAACAGACATAGACACCAAAATACTCAAAGCATGAAAGAAAAGACTCTTGAATTATCATAAATTTCCATTTTTATGAAGCAACAAAATGACTGTGCTGGGCCTAATTTGTTTGTTGCTTTTTGCAAATCTAAGAGATTGTTTAAAGAAGCTATCTCTTCCTGCATGACCTCTCTCCAGGGCGCAACACTTCTCTATAAGTGCCAGCCCCAATTAATAGGCTCTACTCTGTGACTTTAAGTAATTAAATTAGTTTGGCTCACCCTGGTGCCTGTAACTGAAAAATTCCTGCCCTTGACTTTAATAAGTTGATGGTCCCATCTTTCAACTCCTGAGGAGCCCATAGCGTAAACAAACAACTGTTGTTATTGCATTCCTTTCAATGAGAATCTTCTATTGTGTGCCTGTTTATTCATTTGTAATCCCATCCCATGTAATCCAGTACCAGTGTGAGCATTCCAATGAATGGAAGAATGAGGTAAAGAGCAGCTACAAGATCTGCCCTACAAATCTGATTTATGAGTTTAATTTTGGAAACTCCTCTTGTTCCTTGAGTGCACTGCAGCGAGGAAGCCCCCCTGTCCCTGCTCCGTCCTAGTGCTGTGAATATACTTGGGAATATTTTATTAATAAACATTATTTAAAGTTTGCTGATGTCCTGATGTATTCCCTAATATTCTCATAGTTTGGTACCTATCATGCAATTCTAAAGTAAACTGACACACAAATTAGGAGCAATAGACACTATGCTAGACCAATGTTGAAACAAGAAGTGGAAGACTATTGTCACAATGTGGTTCTACAGAAAAGCAATTGATTTGTGATCACGTATTCCTAAATATCTTAAGTCTATTTCTATCTTCTCCACACCATTTGAGTTGGGTGAGTCCCTAGTTTAAACTGCTACATCGATTTTTCATGTATAACCTCCAAAATGGTCCATTGCAGCCTTCCTCCCAAAATTATATAAACTACAACAAAGCTTAGCATGAAGTCAAACAGAGAATTTTTGACCTCTTTTCTCTGCTAATACTAACTCATCTAGCATCCTTTCATTATGCCCCAAAACTTCTAATACATACTTGTAGGGATGCTCATGCTAGTATTCTTTACCAAGAATGGTATTGATCGGAAATTCAATAATATCTTCTGTCCAGAGCATTTATGTATATGTTCAGCACTGAAATTGAAATGAGTTGCACATGTACTTTTCAAATGCCCTATTGCCCTTGGAGGGCAAAGTTAATCTCTCATGTAATCACAAATTACTTGGACCCATCCCATCAGGCACATGCTTCCTATTAAATGACCACAGCAATGATTTGGGCTTACTGTATGTTATACAAATTATGATTCATGTTGTGATAGTATATTAATGCTCAAACGCCCAATGTAGTACACATACCACTTTTCAAATATGCTGTATAGAGAGTTGCATCGTTACCAATGATAAGCACCAATCGTTTTGCAAGAAATGTTATATAAATAGTTTTTATTCTCTGAATTCCGGTACAATATTTTCCTTCAGTTCTACAATGTTGAAAGGCTTCACTTAATGATGTGTGGTTGGCTGATTTATTGTTTTTCATACAGCCAACAAGAAAATAGCCATCAAATTTACGGAAATCCTTTGTTTCTACAATATGAACAAAATTGATTTGGAAAATTAACCATGTTGCGTATAGCAAATTTTAGTTAAGTAAGTGATTCCTTAAATATTTTAATCTGGATTGCTTTTATCACACATTTCAGGAATATATACAATTACTCTAAGGCAAGATGATTTTAGGGGTAAGATTTAAACAATCATGGCAAATTAGATGTTAAATAATATCTAAAGAGGCATATGATCAAACTCGTGATTTTAATAACAATCATAAAAACAGAAATTCAAACATTGCAACTTCTGGCACAAAAACTGCAGTAGTAACTATTTCCTCTTCAAAATGTATGTATGCCAAATTGCAAAAGGAAGAAGAAATTCAGAAATATGTTGGCGCTATTTAATTTTTGAAATAAAAGGGGCTCAAAGCTGAATAGATACAAAGATATAAACTTGAGCCAAGTTATAGTGAGATGAAAGGAAAATGTGTTCTCTGCTACTATTTACAAATTAAGAATGAAATTGGATTCTAGATTAAGAGAATAATGAGGAATTATGGTTTCTTCAAAACCCTGATGAAAGAAAAGAATATGGGAAAAAGCAAAAAAAAAATCACAACCAACATTAACAATATTAATGTAAAAACTTTAGTAGCAGAGTATGGTAAACAATAAGTATTTTGTGAAAATAGCAGGAAAAGAATTTGCAATGGTGAGTGAGAACCTGACATCAGCCTATATATGTAATCCTCCCTTAACAACTGGGAGGGATCAAGACTCAATTGTTAAGCACTGCAGTCATTACATGAAAAATCACACAAGTGTGATTGATGGGCTTACCACCTCACTTCCCTTCCAGTTTGTTAAGTTAAACATCATGTGACTGTGACTTACAATTTTACTTCTACTTTGTCTATTATTTCTGCTTGTTGCAAACCAGTTGTGAAAGACACAAATGATAATCACATGATAGTGGGACACTGCAACGTTCATAAACGCACAGACATTGCAAAGCACTGAATGGTAATCATGTGACCACAGAATGCTACAACAGTCATAAAGGATGGAAAAAACTATTTTTATGCTGCTGTAATTTTGAACAATTGTTAAATGAGGCAGTCAGTAAGCAAAGAGCACCTTAGTTTGAATACACCAGAAAGATCAGACATTTACTCAGAGTAGGTCTTATTTAGGGCTCAAGCTGTTTTTATTTTGATTGACATAGGATGAATACATGAAAAGGACAACTACTTGGTAGTGTTCCAAGGTGGGGTGGGATAACAAAATCCCAACATAGGCTCAAAAAAATTTGTATGAGTGGAAACGAAAGAAACTGTATACAGCTCAAACTGAGCATAACAACTTAAAGAAAATTGTCTTCAAATATATTTGTTAGTCGGATTGTTATTTTAATAATCTTGTAACTATGATTTATAATCTATGACCTAACACTTGTTTGTATGTATACTGAGAGCTTCTGCACTGGAGACAAATCAGCTTACCTTCTTCTCTTCTTTTGCAAATCCATAAATTGTTCCAGATGCATCCAGTTCCTGTCAGTGAACCTTTAGGAACAGTGAGATATACACAGCACTTCCAAAAGATTGACCATGATTTCCTATATAACCTTGATTCCAAAGCAATTTAAAATAAAATAGTTCAGAAAAACCTCAAGTTGTGATGCAATAAGGAAAATTGCAGTCTTCTAAATTTTCAGTCATGGAAATATAATATATACAAGTATATATTAAAAGTATAATAAAAGGATCAGATATATACACGGAGCTAGCGGGGAGAAAATGTTCTCAATAAACCAAGGAACATAAGTTAGAGTTCAATGAAATTAAAATTAAATTATTTAGAAAAACTATTTGATTAAGGTCTATTGTGACAAGTATTTAACTTACCATTCTATATCTAAATCTGAAGCATTACTGTATGACCATCGCACTTGGGTACAAAATTTAATCCCATTAAGACCAATCCAATAAGTTCCACTGGGCAATATAGATAGAAGGAATTTCTTACAAGAGAGAGAAATTGGAGAATATTTTTTTTAAAACACTGAATAATAGTTTAAAAAACACCTCAAAATATGATCAAGAGTGTTATTTCCCATTGAAATAATTTCCTAGAAAACCCAGTGTTACAAAACAAAAGCCATCAATTTACCTTTTCAGCTTTACTGGTTATCCAGAGAAGGTCTGTATTGCTATACTGTCTGCACATATATCTTGCCTGTCGCCATTTTTTATTTTCTCCTTTATGGATGTAATAACAGCTACCACGCCAATATATCCAATTATCCCCAAAAGGACATCTTCCACCAATCAAGGTTCCTAAAATATATATACACAGATAAAATCAGACTTAGTTTAATACATACAGTATATGATCTCCATAAAAACTGTGTTTGAGTGTGTAGTTGAAACCTAAAGCAGGACAATTGTCCACCTTTCTTCAAAAACATCCTTCAGTTCACCAAATCCTTATTCAATGTGATCTTACTCGAAGTGAGCCTTCCAATCCAATCCAAGCAAAATGCTGAATGGCTTCCATTCTTGATATATAGAAAAGTCCAACAACAAAAACAAACACAGGATCTATTTCTTTTAAACGTCTATCTCCTCATATCTGTTCCCAAGATGGCTTAGAAGGTTTAATGGCTTTACAAAACAACAACCATTTTCAACTTTATACTTTTAATTTTGCTCAGTTTTTAGCCACTTTCTCTAGATGATAACTTCAGTTTCAAGTCAGAAAAGTATTAAAACTGCAGGTAGGAAATCTACACCATAGTTCTAATGATATTCAGAGTTTTATGATCATATTCAGAAAGGATGTGAAAGGAGAAAAGTTAGTTCTTAAATCACCTGTTTTACAAGTGAATGAAGGATCTTTTTTGCTGCAGAACACACTATTACTACACAACCCAGTATGTGGGTTACATGGTACATCATCATCACACTTGGGACACACATGCTCACATGTCTCCCCATATCTTCCAGTAGAACAAACTATAAAAAAAAAGTTATATCAGAGTACAGAAATTTCTTCCATAATTCACACAATAATAAATATTTTCAATGTGAGAAAAGAATGTATTGTCTGTGTGTGAAAGCAGGGTAGATTTGTAGGTCATACCAAATACATTTTTCAAGGAATATGCTTAATAAAATTATTGCAGAATAAAATCGGTTTGAATCATTAGCACACAGATCTGGCATTATGCTGTAGTGTTTGCTATGATCATTTTCATTTTTTGTTCCTTGCTGCCCTGCTTTCTCTTTCATACGAAACCTGCAACAATAAACTTCTTTGGGATGGACACATCCTGTAAAACACACACACACAGAAACGTGGTACATATAATCACATATTTTTCACGCATCCATTGAAAGAGGACTCACACAGTCAGAAAGAAAAAGCTTAACATTACCGCTATCCTATTGAAAATTGCCCTTTGTCCAGAGCACCCTCTCCCATTCTGCCTCTTTTAGCCCCACTTCTGATATAGCTGAAGTTACTAAAATAGGCTGCTTACATCCCAAAAGCATTCAATATTTATTTTTGCACTTCTCTGAGAGAGGCAGAAAATATATAAAAAACCATTATAATAAGTAGAAGGCTCTATGTTATTTTGGGAAAGTGAGTCCAAGACTGACAGGAAACCTTGGTAGGTTGTAAGCGACATACAACAGATTTAGAGAAAGCATACAGTAATCTCTTGCCTATGTCAATCTCTGCAGATAAAAACAAATAGTAAACAAATAATAAAGAATCATATACAAATTTTCACTGCATACTTGATTTGATCGAGGTTCTGACTGTTTTGTTTCTAGTATTATATAGGTCTAAACTATTGTGCAGGAGGAAATGTTTTCCAGTATCTGTCACTCCAGTACATGTTTGCGAGGCTAAACAGGCCTGCTTAGCTTCAGTCAAGGTAGAATACTTAGATGTTTCTCCATCAGGAAAATAAAATCCTCTTCCATCATGTTCCGTGAAGAGATCAACAACTGTTGAAAATAAAAGCAACCATTAAATAAAACAACTTTTATAAAATATGAAAATAACATGTAGCTGGTTAATATGCAGCATACAATTCATGCATGGATAAATAGAGTCGGTGGATTATAACCTTACAAGTGGGAGTGGGTAAGGGAAAACAAACATAGTTAAATTTTTTATAGATACATGTATATAGTGAGAAAAATTATTTTTAATATATCATTTAGTAACTTATTTATTATTTAGTGTGATTTAAGAAATGAAAGCATGCTCCTAAAGTTTGCACTGGTTACTGACTTATTAGATTATCGTACATTTTTTACAATGGCCTAGAACCAGCCTGCTGCTGCTGTTGCTGCTGCTACTGATGATGATGTCCAATTATATCAGATTCACAGTAATTCTATGGACCACCTCCCTCCATTTTTTCCAATCTGTATTGCTTCTTTGTTTTGTGCTCTTACAGATACCGCTTTGATGGTGGCTAACCATTTTGGTTTCTGGAGGCCCTGTTTTCTTTTACTACCAACCATTCCAAGCACAACTGCTTTTTCCAATGAGTTTGATTGCATTACATGATCAAAATAAGTATGGCAGAACTTTGAGATTTTTGCCTTCCAGTTATGTGTCTGATTTTATATCTTCCAACATGTGCCTGTTTGTCATCTTTGCTGTCCAACAAGGGCACAGGAGCCTTCATCATTGGTTTAAGGAGTAGAGGAAAAGAAAGGTCAGAAGTTCTACTTTTTTCTAAGATAAAGTTCCTTGTGGGAACTTTGTGGTTTGTTTTAGAAGATAAATGGAACTAGAACATTAACAGCCTTGGCAATACTTTTGATTCTGTTAGAATTCTGAGCCCTATTTCCACATAAAGGTCGTTTAATTCAGTAGCAAAATTCAAGGTAGGCAAAGATCCAGCTATCAGTGATGACTGAAGGAGAAACTTCCAGGATGCTTTACAACTTCTAGTTGACTTCCATACACTGTTTTGATTCATAAGGACTCATCAGTACTGTAGAGGAGATAAGGAACAACTCTTCTTAAAGTACAATTCAAATCAGAAAACTAACCCTGTAGAGGAGGAGCTGGTCGCAGGAATTCCCTGTCATTCAGTCAGAACAGAATTAGCTTCTTGGGTGGGAAGCATAATGTTTTCAAGGAAATAAAACAAGCAAGTTCATTTGTCTTTTAAAAAATACGTTTGGGAAAACTATGACCTAGGTGAATGAAAATCTCCATAGATTTTCTACTTCAGCTGGCCTAAGAGTGCTCTCGGGGAGCTTCAAGACAACTCTGGGTAGTCTTTCCCCTAATCGTAGCATCCCAGCTCATAGCAATACAACTTTAAAATACACATTTTTCATTAACAAAGAAAAGTAAAAGTGTGTGTGTGTAAACATTTGTGTTAAAGATAAAAAAGAAACTATTACAGAGAAAGAAATAGATGGGCAATGTCTGGAGAAAGGTGGGAATGAAACTGGTAGCATACTGCTGTTCAGCAGAGACAACATTTCAAGCATTATTTATATTCATCTTCTTAAAGCAAGTGGAAGAGGCATGCCCTTTGTGGATATCCTTATCTGCAAGGGAGTATATGGAACAATGTACAAATACTGTATCTGTATAGACAATACAGAAGGTTTTATTCCAGCCAGACCTTTCCTAATTTGGTCTCAAGGATGAATTTTAATTGCAGCTTTTAAATGGTTTTTATTTTTCTATTTCATTATATGTAGTTAAGAGCTCTGATTTCTATATTTTGTTGGAAAATGATTTGATTTAAATAATTGAAATAATAAATAAAAAAAATATTATACACCTATTTACTAATGAGTAACTGAAGCACATCAACATTCAAGTTAGAGTAAGCAGGCATAGCAGTGGTGGGCTGCTGCCGGTCCGGACTGGTTCAAGCAAACTGGTAGTTTCAACTGTCCACTGCCCAGGTGCTATTTCAGCCATATATCATCATGTTTTTGGAGCTGTTTGCATGCACGTAAGCCGTGAGCGAGCACACTTTCACACTTCCGGTGCTGGGTGAACCGGTTGTTACATTATGTGACACCCACCTGACGCACCTGAATCAGCTATGTATACTGAATGCTGTACTGTTTAGTGGTAATTTTCACCAGATAAATGACCTATACTTTGAATCACTATTAAAAGCTGTTTGTAACCATTGTAAGCTATACATACAAGACATCTAATTCTATATCACTTTATTTACCATGAAAAACAATAATTTGCAATAATTATGAAGCTGTCAGTCTGCTTTTTGAAAAACAAATTATGATGAATTATTTTGTTCACCTTCTTCTCTTTTGCAGATCCATTTTCTGAGATGGGAACAATCTGTCACAGAAAGATAATTTTTGAAAGCAACTCCACAGTCATAATTAGAGGGTATGTATCTTCTATTTCGCCTAATAACCCTGTCAATAATTATAAAGAAGTATTGTCAAATGTCCTATCATAGTTTAATAATGTAAAATAAATTTGGTAATGATCTTTAAACAGTGGTCTAAGATTAATGAAAGGTCACTCTGGCTTAGCGGTATCCCACATAGAAAACTCAAAAGTTCTGAAGCTACATAAAAAAAAAGATAGCCATTCTGAAATTGTTGTTTCTGTTTCTAAAAGTTACTGGCCTAGTTCTATTTATCACATATCAAGGATAATTAGCACATGAACATATCTTTTTTTAATTGTAGTACAATGCAATCTTCTTTTCTAAATTGCCCAATAAGATTAATTTAATCTTAATAGAACAGCTGTGGTTACTAACCCTAAACAAACCAAGATATTTAAACCAACATTTGAAGTTAATTTAATATTCTTGATTGTTAGAGTTGATAATCAGTGTCTCAGTTTGGCCAGATTGGGAAAGTAATTAAAAATATGGTGACTTTATTTCTCATTTTTCAGGAAAAGGGAAAGGACTTGCCATGTAGGGAAAATACTTGTTTTTTATTATTAAAATGCAGTGTGATAATCTAAGCAAGGCTATTTTGGCTGTCCAAATTGACAAACCAATAGACTGACACCAAAAAATTATCTACTAAATTTCTTAAAATAAGTACATGCTTTACTTATTATACCACTTTATTTTAAACTTTTTACGTTCTAGTAAAATAAAAAACAATTCACATTTTATACAGCTGTAAAAGAGATGAGCAGAACAAGTTGACAGATCACTGTTTTCTATCTATCTATCTATCTATTTATCTATCTATCTATCATCTCTCTATGGCAGCTTAAGCTCGTACACTGAATAACAACTAAACTGATTTATTTCAGAAACAGTCTCACCATGCATTTTGAAAAACTGAAGATGAATCATCAACCCAAAGATACTGAGAGGATCGCTTGTAGAAGATGAAACCAACCCAGCTGTCATCTCCTTTGTATTGTACCCACATCTAAAAACAAAAGTTATCTGAACTATGTATTAACATGAGTCTGGAAAGAAAGTTTGGTCAAAATAACAACTGATATCTGCCCAAACAAATTCATTCCATTTGTCCTTTGAAAATTAATATCTAACTAGAAGGACATTTCTAAAGTCTATATTGCAGCAAGCATTAAGATTTATATTCAGCATAAGATCCTATACTCTAAAATAGAAATTTCAGTTCAAGAACTTCTAATATACTTATTGTCCAATTATATATTCCTCGTATAAGATGCCCAAGGCTTTGCTTATAGGTATATTCTAACACCAATGTTAACTGCAGCAACATTTAACAGCCAACATCTACTCTGAAACTTACTCTCAGTCATGTCAGAATTATTGTATATAATACACAACTAATAACTATGATTAGAGAGGCCTCTTTGCCAATTTAATATGTTTTGCCAGCTGAACCAATTTCTAGGGTAGAACATCAAATCAATTAGAAAAATCTGACAATGTACTTTTGAAAAATACACATTTTCAAACATTTCAGTTGGAAAACTATGACAAAATTATTACTATTAATAACAAAAGAATGGTGAAACAATATTGAGATTTTGTTACATTAAGAAAATTAAATATTCTGAGCTCTTGGGAGAAAGTCAGTACATAAATCTAACTTTATATACCTTTTATGTAAATAAAATGAAAGAGACAGCATGAGGCTCTTCTTCCTTTTTTTGCCCAAGATTGAATTTTGTGCATCAACTGTGTTTATTTTAGCTGACTTGCATGTTTTATCTGCCAAATCAGTTAGAATTAAGATTAGTGGTATCAATCGATACTTGACAGTAACCTTTGTGAATTGATGTACCTACTAGTGCACTGTAATCATAAGAATATTGTAACGATTGATTATGTTTATAGCAAGCACAGACTTTTTGGTCATGAGTTTTAAAAATAGTGGAAGAGGGGGCTGGAACAAGACTGGAACAGAACATAAAAACTAAATAAGCAGATTGATTTGTATATGCAAAATTATTTCATTTTTTATCATAACTAATGTATTGGAGATTACTGATTTCTGAAGCATGTAAAATATCAGAAATTAAATAAAGTGGAAGTTGTATTTGAAACAAATGATTCAAATCCTGTGTCAGCAAAGCATATTTTTGCTATTGTACAAAGAAAAAAAAAGGAGCCTGAAAATGATGTGGCTGCTTCATCAAACCAGCCTTAAATTTTTTCAATGCTTTATAAAAACTTAAAATTTAATTATTACTGATTAATTTAATTATTCAGTTTCAGCCGCACCTTACTAAGAACTGATCCTGAGTTTAAAAAATCCAAAAAGTATATAAAATATAATACAATAATAATAATGCTAAAAAGAAATAGAAAAAAAGATTAGAAGCAGAAAAAGGTTATTTTTATGCTAAGCCCAGTGCATTTCTTCCCAATCATTTCTGTAACTTACACATGCAGTTAGTCTTTATATACTGTTCTCCCTGTCCCCAAAAACCTCATAAAATGAAATTTGCAATATGAAAATAGTAAAACATATAATGATACCTTTTCACGGCTGTTTGTAATTTTAACTAAGTCTGTTTTCTTAAATCCTTGGCAAGCAATCCTTGCATTGTCCCATGTATTTTTTTTAGTGTTTTCCACATAATAACATGCTTTGGAAAAATAATACCACTGGGGTAGTTTTGGACATATGCCTGTGAAAACTTTAAAAAAAAAGCAGTTGTAATGAAGCAATCCTCCACATGGTTACATATGGGAACAGAGGTCAAACAAGAATAGATTTCAAGATTGACACACAATTTCTGGATTGTCTTGAGTTCATATCTCCTGTTGAATGAACAAGTAGCCACTGTGGTTAACAGGATCTTTTCACAGGTATATCTAATGCAATGTGCAATGTGCCCCACATGGGGGTTATGCTTGAAGACCTCTGGAAAGCTGTAAGGTTTAGAATGCAGCAGTGTGGGCAATGATGGCATGCTTTATTATTTTTGAGAGACTCTATTGTTCTTTGAGTTGCAAAGTTTTCCTTCTGGATGCCGTTCAAAATGCTGGTTGCTACCTAATAAATCTTTCCATAACATAGGGCTTAGTTATTTAAGGGACTGCCTGACTCTAGATGTTTCTGTCTCTTTGGTGAATTTTGGCAGAATGGGTATACTTTGGATGTCATCAGTTAGACAGTGCTATCTAGTGTGACTCAAAAGATGTGTTTTTCTCTTGTGATGCCTGCCCTCGGCAATGGGATTTCCCCAGAGAACCCTACCCTGAAGAAGTTCAGGCAGCTATTAATGACTCAATTACTTTTCCAGGATTTGGGGGAGATTTCAGGCCCTTTTGAATGAAGGTGTTTTGGTTGTACATAAATAAATACATACATAAATAGATACACATACCTGGATACACTGGATTTAAAAAATCAACTCCTGCTCCATTGCTAAAGTCAAACCCAACAGTATCTATCTTAGGGACAGAGCCCATTGTACCAAACCAGTCATAAATCTAAGACTAGTTCACAAAGATGTATTTTCTCAGGAAAAATGTTATTTTAAAATAACTATGAAAGTCTGATTCTATTATAAAGTAACCTGAGAAATAGACCATTTTCTCCTTCCTCTAGATCTTTGGCAAATTTTCCATCCCTAGAAATTACACACACACACACACACACACACACGCACACGCACACACACACTATGTGTGCGTGCGTGTGTGTATTTAAACTGTTTCATGTGTGTGTGTGTATTTCAACTGTTTCATCTTCTATTCTTCCTATTATTCTAATAGAAAATTTCTTCTTGAACTTATAACCCAAAAAACTGAAGACTGGCATTAATAATATTGAAATGATTTTCTCTTTTTGGTTGCATAAACATGCCTACTCTGAGTCACAAATGCTATTAACATACTAATCTCACATGTAATAATATGAGGACCCGGATTGTTGTTGAGGGCAATATGCTGACTCTGTAAACCGCTTAGAGAGGGCTGAAAACCCTATGAAGCGGTATATAAATCTAACTGCTATTGCTATTGCTAATATAATTGAACATTAGCTTTAATAAAAGCTGTGAGATTAGTTATGTTGAAGGCAACTTTTTATTGATAAACTATATAGGTTTTACTGGTTTTCTAGTAGACAATTGATATGCATAGTAGGACGTTTTTAAAACCATAGCACAGAAAAAGAAATATAGCAGACATATGAGTGGGTACAATTCAATTAATCAAATTCAAATTTGATTAATTTGAACATACTGTACCTTCTTAAATGTAATAATTATATTATATAGTTTGAAATGTTACTGTGTAATCCTTACAATCTTAAAAGTCAATTTTATTCCATAATAAGTATAATCTTTATTGTCATTGTACTTAAATACAACAAAATCAGTTTATAATCTATGTATTATAGGTAAGTAATGTCATGCAAATAAAAATAAATAAGAAAAATAATAAGAAAAATTAAACAACAGTTTTTTAAAAAGGCAAGAAAAATGGGAAAGCAAAAAGTGATCAGTATTTAGAAGTAGTATATTTTACCTGGTTTAGTACATTTGGGATCTGGAGAATCTAAGCCACATTTTGTTAGAGTAGGTGCTATACATTTGCCAGTGATAGGATTGCAGGGAAGGTCATTTTTACACTTTTGGCATTTGGATTCACAGCTTGTGCCATAAAATCCAGCACTACAAACTAAAAGGACAGTTTAATATTAAACATCTTCAGAAAAAGCTAGAAGATTAATATGTATCTTTCTATGTTTCTTCTAAGAACTGTTTGAGGTTCCTAAGTATTTTACAAAATACAATAAAATCAGAACATGGTCATGATTATGAGAACAGTTGGCCTTCATTATTCACAAGGGTTTTATACCAGCCTAACAATCATGGCTAATGAAATTGTGATAATGAAATCTTGAAAAAAAAATCATTATTTGAATGTACAAAAGCTCATGTACCTTTTTTCTAGTCTTATTATAAATAAAACACGTAGAAAAACTTGTAAATCAGAACCAAGAATCAAAACCATAAATAAGTAAAATTCTTTTCTATAGATAATAAGGTGTGGCCTGTATTTTCTTTTACTTATTAATATATATTTATTGATTATATTATGCAAATCTTTTTAAATCCTTGAACCCATAAATCACTATATCATTTTATTCTTTTTTCAGTAAAAGGGCCATATAAGACTTTCAGTCCTGCAGAATGTTTTTGTTGTTTCTCTGACAGGTGAGGGGCAAATAACATGGGTTTTGTTATTTGTTAACTAACATAGTTAGTTTGTATTTTAATCTGATTTATATTATTTCTTTTAAAGTGATGTTCAAGATTTATTAGCTTTTAGTTCCCGATAAGAAAAAATTGTTAATACAAATTGGGGTATGGCTTATCTCTTGTGAACCTAAACAATCTTCTCCTTACAATTTATTCCCATTCAGACCTCATTTTAATAAACATGTATGCTATTATCCTGTCCAATCAACTTTTCTCTTTCAGGTTTCTTTGTTATGTTAACTATAAAAGGGTATGTCAGCTAAAGATCGGGGTTCCCTCTTTGAATGAGGAATCCCTTTTGTCTGAATATTCTCATAAATTGTAATAAAATGATCTTCCTGTCTTGGTTTGTCTCATTGGAAAATATGTACACAGAGGCACAAGCCTGAAAAAGCTATGTTTGACCATCACAGGTCAGCTTGATAAATTCTGACATTTTCACAACCCATTCTCCCATTGTAGGAATTTTACTGTATTTCTTACTATAGACATGCAACTGAAATATTTAGTTACCAAATTTAATTCTCAGACAACATGCAGCCAACAAATTACAAAAAGAATATTTATGTATTTCTAAGGAAGCTACAAGCTATCAACTGTAGCTATTGTGGCATAGTGGTTAAGGTGCTGAACTAGGACCAAGAACACATTTAAATCCATTTT
Source organism: Thamnophis elegans (assembly GCF_009769535.1). NCBI lineage: Eukaryota > Metazoa > Chordata > Lepidosauria > Squamata > Natricidae > Thamnophis > Thamnophis elegans. The sequence goes on from NC_045542.1 coordinate 79,687,991, forward strand.
CAGTCAGAGAAACACAAGGGGCAAATTTGGGCCAACCACTATCTTGGAGCTCAATCCAGTTCAATTTTAAAAACTATACAACCACTCAGATTATAATAATGTACATACAGTATATTAGTTGCTTTAAATAACTCACCAGATTTCAAGTATAATATATCATTTGTCTTAAGACTTTTGAATATCTCTATTCCACTAACCAAATGGTACTGCTTCTGTGAGAAGACTACACCAGTACAAGTAGTTTTATCAAAAATGCATTCTTCTTCAGCAGATTGAAAATTAGAGAAACTGTTAGGCAGTACCATTTCCCTTTGTGGTATTATGTGGCCGTTGTATTGCTCAAATATATTCACATCTGCACAGAAAAGAATTATAGACCATTATTACTAATATAATTATATTTGGATGCCCTGAAATTCTGGGCAGTTCACAAATAAAAACTTTAAAAACAATAGGAAAAATGAAATAATAAGCAAAAATAAAAGAATAAAAGAAGGCAAGATGACTAAAAGCAGGTAAGAATGATAAAGAAGCAAATCCATACAAACTGCCCTTATCAAGGGTATAGGCAAGAACCAGTAGGGACAATTTGAATCAGTTCGCCAAACCGGTAAAAATCACCCCTGGTGGGGCCTGCCCATGTCTGCCCGGCCGCTCGACCCACTTATCTCTTCTGCCCACTCGCTTGGCCCTTCTAACCGCTCGACCCACCCACTCAATCCATATATTTCTCCCTCCATTAACAGCGGAGCTGCTGCAGCCTGTCCCTTTACGATGGTACCCAGGAGGGAGGGGGCGGGGTGGATGATAAAGGCCACGCCCACTCAGTCACAGGATCCCCCGACCAAGCCATGCCCACAAAACCGATAGGGAAAAAATTTGAATGTTACCCCTGGTGGGATCTACAGTAGAACCTCTGATCACAACCATAATTCATTCCATAACTTTGGTCTAAAACCAATTTGGTCGTGACCCAAACCTAATTTTTGAAATTTGGCACTTTACAAAAAAAATGGTGCAGAAGGGGAAATCAGCCTTAAAAAAATTGTGAATATTTTGGTCAGAATCCAATATGGTCGTAGTCAGAAGCATTCATGACCAGAGGTTCTACTTTATCTGGATTTCAGTTGGAACCTTATTCCAAAAGGCAGGTCCTCCTACAAAGAAAGGGTGTTTCCAGGATCCCAATAGATGACATTATTTAATCAAAGGAGCCCAGAATGTGCCAATCTTGCCAGATCAAATTAGTCAGGGTCATTGGCTTTCTCTCAAGGAACCAGGTTCTATGCCATATAAGGTTTTTTTAGGTAACAATCAGCACCTTCAATCACACCAGCAAGCAAACTTAAAAACAATGCAGCTCCCAAAGCAGAGATGTTAACATAGGCATACTGATGAGGCCTTCATTCTGAACCATTTGAAGTTTTCAGATATTCTTTAAGAGCAGCTTCAAGTAGAGAAATTGCAATAATAAAGGTTTAAAAAACTATCTTAAGAACTTCTTCATCTACAATAGAAAAGGGTGCAACTGATGCACCAGATGAAGCTGTGCAAAGGTCTTCTTGGCTACAGCTGCCACTACTTCATTGAACAGAATTCTAAGTTGAGGAAGATTCTTAGATGATAACCCCCATCAGTGTTATCAATTTTCAAAACCACAGATTTAAGATAATAAAAGTGACAGTTGATTTTAATCAAAAATCAGTATAAAACTGGATTGGGGTTTTTTTTTTTTTTTTTTGGCTACTTGGACAACATTTGAGTTCTTTATATTGAGCATATATGCTTGAATAGTTTTTCAATTTGGAAATCATTTAACAAAGGCTGAATCAATATTTTCAATTTATAATGTTATATATGAAGGCATTTTATATTAACAATTATGCAGAGGCAGATAAATAATTTACAAAAGATCTCTCTAAAATGAAAAACCAGAATATCTCTATACAATAAAGGAAGCTCTCAAAAGGTCTAAAGCAAATACTGTAATGAAAGCCATCAATGACTATAGACGTAACTGTGCTCAACCAAAATAAATACAACCTACAGTTGAGCTATGAAACCATACATAGCAACAGTTTCTGAGAAAACTGGAATGGCATTTTTTCACTTTCTGAGCAAGCAAGTGAAGAATTAAATAAATTATAAGTAGATGATTTAGCATTTATAATTTTAAAAAATAGATAGAAAAGAATCCTAATCAATACAATACAATACAATACAATAGCAGAATTGGAAGGGACCTTGGAGGTCTTCTAGTCCAACTGCCTGCCTATCCAGGAAACCCTATACCGTTTCAGACAAATGGCTATCCAACATCTTCTTAAAGACTTCCAGTATTGGGGCATTCACAACTTCTGGAGGCAAGCTGTTCCACTGATTAATTGTTCTAATTGTCAGGAAATTTCTCCTCAGTTCTAAGTTGCTTCTTTCCTTGATTAGTTTCCACCCATTGCTTCTTATTCTACCCTCAGGTGCCTTGGAAAATAGTTTGACTCCCTCTTCTTTGTGGCAACCCCTGAGATATTGGAACACTGCTATCATGTCTCCCCTAGTCCTTCTTTCTATTAAACTAGACATACCCAGTTCCTGCAACCGTTCCTCCTATGTTTTAGTCTCCAGTCCCCTAATCATCTTTGTTGCTCTTCTCTGCACTCTTTCTAGAGTCTCCACATCTTTTCTACATTGTGGTGACCAAAACTGAATGCATTATTCCAAGTGTGGAATATTCCAAGGCATTATAAAGTAGTATTAACACTTCACATGATCTTGATTCTATCCCTCTGTTTATGCAGCCTAGAACAGTGTTGGCTTTTTTGGCAGCTGCTGCACACTGCTGGCTCATATTTAAATGGTTGTCCACTAGGACTCTAAGATCCCTCTCACAGTTGAGCAAGGTACCACCTATATGTACCTGTGCATTTTGTTTTTGTTGCCTAAATGAAGAACCATACTCTTTTTACCATTGAATTTCATTTTATTAGATAGTGCCCAATGTTCAAGTTTGTCAAGATCCTTCTGTATCTTAAGCCTATCTTCTGCAGTGTTGGCTATTCCTGCCAGCTTGGTGTCATCTGCAAATTTGATGAGTTCCCCATTTATTCCCTCATCCAAATCATTGATGAAGATGTTGAAGAGTACTGGGCCTAAAACAGAGCCTTGGGGTATTCCACTGCATACTTCCCTCCATGAAGATGCAGTTCCATTGAGGACTACACAATGAGTGCGGTTAGTCAGCCAGTTACAAATCCATCTGGTAGTGATGCTGTCTAATCCACATTCTTCTACTTTATCTAGTAGTAGGTTATGGTATACCTTATCAAATGCCTTACTGAAGTCCAAGTAAACTATATCAATGGCATTCCTCTGGTCCACTAATTTTATCACATTATCAAAGAATACAATAAGATTAGTCTGGCATGATCTGTTTTTGACAAACCCATGTTGGCTTTTGGCTATTACTTGTTTGGTTCTAGGTGTTTGCTAATTCGTTGCTTGATTATCTTTTCCAGAATCTTTTCTGGTATTGAGGTCAGGCTGATAGGTCTGTAGTTTCCTGGATCTGTTTTTTTTCCCTTTTTTGAAGATGGGAACCACATCAGCTCTTTTCCAGTCTTCTGGTAGTTCCCCGGTGCTCCAGGATCTCTTGCTCTTCTTGTGCAACTGATGTGTGATGTGTAATCATTTTGTCATCAGCACATAGGATAAAGGAAAGTTTCTTTTCTTTGGTAATATTACATGAAAAAGAATGTTGGTCCTTACTTGAATGTTTCTTTTCTGCAGTGAGGTGGGAGGGGCTACAGCTGGATTTAGTCACAACCTGATTGGTCCAAAGAGTAAAGGATTTTTCTTAAGTATCCTCCTTTCCCTCTAGGCTCCCAGTTTCACGAGGTCGAATGGAAAAGCTGTAAGTATTATGTAAGGAAAGCCACAACACACACAGAGACTCCCGACCACCACGAACCTTTATGATCAATGCCATGGGTGAGATGAAGCCAATACCGCCTCACTACAGAAAAGAAACGTTCAGGTAAGGACCAACATTCTTTTTCCTGTAGTTTTGGCGGGAGGGGCTAAGGGCCCTTAATATATGTTCTAACAGAACAACAGATAGCAGTTTTACAGCATTGTCATGATGCACGGGGAGCAGGACATTATGGATTTCTGAAAACACTGCATTTGACGAATTGGCAGTTTTGGTGGCCAAAGATGAAACAGGATATTGAGGAATATGTTCGGGGTTGTAACATTGTGCAACTATGAAAGGCTGGCCAGGAAAGCCACCAGGCTTATTACAACAAGTAGCAAAGCCCACTCGGCCATGGGAAGACATAGCAATGGATTTCATTGTGGAGCTGCCACAGAGTTGGGGGAATACCGTTATCTGGACAGTAGTTGATTTGTTCTCAAAACAGGCTCATTTCATTGCCTGCCCAGGACTTCCATCAGATAAAAAATTGGCCAAACTATTCCTAGTACATATTTACCATTTGCATGGTGTAAACGTATAATTTCAGATCGTGGGGTACAGTTTACTGCTCAATTTTGGCGCAGTTTCCTGAAGAGGGTGGGGTCCTCTCAGGGTTTGAGTTCTGCGTTCCATCCGGCTACCAACAGCACAGCAGAGAGAACTAATGCTGCAGTGGAATGGTATCTCCATTGTTATGTGCATTACCAGCAAACTGACTGGGCGTGTCTACTGCCATTTGCTGAAGTTGCACATAAAAATGCAGTACATAGTAGTACTGGGTATACCCCCTACCATATTGTGAATGGGTTTGATTTCATGGCTATACCTGAATGTCCTCAAGCCACTGCTGATCACAGAACTATAAAGGAATAGATAGACTACATGTATCCAATGTGGGAAAATGTCCGAAAAGCATTGCGGATTGCAGCAGACACGTACAAGAGACACACTGACAAGAAATGCAGTCCACAACCAACGTTTCGGGTCAGAGATAAGGTATTTTTATCTACCAAGTGTATACGCCTTAAAGTGCTCTGCCGTAAGCTGGGTCCCAAGTTCATAGGGCCATTCCCAATCATCAGAATAATTAACCCGCCACGGTAGAATTAAAGCTGCCTCCCATGTTGGGGAAAACCCACCCAGTGTTACACAGCAGTTTACTCAAACCGGTGACCTTCCAAGCTGCGTAATCTTCCAACACCATCGTCTCTGGTGCAGGTTGATGGTGAACGCCATTATGAAATCGAACAGATAGTAGATTCCCGTCGTCGTCATGGCACTTTACAGTATTTAATAGTTTGGAAGGGATACCCGTTACAGACGCATCATGGGTGAGGACATCTGACGTGCACACACCATGCCTGATTGCCTGGTTCCATCATCGATACCCTGATAAACCTATAGAGGATACTGCTAATAGCGCTTTTTGTCTTCCAGAATCCTCTCCACTGGTAGGGGTGCGGCATGTCAGCCCTCAGGCTGCCATCCAGGGAAACCTGTCCATCACCATGCCCACTCAGCCATGCTTACACGCCACTAATGCTGCCACGTTGATGTTGTCTCTCTGATGTTGATTGAGCCTGTAGCTGCATGTGGCTCTTCTACTCGGGTGCAACTGCCTACTCTGATGTAACTATTTTGCTCGGATGCAGCTAACCAGGAAAGAGGCCATGATGACACTGAGTGGGGGTGTGGCTGAGGGTGTGGGTCATAGTGATTGGTGACGGTGGGTGGGTGTCATCTGGGTGGAGTTGTGGGTGGACCTGGGTAGGGTAATGGTGTATGTGTGTGTGTGTGTGTGTGTGTGTGTATGTATATATATATATTTAGCGTCACAACCCCTGGTATGCCCCAATTATGGGAGGAAGCTAACTGCTTCCATTATCTGTCAATCGGCTCGTCACAAGAGTCCATCACGATAGAAACCCAATATTTTTACTGTTGCCTTTTGTTATATTTGTGTTATATTTGTGCTGATAAATAAATAAAGGGAGACTAGTATAGATCTATTTCAAGCTATTTAGCTCGCATGCAATACACCACAGGTTCGAATCCCAGTAAAGGTATGGCTTAATGGCTAAGACGTCTGCCGAAAGATGCAATACACCACAGGTTCGAATCCCAGTAAGGGTATGGCTAGCTGATGAGAGCTAAATAGCTCGACCATTTCCCGACTCAGCCAGTTGGCCTGGTGGTTGGCTACGCCCGAGATGTGTTCTGAAATTATTGACTCCAGGTTCTTCTCCACCCAGAGCCCGAGCTTCTGGGCTTCCAGCCACAGGTTCTTGGAATGAGTCCCCCCCCCCTGACAATTTATGTGGGCATTTATGGCAACATTGTCTCAGGAGGAGCACGTGGTAGTTGGTTAGCAAGTCTCGAAAATAGAGAAGGGCCAGGCGAGCCGCCTTCAGCTCCAGCCAATTGATATTGTGATGCAGATCAGATCTTGATCATCGACCCTGCGCCAGTGTGGCTTCCATTATGGCCCCCCAGCCGAAAAGGCTTGCGTCTATTGTGATGGATATGCGGTCTGGGTCCCAAAACTCAGCCCCGTGGTTCAAGGCCGGGGACAGCCACCATTTCAGAGACCAGCCGAGTCCCGGTGACAGGGGAATCGAACATGGGGAATTGCTCATGCGTTGCTGTTGGAAGGGAATGAGCACCCACTGAAGTCTCCGAGAGTGGAGTCGGGCCCATGGAACAATCCCTATCATGACACCATCTTGCCCAGCAAGAGGGGCAAGGTCAGGATGGGAACTGACCGACTTGCATGGACATGTTGTGCCAAGGCTTGTAGGCTTGCCAAGCATTCTGGAAAAAGACGAACTAGTCCCGATCTCGAGTCTATCACTGTGCCCAGATGTAGAATTTTCGTCAGGGAGATGGCTCTTGGGGAATTTGATGGAAAATCCTAGACACTGTAGAGCCCGAATGGTTAAATCCAGGTCCCAAAATGCCTGTGTCTGGGATTGGGCCAGGACGAGCATGTTATCGAGGTAGCAATGGAGTCCTAGAGGAAGGGAGCGCAAGTGAGCCGACAAAGCCGCCAGGACCTTTGTGAACATGTGGGGGGCAGAGGCCAGGCCGAATGGGAGAGCCCTGTACTAAAAGTGGCGACCCCCGTGGGAGAAACGGAGGAATGTGTGATGGGCTGGCTGAATCAGAATATGCAGATACGCCTCTGTCAGGTCTATTGAGGCCATAAAGTCCCTCCATCAGATCCCCAGGAGAATGGACTTGAGGGAGGACATCTTGAAGTGCCGGTGGACTAGGTAAGAATTCAGGCACTTCAGGTCCAGGATTGCCCTCCATCCCCCGGAGCTCTTCGGGATGACAAACAGGTTGGAGTACAGATCCAACCCACACTTCTCCAGTGGGGCCGGTTCGACAGCCTAAATGTCCAGATGTTGAATTGCCAGGAGCATTGGCATCGCCGTTCCAGGTCCCTGGATGGTGGAAAGGTCCTGAAGAGCGTCGGGGGAGGTGAGGGGAATTCCAGATGGAGGCCGTCCTTGACTGTTGACCTGACCCAGGCATCCGATGTTATCTGGTCCCACTGATCCATGAAGGATGCCAGGTAGCCGCCTCTGGGTTGACTTGGATTGGAGTCATTTCCCTCTGAAAAAGGAGCGGCCACCCCCTCCACGAAAGGGCCGCTTGGATTGATCTTGATATCTACCCCTATCCTGGTAGAAGGGCTGCTGACTCTACCTGTCATATCTGTAGGGAGCATACCACTGCTGGCAATAGTCCTGGTCAGGGAGCCTGAAGGAAGAAGGTCTACGGTACGAAGACAGATGGGAATCCGGCTTCTTGGTGTTAGAAGGAAGGACGTTCTTCTTATCCTTATTCTCCACAAGGATTAGGTCAAATGAAGCCCCAAAGAGGTTAGGACCGGTGAAGTGGGCCGCTGCCAAGTTCCATTTGGACTTGTTGTTCATTTGCCAATTGCAGAGTCACAAAAGGAGCCTCAAGGTACAGAGGGGGACAATGCCCTAGACACAAATTTTATGGAATCTAGGGTAGGATCTGAATAGAACTGGGTAGCTGAGATGATCTTGGTGAGGTCTTGGTGAAGATGCTCATCCTGCAGTGGAATGCCATCCTGCAATTGCTGCAGCCATATGACCGTTGTGCGATTGAAGTAGGACGCTGCCGCGGCAGACTTAATGGCCCAGGCCAAAGCGTTGAAATTTTTACAGAGAGTAAGCTCTGCACCCTTGTCCTCTGGCTTTAACTTATCGGCCTCGTCACCCGAGATACGGTAGAAGCATTAGCAAGTAGGGAAACGAGGGCATCTACTGTAGGCAGTTGCAGGGCCTGGGAGAAGGCCTGTTCCATGTTATAATAGTGCATATCATTGCTCCCCGGGTTAGGCAAAGAAGAAGGCCGAGACCACTGGTTCCTGATCACTTCTAAGAAAATAGGGGGGGCTGGAACCTCTTCCTTATCAGTGTTGGAATTTATGAATATGGCTAGGTTGGCGTCCCTGTGTTGGGATACTGGGGGGGCGTGTCTTTTTGGCCTTATGCAGCAGAGGCTTGAAGGCTACCGATGGGGAAGGAAGCCTGCCCCCTGGAGGAAGAAGGAGATCTGCTTCTGGTGGCCATGGAGGGCCTGGCTACCCTTTGGGAGGGGTGATCCCTTTGGGACAAGCCCGAGGAGATTTCCCTAGCTATAGCGGCAGAGGTGAATCTCCAGATACTATCAGGTAGCAGCTCCAGATCCTCCAAATCCTCCTCAGAAGGCCCCCGAGAAGAGGGGCCCTGGGGGGCAAGTTGGGCAGCTGGCAGGTAGTCCTGAGATCCCCCTTCTCCTGGATCCTCTCCCCCCTCCCTATACTATCTAGGGGATATGGGGCGTGAAGGAGAAGCCACCCTTCTGCGAGGCCTTGCAGGTGCAATAGAAGAGGAGGAAGGGCTGAAACCCCTGGGAGGTGAGCCTGAGTGGTGTGAGCTGGGCCCTATTGGGGATCTAGATCTGCAAGGGGATTCAGGCCTAACTCCTTGCGCTAGCCTTTCCGCCATAGCCACTTGCTTTTCCAAGGCCTTTTGCCTTCTTGACTCATCCCTAGCAGCTGCTCTGGAAGGGCCCTGGTCGGCTGTAGGCCTAGAGGCCACTGCCCTGGGCCTGAGCCTGCCCTGGCCCTCTTCTGCCAGTTCTCCTTGGGCCTGCATGGACTCAGGGGCTGTGGAGGCCATGCCACACTCACATGGCTTGTGCCTGGATGGATTGCAGCGAGCCTGCCGGCCTTGATGCTCGGCTACGCTGCAGGCACTGGTCAAAGAAGCTGGTCTACCAGCCTCGGTTTTGGCCACCATTGTGCAGTGGGCTCGAAGAGATGAGTCTGCGGGCCTCGATTAGCGGCCCCAATGCAGGCCGCATCCTTGGAAAATAGCCACCACCCACGAGGTCACACCAAAATGGCCACGGCGCCTCATGGATCGATACAGAGAGAGAGAGAGGGATCGTGCAGTCTTAATGGCTCTGAGGTTGGAGCCTCGCGACGAGACGAGCCCCAAGGACTCCTGCAGCGACAATCCAGCCATCCTCTCTTTTCTCTTTAAACGGGCCATGCTGCACTCTCCCAGGTGACTCGGCAATGGCACGCCCTCCGGCTTTTATTCAAGTCGCGGCAGATCTTTAAAGCCACGGCGAGGCTCTGGCGGCAGCGAGACCTTGCGAAGCGGTGTGCTAAATAGTGGCAAGGTTCGTGGTTTCCAGGTTAATTGAAGCCGCCCACAGAGCCTATAATATGCCGAGACTACTATGAGGGCCTGCCACCCCTGTGTTCCCAGGAATCGGGCAAGCCCCCTAACTGCCCCGGGATAGGACGCTAGGCCCTCCTTATCCCAATGGGACTGAGGACAGTCTCCTTTTCTTTTGAATACATTTAGAATATCCAATCAACCAAATTTAATAATTATAATCTCAAAAAGGTACGTCGCTGGAGCCACAGCTAGTGCTTGGACTAAAGACTGAGGGAAACTGGAGCCTAGAGGGAAAGGAGCAGGGGTGGGTTTCAACCGGTTCGCGGCGGTCCCTGCAATCCGGTTGGTCGCCGAACCCGGAAGTAAGTAACTTCCGGGAACGGCGAAGCCCCCCCCCCGCACGCCCGCGCCTTACCCGGTTTTGATGAATTCTGCGCTTCCACGCATGCGCAGGACGCATACAGCGCCTGCGCGATCCTCCAGGAGCAGCTTGAGCATCGCACAGACGCTAGTACGCATGCGTGCGCCGCACACGTGCGCGAGGACGCCGCACACGTGTGCGAGGACACCGCACACGTGCGCGAGGACGCCGCACACGTGCGCGAGGATGCCGCACACGTGCGCGAGGATGCCGCCGGCCTCGTTCCAACCGAACCGGTTGGAACGGGGCGAGAAACCCACCCCTGGAAAGGAGGATACTTAAGAAAAATCCCACAGTCTCTGGACCAATCAGGCTGTGACTAAACCCTGCTGTAGCCCCCCCCCAAACTACAGGAAAATGGTTCTCACATGCTTACTTCCTACCCTTATTGAGAGGAAAGGAAAGATAAGAATAAAAAGCTGATACTTGCCTTCTTTTCTTTTACATATAAAATTGAGCTTGTCATTGCATTTTGCAGATTGCAATACTAATGATCTTTGGATAAGTGTACCACAGCTATCAAGCATGTTTCCTTGTATCTTTAACCTGAATAGAAATAAATTACAAATTAAATTGAAAAATAAAACCCATTATAATCCAGTTTACTAATCTGTTTTAAGGAACACTCCTCCAAAAATAGGATAAGATACTAGACAAGAATCTTATACTTGTATCTGGGGCCCTTGAAAGAATTCTATATAGGCACCCCCACTAATTTTCTTTTATTTTACTCTAGCTTGACAAATTGTAAAGGCCGTCATCTAGAAAAATTATTTATCAAACAGCAGGTGCAAAAAGCAGCAAGATGCAGAAATCTAATTTCCTGAAAAAAATACTTCTGCTAGAGTTTGAATCCCACTATTTGCCCCTACTATTATTTGTATTTGTTCCCACTATTAAGACTCTAATCATCTTTTTTTCTTATGTCTTTTATTGGTATATGCACTTTTTTTCCTTCTACTGTTTGGCCAGAAAACACCAGATCTAAAACCTACAGACCAGAGGTGGTATTCAGCCAGTTCTGACAGGTTTTGGAGAACTGGTGGCAGAAATTTTGAGAGTGGGACGGAATGGGGATTTTGCAGTATCCTTCCCTTGCCACACCCACAAAGCCACACCTACAGAACCGGTAGTAAAAATTTTGAATGTCACCACTGCTACAGACCTCATTTCAGTGCAAAACAATTATACAAAATATCAAAATTATAATGATCTCAATACAGGAATTTATGAAAAAATGTAACTCCCACTGGTCTTATTTACTCTTCAGACTATCCTATATTTTAAGTTAGTCCAGGCACACTACATGCAGCAGGGATCTTTGCCATCTCTGCACCAATCAGGGGTGTCAAATAATTGGGACAATACATAAACATCTGGCAGAATTTTTTTAGGATATTTTTAATTATTTTTAAATACTACAAATAGAGATAACAAAACTCCATTAGAGTTAAAGGGGTTTTAAAAAATGTTTTCTTTGGGGAAAAAATACTGTCACAAACTAAGAAAAATGATCCTTACTATTGTTTTAACCTGGGAGGCTGAAAATAAAATGTAACTTCTGGATGAAATTATCACTCCCCTCTCTCCCAAATGCAGTCAGCATTTAATGTCAGACACAGACACAGCAGCGGGGCGTCCCGGTGCTGTGTCCACCATAGACACAGGACGCCTCTATGCCCCTGTGTCCGACATAGGGCTGCTTTTGCCCGCTTGCCTTACCAGCCATAAACCTCACCGCACATCACTGCTCTGCATGACATCTATAAACATCTAAATGTAGATGTGTAGGTGCTGTTGCTCAAGTCATGCATTACATCCTCCATTTCTCATCCAATCACTGAAAGCTTCTCCCAATTTTGTTACCTGATATAGATTGTTTCATATAATCATTAATTCCTTCAGCTTGTTATATTTTTCACAGCCCATCATGACAATTTATTTTCAATAATCAAAATGCTAAAAAATGCAGGACTTTAAGAAATCATAAAAAATAAAACAATCATACTTTTGAAAACCTTACCATTTTGTACTAGTATTTGTTGATGTCCCATCTCCCCATAGCCATTCCTTTACTTCTTCATGCCATTTAAGTCCTACCCACATTGGTTGATTTGTCATCTCTTGAAGCCACACCTGAAAGGCAAGAAAAGACATAAAATATCTAATTAACACAACATTAACACAACCTGGGGGTTATAATCTTAATTTACTTTATGTATGGAGCTGCCTCTTCGGGAAGGATTAGTCTTTCTTCAATTCTTTCTTTCAACTAAAGATAATAAAATACAAGATGCTTCTGCAAAGGATGAATTAGAATGAAAAGCCATTCACTCATTTGCCCTTAATTAAAAGCTTTGATTCAAAAATTATTCCACCCAAAAACAAAAATTAGAGAGGAAGATCAGTCTATATTCTACTCTTGTAAATGTTCATATTTTTATGTAATAAACAATTATCTTATTATAAGCATTTATTATATGTAAAGATCATCTATCACTTAATATTTCTAAAAAACAAAAGTAGCAACAAGTTTCACAAATTAACTTATTCCATAATTTCTATGAAGTATTTAAAATAAATATTCCAACCTTTTCCCTACGACTATCCAGTTGAAGTAGACTAGTGTTTTTAAAATGCCTACACAACTGCAAAGCTTCGTTCCAGGTCACTTTTTTATTTTTTTCTATCCAGTAACATGTTCCTTGCCAATACCACCAGCCAGCGCCCAGGGAACATCTTAAGCTGTATAAACCTGATATCAACAAAAAGAAAGAAAATGTTATCAATTAAATAGCCATGAATTTATTTTCCATTTGTGTTCTTTCTCATTGTTCCTTTTCACCCACAGTCTGTCGAATCATAGGCAGACACAGGAATTTTGGGATTGAGAACAGGGACTAACCACATTGCTATCCTTGCTCTATCAGCAGACAAGTCATGTAGACGTAGTCCTCAACTTATAATAATTTATTCAGGGATCATTTGAAGTTACAATGGCACTGAATGAATGGTGATTAAGAATGGTCATTGAAGTTCTGGTGTTCCAGTACTATCTGTGCTCATGTAATTACAATCTGGGTACTTGGCAACCAGTTCACACATACAACCAGTTGTAGCATCCTGCCATCACTTCATTGCCGTTTACAATCTTCCTTGCTACAGTCCCCGAAAAGTCATTAGGGAAGTCAATAGAGAAGGTCACAAATCGCTGGGGTGTTTCCTCTATAAGAACACAATCTCCCCAGCCCCACCATCATGCTGTGCCCGTCATTAGCTCATCTCCATGCACCCTGAGTCTTGCTGTGCCACTTCCCCATTATTATGCATCCTCGCACATCTTCTGTGAGCCTCACTGTGCCTCAGCCACCACTCCTGCATCCCAAGCCTTCCTCACACTCTCACAAACCCCTACACACTCTCCCTGGCCTTGCCAAACCTTGCCTGCCACCTGTGCACCCATCTCACCATGCCTCCCTTACAATGTCATGCATCAATATTATCCCCCCCGAGTCTTGTTGTACCACTTTTGTACTCTTGCACATCCCATCACATCCTTCCTGAGCTTTGCTATCTCTCCTGCCATTTGTGACCCATTCTGAGCCTCACCATGCTTCCCTCAGAATCTTGTGCCCCTCCCAAGTCTCAATGTGCCCCCCCCCCCCATTGCACATGCCTGCACACTGTCCCTGAGCCTCTCTGATTTCTCCACTAATTATGCAAGCCCTGCCAAGCCTTGCTACACTTCCTTTGTCACTTGTTGCCCTGGCACCTGTTGGTCACATGGAGCCATCTTCTGCAGTTCTTGTGAGGAAACTGTAGAGCACAACCTGGGGAAGAAAGCCTTGTGTGATCAGTAGCTGCCTCACAAATGGTTAACTAAGACATTTTTGGTCAGCAGGAGAAGCAAGAAGCTGCAAGGATGGCAGTGGCAGTGGCAGTGGAGTGCAGGGGCTGAAGCTGAGTTGTCTCTGCTGTTGTAAGTATAGGTGGGCAACAAAGTACCAGAATTTCAATCACATGACTTCTGGAATACTGCAATAGCCATAACTTTGAGGATCAGCCATAAGTTCCTTTGTTCAATGCTTCTGTAACTTCAAACATACATTGAACAACAGCTTAAATTGAGTAATTATAGGTTTCAATTAAAATTAGAAAGGAAGATGTATTTTTTAAAGAACTCCACTCACCCAAAGAACAGGTGCCTACACTTTCTGGTGCAGCACAAACAATGGGTTTCTCACATGTTCCACTTATAGGGTGGCATAACTTTGCCCAATGGCATCTTGGGCATCTACGTTCACAGTCTTCTCCATAATATCCATGATCACATACTTCAAAAAAAATAATAACAATAATAATATGTGATTGTATAGTACCTTAGAATACCTTACGTAAATTACTTTTAAATCTTATAACAATTGTAGAAAAAGGATGATCATGATTATGTACGGACATATGAATGTGTTTTTGTAGGCTGGAGGAATTGGCCTAAATCCAGTTTCTCTTCTGAGTTTCCAGAAGAGAAATGGCAATTCTCAATGTAAAGTGCAGCATAATTGTGTTGTTTTTTAGTTATGTAAAACACAACATAATTATAAGTGTGAAGTTTCCAACAAGAAAATGCTTATGTTTACTTTTCTCAACCTTCCCATTTATACCTTTTAGCTAATAGAAACATTTTCATTATACACAAAATGGAATTGTGCAGTCACTTTCCATATTTAATTTAATACAACTTATTTTTTTTAAAGAACAATTCATCAGAAGGTGAGATCACAAAGAAACAGCATATATGAAGAACATGCATCATTTAAAACCCCTGTCCAGTTTATAATCCTTATATACATAAAACTAAGCATGCAGAGCTCATTTGAAATACTTTTTTTTAAATTCCCTAATGACTTGCAATTTAATAGTGAGGAATCTTTGATGAATTTTAATATTCATTCAATAATTTTGAATATTTGAAGGAACATATTTAAAATAGTTACCTGATTTTAAAAACAGTACACTTGGTCCAAACCCTCCACCAACCAAGGTATAGCCATTTAATAGGAAATATCCATTTTGCCATAAGCCATAGCCGAGACAATGAGTGTCCTTAATACATTCATCCTTTGAATTATTGTAAGAAGAATTGTGTGATAAACTTAATGTTGCTGAGATTAACACAGAATCCCAAAATCCGGAAAATATATCAAGGTCTGCTTGGAAAGAAACAGATATCATAAGTCTATTTGTCAAATCTATCATTATATAAAAATATATAATATAACAGATTCTTCAGAGTGAAGGAAAAGTTGATAGAGAGTAATTGGACCAAATCTGGAATTTAATTTATCACATCAATTTATAATGCCCACATGTTTAAGCCAATAAAATCATTTCTCATGATTAATGAATAGACAAATGTTCCTTTTTATAGTCAGTTTGTGCAATCTTCTAACACAGGGGTGTCAAACTCAAGGCCTGTGGGATGCTTAGGTCTGGTCCAAGGGCTGCCCTGGAAACAATGAAGGACCAGCCTGTGGTGCCTCTACTGGTGAAAACTGATCTTGGGAGTGCCACGGATAGCCTGCTGAGCTCCGTCTTCACTGGCAGAGGGTTGCAGGAAGCCGTTGCAGCTTAAAACAAAGCTCGGGAATCTGTTTTCGCTGGCAGAGCGCTTGGACCACCACAGGCGCTCACGACATGAGTGATGTTGAGCTGGCCAGACTCACCTTGGCCATGCCTACCCTGGCCCCCGAGATCAAACACAACCCTGACGCATCCCTCAATAAAATCGAGTCCTACCCCTGTCCTAACATGAACCAGGTAAATGAGCTACTGTTTTTTCTGCCTCTTTGCACAATCTGCATTTCGAATCATTTGACAACCTTTCAATTCTGTCCTTATTTGCATTCATACAAATCCCTTACCCTTAAGAAATCAAAATCAAACCTTTTTTTAATGTTCCAGTTATAAGTCATTGCCAGGTTATTTTTATGCTCTTTTCCCTTATTCTTTTATAAAAATTGACCACGCAATGCTTTTATTGTCCTGCATTCTGTTTGTGTTTTTCAATTTTGTCTTTAACAATCTTTTCATTTTTTTGAATGCATTCTGATCATATGTTTAACTTGTCCATGCTTGATTTCATCCCACCATAAAATACCCAGATGGCTATTTATCCAAGCATGGATAAGTTAAAATGTGATCAGTAAAAAATACATTCAAAGAGAGAAAATTGTTGTTGTGGGTTGTTGTTATTTGCTTCCTGACTCCCAGCAAATCTGAGCAAAAGAAGAGATGGAAGAGTGGGAAAAAATGGAAGGGTTCTGTCTCTTAACATGAAACTTATTTTTTCTTTCTTTCTTTCTTTCTTTCTTTCTTTCTTTCTTTCTTTCTTTCTTTCTTTCTTTCTTTCTTTCTTTCCTTTCTTTCTTTCCTTCTTACTTTCTTTTTTATAAAAATAGATATATGTTCATCTATATTTTTTCTACATAAAACTGTTGTAACAAGATAAACTGCAAACCTCGTTCAGCTGGCCTTTTGCATGCTGACTTTTTCTTTTCATAACAGTGATCTGCACTGAAATCACCTCCATGTGAAAGTTCTACACATCCTTTCCACCTAAGGCTTAGGTGAAGATTCATCCTATCAAGAAATAGTAAACGATTACATCAAGGAAGTGAGGATGAACAGATTTATATTTAAAGCACTTATTCAAAATAAATAGAAATCTGTTGGGTCTGAACTAACATACTTCATTCAGAATACTACAGGATTTTTTCAATACTGTCAATCCATTATGTATAAAACAGAAGTTGTATCTAAGCCCTAAATACCAAAATACACATTTGACCCACTTAGGAAGGCCATAAAAATCATAGTGAAAAATAAAGCACAACCACAAACTCAAAATCTAACAAAAATGCACAACAGGATTTAATACACAGGAAAGAAACCTGGCAAGAATATTAGAAATATCAGTACCAACCAACTAATCCAAACAGAACAAATAGGGAAAAAACATATTTGGTTCACTCTTGTAAACTTATTTTTAGGCCTAAGCCATTATCAAAAGCAATATTCAAATGCAAAAAGAGATTAAACTTGGTGATCTCTAAGCTTGGATGCTTTCTTGCAAACATTTCTTAACCAAAATAAGGTAACATTATCAATGTTAGAAGGGAGTGGGGTTTGCTCTTTTTGTGTACTAATGTCTTGCCCTGTCAGTTTTGGTGGCTCCTTGATAGGCTGTTGTTTGCTGATAGTTGTTTATTGGTCTGAGCTGGTAGTTCCTTGATCAGGGTGCTGTTTACTTCTTGATTGTTGGTCTAGTGTTAATCTTGGTGTTAACCTCTGTTCATTTGGGCATTGATTGCTGGTCATGAGGTGTCTGTTTCCTTTTGGGCTTTTTGATTGTGTCTTTTAAACGGTATGCAGATGTTGTTTATCTTTATATGCCTGTTGATGGCTGATTTATCTGAGTGCCAGGCTTCCATGAATTATCTAGCACTTTTTGGACTTGATTTGGCCTAGGATGCTCAGTTGAAACTATGGTTAAGTCTGCTCGTGTGTTATGAAATTAAGGAGTTTTCATCATATCTTCTGACTGCTAATTGGTGTTCAGAGATGTGCTCTGTTATCTGCCTCTTTCTCTAACGTAGTGATTGTTACATTCCTTACACTATATATTATAGATGACTTCTGTTTTTTTCTTCTGGGGCAGCTGGGTCTTTTGGTTTACTTATGATGTTTTGGAGAGTTTAGATTGGTCTGTGTCCAATGATGATGCCATATGGTGATAACATCTGTTGATAGTTTATGAGATAGTTTTGATGTATAGTGAAGATTCAGCTACTATAAGTGAAAATGGATTTTTATCTTGATAAGTCTTCATCACCTGTGTAGAAAAAAATCTTTCCATACATGAATATACTGTATCTGCAATTTTCCAAAATTTACCTCTATTCTCTCCTAATATTTTGCTGGCTTGCTTTGAGTATTTTGTAAATCTAAGGTCATATTAAACATCTGCATCACTTTACTTTTGGGTACTTTATCTATGTTGAGCTTTTTTCTGGCTATTTAAAAGCATATAATATAAAACTATATCACAATTGGTGATAACAGTATCTAGTTAACCTTGGCTAATCTTGTAAAGTTAAGACGGATTGGACTTGATTATACTTTGATCGGAGACAATCAAGAAATTCCAGTGCTATATGGGTGGGGGGAAATCTATCTTATAAGAAATCAATGGCAAATCATTTCCATATTGTTGCTATGAAAACAACCTGGATGTATCCATGGAGCAACTCAGAATCAAGCTTGACCTTTGACTTTACATCAGTATGTGGCCAGTCTGAAGACAGTTTGAAATGCCAATCTGAAATAATTAGATATCTAAGAATACTAAAATATCCTTATACATACCATGTCAATGAATGGTGTGCACTATCTTCATAAGACCAAGCCCAGATTCCATCACGATTTATTTCTTGCAATCCTACCCATATTGGCTGTATGATAAACATTTTCAACCATTCCTTCAATTAAAGTTAAGAAAAAAACATTAAACAGCAATATAGTTTTAAATATGTTCAAAGTTACAGATATTTTGCAATTATTGGGAAGTTGATCATTTTTTTGCTTTTTTTCCTGCTGAAACACTTTCTGTTTTAATAAAACAAAATACTCTGACACAAAAGCCAGTATGGATTATCTTAAACAAATAATTAGAATTTTCATTAGAATTGTTGAAATTTATAAAATTGCAGTATATATATATAAAAATTAGCAGAGAGGATTGACATTTGTATTTCCATCCTTGCTACATGCCATAATACATGTCCTCCAAGACTTGCATTAAAAATATCTTAAATTCCATTTTTCCCATGCCATATCCCACTAATTTCAATTCACTGCTTTTCTTCCTCTACTGTTTTTTTCCAAAGTGATCACTGAAAAAAAACCTTATTACTTCAATATAAATGCTTAAATATCCTCTTCCTGTTTATAGTGTATGCCATTTCATTTATTCCTACAAAGATTCTATGTACTGTAATAAACAAAAATTGTTAATTTATAAAATACATGTAAACATGAAAGTTACAGTAAATCACCACAAAACCCCATAGTGGTTGTGGACCAGTTTCCCAGAACCATAGCATATGATAATATTTCATTAGATATGCTTGATTGTTTCAATCGTAATAACTGTGGAATGTCTTCAAAGGAATTAGAATACCAGAGCAACCCATTGTTCTTGTGAAAAACCTAGGTACAGATCAGGAAGCCATACATGGTGAAACACACTAGTTCCAGGTTGGCAAAATTGTAGATTCTCCCCTTATTTATTCAATCTATCGTATTTTTCTGTGCATAAGATTCTACATTTTCTTTAAGATATTTACTTGAAAATGAAGGAGCATCTTATACCCGGGGGGCCAAGAGTAGAAGGTGTGGCCCATCCCTGTCTTCCAGCTCCACTGCACATGCCAGATGAGCCTCCCGCAGCCAGCGTGAGGGAAGGAGACAACTTTCCCTCTTTCTTCTCCCTGCTGTTCCTTCTCTCATGTCAACTACTCCGTTTCCAGTTTCTCCATTGCAGCACAGAACCACCTTTTGGAACTTGCCCCACCCACCACCGCCCAGATGCCCTGTAATAGGGTTATAGTTACTAGTATTTTCTTCAGTTGGTATTACAGGTTTTATATGGCCATTTGGAATACATTACAAAACGACCAAAATGGGGCAGAGAAATCACCAAGAGCAAATTTCATAAATTACAGTTGCACACATTGGAACGAATGCAACCTACCTGTCTGCTTTAGAAGTCAGGGGACAAGGGAAGGGCCTTTCTGTAAAAACGGTGGTGGTCTCAAAAACAACTTCATCGCCTGACTCTAAAGAGGTTGTTGTACTCAGGCCTTGCTCTTTTCAGAGGCAGCCAGATCAGTCCAGCTAGCAACAATGGTGAAAGCGGAGACCTTGCCCACAGGGGAGTTGACCTGCAGCAATCCTTCATACAGCTCTCCACTCCCCAGCCTTCACTGCAGCCCCCAAGCCCCCTAGCAAGCACTACCTGCAGAGGGATGCCTATGCCCACCTGTGACCCGCAACCCCTGCACTCCAAAAACTACGGGTTGGGCTGGTCTCGGAAAGGATTTTACAGGCAGCCAGATCTTGGCTCCCCATCAGCCACTCTGGTGAAGAAGCTGGGCAGGGACCAACGGCCTCACAAGGGAAATCCTTCTGGCAGACATCCCTACACAAAGGAACCGAATGGACTGATGGCCAGCAACGAAGGAGGGAAGGAAGGAAGGGGCAAGTGGGTCTGGGAGCGCAGCCCCGATTCCGAGAGGGCAGGGGTCATTCCAACTTCTCTTACTTCAGCCAATCTGTTTCCCCATTGCAGCGCAGCACTGCACCGCAGAGCTTGCCCCATCACCACTGCCCAGATGTCACTCGCTTCCCCCAAGCACTTTTTGCCTATCTGTCAAAACAATTCCAACTGCTCATGGAAAAAAAAGAGCTTGCAAACTTGGAATTGATTGATTGAACTTTTTTGTTAGTTCCACAAACTTGTTTCCCTGCATACAATGGCAAGAAACGGGATAGATAAACATGATGGAGCTGGAAATCAGGCAGACAAAGAAGTGCTTGGGAGAAACAAGGGCATTGGGAGCCAGGCACTGAAACAGGCCATCTCTCTCCAGCAGTTGCCCAAGCCCACCGGAGGGAAGGCCAGCATCTACCAGCACTTAAATGCGGTGGCATTCCATATTCCTGAATTTTGGGTAAGAGAAGTGGGGGATATCTTATACATGGGGGTGTCTTATAGATGCAAAAATACAATGTATGCTATATTAAGGGATACTGAAGTGAAAGAAAATAATTGTGTTTTTAAAATTGGGGGAAGACACACTACTGTCCTCATACTTGAAAATGCAAATTATCTTCAAGATCTAATAATAAAAGTTTAGGAGCATGGTGGAAAAAAATGAATTAAAATTAAATATAAAAAAGATCAAACTAATAGCAATAGATAGAACTATGAGCCTCAGAATCAACAATGAAGATACTAAAGTGGGGATAGCTTCTACCTTTTAGATCAACCTTGATAGGAAGAGAATTGACAACTTTGAAATTTGAGGCTTCGGAGAATACCACAAATATACATGAAAACAAACACATGTATTGTTGAACAATCAAGCCAAAATTCTCACTGGAAGCACAAATTATCAGTCTCAAATTATCCTACTTAGACATATGCAAAAACCTAACTATCTAAACAAGATCTAATGTTGGGAAAGGTGAAAAGAAAGAGAAGAAGATGATTAACTATAAGGTGGATAGATTCAGTTATGGTGGCAATGAGTGTACCTTTGAAAGAGTAGATTTGGGCAGATCATCATGATGAATACCTACGGTATGTGGTCGCTAAGATTTGTCAAGATCCTGTTGATACAATCAAACAATCATCTTTGAAATAAGAAAGATGATTTTCTTCATTCTATCCCTCAGATAACAGCCAGGGTAGTGTAGTGGTTAAAGACATCTAGCTAAAACCAGGAAAACTGTGAGCTTTGGTTCTACCCTTGCACAAAGCACCAGCCACTTTGCTCTCTTTCAACCTCTTCAGAATG
Source organism: Thamnophis elegans (assembly GCF_009769535.1). Lineage (NCBI taxonomy): Eukaryota > Metazoa > Chordata > Lepidosauria > Squamata > Natricidae > Thamnophis > Thamnophis elegans. The sequence goes on from NC_045542.1 coordinate 79,709,732, forward strand.
GCAAATGTTTTCCAAATGAACTGTAAGGACTTGTCTTGGCAGTCACCAGGACTCGACTTACCTGAAGGCATATACTAATCCTTCAGATAGTTCAGTAAAACACATTAAGTGAGGAATGTTTAGCAGCAAAGCCAAAGAGATGAAAGCTTCTTTTCTTTATCCAGCTTTAAATTTTATCTCTAGATTCCAGGATTAAGAAATTAACCCTCACTCCTGCCAGGATAGATTGTAATGAGTGCATCTTAAACTGGTGGTATGTTATATGCTGGTTGAAGCCTTAGGGATAACAAAGAGAATAGAATAAAAGCCCTGGCATAATTGACCACCCGGAACCAGTTGAACTGCCCTGATGTCCAGGATATGTTGTATTGCCAAATTCATCAGGGCTTGCCTCTCCAAATTGCTAGACATCGGGCAATGAATAAAGAAACTCAGGGGAATGGAGAGAGAGAGACCAGATCTAATGGTCCTTCACACCCAGTCATCGGGTAGCCTCCAATTGGTGTGCAAAGTACTGCAACCACTCCCCAATGGGAAAGGGGACCCCTAGCCATAGGAGCCATAATCATGGCCTCGAAAGGTCCTGCGCCTGAAAGGGCTGTCTCCTAACATAAGGAGTGGCATGGGAGGCACCTTTCTTGGAGGCTGATGGTAAGACCTTCCACTTATCCTTGTCTTCAGTAAGAAGTGGCTCCAGGGCCTCTCCAAAGAGGGATCCCCCTTTATAGGGAGCTGATGCCAGCTTCCACTTGTGCCTCATGTCCGCTTGCCATTGGCGGAGCCACAAGAACCGGTGGGTTGCCACAGAGGAGGCCATGGCCCTGGATGCAAAGCAAGTAGCCTGCAGAGTGGCGTCCGCCATGAATTGAATGGCCACCAATATTTTATTGAAGTCTTAATAGGCCCTCAAGACGGTTGCAGGAATCCTTTGTTGCAGCTGTTGAAGCCAAAACAAGGAAGAGCGGGAGAAAAAGGATGCAGACATTGAGGCTCGAACCACCCAAGCCGCCGCTTGATGTCCACGCTGTATTGTGAGGTCAGCTCTCTTGTCCTCTGGCTTGAGGACTTCCTCTTGGGAACCTGGCATTGGAGTTGGAGAGTGAAGTGCTGCTACTGGAGCATCAATCGACGGAACTTGGAGGAGCTGACTCAACTCATTGGTCACATTGTAGAACTTCTTGTCCATGGACGATAGTGTAGGGCCTGATGTTGGAGCTGCCTATTGGCATTGCACCACATCCATGAACAACTTCGGGGCCGGAATAGTGTCCAATTGAACTGTCTGCTCGAGGAAAAATGAATTAGCCGATGCAGACTTTGTAGCCTGCACCTGTGCAGCTTGCAAAGCCGTAAAGGCGCCCGATGCTTTGGCCTTAGCCAACAGGGTTTTGAAATGGGCTGGCTGGAATAACCCTGAAAATGGGTTTTTTCTGTGACAGGTTCTTTGTCCCCAGAGAATTCCACATCTTTAATCTCCCCGTCCTCAGAGACTGGAGACGGACTACGGAGAGATCTAGCCAGCGACACTGGACGCTGCAGTGATGGAACTGGTAGTGTAGGTGCCGCAGCCACAGTGGGCTCCAGCTGGATCATTGCAGGCCTCTGTTGCAGACCAGCAGCTATGCCCTGAGCAATAGCGGAAGATATAGTGTCCTAGATGTTGGACAATGGCAGGGGAGGCAGAGTAAGCATAGAAGGCAACTGAAGCTGTGCAGGGCCCTGCAGCCATAGGAGTGAACATGGCTGAAATGGGCCTAGTGCTTACTGCCCCAAATGGAGCATCTTGCAATCAGTGTCCTTGCAAGTAAGCCCCTGAACCCCACAGTCCCGGGGTATTTATGGGGAACAAACGACTGAAAGGGCCTGGGTCCAGCTCCAGAGGAGATGGCTGAACTGACTTGCTACTGGCCCTAGACCCCTGATCCCCTTTTGAGGAGGAGAATGAATGCCTGTGGTGCAGCTTGGGATCAGCTGTGCCATCAACCGGGTCCTTGGCCTTGCCAGACCAGGAAGCAGATTTGAAGATTTCTTCCCCTTTGAAGGGATAGCCTCTGCCTCAGACTTTTTCTTTTCTTTGTGATGGGAACCCTCTCGGGGGTGGTGGAAGCCTCCACCACAATCAGGAGCCCTTGGGTGGAGCTAAGAATGTCCTGAGGCATAGGCCCCTCAGCTTCAGCTGCATCCGCCATTTTAAAACAACTAAGAGACAAACAAAATGGTGTTTGTGCCTTTTCAACGGCCCACAGAGGCCTTAGAGACGCTGTTGCTCAGTTTCTGAGGGCCCTGGAAATTCAGGCACTTAAGGGGCTCTCACCTCCCTTCTGCAGCCTCTCCTTTCTTCCAATTAAATTCAAAGTCCTCACACTCCTGGTGAAAAAATGCTGCCTCTCAAGCCCGACCCAACAAATTCAATGAGCTGATGGCTAGAGGCGTTGCAGTCACAGCAGGAAGCTTTAAATGGTGTGGCAGCTGCAATAAGATTGGCAGCTCAGCGGGGTTCCTAAAACAGCTCAGCAGCTCAGTGGGGTGCTTCAAATGGCGCGGTGGCTGTCTGGGAGGCCGCCTGACTGCCCTCTCTTCCCTCGCTCGCCTAGCAACGTCGGATTGACAGCAGCACTCTCTCCTGCCGCTTCAGAAACAACTGGGCAATTAGAGAGAGAAGCGACGGTGCCGCTAAGGACACACTCACTCTTCAAAATCAAACCTCAAAGGAGCGCAGAAGTTCAGCCGACAAGGAAGGCGTGCCAGTCACTAAGCGGGGTCTGGGACACACTAGTGACCCTTCGAAGAGAGCTCCGCTCTCTTCGGCATTGATAACGTCGTAGGTTGATGCCTCTCATGGCGAGCAGAGGCGTAGAAGCCTTTTTTGCTCCAGCCTACCCAGAGCAATTCGGCTAAGGTGGATTTCCAATACAGCCAATAGGATCAATTATCAACAATAAGTCAATAAATTTCATCAGAGAGATGCGATGATACAACCGTCCTTGAAGTTGACTGAGTCGAAAAGCTGGCTAAGGCTAGCAACAAGGGGTGTGTCTTAACTGTCTTTAATCAGACTCAGTCCAATCAGAAGGCAGACAATGTCAACCCATGTATGGATGCTATCACCACATCTATTGAGAATTATTTTAGCCTCCTGTGCCTTAAATATCTTCTCTGCATTCTTTCTAGAATGCAGAAGGTAACTTTTTTATTGGGGTGACCAAAACTGAATGCAATATTCCAAGTGTGACCCTACCAAAGCATTATAAAGTAGTACTAAGACTTCACATGATCTTGATTCTATATCTCTGTTAATGCAGTCTAGAAATGTGTTAGTGTTTTTGGCAGATGCAGCACACTACTGGCTCATATTTAAGTGATTGTTCACTAAGATTCGAAGATCCTTCTCACACTTCTATTGAGCCAGGTACCACTAAATCTAGAAAGATTTAGAAGACTTCAAAACTTCCTGATGTTCTTCACAAAAATAGTGGAACTCAAAACTATATCGTGGGAAATGGCTGGCTTTCTTCTTCCTTTTGATTTGGAACTTGCCCATAAATTGTTTGTCTTCTATTTCAGTCAGTATATGGCCATGTTTCTGCTGTTATAATTGAACTATAGTATTTCACTTTCTTGTACTTAACAATATAACTAGTCTGATTTATCTGTACTTCATCTATTTAAATCATGTTTATTCTTGCTTGTCTTCTGATGATTTCAGACTAAAGTTGATAATAAAACTCATCAACTTCTTCTTCATCTATGGTAAGAATACCTACATTAACATAATATTAAAAGGCTGCTCAGAAAGTCACTGATTATATTGTACTCAAGTACTGTCGTTGCTATGTCCTTCAGCAACACCACTCCATTTTTGGATGTCTTCTTAATAAATAAAATGATACTTTTTCATGTAAATTCCAGTCCATTTCAATTTGCTTATATTAAGATGTTGATGTGCAGTTGATTTCCAATTTCCATGCTTCTTATTTGCCATGTGCCACTATAATAATCTGAATTTTCTTTTGCTGTATGACAACATTAGTAACTACATATGAGAAAGCTTTTCAACTAGCCACATAATAAATACCATTAGTTCACTGAAAGATCTTCAATTCTTTCTCAGTAGCATGTTGAGTGTTATATAATCTAGGAGCACCGTATAATTTATTATTTTATTTTGTCTATCCATGGGTGGTTTTTTTGTAAGATACAGCAGTGGTTTACCAATGCCTTCTCTTGCATAACATGACATTAAGTCATTGACTTTATTACTAAAGTGCCTGCACAATGTTTTTACATGTTTCTACCTGATAAACAGTATGAACTTTCTTGCTTTAGCGAGGCAACTGGAATAATTAAGAAGCGATCAGACAACCACTTATTGAAATTGTGTAGGATCTGCTGCTTGAGCATGGGATTGGATTAGAAAGTATCCAAGGTCCATTGCCATGCTGTTTTTCTGTTATTCTATTATGTGATTCTGCAGGGATCATATATTTAGAAATGTACCCCCAATATTTTTCACTTGTCCCACCTAGGAACACTACAATGTAACAATGCAGGAGGACAATAGGACTTGGAGGGATAAGGAGACTCAATTTAACACATTCAGAGCATTGCTTTGAGATAAAGGCTAGATCTAAAGTGTTACTGCTTGTGTAAGTTAGGCCAGGTACAATTATAATTACATTTTTAAAATTGTCCTGAGTTTATGAATTTTTATGAACTCTCTACCAAGGTCATGGAAGTTGTGGCTCACCAGCATTATCTGCTCAGGCAACTCCATCTCGAGCTATGCAGTCGAGTCTAGGATCTCAAGGAGGGATTTTGTCATGGAGCAAAGCAGAAAACACCTACATAGCAATGCTCACTTGTCACTACAGCCTACCCTAAAATACATATAATCCGAACCCTCAAATTGCTGGTATATTTTTCTTTTGGAGTTTATGGGGAAAATGGGAATTAATCAACTTCTTAACATTTTTAATATTTCAAAAATAATTAGGTTGCCTAAAACCGATGAAACATGTTGTGATATTACACTCTGAGCTTCCAGTTAAACTAGAAAATGCTTTAGAGGTTTTCAAATCTATACTTTAATATCTATAGCCAAAAATAGCTATAATTAGATAGCTTTAGGGAATTTAAAGGCAACATGGAACTAATTGGAATATTGTTTTCACAACAAATGGGCAAATAATAAATGTGCTATCATGTCAAGATGCCATTACTTCAGCAAACAACAGCTTCATCTCCTGTCTCTTAAGATATATGGAAAAAGTGGGGTTTCTAATTTGGTATGTTGGAAATGTAATACTTTGAAAAGAACACAGACTCATATTATCTGGTCTTGTTCTGAATTAGTGCTGTTTTGGTTTACGGTTCATAAATCTGCTAATACAGTATTAAGAGAAAAGGATAAAAATGAGAAAGAAAACTAATAACACTATTAATTAATAAATTAAATAAGAATAACTTTGAATTTATTAGATTTAGGCTACATCATAAAAATATGCATTAGTCTGATGGAAATATTAATGTACCTTTGATCTAAAGTTCTGGATGGAACAAATGTACATTTTTTTGCATATATGGCTTTTTAGCAAAGTTATAGAGAATCTGATCAATATCTATACTGTGATTTGTTGTTTTGTTGTATGTACATTTATTTCAACATGTACTTTCTTTCCCCTTTTCTTTATTGGTTTTGCTTTGGGTTAATTTCCCTTACAGTCTATTTCTTTTAATTATTTTGATTTGTTATGTATTTGTCTTTCAGATTCCAGATTAAAACCAACACATTTTTAAATATATGGAAGAACGCATGTGCTTGCTGATATACCACATGAATATTACCCATGAGTAGTACTTAAAAACTGTTAATTCATTTACATTTTTGCTACAGTTCTTAACTTCAGTAGAATATGAACCAAAACCTTCAAGCTTTCTGAAAAATATGGCATTCTTTTGAAAATAATCGTGTATTTGGAGAATACCAGTAAAATAATTTTAAAAATTCATCAGAAAAAATATTTAGTAATAATCCTACCAAATCATCTTTGTCTTCAATCCATAGAAGTTCAGAAGCTCTAAATCGACTGCAGGAAGAATTTGCCTCTTCCCATGTATCAAAAGAATTTACAAAATAATAACAGTATCTATTCCAGTAGCGCCATTTAGTCAAATCTGGACATCTCTCACTGACAGAGGCTTTAAAAATGAATACATAACAGGTAATTTAATTCTGATATAAAATGAGCAATTAGTTACATCATTAACATCATGCATTCATTTTTTATTACAAAGCTTGAATTTTCAGACCATTCACTCTCTATATATATTATTAGACAATAATTAACAAATAAAGGAAGGAGAGTTTAATAGTTGTTTATAGGCAAACCCAGGTACTTTCCTCTTTTGTCAAAAACATACATGCAATTAAAAAATTAAATGCTTTTTTGCTTGAATGATGTAAGCATGTTAGATCCCCAATGCATATATGTACAAGCAAACAAACAAGCCTTGACATATAACCATTCTTTCAGTGACTAATCAAATAGTACTGAATAAAAGAACTTGTGATCCCTGCCCAAAGCTTTGCTTGCTGAAGCACCTCCATGGTCAAGTAAACAAATTCGGGCACTTGTCAATCTACCCACCCTTATGACCAACCACAGGAAAGTTGCAGCAGCCCACTGCACCTCTTTTCCTTCACTGGGTTCTCAAGCCATTAAGCAAGAGCCTTGGTGGTGCAATGGCTAGACTGCAGGCTACTTCTGCTGACTAATGGCTGCCAGCAATTTGGCAACTCGAGTCTCACTGATTCAAGGCTGACTCAGCTTTCCATCTTTCTAAGGTCAGTAAAATGTGGGCCCAGATTGTTGGGGGCAATATGCTGACTCTGTAAACTGCTTAGAGAGGGCTGTAAAGCACTGTGAAGTAGTGTATAAATCTAAGACCTCTTACTACCTGTGTAGAGGAAGAAAGTAACTGACACCTGCATTTCTTTGTGGACTTTAGTATATATATAGTGGCTAAATCACTATAAAACAAAATGTGTGTTGGGAAACATATAATAATATTACTGCTGTTCTTACAAAGGTATCATAAACAAGAAAGCACTCAGAAATATTTTTGAGCCATTTCACTCAGAAAATTAATTAATAGCTTATGTATATTATCCTAATGACTGAGTTTAAAAAAAACTTACACCTGGAACAACTCTCTAGAGAGACCTGATCTAGGCAAGTGGTTTTCTCATCACAAAAGCCAGTCATCATATTACAAAGTGAGGCACTTCTGCATTCTGGACATTCTTCTTCACATGCATATCCATAACGTCCTACTTTGCAACCTAAAATTGAGAAAATAAAAATGAGATCTCAGCATCAACATTTCAATGTTTAGGTAGATGATAAAAAATTGTATAGTATGGATAGTATAAAAAGATTTGGACAAATGCTTTGGACTAGTGTGAGCAACAGCATACGTCAACTATTCATTAAAATGATTTTACTTCTTTCAAGTTTTCTCATAATCCTGACAAAACCATGCAATGGTTCTTAAAAATCCATTCGCTAATACAATTCAGTTATACTGTATTCAAAATTGAGTATTAAGCAGTAATATTTTTTCAAGCTCTTGCAGAAACTTTAGAAAGTAACACTGCTGTAATGAATAGCAGAGAAGTGATGAATGCAAGATCAAATGTTTGTTTCAAATCCATTTTGAACCCATATTTTTTAATCCATTATATGTTGATATCTCAAAATATATTTGTCCATATGAATACATACAGGTACTCCTCATTTAACAGCCTAAACATGGTCAGAAATATATATGTAGTTAGATGTTTGGATTCTCATGACTTTTTAGAGACAATGCAAAATTGAACTGTAAATAAGTAATCCTAGTTTATGGAGATGCTGAGTCATACAGGTCATGGTTGCTGCAAAAATGCTTTTTCTATTTTTATAACATTTTTTATTTTTCATTTTCATAACATATAATCACATGTATACTATTACATAGCGAACATCATATTGTATTATTAAATGTTTACATCAATTCATCTTACCATCAACTCCCCCCAAAAATTATTGGCTCTTTTGCTCTCTATACACCATATTTGTACCTTATCCATCACTTTCATCTCCCTCTCTCTACCTCCTTTCTTCCCTCTGTCATCCTTCTCTTCTCTATCTCCCCTTCCTCTCTCCTTCTCTTCTCTCCCCTTTCTATTACTTTCTCTCCTCCTCTTCCCCCTCCTTGCCTCTCTCCTATACCTCTCTTCTTCCCTTACTTATCTCCTCTACTTCACACTCTTCATCTCATTTACTTGGTATATTTCAGCTTCTGAGCAAGCTCCATTTTATGTTGATGGTATTTATAATTCCTTTTCAATATACATATTTAATTTTAATAAGTATTCTCCTCCTTTTAAAAAAAGTAGAACAAAAAAGTATACATATAGTCATTGTGCTTTTAAACACACACACACAGAGACTACTTTTGGCCAAGATGGAGACCTGGTTACAATTCTCAGCTATTCTCATCATTATCTTTATATAATTATACGTTTTCAGGGGGGGTTGCGAGCACCTCAGCCTCATGTATGAGGACCCCATTAAGGAGGAAACAGCCACCAGACTGCTCAAGACGCTGCAGCAGGGCCGGGGATCCTTGCAGGATTATGTCAGCGAATTTCGGCTCCTTAGCCAAGATTCAGCCTGGAATGAGGCAGCCCTCATGGACACTTTTCAAGATGGGCTGTCGGACAATCTGCAGGATGAGCAAGTGTGGGTGGACAGGCCACTGACGTTCAACAAGCTGATCCACCTGTGCCTCCAGATAAATGCCCGGTTGCAAAGGCAAGAGACCAGGGGGCTGCCGATCCTGCAGGAGACCCTAGCTCCATGGGAGGAGCCCATGGATTTGGGCGCCGCCAAACCCCGCTTGTTGCGAACTGAGATGGACAGACGGCATGCAGGGGGGGTTGTGCTTCTATTGCGGGGATCTCGGACACCTGGCCACAGCTTGCCCCAAGAAGAGAAAGGGGGTTGCGAGGTCTGGGGCCTACTCCTCAGCTCCAGAACAACTTGTCAGGGAACAGGCAGAGCCCGATCTGAGGGAGACCTTAGATTGGGCGCACACTGAAACAGAGATTGATGGCCCTCCTCAGCACATGATCTTGGCAGCACGCATTCTCCTGTCTGGTAGTCTGCTGGGGATTCCAGCCCCTGCCCTGGTCGATTCCAGGGCTACCACAAACTTCATGGACAAGGCATTTGCTACTAAGTACACCGTCCCTATGTGTCCAGTGGACCCACTGATGCTGGTTGAGAACATTGATGGCCGGGTGCTCTTGTCTGGGCCTATCAAGGCCACCACGCAGCCCTTGCGCCTGGTCCTCGGGCATCACAAAGAGGCCATCCAGTTTTACATTGCTTACATTACAGTTTTCCCTATACCACTGTCAAGACCAATGGAGTTTTTTGTCTGCTTTTTATTTCCCTCTATTTCTACCCCTTCATTGTCTTGCCCCCCTTCTTCTTTGAACTCTTCTTTAGATATCTGCTTCTCTGGGTTCAGAATTCTATTTAGGCTTGATTTTAATGATTTTAATGATTTATGCATATTTTTATAACTTCACACAGTTCTTCAAATTCCCAGTTTTCCATGATGTCCAGTTCCAAAGTTAGAGTTTGTTATACAGTTCTTATTTCAGAGTTCTAATCCACCTTAAATTTATCTACTTCAGCTGCTGTGGGGAAAAGCAATGGGAGCCATCTTGGTCTTTTGTTCTTCCTTAATGTCCAGTTCCAGAATTGCAGTTAGTTATACAAGTCTTATTTCAAGGTTCTGGTCCACCTTAAATTTAGTTAATTCAACTACTTTGAAACTGGAAGAGAAGCTGGGGCCATCTTAATCTTTTGCAGGAAAAAAAGGAAGAGAGGGGGAAACCCGTTGTATTTCCCAGTTCTTGACTCTGTTATTATTCTTTCCCTTAATAGCTGCTGAAAATATATCAGTTGGAGCAAACTTGCAAACAACCAGAATATCAGGCCTATAGTTATGTTCCTTTTAGGATCTTTGGCCTGCCACACTTTCTATTATTTCATTATGCTGTTTCATTAGTGTAGTAGTTGGGAGGGGGGAATAGAAAGGAGTAGAATGGTGGAATGTGTTGTTGTCATTCTTTTCTAGAAATCAAGGTCATCTTTTCTCTCCGCACCTCTGCACCTGACCGGAACCAGCTGGGTGGAGATGCCAGTGTGGCCGAAGAAGATTGGACCATGTGATGGATTTATGGGTGTGGGGATAAGATCATGAACGTTCAACTGGGTGGAATCCCAGGAAGTTTTCAGATTTGGGATTCCACAATTTGTTGCCAACATGTCTTTCTTATTAAATTGGAACTTTAGGGATTGCTCTGCCTTGGACTCTGATTTAATTCTGCATGATATTTGGAATGCTGACATTATCCCAAATCTCCTTTTAAAATAAATCACCAGCACCCTGGAGGAGGGCTGTTGAGGGGGGTGCTGATTTCCCAAAGCTGACCAGGTCAGCGTAAAATATCAGCGAACAATTAAGAGAAAGCTTTTTGAGATAAGAAGCTGAGATGAGACACTTCTCTAAACCTCTCCCAAGCAGCAAAGGAATTTGTGGGAGAGGAAATTTTCAGATAAATAGTGTCTGGGAAGATGCAGCCGGAGGGGACTGTGAGAACCAATTCACTGCACGAAAGTCCCAGATCAACCTGAGCAACTAAACGTGAGAGCATGCTCCCTCTCCTTCACCCCAGCCAAGGCTTGGGGGAAAAAAACTGGAGTGGAGATTTTGACTCCTTCCAAACAACGATAAATGAAATGACCCATTACCCTGCAACTGAGTTGAAGACATATTCCCTATCAAAATGGGAAACCCAGCCAGCAAGAAGGGATTTGGCCAGCATCTTTCACTTACCAGCCGCCGGAAATTGGTCTGCAGCTTGTCAATGAAGCACCACCAAATTGGGCTTTCTTCCCAGAGTATGGATGGAAAAGATGCCAGTGGGCACCTGCTTGGCCATCAGCATGGGAAAATCCTTCAAGCCTGCAGAGGGGGCCTTGGCACACAACCCCCCTCCTGCCAGCCATTGTTGGTTGAACTGCAACCTGTGAATCAGGAACTCCCGGGATGGGTCTTAACCCAGGTCATGGATGCAAGGGATGCCAGCGGCCACCTGCCCTCCCTCAGCAGATGGCACCATGGCAGATAACTGGACAGTGGTCAACCTAGGGATTGACCCCCCTACAGAGTCCAGTCTCATCTGCAATGCCCCAACAGGTTCTTACCCCACCTTCCTACAGAGAAGTTCTCGACAATGGAAGAAGGGATTACCAAGGGGGAAGCTACAGGATGGATAGCGGAACAATGTGATGAGGCCGTTCCTAAGTTTAGAGATATAACTAGGTTCCTTTCCTCATGGGGCCCAATAAAATGCCACTATTGCTGTCAACTTGGCCACAGAACATCAGAATGCTTGGCTCCAGCCCCAATGCCACAAACGTGTGTACCAACCACCATGGCGATAAAGAGAAGGCACCAGATGCCACCACAGAAGAGTCATCTGGGCCAACAACCTCTGGAAGAGGATCCCCAACTTAAAGTGACGAAGAGTCCTACCAAGGGGGAGGCCTCGGAGCAGGAAAAGGGGAAATAACCACTGGAAGAGGATCCCCAACCTATGATGACAAAGTATCCTATCAATGGGGAGGCCTTAGAGGAAGAAAATTCTGAAGATGACCCAATGGTGAATGCACCCATCCGCCCCTTCGCCTTCCAAGTCAATCTCCAAGTACCTGAGACGGGGGTGGAAGGGGAAGTTGAAACAGTTGTGGACACCGGTTGCACGCGATGCTTAATCAGCATGTCAATTGTCAAGCAACTAGGCATACGCACAAGACACCTAGCCTGTCCCATTTGGGTTGAGAGGTAGATGGAACGCTAATTGGAGGGGCCCCAGCCACGCTAATAACTGAACTGAAGTTACAAGTGAGCCACCACTATGAGCTTCTCAGATTCATTGTGGCTCCAGAGATGCCGGAAAAAATAATCTTGGGGCTTGCATGGCTTGACAAGTGGAAACCCACGATAAAGTGGGAAGACGGTGGTAGGAAATTGATGATTGCATTTGGGCTGCTACCACCGGTGGAGGAAAAGGGCCAGCCAGGGATGATTGAACCCAAGAGCCTAGAACCTGCAGCAGAGACAAAACCCCCAGGGGTCCAACAAGTACCAAAAAACTTGTTGGGGGATGTTTTGTGGAAAAAAACACAGGACAACAGTAAGAAGGGAGAAGTTGTTCACCCCATCATTTTTTCCTCCCACCAAAAGATAGCCCAAGTCACTAACCAAAGCCAGGATAAGCTGATGACAACTATGAAATTGGTGCTCCCAACAGACCAGTGGCTCAACAATAACCAGGAAATCCTAACAATGGAAAGTGGATTAGTCTGGAAAGGGTCCAAACTGTATGTCCCTGAGGGGTTGAGGCTGGAAGTTCTACAGCAAAGCCATGAGGTGGAACTAGGAGGCCACTTTGGATTCCTAAAAACGCTCCACCTCGCCAGATGTCAATTTTGTGGCCAAAGATGAAGTCGGAGGTGGAAGATTACGTAAAAAGCTGTGCTACTTGTGCAATGATGAAACCACTGCCGGAGAAGTCCCCTGGACTACTACAATGAGTGGCCAGCCCTAACCGACCATGGGAAGAGGTCACAATGGACTTCATCGTTGAACTCCCAGACAGCAGTGGGAATAGAGTAATCTGGACAGTTATTGATTTGGTTTCCAAGCAGGCACGCTTCATTGCTTGCTCAGGATTGCTATCCGCAAAGAAATTAGTGAAAATGTTTGTGAAACACATTTATCGCCTGCACGGAGTGCCAAAGAGGATCATTTCAGACCACAGGGTCCAGTTCACAGCCAAGTTCTGGAGAGAGGTCCTACGTACCATTGGGTCCACATAAGAACTGAGCTCAGAGGTTCATCCCAGCATGAACTGCGAGCGGAGAGGGCCGATGCAATGGTGAAACAATATATCCGATGTTATGTGGACTATCAGCGAGACAACTGGTCGGACTTACTACCCTTCGGCTCATACCACTGTGCCCCGAAAGCCAGCCGGAACCCCCCAAAGCGGCCGGTTAATGAGCTTCCCCACTTCAGTCAAGTGAAGCCTCTGCCAGGAGGGGGTGGGCGCAATCCAATCCGAATGGGAGCCAACAGCCGTTGCTCGTTCCCTGCTGGCTCTAGATTGTCCTGGGAACCGGCAAGTGTGAGCAAGAGAGGGTGGAAGACGCCCACTTTATCTCCCCCACCGCCTAAGTCCAGCTGCACAACCAACTAAAGAGCAAAACTTTCCCTGCCTCTGCCCCGAGAGTGGAGAGGTATAACTTCTGTGACATAAATCACCCTGGATGTTCCGCAGCTTGGAGCAGAATCGGCAGGGACTCCAACCATTATGCAAAGAAAGCCCAGGAGCGCATCTGCCAGCCAATGTCAGCTGGCGACTCCCCGGGGGAGAGCCTTCTCTGTTGCAGCTCCGGCCCTCTGGCTACCCTCCCAGCCTTCCGCAAAGCCACCAAGTCCTGGCTGTTCCAGCAGGCTGGGGGGAGCTGAGAAACATCTACCTCCACGGAAATTGTGAATATTGGTCTTGTTTTTAATATGTTGTCTTTGTCTCATTTCCCCCCTTTCCCTTGTCTTTTGTGAGCCGCCCGGAGTCTTCCGGGAATGGGCGGCATACAAGACAAATAAATAAATAAATAAATAAATAAATAAATAAATAAATAAATAAATAAATAAATAAATAAAAATAAAAGTTAGCGCCGGAGCAGAGAGTGGCCTCTCATCTAACAGGATCATGCGCGGCACTTGGAAACTGCTACGCGGTGTTTCCATATTATGTGCGCGGCCGCGCATGCGTGCACCTTAGAGGGAACACTGTCTAGCAGATGCGACAGAAGCCTACAAGAAGCAAGCTGATAAACACCGCTCGCTCCAAACCCCCTCCATGTGGGGGACAAAGTTTTTGTGTCTACCAAATACATAAGATTAAGAGCCAAGGTGGCGCAGTAGTTAAATGCAGCACTGCAGGCTACTTCAGCTGACTGCAGTTCTGCAGTTCAAATCTCAGGGTTGACTCAGCCTTCCATCCTTCCGAGGTGGGTAAAATTAGGACCCGGATTGTTGTTGGAGACAATATGCTGACCCTGTAAACCACTTAGAGAGGGCTGAAAGCCCTATGAAGCGGTATATAAGTCTAACTGCTATTGCTATTGCTATTGCTATGGCTATTGCTATAAGATTAAGAATGCCTAGCAAGAAATTTGGTCCAAAATTTCTAGGTCCATCCCCAATAGTGAAGATAGTTAACCCAGTTACAATTCAACCCAGTCTACCCAGACGCCTGGGGAAAATTGACCCAGAATTTCAGTATAGCTTGTTGAGACCAGTAATTGGGTCTAGCATAAGAGCATCCACCCAAGCTTTTTCTCCTCCTGTAGTGATAGAAGGGGAACCACAATCTGAAGTGGAAAAAATTGTAGACTCCAGGCTGAATAGGGGTCGCTTACAATATTTAGTGCAATGAAAGGGTTACCCCTTGCCTGAAGCCACTTGGATAAAAAGCTGGGACTTAAAAGTGGAGAAGTTAGTAGAACAATTCCATGAGAAGTTTCCTGATAACCCAAAGGGTCCCCCTGAAGGGGGAAGAGGTGGTTAGTTTTGTTATGTTAACTTTTATGTTATTCTCTTTTCAGGAAATGTTTCTCTTCTGAAGAGAGGCCGCCTGTCAGGCCTGAAGTTATGTTCCTTTTAGGATTTTTGGCCTGCCACACTTTCTATTATTTCATTATGCTGTTTCATTAGTGTAGTAGTTGTGAGGGGGGAATAGGAAGGAGTAGAATGGTGGAATGTGTTGTTGTCATTCTTTTCTAGAAGCCAAGGTCATCTTTTGTCTCCACACCTCTGCACCTGACCGGAACCAGCTGGGTGGAGATGCCAGCATGGCCGAAGATTGGACCATGTGATGGATTTATGGATGTGGGGATAAGATCATGAACTTTCAACTAGGTGGAATCCCAGGAAGTTTTCAGATTTGGGATTCCACAGTTCATTGCCAACATGTCTTTCTTATTAAATTGGAACTTTAAGGATAGCTCTGCCTTGGACTCTGATTTACTTCTGCATGATATTTGGAACGCTGACACAGAATTGGGTATGTTTCTCTTTTACCTCCTGCTTTTCCAAATTCTGATTTATGGCAGTTGGTTAATTAAAACTTCCTGCCCAGTCAAGGTTAGGTTATCAGTTATCAGTGAGAAGTGCTTTTTTCTTGATTTTTTGGAGTTGCTTAAGATATATTAGATGGAAGAAATTCAAACAAAGTAAATCCTTCAGGATGTTGGTTTCTATTTCAAATCCAAAACCAAATTTAGAGTTTCTATTTGAGTGTGTTTGTCATTTCTCTGCTTTCTCCCTTTCTGTCCGAAATTGTTTCAAACAAATAGCTTTTTTTGGGGGGGGGGGGCAGGGTGTTTCAACCCTCCATTTTCCTTTTCTTTCTTTCTTTCTTTTTGAAAAAATCCCAATCTGACCATCAATATTATTTATGTTCTCAAGATTTCTTTGCCTTTTCCAGGTTTGATTTATAGCTGTGGGTTAGATAAATTTTCTTACCAGTCTTTCATCTCTTCCACACTCTCCTGTTCATTTGCTCTGACTGGAAGCCAGCATATTGTCAGCCATGTTGTAGGCTGCCGCCCCGACTCTGATTCATAGGGGAAATCTCCAACCTGTGAGGGACCTGTTGCCTCCCTCTGGGTCTGATGAGATGCTGCAATCTTTGTCCTCCCTCCAGGGGGGTTCTGATCCAAAAAAGGACCCCCGGAGTTGGTTTGTCAGACAAGGTTCTTGTAAAACTCTTGAGAGCCCACACACCCCACGTCTGTCCAGCTGAAGAACTTCCTGTCGAAGATGCTTTTTCAAAAGGCAACTGGACTTTGTTTTTTTCAAATAACATCTTAAAGCAAAAATAATGAAAGTCCAGTTTCCTTCGCGATAAATAATCCTAGTCAACATTCAATACCAAAATGGAAAGTATGAATCAATACCATAAATTAGAAATCTAGGAAAGACAGAAAATCATTACAAATGTCTTAACAATGTAAATAACAGCCGAATCCTCCGCTCCTGTTCCTTCCTCAGCTGTTGGAAGAAGCCCACGTGTGCTTCCTTCTCTTTGAGAAGCAGTTTGCAAAGTCTTGGTTTTGCAAGGAGCTTGTCAAAGAGAATAAAGCAGTGGAGGAGGGCTTCTTTAGATGAGCCCAGGCAAGAGCAGTGTTGAAGCCTGATCCAGACTGGGCTTGTCTGAAGAAGTCATCCCTCCCCCCCGGCTCCCTTCTTTGAGAAATGGTTTGCAAAGTCCCAGTTTTGCAAGGTGCTTGTCAAAGAGAAGGAAGTGCGGGCTTCTTCCAACCACTGAGTCCTCCACTCCTGTTCTCCCTCAGTTGTTGGAAGAAGCCCACTCTTCCTTCTCTTTGACAGCCTCTTTGTTTCTAATGGGGTGGGGAGAAATCCATGTGTTAGAGGGAAGGGAGGGCTGAGCTTCTACTAGAGACTTCCTTTCCTCCCTCTAAAACATGGATTTCTCCCCCCCCCCTTCACTTTGCAAATGAGGCAGCTGTCAAAGAGAAGGAAGTGCAGGCTTCTTCCAATAGCTGAGTCCTCTGTTCCGACAAAGTGGGTGGGCGGGGCAAGCATGGTGCAGACAGGCAGAGCAAGAGAGAGAGCGGAGGGGGCAGGCCAGGGGAGGGACTGTACTAGTACAGGGTATCGGGGGGCCCAGTAGGCAAACTGACACCCAATTACCACTACCGCTACGGGCGTACCAGACCAGACTGTTTGAAACCCACCTCTGCTCTGTATCCTAATATATGTTCTGCATATGTATTCAGTCTTTGTTTAGTGAATTTAATACTTCTGAAGTCCATCTGTTCCCTTGCTGTATTACAGAGTTAATAGGTGAATTTATCTATAGGAAAGGAATATTTACTAAAAGTAACAGACCAAGCTTTGATACTTCACCTGCAATGTAATAATTTTGAATTTTCTATACCCAAGCATATTCATATACTATAATCACATGTAAAAAACTTATTCTGGCCCATTTTTTATAATTTTATTTGTGACCCTACCTAACATTTTGTAAGATATTCAAGTTTAATTTTGATGCTTATTGTATGCCAATATTTTAAGTTTCAGAAAACAGAAATCTGCTTTTTTATTCCCCAGTTCACAAATAATCTATAAAATGCAGTGTTGCACCCCCAATATATAAAAAAATAGAATAGATCCTTACTTGTTTTTAAGTAAACTTCATTATCAACTGAAGCCGTCACCATTTCTGTTCCTGTGACAGGAAAATGTCCCCTTGGCCAGCTACTTATTCCAGTACAATTCACATTTATTATACAATGATATCTTGCGTCTTCAAGATCTTCATATTCAGCCAGACCATAAGGATTCAACATTATTTTCCCAGGGTACTTAATAAAAGGTTGAGAAAGATCACCTTTTTAAAAATAAAAATAAAATATGTTAATAAGGTTATGTAAATGTAACATGAATTATAGACTAAGGGTAAAAGGAAACTAAGTAGTCATTTACTAATTTACCCACATTTCCCAGATAAATAACCATAATAATTTTGTGTAGCAAAACAACACTAAATGTTACATTGCTTATCAAACACTTAACACATTTTTCACTGATCAAGTTCAGATTATTCATGAAAGCATATATAATGTTTGTTTGTTTGTTTATATCCTGCCTTTATTATTTTTAACTCAAGGCAGCGAATATATGCAACGCACCTTCTTCTTCCTATTTGCTCCATAACAATAACAACCCTGTGAGGTGAGCTTGGCTGAGACAGTGTGATTAGGTGTGACTAGGTTCTCCCAGCTGGCTTTCAAGGCTAAGCAGGACTAGAACTCACAGTATCTTGCTTTCTAGTTTCAATTAATTGTCTATCATCAGTTACAGATTGATATATATGTTAGTCTTTGAAAGGCCATAACACTTTTTTTAAAAAAAATAGTTGCTAGCTAAACTGAGGGACCAGAATTTCTGATGAAAACAGGAAAAACATACCATCTTTCAAATGGGTATTAAATCAATGATTATGATATCTAATACTGATTCTAAGTATTATCCCATTTACTTAGGTAATATTCTGATTCAAAAAATTGAAGTGTTCTTTTAATTAAGTAAGCAAAACTGTGTAACAACAATCCTATCATAAAGCCTTCTTGTTGCTTTATTACATTTATATATCACTTTTTTTCCAAATTGGCTCATACCCCTTTGCTGACTGAATTTCCATTTCTTTCCCAAAAATTACTTCAATCTGAGAGTGCTGCGTATGTTTTATTTCTTATTAAATTAAAATTTTAAAATCCAGATAGTAATAATATCATTTCCAAATACATCTATCTCTTCAGGGAAAGATATCTGATACAAGAACAATTTCCTTTTCCTCTGTGTATCTGTACTCTCTTCAAATATGCTCTACAGAATTTGGATGCTTCCTTCAACAGATTTAGGGACAAAATAAGAGAAAGACCAGCAAAGATGGCAATAAGATCAAGTCAACTTATGGCATAAAATGTCATATACATTAATAATAGAAATATCTAGTACAGTAGCAATTATTTCCCCAATGATGCTTCACTGGGCCAAAATATAATTCTACAAATAAGAGATTAGTAAATCTCTAAAAAGTCTAAACAGTTTTAGACTTGAAACTGTACAAAAAGAATAGGAAACCTAACATTTTAATAGGACAAATAGAAGAATGCTCACATTTCATGGTATTTCCTTAAATGCTACACATAAATAGTAAACTTCTCAATAGTAGCTTGTTATGAATGTAGTTTAGTCCCACTTGAGCCAGGCTCTTGAACCAGCAGGCTCTGACATACCCTTATTGATTTTTTTTTAAAGGCATGTGCTTTTGTTTGTAAACAAAAGGCAGATCTATCCCAAAGACTCTCTCTTCAGGAGACATCATTCTTAAATGGAAGCAGAACTCCAGAATAAATGGAGGAAGAAGTTATTATGTTTCAGTTGCAACAACCAACTCCCTAATAGCTGTGATAAACCACTGACCTCCCCAGAAAAACAAGGTAGGAACATGATATAGTTGATTTCAAAGCACTGTTATTTCCATCTAAATAGGTAAAGAGTATTTGATAAATTTATATTCCATATTTTCTTCAGGAGCTAGAACAGGTGCACATAACACCCCCTCCTCCAATTTTTTTTCATAATGCTAAGCAGTAGATTGAATAAAGAAAGGCGCTGTCCCAGTCATTTAAAAAAAATATTGCTTAAAAGTATTTTAATATTTTAATTATATTGCTTGTACAGGTAGACCTTGACTTACGACCACAACTGAGCCCAACATTTCTATTGTTAAGTGAGACATTTGTTAAGTGATTTTTGTCCCATTCCTGCCACAGTTGTTAAGTGAATCACTGCAGTTGTTAAATTAGTAACCTCATTGTTAAGTGAATCTGGCTCCCCCATTGACTTTGCTTGTCACAAGGTCGTGAAAGAGGATCACATGGTTCCGGGGACACTGGGACCATCATAAATATGTGTCAGTTACCTAGCATCTGAATTTTTATCACATGACCATGGGGATGCTGTAACAGTCATAAGTGTGCAAATCTGTCATATGTCACTTTTTTCAAGGATGTTTTAACTTTGAATGGTCACTAAATGAAATGTTGCAAGTGGAGGATTACCAATATTTTTCTCTATACAACATAAATTGTGTGGAATCCTAGCCATCTATTTTCCAGGCTAATCAGGAAGACATGACATTATTTTTAAATCAATTCATATCCTATTAACATAATTTGAATCTTAGATCAAGTGATTGCAGACTCTTGTAGTCTGGCGAAGCATTATATTGTTTTACAATTCACATTTTCTGTTTGTCTTTTAATTCCGGAAGTTATTTTTTTTCCTCTTAACCTTGGGTATTTCCATTTCTCTTACATGAAATTAAGTTAGGTTTTTCCACTTTATCTTCTTTACTGTTTTCTTATAAGACAGGTGTCTGTCACTACAGGGTGGAAGAATGACATCTAATTGACCATGTCTATGGCCAGCAAATGGCACAGTCATTTTTACTTTGTAATTAATAGAAAGTAACTCAGGTTATAGGAGCCCTCTGTCATGTATCAGGATTAGGAGAAGAGAGCCAGATGAAGTGCCTCTTAGAAGATGCAATAATGAAAATTGCCACACCACTACTCCAAGGGGCAGAAGATTGTGGTCAGAAGAACTAGAGGATACTGGGAGAGGATAAAATCTCCATCCTTAAACCTTATGGTTTCAGCTGTGTTTATACATACCTATTTGTATTTTACATATATAGGAATGCTGTTCAGTACATTGCAATGCTTGAAGGCCTCTTCCTTTCATCATCATAGCACATCTATTTCTCGTTGAAGGGAAATCCCAAAGCCTAGTTATAGTGGTATAATGAAAACCATAGTTAATAAATCTTTTTGAGAATCCAGATCAGTGGTGGGTTCCTACCGGTCCACACCAATCCGTCCGGACTGCTAGAGAAATCGGGCGTACGTTTGTGTACTGGTAGAGCTGAAGGCCTTCATACTGGTACGGTCCCTCCCCTGGCTTGCTCCCGCTCGCTCCCCCTGCTTGCCCAGTTGCCACTCTCTCTTTCTCACCCCGCCTGTCTGCACGATGCTTGCCCTGTACCCACCCACTTCCTTTGCCAGAGCGGAGGACTCGGCTAT
This sequence comes from Thamnophis elegans, assembly GCF_009769535.1. Classification (NCBI taxonomy): domain Eukaryota; kingdom Metazoa; phylum Chordata; class Lepidosauria; order Squamata; family Natricidae; genus Thamnophis; species Thamnophis elegans. The sequence goes on from NC_045542.1 coordinate 79,730,605, forward strand.
TGGAAGAAGCCCTGTGCTTCGTTCTCTTTGACAGCTGCCTTGTTTGCAATGGGGTGGGGAGAAATCTATGGGTTAGAGGGAGGAAAGGCCATTTCTAGCATAAGCTCAGCCTTCTCCCAAGGAAGGAACAAGAACGGAGGACTCGGTTGTTGGAAGAAGCCCTGAGTTTGTTCTCTTTGACAGCCGCCTCATTTGCACCGGGGTGGGAAGAAATCGATGCGTTAGAGGGGAAAAGGCCGAGCATCTGCTAGGGATGGCCTTTTCTCCCTCTAACCCATTGATTTCTCCCCACCCTATTGCAAACGAGGTGGCTGTGAAAGAGAACGAAATTGGGGCTTCTTCCAACAGCCGAGGAAGGAACAAGAGCGGAGGACTCGGCTGTTGGAAGAAGCCCAAGTTCGACAGATTTAACACCTTCACTGTTGAAGACAGGCACAGGCTGTTGGGCATGAATCTGTGTTTTCTGCGTCTCAAATCCATTCATTAGGTTTTAGGTTTTTATTGGGATTTATATGCCGCCCTTTTCCCTGAGGGGACTCAGGGCGGCTTACAACCACAGGGGAGGGGAAGTGCAAGGTCAAAACAAACACTTTGTGAACAAAAGAAAAATAATAAAACACAACTTTCATTCAGCAATCAAACACTCGGGCGGGTAATTGGAAGCCTATCCCCAGGCCTGCTGGGAGAGCCAGATCTTGAGGGCTGCGCGGAAGGTCTGGATCGTGGTGAGGGTGCGGATCTCCATGGGGAGCTCGTTCCATAGGGTCGGGGCAGCAACAGAAAAGGCTCTCCTCCGTGTGGTCGCCAGTCGACATTGAATGGCAGATGGAATTCGGAGGAGGCCCAGTCTGTGCGATCTGATTGGTCGATTTAGGGAGGTAATCGGCAGAAGGCGGTCTCTCAAGTACCCAGATCCACTACCATGGAGTGCTTTAAAGATGGTCATCATTATCCTGAAGCGCACCCGGAGACCAACAGGCAGCCAGTGCAGCTCGCGGAGGACAGGTGTAACGTGGGCGAACCGAGGTGCGCCCACTATCACTCGCGCGGCTGCATTTTGGACTAGCTGTAGTCGCCGGATGCACTTCAGGGGCAACCCCATGTAGAGCCCATTGCAGTATTCCAGTCTAGAGATCACAAGGGCTCGAGTGACTGTTGTGAGGGCCCCCCGATCTAGGTAGGGCCGCAACTGGCGGACCAGGCGAACCTGGGCAAATGCCCCCCTGGTCACAGCTGACAGCTGATGGTCAAAAGTCAGCTGTGGATCCAGGAGGACTCCTAAGTTGCGGACCCTATCTGAGGGGTATAAAATTTGACCCCCCAGCCTAAGCGTTGGTGTATTAGCCAAATTATTGGGGGGGAAACACAACAGCCACTCGGTCTTATCCGGGTTGAGCACCAGTTTGTTAGCACTCATCCAGTTCTTAACGGCCTCCAGACCCCGGTTCATCACGTCCACCGCTTCATTGAGTTGGCACGGGGCGGACAGATACAATTGCGTATCGTCCGCATATTGATGGTATTTTATCCCGTGCCTCCGAATGATCTCGCCCAGCGGTTTCATGTATATGTTAAATAGTAGGGGGGATAGGACCGAACCCTGAGGTACTCCACATGTTAGGGGCCTCAGGGACGATCTCTGCCCCCCTACTAACACCGACTGCGACCTGTCCGAGAGGTAGGAGGAGAACCACCGCAAAACAGTGCCTCCCACTCCCACCTCCCGCAGTCGTCGCAGAAGGATACCATGGTCGATGGTATCGAAAGCCGCTGAGAGGTCAAGGAGAACCAGGATGGACGCATAGCCTCCATCTCTGGCCCTCCAGAGATCATCGGTCAATGCGACCAAAGCGGTTTCTGTGCTGTAACCAGGTCTGAAGCCGGACTGGAAGGGGTCAAGATAACTAGCTTCCTCCAAGGCCCGTCGAAGCTGAAAGGCCACCACCTTCTCAACAACCTTCCCGATAAAGGGAAGGTTGGAGACAGGACGAAAGTTGTTTAAGATGGCTGGATCTAACGATGGTTTCTTTAGGAGGGGTCTCACCACCGCCGTTTTGAGCGCGGCGGGGAAGTGCCCCTCCCGAAGGGAGGCGGTGACAACCGCCTGGATCCAGCCATGTGTCACCTCCCTGCTGTTGGCCACCAGCCAGGAGGGACACGGGTCCAGAATACAAGTGGAGGCACTTACAGCTCGGATGGCCTTGTCCACATCCCCAGAGGCAACTTCCTGGAACTCAACCCAGAACTGATGTGGCAAATGATCCTCCTGTGTCTCAGCTGGATCTACTGCGGTGGAGTCCAAGTCCGATCGAAACCGAGCTACTTTGTCCGCCAAGAATTGAGCATAATCCTCAGCCCTACCCTGCAAGGGGTCTCCCGCATCCCTCCTATTAAGGAGGGAGCGGGTTATCCTGAACAGGGCGGCTGGGCGTGACTCGGCGGACGCAACCAAGGAAGAAATATATGATCTTTTTGCAGTTCTTAATGCTCGGACATAGTCCTTGGTGCAGGTAGTTAAGAGTGCTCGGTTTGCCTCGGACCTATCGGACCTCCACTGGTGCTCTAGGCATCTCCTCCGGCGTTTCTTCTCCCGGAGTTCCTCGGTAAACCAGGGAACTCTCCGGGATCCACTGACCCGGAGGGGCCGTAGTGGCGCAATCCGGTCGAGAGACTCCGACGCCGCCGAGTACCAGGCGGCAGCCAGAGTCTCCGCCGAACTGTGGGCGAGGGTATCAGGAATAACCCCAAGCTCCGTCTGGAACCTCAAAGGGTCCATAAGTCGCCTGGGGCGGAACCACCTGGTCGGTTCCTCCTCCCTACGGTGGGGGTTTGGCCTCCGGAAGTCAAGCCTCAGTAGGCAATGGTCTGACCACGACAGGGGTATGATCTCATTACCCCTCAGACCAAGATCACACATCCACTGCTCCGAGAGAAATACGAGGTCGAGCATGTGACCCGCTGCATGGGTTGGGCCCCGAATTACTTGGGTCAAGCCCATGGCTGTCATGGAAGCCATGAACTCCTGCGCCCCTTCAGAGCGTTCACCGAGCGATGGCAAGTTGAAATCCCCCAGAACTATAAGCCTGGGGAACTCAACTGCCAGCTCGGCTACTGACTCGAGGAGCGAGGGGAGGGATGCTGCAACGCAGTTGGGAGGCAGGTACGTTAGCAGCAAACCCACTTGACCCTTGAGGTCCAACTTTATCAGCAGAGACTCACACCCGACAAGCTCCGGAGCAGGGACCCTACGAGGTAACAGAGACTCCCGGATTACAATAGCCACACCGCCACCCCTTCCCTGGGCTCTCGGCTGATGAAGCACCTGAAATCCCTCTGGGCACATCTCTACAAGGGGGACTCCTCCTTCTGTGCCCAGCCAGGTTTCAGTAATACATGCCAGGTCTGCCCTCTCGTCAACAATTAAGTCCCGGACGAGGGGAGCTTTGTGAACAACAGACCTGGCATTTAGCGACAACAGCCTGAGACCAGGGTCCTGACTACTCGCGCCATCTGGTCTTGGAGTGGGACTCCTAGGGCCGGAAGGAGGGATCTCTGTAATGTAGCGAACCCTCCTTCCCCGGTAATGGCCAGCCCTGAGGTCCCCGCCGTATCTGCCTCTCCCTGTCACGACCGCTATGCTCCGACCCACTCCCATGTCCATGGTCCCCAAATCCATTCATACTCCCGCACCATTCAAAGGGTGTTCATCCCAATGGACTATGAACAGATTTCCAGAAAAATTAGACTATAGAAACCATTTGTGCTTCTGTTTGAGATGCAGACAACCCAGAGAACATCCTGCAACCACACCCATTTGCACTACTCAGGACATAGATAAACCTCCAATTGGTCTCAACGACCCTCTAAAACAGGAGTCCTCAAACTTTTGAACAGGGGGCCGATTCATGGTCCCTCACAGTGTTGGGGGGGGGCGGACGGCTGGGTGGGCATGGTTAGGTGGTCATGTGACTGGGTGGGCGTGGCCAATTTAGCAATTTAGCCTTTGTACTTGCTGTACTTGTTCAACCCAAGGAATCTATTTACTTAAGACCCCCCTCCGCAAAGGGAAAAAGAGCACAAGCTTTCTTGCCACTTGCCTAACTTCATTACAACAGCAGCTTCAGGCTCCTTAAAATAGGTCATTGAAAAAAGAATAGAACAGGATTTCCTTCAAAATAACTCCTGATCATATGTTTCATATGATCACACAATAAATCAGACTGAAAACTGCACCAATTAAGACTGCAACTAAAACCCCCAAGATGGGCATTGAGACATTGAAAGCAGGCGGAAGAAGGCAAAAATTAACACACACACACACACACACACACACACACACACACACCTCATTCAATGGGAAATGTGGGCCTGCTTATTTGGGATTACAGGGCTAAAGGTCTTTTAAACCTGGAAAAGAATTCACAAACTGATCTGCTTTTTGCCATCCTTGTGCATGTGTATATACACACATGAATATCTATCAAAATGGTTCAGCAACAAATTTGGTGGATGTCCTTTATATATGAGAAGAATCAAAGCAGTGGGGGAATTCTCCTTCAGGCATTATACTGCAGTTGCATTTAAATTAGTGTTAGCCAACTTCAGCTGATTTTGAAAAAGCTAGGAGACATGGATACATGTTCCCCATCCATCTACCCACTTTTAAAGTGCTACTTTAAAAGTGGTCCCTTCCCTACTCACCCACTAGCCCTGGATCACATGGCTGTGAAAAACATCTGAAAGGCTGTTTTTAAAACATTTTTAAAGACTTTTAATGATTTTAAAGCACTACTTTACAAGCTGACAGCTGCTTTGTAAGCCGGCACCACCACCACTCTACTCACCCACCGGCCCTGGATCACATGGCTGTGAAAAACATATGAAAAGCTATTTTTAAAGCATTTTTAAAGACTTTTAAAGCATTACTTTACAAGCTGACAGCTGCTTTTCATCCCACCACCCCACGGGCAGGATACTTTGCATTGGTGGGCTGTATCTGGCCCATGGCCGTAGTTTGAGGATGCCTGCTCTAAAAGAATGCAAATGACCAGCTGTCTGCAAGGAATATAAATTCTTCCACTCGCCACCATCCAGTCAGAGGTGAAGACGCTTCTTGAATGAAAAAAGAAAAACAAGAAAGTCCAGTTGCCTCCTGAAAAAAGGACCTTTGGGACAAATTTGACCTGGATGACTGAGAATCTCCATAGACATTTACATCACAATCTGTTTCTATTGTGATTTTCCAGTGAATATTTTTTCTTCCTTTCTTTTTTTAAACTGTTGCAACTACGTACCTTTCAATGTCTTAATTCCATTGCTTTCAAGTAGTAGCAACAAGTACAACTAGAACAAAAATATATTGCATAATGGAAAGGAAGAAAACCAATAAAATATCTAGAGGGGTTGTTTAATGGATTATTGAACAAATGTAAATATATTTTTAAAGACCTGATACACGTTTTCTATTATGGCTATTCTCTCTTTCTTTATGCTGTATCCTGAGTTTATTCATAAAGTTCATTACTTTCTTTTAATCTGTTTGTAGTGTGAGAGAAAAAGAATGAAATAAAACAGATGGTACTGACTGCTTACCAGGTATAATTTGCCAAATGAATTGTTTTAGGCTCGTGAATGAATTCCCACGTAAGTTCATTTTGTCGCAAACCAATCCAGCTCCCCTTTTCCAACATAGCATCAAGCCATATCTTTAAAAAAATCAGAATCATTTTTAAATAGTACCTTATTTGAGATTTCATGAGAATTGATGATGGAAAAGGTTAGAATGAAAAATTGAAATTCAGCCCATATAAGTCAAAAAAGTTACTTTTGATTTACGAGTTTTTTTATTTGTTTATTGAACTTATAATCTGCTACAATTAAATGATTCCCAATGGCTTACAAAATGTGCAGCATGTGATTAAAGTATCTATGATAAAATAGAAATGTAAATTACAAAATAATTAACATAATACCATCTATTAAATCAAGAAAAAACCCTACAATTCAGTCTTTAGCCACTTCGTAAAAGTAGGGAGATGGTAAGACTGAATTCCAAGGTGAAGCCATTCCTGTAGCAGGACTGCTCTTGATAGACTGTTACCAACTACATACGAATAAATATAAATATATTTATATAAATATAAATCAATTTAGCTTTTGTATTGATTGTGAAGTTTCACTGGGATATGTTAAAGCAGGTAGCACACACTATCAAAAACTTTCCTCTTCAGGCATAGGGGGAGCACAGAAAGATACATATTCGGCGTCACAAGACAAGATTGAGAAAAACCTGCACATGGATTAAAGAACAAACCAAAGTATATGATATCATCAAGAGAGTAAAAGAAATTCAAGGAATCCAGCTGGCAGAGTCAAGGAGATAATTATTTGTTAGAATTTTAATGTTTTAATGCTGGCAGCTGCCCAGAATCATTTCATTGCAAAAAGGAAATACATAAAGGTAAAGGTTCCCCTCACACATATGTGCTAGTCGTTCCCAACTCTAGGCGGCGGTGCTCATCTCTATTTCAAAACTGAAGAGCCAGCGCTGTTTGAAGAGGTCTCCGTGATCATGTGGCCAACATGACTAAATGCTGAAGGCACACAGAACATGGTTACCTTCCCACTAAAGGTGATTCCTATTTTTCTACTTACATTTTTACATGTTTTCAAACTGCTAGGTTGGCAGAAGCTGGGACAAGTAACGGGAGCTCACTCCGTTATGCGGTGCTAGGGATTTGAACCACCAAACTGCCGACCTTTCTGATCGACAAGCTCAGTGTCTTAGCCACTGAGCCAGATAATCTGTATCTTGAAATTTTTTTAAAAATTTGATTTATAAAGGAATTGGATTCAATTGTTTGGCACATCTTCAGAAACCCAATGAAAATATGATTTTCTAGTGCAAGTCAAGCTTAGGCTTAGTTTACTAGACACATAGTCAATTTCTCTGGGTAAAATTCTTTAGAAATAATATATGTGCAAATACATATTGTTGCATTTCCTAACTGTTATTGCTATCCTTACTTTCTTTTCTTTTTTTAATACTCAGAATCATGGTATAATCATTCAGTGATCTATTGGTGCTCCTGTCATCATCAAACTTTTCCTGATTGGGAAGTTCTTTTGTCTTTGTCTATATGTAATGTGACTTGATGGAAGTGAAACTGTGAGGAACATAGTCATTATTTGTTTTAACATTTGAATAAGAAATGGAATTAACTTTTATTATATAATTTTAAACAGTTTGAACAGTTTCTTTAAGACAATGATGCTGAACCTATGGCAAAGGTGCCCCGCCATGACATTTTGGATAACATGCCAGCAATCAGCAAAACCAAACTCTCCAAAACATCGAGACCACAAACCAGATTTTTGAAGCCATTTCAAGAACAAAGACTTCATGCAACATGTGGGAGCCTTGGATAGACCCCATGGGCCTGCCAAAAGAAAGAGAACACTACCTGAAAGTAATCAGCACATGTGAAACCTGAGGAATGCTAGGGCCATGGGCAATTACATGGTTTCCCAAGTCCTGCATGCCTTGGCTGAGTCAGCTTTTAGAGTGGCAGTAGTGGCATTAGGCGTGAGCCCAAAGGTAGGTTGCTCCCAATTCAGTCCGGATCGGGCGAATCAACAGTAGCGTCAGCGGGAGGCTCTGCCCACTCGCCTGGACACTTCTGCGTATGTGCAGAAGTATCTCATGCATACGCGAGTGCGCCTGAACTGGTAGTAAAAAAATTGGCAACCTACCACTGGCTGGGCCTCATCTTCAGACCCAGTCTCAATGCTGTGGCCAAGTGTCAGTGTTCAGGACACGTAGTCCTTAATGGATCTGCATCTACAAGAAGGGAAGTATGCAGTGGGGTACCCCAAGGCTCTACCTTAGATCCAATACTCTTCAATATCTTCATCAATGCCTTAGTTGAGGGGATATATTGGAAAATCAACAAATTTGCAGATGACACCAAACTAGCAAAATAGCCAATAGTCCAGAAGAAAGGCTCAAGATATAGAAGATAATGACACTTGAGCACTGGTCCCTATCTAACAAAATGAAATTCAATGTAGAGAAAAATTCGATGTTTTACATTTAGGCAAGAAAAATCAAATGCACAAGTTTAAAAATAGGTGGTACCTCCTCAGAATAGTAACTGTGAGAGAGATCTTGGAGTCCTAGTGGACAACCACTTATATATGACCCAACACTGTGCTGCAGCTATCAAAAAAGCCAACATAGTCCTAGGCTACATTAATAGAGAGATAGAATCAAGATAACATGAATTGTTAATACCACTTTATAATGTCTTGCTAAGACCACACTTGGAACATTGAATCCAGCTTTGGTCGCCCCAATATAAAAAATATGTCGAGACTTTAGAAAGAGTGCAGAGAAGAATGACAAGGATGATTAGAGGACTGAAGGTTAAAACATTTGAAGAAAGATTGCAGGAATTGAGTATGTCTAGCTAGTGAAAAGGAGGGCTAGGGATGGCATGATAGCACTGTTCCAATATCTAAGGGACTGCCACAAAGTAGAGGGAGTCAACCAATTCTCCAAAGCACCAGAAGGTAGGACAAGAAGCAATGGATGGAAACTAATCAATGAGAGAACCAACCTAGAATTAAGGAGACAATTTCCTGACAATTAGAACAATTAATCAGTGGAATGACTTGCCTCCAGAAGTTCTGGGTACTCCAACACTGAAGGTTTTAAAGAAGAGATTGAACAACCATTTGTCTGAAGTGGTACAGGGTTAGGCTTGAGCAGGGGGTTGGAGTAGAAGACGTCCAAAGTCCCTTACAACTCTGTTATTCTAAATGGGGGAGGAGTGTTGAGAATTGCTTCTCTTTTGTTTGGCAGAGGTAACATGCCAACAAACTCAAATTACAGATTTTCTGAACTTTTGACCCATCAAGGCCAAAAGGTTTGCCATTGCTATTTTAAGATTACAATTTAGATTTTTGTTTACTTTTTTTAAAGAAAAGCATTGGCAACAAACAAATGCAAGTATTAGAAATAACAACTGAGATGGTCAAAAATCGAGTAAAAAAGGTAAAGAATTGGACATCACCTGGAAAGGACCAATTACATGGTTTCTGGCTCAAATATCTGACCAGTTTACATGCAATATTGGCCAGGCAACTGAATGAAATTTTACAAAAGGGCCAAATTGATGAATGGTTGACAAATGGAAAAACATACTTGATTCAGAAAGATGCAACTAAAGGAACAACACCTGAAAACTACAGACCAATAACATGCTTGCCAACAACCTTCAAATTACTCACAGGCATTATTGCAGATAACATGATGGATTATTTGGAAACAAACAACATCTTGCCAGTAGAGCAAAAAGGCAACAAAAGAAGGAGCAGGGGCACAAAAGATCAGCTCCTAATTGATAAAATGATATTAGAAAATTGTAAGAACATAAAAACGAACTTGAATATGGTCTAGATTGATTACAAAAAGGCATTTGACTCACTGCCACATAGTTGGATCATAAAATGCTTAGAAACAACTGGCATTAGCAAAAATATTACATCCTTTAGTGAAAAGGCGATGAAACAATAGAGAACTGAGTTGGCAGTAGGGAATGAGATCTACGGAATGGTTAATATCAAGCGAGGAATTTTCCAGGGTGATTCACTTTCACCTCTTCTCTTCAGCTCGCAATGATCCCACTATCAGTAATCTTAAAAAAAATGAAATTAGGCTACCAAACAGCCAAAGAAGCTGAAAATTTTTTGCATTAACTATATATGGATGATTTGAAACTCTATGGAAAGTCAGAAATTGAAATCCAATCATTGACAAACACAGTCCGAGTATTCAGCACCGATATTTCAATACAGTTTGGCATGGAAAAATCCATAAAAAGGGGCAAAATCACTGCATGTGAGGGAATTGAAATGCTCAATGGCCAACTAATTAAATGCAACGAAAACGAAGCCTACAAATACTTAGGCATTCTGCAGTTGGACATCAAGAATGGAGAAGTAAAAACTATTATCAGGCGAGAGTACACCAACAGAGTTAGGAAAATTTTGAAATCTAAACTGAATGGTGGAAATACAATCAAGGCCATAAATACCTGGGCAATACCAGTTATAAGATACACAGCTGGTATAGTTAACTGGACACAAGCTGATTTGGACATTTTGGACCGAAAAACCAGGAAACTAATGACAATGCACTACAGTTTACATCCACGTGGTGATACTGATAGACTGTACCTGCCCCAAAAATCAGGTGGCAGAGGATTATTACAAGTGAAGCAAACAGTTGAAGAAGAAAAACATGCACTGGCTGATTATTTAAAAGAAAGTCAAGAACATCTATTAATCGAAGTAAAGAACAAAAATCTACTGAAGGCCCAGCAGACGAAACAAGAATACAGAAAAGATGTGATAAAATCAAGAATGGAGAATTGGCAGAACAAAGCACTGCATGGCCAATTTCTGGAAAAAATAAAAGATAAAGTGGACAGTGAACAAACTTGGTTATGGTTAACAACAGGTACATTAAAGAAAGAAACAGAGTCACTAATCCTGGCTGTGCAAGAACAAGCTATCCGCACAAATGCCATTAAGGCCAAAATCGAAAAATCCTTTGATGATGCCAAATGCAGACTTTGCAAAGAAGCTGATGAAACTGTTGATCACATACTCAGCTGCTGTAAAAAAATCGCGCAGACTGATTATAAATTGCGGCACAATTCAGTAGCACAAATGATCCATTGGAATTTGTACAAAAATTATAATATTAAAACAGCAACAAACTGGTGGGAACATCAGCATGAAAAAGTCACCGAAAATCAGATGGTCAAGATCTTGTGGGATTTCCGTATACAAACAGCCAAAATACTGGCACATAATATACCAGACATCACACTGGTTGAGAAAAATAAGGTCACAATCATAGACATCGCAATACCAGGTGATAGTAGGGTCACCGAGAAGGAACATAAAAAAATCGCAAAATACCAGGACTTAAAAATCGAAATTCAATGACTATGGCACAAACCAGCAGTGGTAATTCCAGTGGTAATTGGCACACTGGGTGCTATTCCAAAAGCACTGGAATTACATTTAAAACAGTTAAAAATTGACAAAATCACCATCAGTCAAATGCAAAAAGCCGCACTGCTTGGATCTGCACGCATATTATGAAAATACGTTATGACGTCCTAGGCCCCTGGGTGGGGCCCGACTAGTAACCAATGCCAAATCCGGCAAAACAACTGGCCGCTGTGATACAATTGTGTAATAATAATAATAATAACAACAATAATAGTAGTAGTAGTCGTAATAATAGTAATAATTAGTGTACCTTTTCTTTTTCACTTGAAATCTGGACAAGATGTGAATCCTTGTAGTAGGAACATCGATTTTCTGCCCAGGCATGGTCTCCTTTTTTTTCCTTTTCAAAATAATAGCAATGTCCATCAAAATACCACCATGGTACATTATGGGGACATTTTGGATTTTTAAGGCCTAAAAATAACACAGACTGAATTGGAAAAATATTTTAAAAAACTATACTAACTACAGTATATATTCAGTGAGAGCAATGCCTTTATCTGAAAAGATTAACAATGTACAATTTTATTCCTGATCAAGATTTTAACATTTTAATATATATTCAAATTATATTTAGTATTAAAAGCCCACATTTAATTTAGCTGCATGAAATTCAGACGCAGCCAAATTTTGCTGATTGAAAAATTTAAAAGCAAATCTGTATATTGTACAGATAAAGAATCTTGCAGTTAACTGGGGCTTCTTTCTCTCCCCCCCCCCTTCTCCCTTCCTCTTAAAATTATATATTTATGACCAGGACTGGATGAATTACACCCCAAGGTTCTGAAGGAATTGGCAGATGAGATCTCAGAACCACTGAACTATATCTTTAAAAATCCTGGAGCACCGTGGAACTGCCAGAGAACTGGAAAAGAGCTGATGCAGTTCCCATATTAAAAAAAAGGGGGGGGGATAGATTCAGGAAACTGCAGACCTTCAGCCTGACCTCAATACCAGGGAAGATTCTGGAAAAGATAATCAAGCAATGAATCAGCAAACACCTAGAAGCCAACAAAGTAATAACCAAAAGCTAACATTAACAGACTAATCTTATTGCATTCTTTGACAAAGTGATAAAATTAGTGGACCAGAGGAATACTGTCAATATAATTTACTTGGACTTCAATAAAGCATTTGATAAAGTAGACCATAACCTACCCTGTTTCCCTGAAAATAAGACCTCCCCAGATAATAAGCTCAATCTGGCTTTTGAGCGCATGTGCTAAAATAAGCCCTCTCCTGAAAATAACCAGCCTCATGCTCGGCCATTCCTGCAGCTCAAAATAATAAGACCTCCCCAAAAATAAGGCCAAATGCTGATCTCGGGGGGGTGTGACAAAAGAAAATAAGACCCTGTCTTATTTTCAGGGAAACATGGTACTACTAGATAAAGTATAAAACTGTTGGTTAGACAGCATCACCACCAGATGGATTCGTAACTGGCTGACCAACTGCACTCAATGTGTAGCCCTCAATGGAATTGCATCTACATGGAGAAAAGTATGCAGTGGAGTACCCCAAGGCTCTGTTTTAGGTGCAGTACTTCAACATCTTCATCAATGATTTGGACAAAGGAATAAATGGGGAACTCATCAAATTTGCAGATGACACCAAGCTGGCAGGAATAGCCAACACTCCAGAAGACAGGCTTAAGATACAGAAGGATCTTGACAAACTTGAACATTGGGCGCTATCTAACAAGATGAAATTCAATGGTGAAAAAAGTAAGGTTTTACATTTAGGTAAGAAAAACAAAATGCACAGGTACAGTATATGTGGTACCTTACTCAATAGTAGTAACTGTGAGAGGGACCTTGGATTCCTAGTGGACAACCATTTAAATTGGAGCAGCAGCTGCCAAAAAAGCCAACACAGTTCTAGGCTGCTTATATAGAAGGATAGAATCAAGATCACATCAAGTGTTAATACCATTTTATAATGCCTTGGTAAGGCCACACTTGGAATACTGCATCCAGTTTTGGTTGCCACAATATAAAAAAGATGTTGAGACCATAGGTGGTTTGCTCTGGATTCGGCCCGGATCAGACGAACCGATAGTGGTAGTGGTGGCAGGCTCCGCCCATCCACCTGAACGCTTCTGTACATGCGTAGAAGCATTGCATGCAAGCAAGTGTGTACGTGAGCACGAGCAAACCGGTAGCACCGGGATTTGCAACCCACCTCTGGTTGAGACTCTAGAAAGAATGCAGAGAAGAGCAACAAAGATTGGAGACTAAAATATATGAAGACCAGTTGCATAAACTGGGTATGTCTAGTTTAATGAAAAGAAGAACTAGGGGTGACATGTTAGCAGTTTTCCAATTTCTCAGGGGCTGCCACTAAGAAGAGGGAGTCAAACTATTCTCCAAAGCACCCGCGGGTAGGACAAGAAGCAATGGGTGGAAACTAATCAAGGAGAGAAGCAACTAAGGGGAAATTTCCTGACAGTTAGAACAATTAATCAATGGAACAACTTGCCTGGAAAAGTTGTGAATGCTCCAACACTGGAGATTAAAAAAAAAGATGTTGAATATCCATTTGTCTGAAGTGGTATAGGGTTTCCTGCCTAAGCAGGAGGTTGGACTAGAAGACCTTCAAGGTCCCTTCCAACTCTGTTATTCTAAATTCTAATGCTTGGGAAAAATAGCTATTTATGTAAAATTCTGAGTAAGGAAAAGTTGTGAACCTGTTTGGCATCTCAAGAGTATGGTACTGCTTTGTTTATTCTTGGTCATTTGCAGAAGTAAATGCATCCATTCTTAGCAAGAGGCAGTAATCATCAGTTTGTTTTACTAAACATGAATACCAGAAAATTCTGATAGGTTTGCTAAAAGCAGCTTGCATATTTTGTTTCAACATTGTCTCCTTGAACCTATTTCTAAGAGAAGCTGTAGTTCCTACCGGTTTGGACCAGTTTGGCTGAACAGGTAGTGATTTGGTGGCCCGGGTCGCTGGAACCGGCAGCAACCCAGGCCTGCCACACTTCCAAACTGATTCTCCGGATGGCACCATAGGCTCGGCCATCTTGTTTTTTGCTTTTGCCATGTGCAGAGCAATTTTTATTGCACTACGCATGTGCCCGCCACGCAGCCATGAGCCAACCAGCATTAGTGACTGCCAGAACCCACCCCTGAAGAGAAGGGATGGTGCTCAGAAGCAGACATCAAAGATTTCCAGATAGAGAAGTTAATATGCCACACAACTTTATTCTTTAATCTCTGTAGGAATTTTTAGATGAATAGGCGGCTCAGGGGAATATTAAATGATTAACAGAAGCTGAATAATGGAAATAAGACATCGTGTTTCCATTTTTATTTATGGATATATTTATGACTAATTGTCCCTGAATAGAGTTATATCAGTAGGCAAAAAGAAAATCCACACAAATTGGAGTAGACTTTAAAAGAATTTAACACTAAACTAAACATCCAAAATTGTTCTCTTCATTTTCCCAATATTCTTTTATAAAACAATATCTTAAATAACCTTAAAACATTTTGAAGGAATGCAGCAATGCAAAGTGCAAGCATTTCCTGGAATCTTAACTGTTCATCCTATTCAATTTAAAATTACAGCTGTTACAGATAATATGACTATCTAAAATTCACAGAAAAAATCCTTTCAATTGTACAGAAGCTATAGAAAAGTATACTTCTTTGATGTAACTTTTTACTTTACATTACTATGCACATCTGATTAATATTCTTTTTTCCAGTGTTGTTCTAATAAAATTCATTCTGTTGGTATGATAGTTTTTCTTACCTTACAGCCATACCTATGTAGGTTTCTAATGATGACCACAGTCTAATGCCAAAGCCAGAAAATATTCAGAAGCAAATATAAAATGCTTGATGGAAGGGAGTCAGAACATTTTGGGAAAAGGCATACTGTAACTGTTTTAAAAGTTACAGGTACAATCTATGTTTGCTCCTCATGCTTCCCCCCCCCCTTCAAATCTGGAACTTCACATAATCCTATCATTCTTTAATATATTTTACACTTGTTCTCACAGTGGTATTGATTTGCTCTGAGACTGAACTGCAATTTGGTCCCATGACTTTTTGTCTGCTTGCTAATTCCATGCAAAAACTTTGGCTTGGAAAGCCAATCCTATATATATGTGTGAATGCATTCATGACTAATAATCAGATTCTGATTGCTTTTGAAATGTGCACCTTCTATATTTTACATAGGTTACATACGTAGAGTTACATACGTAGCGATTATAAAGGCTCAATTAATCTATCCATCAGCTACATCATTTCACAAAACATTCTCATGAACAAAAACTAAATTTGTTTTAAAACATGGGGAGTTCTGTGGTAAAGGGGCACAACTGACACAAAACACAGCAGACATGTATAACTATTTAAGATATTCCCTTAGATTCTGTAATACATTATAATCTTTGATATATAAAACTCAACTAAAATCAACTTTATAATATTCATTTATAGAAAAATTAGACTGTTTACTTTCTGTGATTTTACAAAGGGTTTAAAGTTAGCAACAGATTGTTTCCTTCATCACAAGCAAAAGCTTTACAGTGTGTGCCATTTGAATCTATGCTATATTCAGAAAAGAATAAGAAATAGTTTAAATGAAGATGAACATATTACTACTGTACCTAATTCACACAGTTCACCTTTGAATTGACCATGGCAGTACAATCTTTCTGGGCAATTTCCAGTTATTGAATTACATCTGAATCCTCCATAGCATTTCTTACAAGGAAAGGCACAGTTATTGCCATAGTAACCAAGGGAACATTCTATGAAAAAAATCACAAATCATATTATGTCAAAAAATAATATACTTAAAAACATTCAAGAATTCTCCTTGCAACCAAATTCTGAGTCCAATATGTGATAAGGTTCTAGAACGATTCATCTTATTCATATACTCTCATTATGTAAAAGGAATCACCCTAGGATCATTGAAAGTGGCCATGTTGCTGAATTTAATCTCTATTCAGTGCAGAAATTTAAATCAGAACATTCCCCCAGTAACTTCTCAGCTATCAGTTTCTATATCATATGCGGAGAAAGCCGCTGATTGGGAATTGATCTCATTGTCAAACTATTAGAACAAAAATTTTATCTAATACCCCAAAAGAATCTACTTTTCTATATTTTAAATCCATTATTTGCATCCTATTCTCTAGAATAGGGGTTACATTCTTTTGTGTGATAGATGAATGGTATTACTCCATTTCCACGCCTCCATGTATATCCAGTTTATCTTATTAAAGCTACATGTAGCATGTTTTCGCAATTACTCCTCATAAGATCTGTTCTCCTGTTCCCAGATTGCCCTTCCATGGAGCCATTCCAATGTCTGAATTCTTAAAATATGCTAAACAGAACTGGAAATAACACCTAAGGTGAAGTCTAACTAACATAGAACAGAATGTAGCTATTACATTAGTTTTTTATTTTATGATCATCCACTCACATATGATTCATACAAGTTACAATGCAAACACATACTCGGCTTGTAATTAACTACTATTTTAAGATTCTAATGGAAGAGACTTTGAAGATTTAGTTTTACATGTAGAATTAGTCCATGTTTATGAGTGCTCTGTTTGGCAAATATTGAAAGTTATGACAGAGCTTATGGCAGAAAGTTGCAAGTTGTAGACACATGATGTTATGCTTAATAACCATAGGTGATTCATTTAACAATGACAGCAGAACTGATGTCATAAAACTGGTATGATCATATGATTTTTTTTGCTTAGCAATAGAGTTCCAATTAGTTGCTATCCAAGGACTACTTGTACTATTATCAAACTAGATACTTGCAGTCTACATCTTTACAGTCAATGTTTTTTTCTTGATAATTTTTTGCACCTGTTTGTCACATTCTGTAATTTATAGCTGCTTCTTATCCTGCCACAATCATTTTGAGTTTTGATGTTATATTCTTCATTAGTTATCACATTCTTGTATGATCTGAAAGTTTAATAAATTTACCCTATTGATCTAAATCATGAATGTTGAAAAATATTGGACCTAGGTCTGTGGCTTATACTATTATACGTGACACTTTTCCTTAACTTGATGAAGAATTGTTGATGGGTACTCACTGAGTATGGCTGCAAATCAGTTGCAAATCCACCTAATAATATGCCACCTGGATAATAAAATAGACTCTGACCAGAATGTCATAGTGGACTTTTTCAAATGCTGTGCTGAATTCAAGTTATATTATATAAACATCATTTGCATAATCTGTAAATAAAATTACCCCCCAAACCTAAAGGGTAGTGCAGTAAGACTTAATTCTTTCATATCTACATTTTCTAGTGATCAACGCATTCAATCAGTATCAGACTAACAGTTCTATAGTTTCCAGATCCAAGGGTGAGGAGAAGGGGGTGCAGCCGGTACAAAGGGGGCCCATGAAGAGGATTTTTTAAAAATTTTCAAAACCAAATTTTTCAAAAGAAAAACAATATTGGAAATATACTTTATACTCTATACTTTGTGTGTATAGCAAAACCACCTTGCAGCCTTCTTAGACATAACTTTTATTAATCTGAAACTCAGTGAATGGTTACTTATGTAATTTATTGAATTTTAATTTCATTACTTATTTATTTAAATTTGCACATTTAATTTCATTTCATTTATGAATATTTTTTATATTTCATTTCAGTTTATGAATGGTTATAAAATGTCATCTCAAAAATCTGGAGCTCAAAAACACAAGGAAAAACAAAAACACGATGAAATTAATAAAAAGGGGCAACAAATGCTTTTACAATCTGGCATTAAATGAAAAACAAGTGAAACTAAGCAAAATGAAACTTTAAATTCAGAGCAATGTGAGACAAGTGCAGAACTGGGGAAAAAAGGTTGGAGTCTGCTGAGGCCAATTTGGATTTTCAAGAAACATCAGATCAAGTAAATTCTCAATTTAAAGATTTAGAGAAACAATTGAATATTAGTGATGAGAGTACTTCACTGTCTACAGAATCTGGGCATGGCAGACATAGTGAAGAGAAGAGTAGGTCAAATACTGAAATTGATATTGGACTTCTTATAACAGATGTGCCTTCTCAACTGGATATAGAAAACTATGTTATTAAAGGACATATTGGCTTTCCTAAAACATTTCCCAAAGATATAGATAACCAGGTTTTCCCCAAAAGTATTCAAACATTACGAAGTTTAAATGGTGAAAAACATGATTGAGATTGGCTTGTCTGGAGTGAAGTTAAACAAGCATTATTTTGTTTTCCTTGTCGATTATTTTGGAACAAGATTTATTGCAGCATTAGCTCAGAATCTAAGTCTATGGTTGCATCAACAAAATGATGGTCAGCAGCTAAAAAGTGGCGAAAATTATTTATTTGCTTCCCAGAACATGAGAGAAATAATAATCATAGGCAGTGCTATTTGGCTTGGTGAGAACTAGAAAGACACTGTATTCCGGCAAGGCCATTGGCAGTCTATTGGAAAGAGCTTATAATCAATCTAGTATTAAATTCATTGCTTATGTATATTGTTTCATTATTGTTTATATATTAATGTGCATTATTGTTTTTACTATCTTTTACAGAAGTATCTGCCCTCTTTTTAATATATTTGCAAATACATGTACAATTATGATATTATTGATTTATGTGTCCATGTGTAGGTGAAGGGGCCCATATAAGTCTTGTTCCAGCACTTAATAATCGTCTCAGCAGCCCTGTCCAGATCCTTGTTTTCCTTTTTTTAAAAAAAGAAAGGAGCAACTCTTGTACACCTATTGTTCAGAGTTTCTTAAAAACAGTACACAAGGGTCCAGACAGATCATTGCCATGTACCTTCAGAAAACTAGAACACAATTCCTCTAGCTTTTAATAGATGAATTTATTCAATGTATTTAAGTATCACCTGACAATGTCTCTATAAATCACAAATTAAAATCTTCCTTTTCATCCATTGTACTCAGGCTAACACACATTTACTGCCTGGAGAACACTGAGCCTATTGACAGCTTTGGAATAGTTCAAAGGTAGCTTTAAACATTTGATATGACTACACATAATAGGAATTTCTACATAAACAACAATAAACAAGTGCAGCTTTGATGAATCAAAAACATGAGGAGAGGAGGATACTTGTAATTTATTTTTGTGTGGAATGAGAGTAAAAGGATTCTTGTTGCCCCAGCAATGAGTTAATGTTTTTGTATTCTTCTACTGGTCAGCTAAAGAGTAAGCACAGGATTATCCCCTATGTGCTCTCATCTAGAAGCTGACATAAACAAGAACAATACCATGTTGGCTTCAAATATCTCTGGGATTAAGAAATAGAAATAGTTTGTTATAGAAGTACCTTTTGTTATTATTTTAGAAACTTTGCTGAACAGATGCTATATAATGGTTTTTCTCTTCCTTTCCTTTTATTGTGAATGTATATATATGTGCCTGCAAACAACCTTTTTTTAACCAATATGTTCACCAAACTTAACTTATCCTGAATTTGAGCTGTTCCAGTGCTCTCTATATACAGTAATTCCAGCTTTGAACCTTTCCTTGATGATTTGGTCATCCTTTTCCTCATCTATGTGAAGGAAAAACACAAATTCTGCCCAAATTTTCAACAGTATTATAGCAAAAAGCCTAGCCTGACAGTTAAAATCGCAGGTCCAGAAATTTTCTTTTTTTCCATAGAGAAATGGCTTGCCATTGCCTTTCCCCCACCCAATTTCATAGTTTAAGCTTCAGTGCTTAGATTTCCTGGTGGTCTTCCTTCCAGGCATTAATAAGATCCAAGCCTGCTTAATTATATGAAATCAGCCAAACACTTGGTTTGATGCTGCCATGTGCCAAGAATAAAGACCTTACCTCTTAAATAATAGATTTTATCAAATTATTAAAAAAATAAATAGAATAATCTAGAAATACATTTTAGAATTTGACTTTATAAAAAATAAAAGTAAATGAGAACAGAGACTCATTTTTCTTGCATGCCAAAAGAAAATAAAGGATTCCTTAAGATTCACATTTGCAAATACTTTTAGAATGGTAATAAATTTCTATGCATATTTCTGTTTTGGATTTCAGACAAATAAACATACCTCGTTTTTTATATGTGAATGCATTTTCATCAGATACAGTAATTTCATCTATACCTCTTGTTCTTCTAAAGAATCGGCTATCTTGCACTATCCCTGTGCAGTGGGAATCACTTAAGCAGTCTACTACAGCAGTGGAAAGAGTTGTATAAATCTTTGGGTCTAATGGTCCTGACAGAAACTTATCAGTATAGAGATCAAAAAGATCTACCCCTAATGGGGAAAAGCAAAAAAAATGTTTGAGTAAGTTTTCAAATGTCTTGCATTTATTATTTATAATAGCTAGATTATTTTTGTCATATTTTTTTGTGTTTGCTCCTACAGATTTTGTCTATGTATAATTTTAAATAGAAAAACCTACATTAAGAATGCAAATCATGTTTTCAAAGCATTTTGAGATAATTAATTTGTAACCATACATTTTCTGTAATTTAAAGTTAAACATTTTATGTAAGTTTATGAAAAACTCCAAAAATGCACACACAAACGTGCGCGCACACACTCATTGCTTTATAAACACAATGAAGGATGCACACATATTGTTGTGCCACATCATGCATAAAGAACATTAACTGGAAGAGAAAAAGAAAGATACAGTAATATATTTATAACTAATATCAAGCATAATATAAATGAAAAATTATAATTATGTATCTTTGTCATATTCAGAGCTCCAATACTCTACTTACTTTCCTTTCTCTTACAAATCCACTTATATTCTTCAGAACATTCTATCTTTAGAGCTGTTTTATTATTAGGAGAAAAACCTATACATCTTCCAGAAGAATTCCCTTCCAATTTTAACCTGGATGAGAAAGAAATATTTCATTGTGTATTTTTATTTTGGATTATTGGTTTCTGAGGAGCAGAGAAATAACAAGATAATAATTTAAAAAAAGAAATATCAACAAGAGAACGAAAAAATGGAAACCACTAGAATACAGCAAATAAAAACATTAGTGTAAGGCTATAGTATTAGAAAACCAACCTTCATGTAATTTTTGTAAATCTTTGTATCTAAAACAGACATTTTTGGGCAAATAAAAAAATTAGCATTAGAATTCTTAGAATTTATACATATATCATAAATACAAGTATTTCTTTAGGTAAAATTAAAATGGATGAACTATATATTCACAAATGTTATTTCGTTTGCTAGTCCCAAATCCCATCTTGTTGTTTCAGATAAGGTTCTACATAGCTTATGCCTATTATGTTCTCTTGGTTTCTTTAACCTAAATGCTGAGAAACTTTATATGTTTTTTGACTCTTATGTGTAGTTCTAAGAATAGAGTAGTGATTTTCTCCATCAATATTCATGTTTATATCATTAACTGGGGATTTAAAAATTATCCAAGATAGAAATGGATGAAAAAAATAAGAATATGAATGCACAAACACAAACACACACACACACACACACACACACACGAAAATGCTAAATCACGTCCCCATCCCCAAAAAATAGATCTTCATCTCAGGTGGAGATGGAGACAATTAACTTTACCACCGTAATTCTTTAGCTGCCGATCTTGCATCTGACCAAACCCATGTAGCTGTTTTCTTCCTACTATTTAATCCAGTCCAAAAAATCTCATATGGGGTTGTAGGTGGTATCCAATCCTGTCAAAAATTTATAGAAAGGAGACTTTATTTTTGTGTTAGAATAATCTGCAATAGAGAAGAAGAATGAAAATTTTGAATTTCTTCGTTTGGCACATTATTGTGATGTTTCAAAAATGGAAAATGCCAAAAGTATAGATTAAGAATCTATATTTCCATTTTAAATGAAATACAAAATTGTTAATATATAAAACAAATTAGTGTATGTTGGGAAATACTCAAACAAATCTACATGTGACCTTAACTTAAACCTTACTTTGCATAACTTTATATGGCAAATGTGAATTCTATATTGTATGAAAAAGAAAAGGACTAATTAAATAGCCTGTGAAATAGAATTGATTTGATTTAAAACAAATTCATTTAAATAATTCCTTAGAAAGAGTTAATTCAAACACTATCACTACTAGAAACAATTGTTCATATACTGTATATGTATGTATGTTGAAAACATTTCTGCAGTTACGTTGCCAGAATGATGTCACCCAATACTGTTACCTTCCCACCAAAGTAGTACCTATTTATCTACTTGCATTTGCATTCTTTTCAACTGCTAGGTTGGCAGGAGCTGGATTGAGGATATGAGTTCACCCCATGGCATGCAAATTAATTAATTTGCCACCTATCTTGCCATAGGTCTATTCTAAGTGGCTTACAATAATAAAAAGGAAGAAAATGAAAGGAGTCTAAACAGATGATAAGGAAAATAATAGAACAATAATATAAACAATAAAAAGGAACCCAAGCACAATACATCACTATGATAACCAAAAAAGTGGACAGGTGGCGAGCACAGAGTCTTAGCCTGGGAGGGGATGGGGGAAGTGGAGTCTGCTATCAATTCAGTATTCACCTCAGCGTGGAACTCCCCCATTTGGTTCCCAGGCCAACGACAGGTCTTCAGGCTCTTACAGAAGGGGCAGGTAAGATATAAGGTAAAATCTTCCAAAGAGTGGGCACTGCAACAGAGAAGGCTCTTCTGGGACCAACAGTTGGATAGGATCTGAAGTAGCCTTCTCTGTTGGCATGAGTAGGATGGGCTTGTCCTAGTGGATATCTTTATAATAATTATATTTGTAATAAAAATACAAATTTTGAAGAAAATATTATAATCAAATTATAATATAATCCGGATGAGCAGAATGAGCATCCCGTCAGCCGAAGAGTATCAGCATGTGGAGACCCGTGACCCGTCAAAACCGCGGTCCACAAAAGCGCGCTCGACGTAAGCGCACATTTGACGTCATCACAGCGCGACGAAAAAAATTAAAAATTGAAATAAAAATAAAATTAAAGCAAGCCGATTCACATAAAGGTAAGGGTTAGGTTTAGGTTTAGGGTTAGGTTAAGGGTTAGGGTTAGGTTTAGAGCGTTAGGGTTACGTTTAGCGTTAGGTTAAGGGTTAGCGTTAGGTTTAGCGTTAGGTTAAGGGTTAGGTTTAGGGTTAGATTTAGGGTTAGGTTAAGGGTTAGGTTTAGGGTTAGGTTTAGGGTTAGGTTTGGGGGGGTTAGGGTTAGGGTTAGGGTTAGGGTTTTGTGGTGGAACCGTGGAGACCAGATGTTGAACATTTTTCTGCAGTAGACTCTGCTCTATGGAACATCCTTTCATCAGAATTCAGAATGGCCCCAACCCTTTTAAGCATTTCATAAGGCTCTAAAAACCTGGCTGCACTCCTGAGTCTGAGATGCTGAATGTGTTAAGGGCCACATTTCCTGGCTATATTACTAATGGGGCAAAAATCTTGGTCTTGTATGTGCTGATTTGAATGTTTTTAAAGTTTTTAAAAATAGTTTTGCTATTTTTATTGTTTTAAAATGTTTTCCTCCCAAGACTTAAGCATTTCTAGACAAGATCAGGAATATCTTTTCCGGCATAATATGTGGAAGCTGTAGTGCTACTGTCTGCAAATTTAAATGGAACTTATTTTACTGAGATATGTTTGGGTTAAGTAAATTCTGTTCTTATCGTTATTTCTGTCACTCCTTTATCCTATTGTTTTTTTCTATTCCCAATATCTATACTGCACTGTATTTTTCCTATTTTTAAATACAAGTTTTTAATTGATCTTATAAATCTAATAAATACTTTAATCAATAAATGAAAAACCTGCTTATGAGTCCTCATATCTTACAATTTAGGCCAGGCTTTCCATCTTGTATTATTGTAAAAAAATATTAAAGGCAGAATAAAAATAAATAAAGATTATACAGCTGTATTATAGTTCAAAAATTCTTTTTTTTCTTTTAGTGATTTTAAGTATTTATCTCTAACACAAGAGGGCAGCATATACCATGCAGAAGTAAAATAGAAAAAAATATTTTTTTCTAGCTCAACACAAATTGAGGACTTTTTGAATAACATATATATTCTTAAATGAAAATTAAATTTACTGAAATGCTCAGAAAGGTGATTTGTCTTTACTTTATGAATTGGATTTACTACCATTCATAATCACCCTATATTTCTCAATTTATTTCTAAGCAAAATAGTTTTAAAAAGCTCATGAACTGTAATCACCTTAAGTGCAATAAACAAAACACACCCAAATGTATATTATATATAGTCCAAATTACTGCTAATTAATTAACAGGACCATATACATTTAAAAATGATTCAATACTATATTGTACATCATGCAATACCTCCCTGCCATTCATTTTTTCAGAAAATTATGAAAAATTAAAAATACTTTTAAAATAGCCATTTCTTTTTACAGGTTTGTGCAGCAGCCTAAAAACTGAAAGCTATTCTGCTCAAATAGTACTTTACAATCACTTTTGAATAATGCAAACACTTGTTAATTACCTAGCCACTATATAACTATATAGTACAGTAGAAAATCAAAGGAACAAATGCTTGTGGAGACTGAATCTCTTAATAAAATGCCCTAAATTTGAGATAATATGAAATGCCCTTAAGAGAGCTTAAATCTCAAAACACTATAAGTCAATCAGCCATTCCTATTTTTAATTACTTAATTTATTCTTTTTTAGAAGGCACGTGGTTGCTCTTTAATTTGTCCTATATATGCTAATAATCATATATACCAAAACTTATTATTATATCCAAGAAAAAGAAAATTATTCTGGTAGAAAGATTAGAAGTATAAAATGAAGAAAAGGCTTCAAAAAGATGTTCAAAACATTCTTTGAATCTATGAGACCTATGTCTGAAACCATAAATATACAGAATCTTAGAAAAGACTGGTGAACTGATAGGAGAAAATACTACATGGATAATAATATACATGTATTTCAAGGTAATTTGCAATAAAATCTAATGAATCACACACACGTATTCATATACATACAAACTTTAAAAAATATATCCCAGCTTTGAACTAATTTCCAATTTTTCACAATATACATCAATACCATTTCACTTTTCTTGTCGATCCATAACAAGTCTGTACTTCTGAATCTTCTACATTGTTTACGAGCAGATGTCCAATCGGATGCCTTCTCGGCACTAAAATAATAGCAGTTTTTTTCCCAGTATGTCCAGCCAGAAAATTGAGGGCACCATACACTGTTCAAAGCTACCACAAATGAAAGTAAAGAGTTAATTTTAAAGTATATGTGCTGAAGATAATAATATAATCATTACCATCACTTTTAAGCTTAAATATTTTGGGGGCTCTTGGGGTTCTCTGAACTTGGTGGTTTTCTAGCAGACATTTCATTACCAAATTAGGTAATATCATCACCAAGCTCGGATAACCCTGAGCTACAAATATTCTCTTCTATTAAATACTTTCCAATATTTATTATGTAGATATTTCTGTAAAAATAGCTTTCAGAATACCTTGAAAGATAATATACAAATACAATAAATAAATTTATTGCAAGTATGTTACGTGAAACATTCCACCAAAAACATCTCCTAAAATTGGTTCATCCCAATGGAATGCTTGAAAAAATTTGCAATTCACATTTCTTCCCAAATTTATTTTGTTTAATTGTATATTCCTTTTACATCTGAAATATCACCTGCAACGTCTTATAAAAATATCTATATTTTATTTAACCTACACTAAATAACCATGTATATAAATTTTTAGTCAGTGTCTTTAGTCAGTACCTTTATACTAAGATTAAAACACTGCAAAAATAATATATCATAGTAGAGTAACAATCTTTTCCTTTTTCAAAAGTAGTCTTGGTGTCTTTTCTTAATTTGTCTTTATAAAGTTGTCATGAACTTTCTGGAAATAACATTTTCAATAGACTATGAAAAGGTTTAAAAAGCAGTAGGATACTTTCCTAATTGTGGAAAAGGTATGAGTAAAAAT
Organism: Thamnophis elegans; assembly: GCF_009769535.1. Lineage (NCBI taxonomy): Eukaryota > Metazoa > Chordata > Lepidosauria > Squamata > Natricidae > Thamnophis > Thamnophis elegans. Next base: position 79,756,679 of record NC_045542.1, read on the forward strand.
ACTTTAACTTCCAAGACTTCTGAATTTGTTTGAGCATTTTGGAGAAAGATAAGTATCTCTTTTACTTAAGTGAAGAAACGTCAGTTTCTTGTCTCCTGTGTATGTGGAGGAAATTCATTTTTTTTTTCTGTGTATAAAAGCAGAACTACAGAAATTTCTGCATTTGAAATAATGAGGAGGAATGCAAGGCTATCACAGGAATAAAAATATCTTTTAAAAATACTTTATTTTAAAAATACCTCTCACATATGTAACTTTAGAAGATTTCACCCTTCTCATGTTTAATGAACTAGCTTTAAAAGCTATACTAAAAGACTCATGGTATAAGAGAAGGCAGAAGAAAAAATCTGGGACTTGACACAGAAGAAAGGAAGTAGTTCAGTGTATATGTTTGTGTCGAGAGAAAAAATCTGGGACCTTGACTCAAAAGAAACTAGTTTAATTGTGTGTGTGTGTTTGTGTGTGTGTACACACATGCACATATACATATACACAATAGAGAAAAGCAGAAGGGAGGGAGGAAGGACACTTGAGATAGGTGAGGCAGATCATTATTAGAAAAAAAAGAATAAGAAAATTAAAAATTACAGAACTACAGAAACACTGATTACCACTGAGAATACTATAAAACAAGAGCAGAACGAAACAAACCAGAACAAAGAATAAGGATAAAGACTCAAAGCTGGAGGACTACACAGAAAAACATGTCAAATCACTGTTTAATATCTAGCAAAATTTACTTTTATACCTTGCATTTTCATAATTAAACAACATTTTCCCAACAAGAGATGGTCTATATCTATCTTGATTTGTCACTGTCCCTGAATCGGCAATAGTCAACAAGGACAAAGAAGGTACCAACTGAGAAAAGTTATTAGTCCATAGAGATGATTGTAGCAAACAGCACATAGACCTGATTTTTAAGTAAATTTCAATATCAAGCTATCCAACTAACAACAAATGTAACTGGGGGGGGGATCACACTATCCATTTCTAGTAATTGTGAATACGAATAAGGAAGAGAGCTTACTAACAAAGTGAATGACACAAGATCCAACATTTAGGATTGCTTAATTCTTTACATCATATACTTGTTTATTGAAAATAGATATTCCCTTCATTGTGTGCAATGGATCTCCCAACCTTCCACAACAAATTTTGGTGAAGGAGCACAAAGGTTTGGCCATGAAGAGAGGAAAACTGTTGTGTTAGCACCAGCAGTATCCATTCCAAAGGCAGATAGGCATGATTTGATTCAATACATATTTATACCATCTACACTTTATATGCAGGTTCTGACATCAAACTTAGTGGGATTGCTCCCACTAAGTGATGTGATCTTAAAGCCCAGTATCATGTGACCACATTTCTTAGTGACAGCAGTCGCAATTTCTGCTGTAATCCCAATGCATGTGGGGTTGTTAAGTGAGAAACAGTGGGAATCCATGGTAAGGAGTGTAAAGATGCTGTAGAGGGGAGGCTCTGGATGGTCTGGCACAGTCTGCATGCAAATTTGGGAAAGTGCAGGATATGAGTTGGCGTAAACACAGGAAGACTGAAGGAAGAAGGCATAGGTTGGCACAAGTACAAAGGAGAGAGCAGTATACTGCAGGAATTTGGGGAGTGGACTTATCACAGCAAGTTGCAATCTTGGCTCCCAGGTTCCCCACTGACTTTGTTTGTGGGAAGCTAGCAAGAAAGGTCGCAAATAGAAATCATATGACTACAGAACACTGAAACTGTTGTAAGGGCGAAATGGCTGCCAATTGCCTGGATTGCAATCATATGACCATGGAGTGCCATGAAATTTGTGGATTATTAAAAATACACTTATTTAGCACTGTCCCCAGTTCAAATAGTCACTGAACAAGTGATCAGTAAATGAGGACTACTCATACTATACTTGTTATAGGAAATACCAGTCTGTTTTTGCTATTTAATAGAAAGATAAAATAAAGAATAGGTGAAAAATAATGAAAACTTTGTTTTCCGTATGCAACAATGTAGATGCACAAATAAGTGGCTACATTTAAAATCAATTCAGAAACCATAGAGATTGAGGAAGATGACCTTGATAAAAATATGCAAGAAGAGTTATTTAGGCAAAAGGGGGTGAAATATTACTTAAATCAAGGTACTTTTCCAAGACAATATTTGTAAGAAGCTCAGGCAAATGCTTCTTTAATTTACTAGATTATAAGAAGGGGGAAATGTAGCATGATTGTACTGGCTGTTATTATAGCCAATTTCAATAAAAATAGTTTTAGCCATCTTCTGGAATTGATTTCATGTGCTGGTCTACCTACTAGGGCTGACAACAACCCATAATATGGAGTAATCTATTGTTCTGTAATATCAAAATTAATTAAATAAATTATATAATTTTTTATTCAAAAAAATCCTTTTTTCTTCCCATCTTCCATTTTTGATCTTTCACTTTCATGTTTCAAAGCCTTATTAAGATACCTTGTTCACAAACAGCAGGAGAATCTTGAGATCTGCAAGAATGGAAAATATCACAATCTCCTGTATAGGGATTACACAATTCATCACCATGGCATCTATTGCAAACAGAGGAACAGTTTATTCCAAAGTAACCCAAGGAACAATCTGTGAAAATAACAATTGTAATAAGAGGATGAATATTCACTACTACTGTAATAACTTCCATCAAGCAGCATTCAATATCTTTATGATAGGGATAAATGGTTACTAGGTTTGATGGCACTGTGTCCATCTGATAGGAGACTAGTGGGCTTCATTCAGTATTTAAATTGCTGGATTACACTGGCCAATGGTATAATTCAGGATGGCACTACTTATGTTCTTCTGTTATCTTAAGGATATACTGAGGGACTTTGTCTACCAGCAGTAAAAATAAGTACAAAACAATTAGAATAATTGGAATAATCTATGGACATTAATGCATTTTATCATTTTTCTATCAAGTACTTTCAAAATGTGTCCATATTTATTTATTGTAAAAACAATATCACTGACATATTTTGATAAGTATTCCATCCATTACCAGTATATACATTTTCATATACATTTTCTATGTCAACTTTTCTCAATGTTACAATGCCTCTTCCACGTTTTTATATTATTTTCATACTATCCACATATACAGTTCATAATATAAACATTTTAATTGTAAAATTGCATAACAAAACTCAGAGGTATAAATACTTAAGAATAACTATTTAGTTCACATATTACAGAATGTACTAAGTTTAAAAGTCCACACTAACACATGAAGCCAATGATCTTCTCATTATCAACTCAGTTAGGTAGCAACTTCTATTTTTCCTTCAGAAATCTGCTCCACAGCAAGCAAATAAAATGCTTGCTTTCTATCTCTCTCTATCACTACCATTTTTCTATCTCTCTCTATCACTACCATTTTTTTTATTTTTACACATTAGAAGTCATAAAACTTAAGACCTTTAAAACAGAATAAACAGTACAAATTATCCAAACACATTTTTCTACTATTTACTAAAAGCACACATTTTTGTTTATCATTTGTATTTATTTCAGCAGAAAATCTTTGTTTCCTTTCCTTTAGAATATAAAAAACACTTAACATTACATTTTAAAATATTCAGTCTAACTTCTATTAATCCCAAAGGATTTAGGGCTGTTGTTGTTGTTTTTTGCTTTTTAATATGATACATGACTATAAACAGACCTAGGAAATATCTGGATTACTTAGCACACCTGATTTGATGTATGCTACAGACTGTTGTTCCTTGCTTTTTAGCAATACTGTTCCTCTAGCAAGTGCATAGGCATTATTCCAGGTTGTTATTCCTGTACACTGTTCTCTAAGCTCCATGCATGCTATTTTTGCAGAAATCAAATCTGTGTGGACTTGAGACATAGAACCTTTTGGTGATAAAAGCACCTTTCCTTTATGTTCTTGATATCGTTCAGCAACTACAATAGAAAAAAGAATCCATGTATTAATACAAACAAAACATATTACTATTGAAGTCTTCACATTTGAATCAAGTTTAATTCTCAATAAATAAAAAGCAATCATAAATGAAATTCTATTTTGACACGGCATGGCAAATATGTACAAGCTTAGGGGTGTTATATTATTATTTTTCAGAACGTTAAAAAATGGAACACTGAGTTTTTCCCTGCAGAATAAATCAGTCAAAACTAAAAGAAGGTAAATAGTCTACTATTATAATAATTATAACTGCATTATGAGTTAAATTAGAACCAATGAAATGATGCATTGTTGTATTTTATTTCCTGAATTAAAAGCTACTAGAATCTTTGGAAAATGTTGGATCCCTAATATCTTTTCAGCTGTGTTTACACAATAAAATTACAGTGTATTGTGGGATAATCACAGCTTGAAAATTTGGAAGAATGGGGAAGACATGAGCTACTAATCACATTAATTTTAAATAATTTAATTATTGTAAATGAAGATCTTAAGCTAATTATGCTATTACAGGAGAAACTTAAACAAAATTTTAAAATAAAAATATATTCAATTAAAGCATCTTCTGAATTTGCAGATAGCCCGAAGTACACTGCTACATCATTATATTTATTGGAATGTGTTCTAGGTTCATCTAAGTATGTATTGAATTTATAAATTTAGTAATAAGGTAGAGCAATTAAGGTTTAGTGAATGAATCAAACATGACTGAAATGTCATCCCAGTCTAGTAATGAAGAAGAAATTGTGGAGGAGGATGTTCTAACAGACAGAGCTAAAAATCTAATTAAGCAAGTCAAATAAGAACTAAAGTCAGAATGAGAGACATTAATATGATTTTACAGGACTTGACATGTATGCTTAAAGAAGTTAATAACAACTAATAGAATTGTCTTCTCAAGTTTCAGAGGTCATCCAGACTGCTATCAAAGGACATGACATTACTACCGGTAGGAGAAATGAGATGCATTTTGGAAGCATTAAAAATGACATTAAATTAGAGTAAATCTGGCTGATCTACAGAATAAAAAAAAGTAGTTTAAGAATTAGAGGAATTAGAGAAAATGCAGAAAATACTGAAACTGGATATTTCAATTTCTTATCTTTGAAATAAGAACGTGGATCATTCCCATAAAATATTTATTCTTAGGTTTGGCTTGGCTGCATATTCCAAGGAATATAATAATAAAATATTTAAATGCTTGAGTGTGAATGCAAAAACCTCACGTGCTGTGATAAATCAGGACAAAGATAAAGTGTCTTTTTTTAAGACAGTATTCGGGCCATATTATAGAGAAGAAAAACCTTCAAGAATATAGTTTAAATGAAGGTTCCATTTCAAATGAATTTTATTTCAACCCCAAAGGAAAGTATAAATCTTAATCCTAACAGAGTCTTAGAAACCAAGTAATATTTTAATTAAATTCTAATTGAGAAAAATGTATACATTTAAAAAATAGATATAACTTTATAAAAACAAGGTAAGTTGTGGGATCATTTGGCATTTGAGGCTTATGAGATGGTTATAAAATAGATGCTTCAACATGTTTCATATTCATTGAGAAAGAAGACAAAATGCAAAGAATGGTAATGTAATATATAGATATTAATATAAAGAGAAGATTGCTTGGAAGAGGGAACTAAGAATTCAACATAATATTCCCTTAGCTAAACAAATTAACTAAATACATTAGGATGGAATTGGGGAAATTTTCAGGGACATAGCATCATGATAAAATATAGTAAAATATACTATCAAGAGTTTTAAAAGTCAAAATTAGTAGGATTTTTTTGTATTTTTCATAGACTACAAACAATAACTTAACATTTAAAATATATTGGTAGAGTTTTGACCATCATTCTAAAAGTGTGCAGGTTTGGGAACAATGGCATGTTGGGGGAAAGAAGGAGATCTGTCAAAAGATCATTTCACTATGCAAAAATATGTAGTGGAGTTATAGATTGCCATTTGTCTTGGCTTGGCTTCAACTTATACAGGAAAAATCTCAAAATTAATAGACTATTATTCAAATTGGATTTATTGGACCCATCTCAATTTTGAAATACAAAGTGGGGGGAGCAGAGTTAGGAAAACATGAATACAGATGAAGTGCCAAAGAGCATATAAATCTGGTTTCCACATGATCAGATTTCATGCAAAGTTGCAGTGGAAGCTGGCATATTGATGTTCAATTAAAATACAAATATTGCATAATTACTTATCAAAACATTGGAAAAACTGCAATAAGAAGGGATTTTTTTTATATGTGTCCAGAGTTGAAAAAAAGTTTCACCTTTCTAGAAGAAAATATTTGAAGAATTCAGAATGATAATTAAATGAAAAGTTATTTTTGCAGTCCAGCAGTACCTTTGTAGGAGATAACTTTAACTTAAGCAAAAGGAACGTTATTATATTTATATTCCTAGCTGCTAATTCAGCAATTACCCAAAAGTGGGAATGTTTAGATAATTTATCACTGGGCAGTTGGCATAATTCATTGCTCTTCTTGACAATTCATTAATAAAATCCATTTATAAAATTCACAAGAAAAAAAGTTTTGCGCGCCAAACTGGCAGTAATGCCGGTAGCAACCCATTCCTGGCTAGGTGGATTTGATGAGAACAGTAAGACATTTAAACCAAAAAACATGTAAATCATATACTCTGTGAACATGATAGAAGCAAGTATAGTTTGCAAAGATAGGAAGATAGACAGTTAAATAGTAAATGATATAGGTGTAAAATAAATTTAACTATATTTTCTTTCCTTTCCCCTGCCTTAATTTCTATGGCCTACTATATCTTACATCTTCTATATTTTAATTTTGCTTATCCTGAAAAAAAGAATAGCACGATGTAGACATATATAGAAGTTTTAGAACAAAGAATAGATTATACAAAGAATACTCTATAACAGTGGTTCTCAACCTGTGGGTCGGGACCCCTTTGGGGGTCGAATGACCCTTTCACAGGGGTGGCCTAAGACCATCGGAAAACACATATTTTCAAAAAAGTATGGAAAACATAAAATAATTTTATGGTTGGGGGTCACCACAACATGAGGAACTGTATTAAAGGGTCGTGGCATTAGGAAGGTTGAGACCCACTGGTCTGTAATATACTTGATATTTGATTCCATCCATAATTCTTAACTAAATGGCTCCTATATCCTCATTGTGTATCTTACATATTTACTAAATTTTCAATTATTTTGGTGTTTAAAGTTTATTTTTCATGCTCATTACAAACTACCGCTTTATTCTACTGCTCTCATTTCTCACTGCACAATCTTCATATTATCATTGCTTTATTTATTCTGCTTTATTTCCTGAATCTAGTCCTCTCCAGTTATATTATTAGTTCACTAGATCAAATTTAACAGAACTAAAGTTCAAAACTATTATTCTCCCACAATAATTTAACATCCTAGAGAATAGGTAAAAACTTACCTGCAGATCGTTGACAGATCCAATGGGCTTTTGTATCACAATTGACGGCAACCAAGCTGTGTTTGGAAACTTTCACACAAGTATTTGGCTGAACTGGATTTGATAGTTGAAACCTTTCCAATGAAACAAAAATTAAATAAAAGAGAAACCAAATTGCTCTCTGTTAGAAATTAGTCACACAGAGAATGTAACCAACTTTTTTCTTTAAGGCACCTGGTTCAAAAATCCAGCCATTTGGGTAGCCTAATTTATTTTGTTTCGTTCAAAGCCATGTAACTCAAAACAAAAAAAATGTTCTCGATAAGGAAATCTTTATTATGTGATTATCTATTTTTAATAAATAATTAAAATATTTTGAAATTGCTTGCCAATACAAACAGCTGAGGTATTTCTGCATATTTTAGTTTTCTTTTTTTTGTTTGACTAATATCAAGACAAACAGTAATCAAGACTAGAATTCATAAAAGATGTTATATTCACATTGAAAGAATGTTTTAGTAAAATCAAATAAGACTGCTTTTCACAGTTAATCTTTACCAAGAACTTGCATTTGCCCGTGTGCCTTCTGACCATGAAAAGCTTTGAGTTTCTTCCAAATTATTCAATCCAATCCAAAAGTTGTCCAATGGTAAATCTAAAATCCACTTCTACAAAATCAATAAATATTTAATAAACTTATATTTGAAATATCACATCTAACTACTACTTCTTTTACATCATACATCTTATTTATTTATTTATTTATTTATTTATTTAAATGTATTGACCACTCATTTACCACAAGGTAACTCAGAGTGGTTTGCAACATTAATATGGAGCTTGCATATTAATTTGTACTTGCTTATAATCTGGATATACATATATTTGAGGTTGCTAACTGAACAGCTGAATCAACTTATCTGAACAGAACTGAACCAAAACAGCTATTTTGATGTAGTCTATGTTTGGACCAAAATACATATGTTTTGTCTTGGCCCAGACCCAAAACACTTAAGTTCTAGATAGAAACACGAGGTGTGTGTGTATGGAATCAAGGCTATCAGAAATAGTGACTTGCACATTTGGGCTGAGGTATGGAAAGGGAGGTACTGGCAACATCAGAAAGTGAGAAATCAGTAGATTCACTACAGTTGTTACATTCTCATGCCATCCTTGAATTCAAGAACGGTATAAGCAATATCCCCGTTTCATCTTCCCGCATGGCACCATGCTCTGGTTACTTCCCCTTATGGCTACCAAAGAATTCAAGCACAGTATATCTAGCCAGGCTGCTTGCCTGCAATACCTTGAGGATGTGATGCATCAGATGGATATACCATATTTGAATTCAAGGACAGCAATCTCTAGCAACAGCCGACAAGAGGTAAAGAAAGTACTAGGAAGATCAGCAGATGAATAAAAGATGAAACCATCCAGTCTACTCTGACAAAGCCAGACATATAAGTTCTTTTAAAGCCCAAGCCAAACGTTAGATGGGTGGCAAACAAATTTAATAAAAAAATAAAAAAATAAATGAATAAATAAAACATCATTATAGAGTGGCACACAAGTATTTTTTCAACTTACTTTTTCCTGAACACTGTTAAGTTTCACTAACTCTGTAGACGTATATCTCTTGCAAAACTTCAATGCTTCAGTCCAAGTCCCTTCCTGATTTTCTTCTAGACAATAACAAGTCCCATTCCAATAGTGCCAGCATGAGGCATCTGGACAAGTCAGTCTAAATCTGGCTTTAAGTGAAAAAATAAAGATATAGGAACTTGTATAATTATAATATTTTAGCTAAACTGAAAATCTCTTGCATTTCTACAATCTTTATTCCCCTGAAACACCAATGTTTAACTCCTCTAACCAGATTTTAGTTAACTTTTCAGACAAGAAAATTAATTTAAAATATTGTGTTTTAACACTTTGTAATTGTTGTTTGCCTCTGAATTTACATACCTTTTTGACAAAACATAATTGTGACTTATAACAAAACATAGAAATATATATTTAAAAAGTATTGCAAAAATAGAAGAAAATTAGCATTCTTTAAAATGCAATGAGACTAGAAGACCTTGATTTTCTTGTTCCTAAATGGTTTTAAAGAGAGCCAGTTTGTGTGATGGTTAAAGCATCACATTAGAAACTGGGAGACCAAAATTTCTAGTCTCACCTTAGCTACAAAGCCAGCTGAGAGACCGTGGATCTTTTGTTCCCTCTTAGACCCAGGAAGCAAGCAATGGTAAACCTTTTCTCGAACCCTGCCAAAAAAACTACAAGAACTAAGGAAGACATCTCAAGGAGTCCACGCTGACTCAATGGATAGGAGAGCGCTTCCTACTTGTAAATAACAGCAATGGAATAATTGTGTCCACATTTCATTTTATATCACAATTGTGTCCTTTCCTGGACTGAGCAACATTTCCCATGTCCTGATCACCTTGAATGTAGACTACAATATTGCAATAAGTTGCATATAGGGCTGCCATTGAAGACCTTTTGAAAGCTACAGGGTGATCTAGAATGCAGCAGTAAGAGCATTTCACAGAGTCCTCTACTTACAACTGGTCACTTAGCAATTGTTTCAAGTTATGACAGCCTAAAAAAAGACTTACAACTTGGATTTGGAGTTTCAGTGATTGGATCCCCTCCATGGTCACGTGACTGAACTTCAGATGCTTTGCAACATGGCTGCATTTATAGTTGCTTGCAGTGTCCCGCGGACATGTGAACACGTTTTACATAATGGTTCTGCTGAAAATCAGCACTTCCACTTTTTTACCAAAACACTGCTCATAGCAAATGTTTTAAGACTATAAAAGTCCGTTTTACAATTAGTAATACATATAATCGTAATGGATAGGCTCCATTCAGTCATTTGTGTTGAGGATTACTTGAATGTCAATTTAACACAGCTGCTGCATGAATTACATTTATTATCACTAGGTTTCCAGTGCAATGCAATGTGCTGATTACCTACTACTAAGGTTACAGATATGATATAAATCCTAGTTACTTTCTTTATTCCATTGCCTCTGCCTAATTTGTAAGCTCTTAACAGTTGGCATGGTCTGAATGGTACCTATCACAAACACCCTTCTCTCTGTTCCAGCAACTGCTCACTGGAACATTATTCGTCCAGTTTTAAACTTTATTAAACTTTTCTTCATGCAAGCTGGAAGACCTGGCTTTTCCCAAACATTTTGATCTAGGACAGGGTATATATCCTCAGTGGAATAGTTTTTATAACTTATGTTTATGTTATTCCTCATTATAACTATCTTTGTTCTGTTTTTAAACATTTGGATCATTGTTTTTTGCATGCTAGCCAGAATCAGTGATGAGATAGCTGGCCCTAGAAATTCAAATAATAAATAAAATTGCATCTAAAACCCATGCAATTTAATTTAGCTATGACTATTTTTGTATGTGTACCTCGGTGGGGAACAAATGTAATTATGTTCCTTGAACATATCTCAATATTTAATACCAGAGGTATCTTGAGTCATACTGATTAAAATTGCAAGATTGAAATAGTGACCAGGGAGTTCCCATCGTTTCCCTTTATTCTGGATCCAGGTATTGTGTGAGGAATATGCAGAGACAAAATGCCTTATTCCTTTTCTATACTACTGCATTCATCTTGTTCCTTTAATTTTGTTTGGAAAATTGTTTGAAAATGCTTAGATAAATATTGTCTTCTTCATTAACACTATAGCACAGAAATCTGCAGAAATCAGAAGGCTCACATGCAATCCTGCATTCATACACATTGATTGTACTGATGTACTTAAATAGTCAGAATTTCTCTTGAAATTCTTTTCAAATATGCACAGGTGAATATCATCATAATACATTGTAGTATTATTAAATGTTAGACCACTTATAGGAAAATGTAGGAGACCATTTATTGTACCTGGACAAAAGTAGAGGGCAATTTGCTCTCTAGAACTGCCTTAAGACTGCTCAATTCCTTTTCTTCTATTTTTAAAGGCCCCATTACCATTATTGCTGAAAACTTGTCACTACAGTCCATACAGTATATCCATTTTCAAATAGATGTGGGGTGTATTTTTAAAATATTATGTGATTCTACTCACAACTCAGTTTCAGTGGCAATGAGTGCACTCTTGAGAGAGTTTAAAGACCAGGTTAGGAGTATACATAATAGAGAAAAGCGTTATTTATTCTTTAAAAATAACCAAAAAAGAAACATATTACAAAGTTTCATGTGTACAGTAATTATAATGAAATACATTTCAAACAAACTACATATAAAAGTTTCTTAAATGATAGCTGGGTTATATAGATGGATTAGAAATTAAAATATACATGCTTGGATATAATTTACATTAAGTAAATATATAAATAGAATTGTAAGAGTTAATTGCCTATAATGAGTATGTACTTTATTTGTTATTTTTCCTATTGTACTTTTTATTTTTTTAAAAGCATGTTTGTATGTCAGGGAGAAAATTATGTGGACATATAAATAGGAATAATAAACGCAACAGGAGTCAAAAATGACCGGATGATACATCATTGATCAATAATCTCTCACAAAAAATAAGCACCTATTATTTTCATTAATTCAAATTAATTTAAAGAGATTTAATGTAAAGAGATTTTTCGATGACCTATTTCCCCCAAAAGTAAAACTGTATTGAATATTTCCTTGTAAACATTTATAGATTGGGAGGAGGGGGAGGGAGAGTGTTACTGAGATTCCAATCGACACCTGACTTAATCCTTCAATTACTGCATATTAATTACTCCTGTTTTCTCAGAGGTAGATTTTATACTCTCCCCAGCAAGGCTTCCTTTTGGGAAAGGGACACAGACCCAAGCCGGTTACTCCTTATACAGACATCTACAGAAGCCGAATTACACTTCAGGCTGTTTTTACCTTCATTATCCCAAGTTGCAACCCACTGCATTTGCCACAACCCAATCAAGGCCAGCAAAGCCCACATCCCACGTTTCCTCAGTGAAGACCCGAAGCTTCGCCCGGCCTTTCTGATCCGAGGGCTGTCCGCGCGAGCGCTTAGCTAGCGGTCTCTCACGAGTAGCCGGGAGTGGAGGATTGCGCATGCGGAGACATTTCTGTAAAAATCGGGATGTTGCGCGTGGACTGCAAAACTTACTGTTTGCCCGCTTTCTTCTGCAATAACCGCCCCGCCATCGCGTTGCCCCTCGCGAAGGTCTTTCAAAAAATCTCCACCTCATTCTCTCTTTGGAAAAGCTCCTGTCGCTTCCGATCCTTAAGGGGCAAAATGTCGTTATAGGCTGTTGATGAGTGATCAAATTGTCAGCATTCTCGACGTTTCCAAAAAACAAAACATGTCAAATATCTATGGAGATTCTCAGTCATCCAGGTTCGTGGTTGTCCCCAAGGTGCCTTTTTTTTCAAGAGGTAACTGGACTTAGTTTTTCTTTGAAGACGGTTCGCTTCTCATCCAAGACGCTTCTTCAGCTCTGACTGGATAGTAGGGAATGCCAGGAGGATAAATTCTTCTATTCCCCACCATCCAGCCAGAGCTGAAGAAGCTTCTTGAAAGAGAAGCAAAACGTCTTCAAAGAAAAAAAAACAAAAGTCCAGTTGCCACCTTCAAAAGCATCTTTGGGGCATCTGTCAAATACCTGCCTGCATTCCTATTATTCTTTCCTTTTCAGATGCAGCTCCCCCACCCATTGTTTAGAAGTCTTAGGATTGTAGTTCCAGGATTTATTTTTTGCTTTAGCTAAATGGGGGCCCTAATGGTGGCTGATTAAAAATTTTAAAATGTGTTTGCCTATCACATCCAAAAATATAGAGGTCTCTGTTTCCTCTGTGTTTTCCTCACAAGGGAAAACACACAGACGTCCTAAGTTCTAGCAAAATGGATAAAATAATTTCCACATATGGTTTTGATCTGTTTTTCTTGGTGGTTGCCTTGGAATACAATAGTAAAGACCACATGTGTTCTGACTTTGTTTCTTGTAGTTGTAATAGTAGTTCAAAGCAGGCTTTGTTTTTACAAATTAAGTTAAAATAAGTGTGCAGAAACCACAAAAACCTGAGTATTAAAGAATAGGTGGAATCAGCATGTGGCCCCACCCACTCATTTAAAAATTCTAATATTGGTATGCTTGGGAAAACTAATTGTTTCATTCACAATTGCCTAATTATGTGTAGTTTTTAATGTGAAATCATTAATATTTTTATTAGCCCACAATTTGCTTTCAAATTGCTAGCCATAAAATCAATTAGCTTTATAGAAAATATATTAACAATAATGAACAAAGACTGAAGCATAATAATAATAACTAGGCATATGCTTTTCTCTAGAAAGGAAAAAAAGTATTCTGATCATAACAAACCAAGGATCTCTGCATTTTTTTAGACTGACATTTTCACAGTGGAGCATAATAAACGCTGATATCAATCCTTTGTGCAATTCAGCAATCTGTTATTTTTATGCAAATTGCCAGGAACATCTGCTTTTATTTTCCAGGCAATTTAATAGATTAATAACAGCCTTGATTTTATTTTTCTCCTGGAGTATTCTATAGATATATTATTTTTACATTTGTATACAACTGTTATACCACATATGCAAGCAAGTTTATATTATATAATTATTACTTACAATCTTACAATTGAGAAAGAGCATGAAACAAATAAAAAGGAATAGAGCAAAGACCAAAAAATTTAAACAAATTCAGATGCTGAAATTTGGGTTCATAGAAACAGAGTTGGGAGATATCATTTAGCTACTGAATACAACCTCTTATTTTATGTAAAATCCAAATATAAATAAAAGCATTCATGAAAATAACTTATTGTGTTTGAATGTACCCAGGTGAATGGGAGAATATTATGTCTTGGGTTGTACTGTCCAACTGATCTTAGCATTTGGAAGGTTTTTTCCCTAACATTTAACCAGAATCACCTTCTCAGAACATGAACCTATAATTCTGTGTCTTGCACTCAGGGATGTTGGAGAAGAGGACTTGGTCTTCCTGTGAAGTCCTTTCAGGTATTTGAAAATTGCTATCATATTCATCCTCCTGTAATCTTATCTGCTCATCTTTCTACTATTGTTTTAATTTATAGTCTGCTAGTCATTTCTGTTGTCTTTTTCTGAACATGTTCCAGTTGATTGGAATGGTTTTTTTTATTGTGATGCCTAAACCTGGACATAATTCTCAAGGTGGAGGCTTCACTTCAATAAAATGATGTGAAATTATTCCTTCCTATGTTTCTTAATTTTATTATACTATAAAGGTGTTTCTTGCATTTTTGATAAAATGTCAGGTTCAGTCACTGTGGTTTATAAAGCAAAACGAAATGAAAGTGAAGTGATTGTATAATAATAAAATTATGAAGATTTCTGATTTTCCCGGCAATGGATAGTGTCTTGGTGCTTGCTGGTTCATTGTGCCAGAAAATATTCCAAATACTGTACATAGGAGAAATCAGACAAGAACAAATTTTATGTTATTATAGGTAGTTCATCTTAAGTGACCATTTGAAGTTACAATGACACTGAAAAAAAGCGACTTATGACCGTTTTTCATATTTGTGACTGTTACAGCATCCCCATGGTTACATGATCAAAATTTGGGTGCTAGGCAAACTGATGGCTGCAATGTCCTGGGTTCATTTATCACCTTTGTGACTTTGTGACATACAACATTAATGGGGAAGCCAAATTTATTTAACAACCATGTTGCTAACTTAACAGCTGTAAGTGATTCACTTAACAACAGTAGCAAGAATGGTAAAAAATGGAGCAAAATTATCTTCCTTTCTTCCTCCCTTCTTTTCATATTTGATGCCAAAATAATGCTTTAGAGCTCATGGGAATATCAATATAACAACACTTTGCAACTCTAAAAAACAGCTGCTGCATCTTTTTATAAATAAAAGTTGTGGTGGCACAGTGGTTAGAATGCAGTATTGCAGGCTAATTCTACTGATTGCCGACTGACAGCAGTTCGACAGTTTGAATCTCACGGCTCAAGGTTGTTTCAGCCTTCCATCCTTCCAAGGTTGATAAATGAGGACCAAGATTGTTGTGGAAATTGCTGATTCTGTAAACCACTTAGAGAGAGCTGAAAGGATTGTGAAAGGTATATAAGTTAAGTGCTATTGCTATAATTACATGGCTGCCTACTTCATCTAGCTATGGTGACACAATGGTTAGAATGTAGTATTATAGCTAACTCACTGCTCACTATCTCGAGTTCTATTCTGTTGGCTCAAGATGATTCAGCCTTCCATCTTTCCAAGGTCAGTAAAATGAGAACCCAGATTGTTGGATACAATGTGCTGACTTTGTGAACTGCTTAGAAGTAGTATATAAGTCTAAGTGTTATTATTATAAGGTGACCAGATTTTCAGATTGGTAAAGAGGGACACCTTTGACCGGGGGGTGGGGGTGGGGGACTTGATTAAAAATTTATATGGAGCAACAAAATTTTTCATACAATGCAAAAATAGTATTATAATTTTTTTTTATTCAACATAACTACAATTTACAAATATAAATGTACAAATATAAAATTTTGATCACGTGACCATGAGGAGGCTGCAACGGTCCTAAGTGGGAAAATGGTCACTAAGTGTGAAAAATGGTCATCAGTCACTTTTTTCAATGCCATTGTAACTTTGGTCACTATACCACCTTTCTTGTCACAGTTCTTAAGTGAATAACTGCAGCTGATAAGTTAGTAGCATAAGTGAATCTGGTTTCCACATTTGACTTTGTCAAAAGGTGATTATATGACCCCAGGACACTGAAACCATCATAAATACGAATCTGTTGCCAAACATCAAAATTTTGATCACTTGACCATGAGGATGCTGCAATGGTCGCTAAGTGTGAAAATGGTCGCTAAGTGTGAAAATGGTCATAACTCACTTTTTTCAATGCAATTGTACCTTTGGTCACTATACCACCTTTCTTGCCACAGTTCTTAAGTGAATAACTGCAGCTGGTATTTTGTATTTGGATAGAATCTTTTTTTAAATAGTCTAAGACAATTTAAAAAAAGAATCCACACAGAATAAAAATATTAAAAAAAATCCTATGCACAATAAATAAATATTATTTTAAAATACATTAAAAAAAAAAAGAAAAAAAACCCAGTTCACTTACCAGCAGGCACAAGTGAGCATTCCAAGTCAATCCAGAATGATGTAGATGTTATACAAAGAACTGAGCAACTTAAAATGGTGAAATTAGTCAAGGAAATGTTTTTCAAAGAAACTTTGCCACCATTTTTGCCGACCTCCAACCTCCATGCCCCTCCCTTCCGGAAAATCCAGGAAGTAACACTCACGGCTTCTCTAGCCAAGCATTTCCTGGAGCTTTATGGTACTTGGTCATTTTTTCTTATAAAATGAGGTAAAACGGGTGCGGGGGAGGGGTTCATTTTCTTGCTTTAATGTTTTAATATCTTCAATGAAAGACAGAGACAGAGAGAGGTTAGTTAGACAGAGTGTCTTTTGTCTTGCCCCGGTTAGGATTTCTTAAGCAAATCCAATGGGCTTTCAACATGAAGCCAGAAAATTTTAAAATGCAGCGGGACATGGGACAAATTGTTATAAAGCATGACCATCCCACTGAAATTGGGATGTCTGGTCACCTTATATTATTATCTACTGCATGATCCTAGATAAAGACTTTTTTCCCCTGTTTTCAACTGAGTCTGATTCTTCCACTGCCTAGACAAGTTTTTGCAATTTTCTTGGAAAGGCTATTTAGAAGTGGTTTGCCTTTGCTTGCTTCCTAGGGTTGAGATAGAGTGACTGGCTCCAAGTCACCCAGATGACTTTGTAGTTCAGGTGAGACTAGAACTCACAGTTGCTAGCCTGGTGCCTTAATCACTACTCCAAACTGTATTTCCAGATAAAGACATAGCTGCTTTTAAAAGTTGTAGATTAGTGCTATGTTTGTACCCCGCACACTCCAAAGTACTTTTTGGAATTTAATTCCAAATCTTGCACGGCTGTATTATCTACCATTTTCACTTAATCATCAATAGTAAGTGTATTAAATAACTAATTATTGCACTCATTTGCAAGAAGTATTGAAGCTATAAAGCACAAAATAAGTACATATGTCCACTATTTAATAACAAATTATATTTAGAACAACCATTCAAGTAACAGTTTCCCTTCCAATTATTCATGCTGTTAACCCATAACCTTTTTACAAGTAAAACAGGAAAGATCCTCAAACAGACACCTCAAACAGCACAATAAATCAAGCTCATGTTTAAACACCAGCCTATTTTCTACAGATGTATACAACACCAATTCTTAAAATGATAAAGGGAAGCACTTTCTAACATTATGTTGTTTCCTCCAGATTAGAGGTGGGTTTCAGCCGGCATTACTGCCAGTTCGCGTGCCATTCCGCATGCGCAGTTCAATGGAAATTGTATTGCGCATGTGCAGAACTAAAAAATGGTGATGGTGGCAACTGGGGAACCGGTTCGGGAGCATGGCCAGCCTGGGCCGCTGCCGGTTCTGTGACCCAGACCGACATACCTCTACAAGTTCGGCTGAACTGGGCCAAACTGGTAGGAACCCACCTCTGCTCCAGATCCTAGATTTGTTTGAATGTTGAATGTTTATTTTATTTATGCCGCCCTTTTCCCTGAAGGGGACTCAGGGCGGCTCACAACTCAAACCAGGGAAGGGGGATACAAACAAAAATTAAAAATGACACAAAACAATGCATAATTTAAAACACACAACAGTCATACCATTCGAGATGGGGGCAACAGTTCTTTAGCCCCAGGCCTGTCAGAACAGCCAGGTTTTAAGGGCTTTGCGGAAGGCCTGGAGGGTGGTGAGGGTTCGAATCTCCACGGGGAGATTTGATATGCTTTCAGTTAAATCTATTAGTATTGGTTAAAAATGTGTGAATTTTTCTGCCTGGAAAAATTGTGCTTGGGCCTGGTACCAAGATTGCAAAAATTAGTAAATTTAATTTCCTATTGACTTGTGGGCTTATCAATAGAATGCAGTCTTTATATGTTCTGGAAGAAAATCTTGAAAACAACCAAAAGATGACCTCATCCCTCAATCACTCAACTGTGAAGTACAAGGCAGAAGTTGCCCAACAGAAAATATCAGCTCTATATAATAGATAATTCAGAAACGAGGAAAATATCTTTGCAAACAAAATATCACAGAAAAAAAATCTAGCTGACATTAAGTTTCTCACATTTGAGAAGATAAAAGCAGAATTAGGCTAACTTCGAGCAGTAATTAAGAAATTGAAACCATCATTATGGGGAGGTGGGATGAATACTAGTTCACACTTCTTGTTACAGCAATATTTATTCTTTCTTTCCTTCCTCTCTTTTCATCATGTCAAATAAACTCTTCATAGAGTATTACTGCATATATTGATTTGCTTGACGATTTAGGAGTGCACATATTTAAAGTGAATTTTGAGATATCCTTTAAAGGTTATACTTTGGATGGATACATATCCATTTTATCTTGTTCTGTTTTTACTTTATTTTTATTTTTAATGTGTTTCTGTTTGCTGTTTTGGTTGGTAACCATAATAAAAATCCTTCTATTCTATTTTTAATGTCCAGAATAAAAGCTCTGTACAATGCCTAATCTCATCTATTTTGTTCTAGTTAGCTCTATTATTTTATTTATTTATTTATTTCAAGTTAGTGAAAAATAATTTATGTGATGCTTATAATAACACATATATCAAAGCAAAATTGAGTTTCAAGACATCTTAAGTTGTTCTGAAAGAGAATTAGGATGTAGATATTTATATTTGGAGGAACAACAATAATAAATGTCAGAGAGAAATAAAAGTGCATACAGATAATGAACATTACTTATAACAGGCATCACACAAAACTGTTGATGGGAGTGACATAAGCATTTTATATAGATGAACACCATTTATATGTATAATTAGGGAAGTAAACAAAACTAGTCTCCAATTTTCTGCTCAAAACTTTGGCAGCAAACCAGGTGTGGGTTTCAGCCGATATGCACTTGTACACGTGTACCACTTTGTGAAATTTAGCATGCCTTCCTCTACCTGAGCTTCTGGAGGCCCTGTACCAGAACACTCCACCCCTGGACTGCCTCCCCGCTTGCTCCCCCCACCCACCCAATTGCCGCTCGCTTGCTCCCCTCGCCTGTCCTCACCAGGCTTGCCCCGCCCACCCACTTCCTTTACTGGAGCGGAGGATTGGGAGGAGCCCATGTAGCATGCATTCCCTTCTCTTTTACAGCTGCCTGGTTTCCAGTGGGGATGGGGAAGAAATCCATCTGCATGGATTTCCCCCCCATTGGAAACGAGGTGGCTGTCAAAGAGAAGGGAGCATCACGCGCCACGTGGGCTTGTCCAACAGCCGAAGAAGGAACAAGAGGCGAGGATTGGACAAGCTCACGTGGCGTGTGCTGCTCCCCTTCTCACACACATTGCACATATGTAAGGGGCACTGGATCAGCTGGGAGGCTGGCAAAAATTAGCCTCTGTTTCTCCACTGCCACAGCTCGCAGAGGAAGGAGGCGGGGATGATGGCCGGTGCTCTCCCCCTCACCGCTTTCCTGACCAGCCACCCAACTAAGCAGGGCAGGCAGGGCTGCAGCTGGTAGGCCGCAGAGCAGCAGTGGTGGCCATCATCCCCACCTTCTTCTTCTGCGAGCCCTGGCAGCAGAGAAACAGAGGCATATTTTTTGCCTCCCAGCTGATCCAGTTCCCCTTACACATGCGCCTTGCATTGAGGCAAACATTGTGTGTGTGCATGTGTGCATGATGTGCATGCCTTCCGTGGTGTACCCAACACCTTCGGACACCCACCAGGTAACCCACTGAGCGGCAGAGAAATCTGGCTTCAGCAAAAGGAAAAAAGGCCATTTGAAATTAGCCCTCTGCCTTTTTCTAAAAAGGCGGGAACCAAGGCCAAGAGATAACAGGATGACTAACCCATATTCGGTTAACCCCAGAACGGTAAGAGGCTGAATTGGGAGCTCTGTGAATTGGCTTGTAGGACACAGAATGCCGTGATCATAAGATTTATTGGGCACCAGTTTTAGTTCATAGAATATATCTACGAAATTAATGGGAAGGGATGTGTGTGAGAGAGAGAGGTGGGAGAATGAGAGAAAAAAAGAAAGTAAGAGAGGAAGGAAGGAAGGAAGGAAGGAAGGAAGGGGGAGAGATATACACGGAAGGAAGGAGGAAGGAAGGAATGGAGGAAGAGAGAGAGAGAAAGAGACAAAGAGAAAAAGTGAAAAAGAGAGAAAGAAAGAGAGAAAGAATGAAAAAGAAAGGAAGAAAGAAAAAGAAACAAAAAGAAAGTGGGAGAGATTGAGAGACGATAGAAGGAAAGAAAGAAAGGAAACAGGAGAGACAAAAGGAAGGAAGGAAGGAAAGAAAGAAAGAAAGAAAAGAAGAAAGAAGAAAGAAAGAAGAAAAGAAAGAAAGAAAAAGAAAGAAAGAAAGAAGAAAAAAAAGAAAGAAAGAAAAAGAAGAGAATTTATGACCACAATTGAGCCCAAAATTTTGGTTGCCAAGCAAGAGCATTTTTAAGTGAATTTTACCACATTTTCCAAGTTGGCCATGTCCACCTGGTCACACGACCGCCAAGCCACTCCCACCCAGTCACATGACCGCCAAGCCATTCGCACAAAACAGGCCACACCTACAGAATAGGTTCTAAAAAATTTTTGAAACCCACCACTAGCAGCAAACCCAGCAGAAACTCTGTAAACTCAGAGGAATAAAGAATACTGGAAATTACAGAAATCCAGCCATATCTTTATATTAGATTTAAATCCTAAGCATTTTCCTCTCATACTTTTGACCCAATAGACTTTGGGATATTCTTTTCACAGCCTTGAGATGGAAGACTTGAAATTTGCCCACTGATTAATCATCAATAATAAGAAACCTTAACACAGGGAACAGTGTTAAATCTTTTAATGGATCCTAGGTGATTGTTACTAGATATAATGAATTTTCAGAATTCCTTTGCTGAAGGATAGCCATCTTTATTTTCTTTCTCCGAACATTATATCTCTTGAGACAAATACTTAATATATCAGATGAATGGGACTGTAGCTAACAAAAATGTACTCTCTAAAAAAATAAAAAATAAAAAGTTATCACAAAATATGTCATCATGGTGTGTCTACCAAATCTTTGACAAGATACAAGATCATATATGAATAGCTTCAAAACTAAATGGGTGGAAAATAAATGTAATAAATCAATCAATAAAATATTATTAATTTACTGAAGGGACACAGAATTAAAGTCCAATCAAACTGGACTTTTCATGCATCTTAGTTGACTTTCTTGAGCTGCTGTTCAGACAACGCGTTTAGCCAGCTGTCAAAAAATGGCTCAAAGGGGGATGTCTATAGAGATTCTCAGTCATCCAGGTATGGTTGTCCCAAAGGTGCTTTTTCAGGATGCAATT
Source organism: Thamnophis elegans (assembly GCF_009769535.1). Lineage (NCBI taxonomy): Eukaryota > Metazoa > Chordata > Lepidosauria > Squamata > Natricidae > Thamnophis > Thamnophis elegans. Next base: position 79,778,536 of record NC_045542.1, read on the forward strand.
GAACTTTGTTTTTCTTTGAAGATGTTTCATTTCTCCTCCAAGAATCTTCTTCAGCTCTGACTGAATGTTGGGGAGTGGAATGAATTATGCAAGGAGTATATATCCATCCATTCCCCACCATCTAGTCAGAGCTAAAGAAGCTTCTTCAATAAGAAGCGAAATGTCATTGAAAAAAGTATGGTTCATTGACATTGCAATACCTGGAGATGCACGAATTGAAGATAAACAGCAAGAAAAAAATCACAAAGTACTGGGACTTGCAAATTGAAGTTGAGCGACTGTGGAAAAAGAAATCGTGTGTTGTCCCAATTGTAATTGAAGCCCTTGGAGCAATACCTAAAGAGCTACCTCGCTATTTGGAAAATCTAAATTTATCAGACTTGAACATTCTGATTCTACAAAAAACCACCCTACTTGGAACAGCTTATATCATCCGACGTTACCTTAACAATTCCTAAGTCCTTGGTTAGGACTCGAGCTGTTGAGCTACCAAACAGCCCCAAAGGCTGTGAATCTGACCAAAGATTAACATAACAACAACAACAACAACACCCCAGAATAAGGAACCTTGCAAAGCTGCAGCCACAGGAAAAGGAAGTCTAAACTCTCCAATAGGAACTGGGCAGATTTCAGCTACTGAGTGCATCATGAAGCCTGCTGTTGGTGAAACATGCAACAGCCACACTAAAAAAAAATTGGAAGAGGAGAAAGTATGCTACTAAAATAGGACAAGCTAACAATGATTCTAAGTTGTCTCCAGCTATTAGCTAGCAATTAGGGCAACATCATTAGGCCATGTCATATAAAAGCAATTACTGGGTCATGTTTGTGCCATGACTAGGGAACATGTAAGGGTAAAATAAATAACACATATCTCTATAAATGGACACAACTTTAGATTTTACCTGGTCCTTTTCTAATGGTATATACTTTGGACAACACATAAGATCCTTAGTAATTGCTTTGTTGTATGTGGTCATTCAGTTGCTTCCAACTTCTTCATAACTTGATGCTATTTTTTCACTATGATTGCTTTACAGTAAATGCTTAAGTCATCAATGATAACATCCAGTCACTTGCCTTTTGTCAAGATTTCTTTTCTATTTCTTTCAATTCTCCCACCCACCCACCCACCCCGCACTAGAACTTTTCTAATTATTTGTCCCTTTCCGTTAGGGATCCAGTAATTGCTAGGACGTCTTTTCTAAACCAAGTGATGATACCTGCCCAGGGTTTTGGATGCAGCTCCTCACTCCTCTTCAAATTCACCAGAATTGTTTTCCATCCTTTGAAATAAATGTAGCAAAAAACACTTTAAATAATATAGCGGGAATAAGCTTAGAGTCTAAAATGACTTTAGTGCATTTTTATTTGGATATCATTCCCTGATTATTTGGATGTGTTAGAGAGGTGCCAAGGCATGAGTGTGCCTCTACTTTTTTCTGCTCCTAGTTGAAGTGTGCTCTTTTTTATATTTTGGCATTTGCACATTATACTCAGTAGGGTAGCACTATCCAGCTTGATCCCGATTAGCTGAAGGTATGCAGTTTATGCCTGAAAATAAGTTAGAGTAAAGTTCCTACCCCACTCATATTTGACACAATAAGTTGGAGAAGAAAATGAGAGAAAACCGGGACAAAGAAGAAAATGAGGAGATAATCCTTTTAACTCATTTTAATGTTATGAAAAGAATTCAGTTATAAATTCAGAACAGAATAATGATATTTTGTCACCCTTTTAAGAGTGCTGAGAGACCCAAACAGATGTGATTGTGTATGCGTTAGTATTCTAATGAAGAGAAGCTATGATAAAGAATGTGACTGCTGGTCTGACTCCTCACTGCCAGCGAAGCCTTGGTAGCTGACTCCAATTGCACCGTTTTTGAAACAGCCTCACAAAGCGGACAGAGAAGCAATTCACAACGTGGGCGTAATGTTGCTACTTTTCCGAGGAGCTAAGTTATCGTTTTCCGTTGCAGGATGATTCCAGGTGAGGGAACATAATTTGAATTCTCTTCAGATCAACATTTAGTTCTTTTAGATCTATCACATGTTCACTTTTTTTTAAAAAAATAACTATTTAGAAGCAACTTGTTTATTTAACATACTGTACATTTATATTTAATGGGGGAATCTGCCTAATTGCAGGACTTGAGAACCTCATGCAAGATATATTGTGGTGCTTCAGTCAAGTGAAAGGAACTATTGACACCGGGGTCATAGAAGGTGAGTTTATTTTTTCATTTGTTCTTGGAATCAGCAAAAAAGTATTTTCTTTGGCTAATTGTTTATGCAATCATGGTTTTGTTTCTGTTCAAGAGTTGATGGTGTAACCTGAAACAGCACCCATGTGATGATTTTTAAGGGCTTTTTAAAGGTCTAAAATGTGAATACCATAAACCTTTCTGTTCTCACAGCTTTTATTCAGAATCATGATTCAGTGCATTAATCATTAAGGCAGAATGTCTCCCCCGCTCTGTTTTTGAAAAGGAAAGAGTTGAATAATTTGTTCTGATCTCTATGAAGACCTCGTTAATTGTTGTGCTGCATACATTTTACTGAATTTTGATATGAGAAAAGGGAAGCCCTTGATATGTGAAAGGCGAAGTCTTTTTTAAAAGTGCTCAAATGTCAAGCTGTACAATTCTTGATTTTATTTTGTTGAGCTGATTTAATAACACCTGTGAAATAAATGAAATTGGGTTACCATTATCTTTTAACCTAATATACTTTCTGTTGATAAGATATAAGAATTTGCACTGAGCATAAAATTATGCAACTTTTAACCTGTTTTTTTTAAAAAACCAATGAAATATATTCTATAATTTTTTAAAAAAAAATCTAATTCTGCAATCTGGTAAAACATTTTAAATAATTTGAGATATTAGGGATCTCTAACAGCCTAAATTCCTCACATTGAACTGTTCATTTAGAAAAGCTGATTTTTCACTATAGCATTTCGGTTCCATTAATTAATCCATCAAAAAAAAAAGTGGTTTTAAATTCTACATATGAATTCCCGTATGAATTCTTGCATTTTGCTATTAATATTGCTGTTTTCTGAGTAAAACAGAATATAGGCTTCAATTCACAGGGGATGAAGACAGGGATTTGGAACAATAATAATTTATTACATTTTATGCTACCTGACTGGGACACGGTGGCTCAGTCGTTAAGACATTGAATTTGTCAATCAGAAAGGTTGGCAGTTCGGTGGTTCAAATCCCTAGCACAGCATAACAGAGTGAGCTCCTATTACTTGTCCCAGCTTCTGCCAACCTAGCAATTTAAAAGCATGTAAAAATGCAAGTAGAAAAATAGGGACCACTTTGGTGGGAAGGTAACAGTGTTCCGTGCGTCTTTGGCATTTAGTCATGCCGGCCACATGATCACGGAGACAGTGCTGGCTCTTTGGCTTTGAAATGGAGATGAGCACCACCCCCTAGAGTCGGGAATGATAAGACATATGTGCGAGGGGAACCTTTACTTTTTTGCTATCTGACTCCCAGCGTGTTATCCCTGGGAAATAGTCCAAACAAGATACATCACCAACAACACTTTCTTTATTGTAAGGTTACACTGACAGAATCTTGAAAAACTACAATTATTTCTCCCCTCTTTTCCTTTTACTCTCTGGAAAACTAGGGAGGGTCCTTATTTAAATATTTCCCACTCTCTCCCCCCTTCTGTGGACTGAGCCATCTTTTACATGCCAGTTTTCTCGTGTGTGGCTGTCCCTCTGTCTCCGAAGGTCCTTCCAACATGGCATTTACTCAGCAAACCTTGAGAGGTTTAAAACATTTGAAAACAGAGAACAGGACAAAACACAAAAATTGCATAAGACAAAAAGACAATGATGGCAAAGAAAACAAATTCAGAGGGAAACAAGGAAAGGGAAGAAAGGGGCCATCGTGCTCACTAAGGGCCTGGTACCGACTCTATTTGTTTGTTGAGGAAGTCTTAGAATGTTAGAGTTTTACTTCTATTATCTTTAAAATGCTGATGATATCAGACAACTTCATCACATTTTTATAATTATTCTTCTGAAATTTTGAGGGTGTTGCATGTAATAGTATTGTGATTTACACCAGCTTCCTAAGTTGGTATTAATAGTGATACTTGAGAGACCGCCTCCTGCCAATTACCTCCCTTCGACCTATTAGATCGCACAGATTAGGCCTCCTCCGAGTTCCATCCGCCAGTCAGTGCCGACTGGCGACTACGCGGAGGAGAGCCTTCTCAGTAGCAGCTCCGACCCTTTGGAACAATCTCCCCGTGGAGATTCGCACCCTCGCTACCGTCCAGACCTTCCGCACAGCCCTTAAGATCTGGCTATCCCGTCAGGCCTGGGGATAAAGATTCTAATCCGCCCCACCCGAATGTTGAATGAAAGTTGTGTTTTATTGTTTTTATTTTTTTACTCACGTATTGTCTTATGTTTTGTCTTGCACTCCCCCTCCCATGAATTGTAAGCCGCCCTGAGTCCCCTCAGGGAAAAGGGCGGCCTATAAGTAATAAATAAAATCTAAAAAAAAAAAAATCTAGTACTATCAATTATTTTTAGAATCTGAAGTATCTTGAGAACCATGCTGGAGATCATAAAAGCCTTGAGAAATTAGAACTGGGAATCATAGGTTAGATATCTGAGAGACACCCTTTGTATTATTTAGGATAATCATGTTAATTGCAGTTAATTAACTTTAGGATAAGTTCCATTGTCATCAATACAATTACTTGCTTTTCTATGCTTCAAGATTGTTCAAGGTGGTATATAAGCTATTAAAAAAATTCTGAGCAATAGGAAGAGGTTCTAGTAGTCAATTAGAAAAGCTTTAGCAAATGATCGTTGTATATAATAATGCACCGCCATATAATGATTTAAAATAATTTATTTCCAGGTGAGTGAAAGATCATTAGCACTCAAGAAGCAAAGCTGAAATTTTAGTAGGTTCATTAACAGTTATAAACAATGATGATAGGTTGTAGATCTCAAAGTATTATCTGGGTAGGAGAAATGTTCCCCTCTGAATGTGAGTATTCAAATATAAAAACGTTTTGTTTTTCATGTGCTAGTTTCTGTTAGGATGGCCTTAAGTTATAATCAATAACTGAAAAAAGCAGGTGAGTATAATGGTTAAAGCACCAGACCATGTGAACTAGCTGTGTCTATATGAGGTTTTACCTGCATGAAACCAGCTGAGGGACTTAACCTTAGAAAATGTTGCCAACATATAGCAAGGACTTGTGCAGGGAGCTACCAGGAACTAACACAACCCTACCCCAAACATGACATCCCTATACACTATTTATTGTTTATTTGGTTACATTGTTTAATTTGCATATTTTTAAAAAGAAATTTATTTATGCAAATATAAATTAATCCTAGCAATGTCATTCTCTAGTGATTTCTCCAACCTATAAAACTGAATTGAAAGTGTTTTTATGAATTTGTGATATAATGAACATAGGCAATCCATGTGCTATGTATATTTTTAGTTTGATGACATTCTTCTGAGTGCTGGGAATCACGATAAGCATTAAAAGCAAATAAATTAAATGCTAAATTAATTCAAAGCACATATGAATTATTGTGATACTAACTAAGAGGCATTTAAGAGGTAAAATTGTAAAGGCCATGGGGCTAGAACCTAAATGAGAGGGTAAATACTACACACCAAAAGATAAATAGATTAGATCCCACAGATTAGGCCTCCTCCGAATCCCATCCGCCGGCCAGTGTCGACTGGCGACTATCCGGAGGAGAGCCTTCTCTGTGGCTGCTCCGACCCTTTGGAACGAACTCCCCGTGGAGATTCAAACCCTCACCACCCTCCAGGCCTTCCGCAAAGCCCTCAAAACCTGGTTGTTCCGACAGGCCTGGGGCTAAAAAGCTGTTGCCCCCGTCTCGAATGGTATGACTGTTGTGAGTTTTTAAATTATATTGTTATCTTGTTGCTTTTAAATCTTTTTGTCTGTATTCCCCTCCCCGGTTCGAGTTGTGCCGCCCTGAGTCCCCTTCGGGGAAAAGGGCAGCATATAAATTTAATAAATTGAATTGAATTGAATTGAAATAATGTTGGCAATAGCCTGGCCACAAAGAGAAAGAGCATTCCCAAAAATACGATAGCACATTGAAGAAGGCCTTCTCTCTTTTCCAGCATAATGCAAATTGCTCAGCTCATTGATTTGAAAATGTTAACGGTTGGATAGGTACATACTGGTGTACACTTCATTATGTATAAAAATGATTAGCCAATAAGACCCTTAAACACCTTATACAAAAATCTTGAAGCCTAATCAATAACACAATTCACTTGTGCTAGGACTGATACTACCTGTTCTCTGAAGAATGTTCTCTGTAAGTGTAGCTGCATACATGGTTGCCATTTCCAAATTATCTTTAAGGGCGAGCTGACATGGGATGTGTTGCCATTGACCAAATGAGGGAGTACAGCCAGCACATACCTATCTAGGAAGAAGTGCAACTGCAGCACTAGATAAAAATTGATTGAACATACTTTGGGCTGCAATGCCATGTAGACCTTAAGAGGCAACAGACCCTCCAAACTGTGTCCTTGTTGCTTCAGAGTTGGAGACCTACTCAATTCCCAGACCCATAAGCTGGGTGGCTTACAATTGCATGGAAAGACAAAGAATGGAATTAAAAATAAAAAGTACATCCCACCTCCTCCTCTGCAATGAAAAACAGATAATGAAGGCCCTCCATATGGGTTCATCTTGCATTCCAGTCCAGTGCCTGGGCTATATACAGTATAATGAGATAAAGAGAACAAATCAAACTAAAGTTTGATGCTTGTTTAATTTAGTTCATAAAAGCGCTCAATATGTGGAAAAAGTAATTCCCTGCAAAAAGATTAGATTCTTCCTGTTTTTTCTCCCTAAGCAATGTATGGGTAGGTACTAAAGTCAGGCCTGCATATTTTTGGTTGCCTTTCTTCCTCTTCATTGCAAACTCTGAAAGCAATTAGAGAGCACAAACTAAAATTTCAACCTAAAAAATTTACGGGCAAGAAACTAAATATGAGACTCTGTTAGTTTATCAGGCTGTGGTTTTAAAATTTACCGCAGGAGAAAGATGGGAATTATCTATTATATATAGTTCCAAAGGGATTGAGACTATTTAGATAATGCTTAAGAGAGCTAATTTAAATCAATAAATTCATATTTTGTGGACCAAAAATACAATCCTACACTACTGCATATTTCATTACACAGCAAGACTGATTTTGTTGCTATCCCGTGGGATGCTATTGGATTAGTCTCTGGTATCTGATATGTCAGCAAAATCTTCTCAAACCCAATAACTCTGGTTTGAGATACAAAAAAATATGTCCCTTTGCATGCACAAATGTTCAAAGTGTCTATTAGATAGATAGATTTCTATGGAAGTTCTCAGTCATCCAGGTCATGGTTGTCCCAAAGGTGCTTTTTTCAAGAGACCACTGGACTTACTGATTTTTCTTTGAAGGCGTTTCACCTCTCATCCTAGCAGCTTGATCCAAGAAGCTATAGATAGATGATAGACATTCTATTTTTTCATTTCAATGAAATTATTATTCATGGCATAAAGTTTAGTATGCTGTGTGGATTTAAGATAATGATTCACTTATGAGAATGGGACTTGCTTCTGTACATATGTAAACAGAACTCTATGGGAAGGTTATAATCTTAACAAAATGTAAATAATTGAATTAGTTACTAGTTGGCTTCTGGGTCCAATTCAAGACACTTATGAATCCTTTCATGGCATGGGCCTGTTATTTGTAGAACTGCCTCTCCTTCAGAGCTGAGATGGCGCAGTGGTTAAATGCAGCACTGCAGGCTACTTCAGCTGACTGCAGTTTGGCAGTTCGGCTGTTCAAATCTCACCGGCTCAGGGTTGACTCAGCCTTCCATCCTTCCGAGGTGGGTAAAATGAGGACCCGGATTGTTGTTGGGGGCAATATGCTGACTCTGTAAGCCGCTTAGAGAGGGCTGAAAGCCCTATGAAGCAGTATATAAGTCTAACTGCTATTGCTATTGCTATTCATCGTTTCTATCCATCCTCACTAAGAGGCACCTTAAGACTCCCATCAATCAATGTGTATCATCTAGCAAAATCCAGAAGTGGGCATTTTTTGTTGTGTCACCTGCCCGTTGGAACATCATTCTCCCATAAACTAGATGGCCACAACTCTGTTGGACTTTCATTTATGCCTTGAAGAAGGGGAACAGATTGTCAAAGTCTATGAGATGGTTATTTTAATTGCTACTTGGTTTGTTTGTTTGTTTGTTTTTGCTTTGGATGCCACTTATGCATTTGACTTTGCTGTTGAGTTTTTTAAACTGCTATTAGTCACCCAGAATCATCATAGTGAGGTAGGCTGCCATAGAAATTGAATAAAATAAACATGAATAAATGATTGCACTATTATCCTATAATTCTATGGCATTTTCCCAGAGTATAAACTTAGTAATTTATTTCTCGGGTACTTTCTTCTCTACTGAGAAGTGCTATCAACCCATCCTTAAATCAAGAAAACATACAGCCCGAAATTTACTGCTCCCATTGCTGATACCTATTCCAAATCTCTAGCATTGCTGCTATGGTAATTCTGACAGTCCATTGGCACAGAGCCATCATTACCAGGTTTTTAGAGAGATAGCAACTGACCAGGGTGAAGTAGCTCTCCAATCCCAGCCATTACAGGGTCAGCTCATGAAATGAGTAGCAACGTATATAGATGTCTATGAAGGTTTTCAGTCATCCAGATCCTGGTTATGCCAAAGGTGCTTTTTCAAGAGACAACTGGACTTTTTTTTGAAGATGTTTCACTTTTCATCCAAGAAGCTTCTGAGCTGAAGAAGCTTCTTGGATGAGAAGCGAACCATCTTCAAAGAAAAAAACAGGAAGTCCAATTGCTTCTTGAAAAAACACCTTTGGGACAATGTGTATAGAGTATTTATGACTATCCTTGGATGCTAATCAGCTAAAAAAAACATTCATTGATGTTTTTAACTCTGTTTCACTAATGAGCCTGGAATGAAGATGAAAGAAATAAAGGCATTCCACAGTAAAGATGCTTCTGAAATACCTTGCGCTTTGCTGCCAAAAGGAAAGGGGGGAAAAAACCAAGGCAACATTGAAAAGATTGTGCTAAATAATCCTCCTCCCCAATGCACACGTTGTAAGGAATAAACTCAATTGAACTAACTACTTTTTTTAAAAAAAAGTAGCCTTGCACAGATGAATATTGGCATGTTTTGGTACAACAGGCATTGGTCTTTTGCTTCTATTGAATGTCTCCACCACGGAAACAAAAAGACACCTCAAAGTAAAGGCATCCTGTAATAAGAATACAAATCGTCCTCGATTTTCTTTTAACGCGCGACCTTCCTGAATTGTAGAGTTTTCCTCTTTTTCGGTTTCTGAGTTGAGGTTGCGCCCAGTCCAGCTGACATTGCGGGAAGTCTGCCCTTTACATGCAATGCTAACCTTGATGTTGACAGTCCTAAGAAGTCGGCCTGGCGGAGTCGTCCGCGCTTCGTTCCAAAATCAGCGCCCTGAAACTTGTCGTGGCAATTTCCAAGGATTTTGCACGCCCGCGCAGTGAAGCCGATCTTCCCCACCGAGAGCGAGCTTTCCAGGATTATCGCACGCAAGTCCCCTCGTTGCTTCTTGTGTATTTACCAGCGGAGGGACTTAGTCAGCAAATCCTGCTCGGAGGCGCTTTAGCCAATGAGGAACCTCGCCCTGCTTGCTAGGGGGCTTCAGAGTTGGCGCTGGACGCCTGCAGAAATCCGAGGCGGTCCTCGCTGGGGCTGATGGCAAAAATGGGGTCCGGCAACAGAGGTGGCGACTTAGCTCGCTCAGCAATTGGTGGGATTCCGTAATGCATCCATCATGTAGCCTTGCCTGCCCAGCCCCATGGAGCGGGAGGATTGTTTACCCCTTACTTTTACATAAATGCGTCTTTGCCGCTAGAAGATGAAATGCTTTTCTCGTTACCTGCCTTACCTCTTCCGACCGCCGAACACCATCCTCTCTTCCAGCTGCCACACCGAAGGTACCCGAGCGGAGAGGACAAGGGCAGGATGGGTGGGACGCGAGGTACGGCGCAGAGCCGAGGGGAGGAGAAAGTGGGAGGAGAGCCTGAGATCGCCCTTGGCAGCCGGTGCGCGACCGGGCTTGGCAGAGCTGGAGGGTGGCAGGGGTGGGGTGGGGATCCGCGATAAGATTTCGGGAATCTCGGTGTGGCCTTGTGGAAAATCCGCCCGCCGTTCCTCATCAAGGTGAATGGTGCACGATACTACTACCCTTCCAGGAGGGTCTTCTGGCGTTGGGTGCTTTTAGGCGATCGCGTACAAAGGTTGTTCTTAAGTTTCATGGGCTTTTAGGTTTTGCCTAGAACTAGAAGAAGAAACGGAAGAGTAAGAGTTTGCCCTCCAGTGGAAGCAATCCCGTTCGGTGTGTGGAAAGCATGTTTTTACACCGTGGGTTGCTTTCACTCAGTCCCTCCCTCCCTCATCCCTGACAATCTGGTGGTATTTTTTTTAAGATCTCTTGTACTGTAGAGGTGAGATCAGCCACTGCATATAGTACAGTAAGTTCTTAGTAGGATTTTTACATGCTAATGAGCAAAGGGTAAGTTTGACAAGGTTCTGGGGTTGGCAAATATCCGACTTTGTGTGTGTATGTGTTTGCAAGTTTTTCCTTCTGTACCGATCTGCAGGATGTATACAAGAGCAATATCAGGCCCTTTTTTAATGAATTGCCATTCATTCATAGTCTAAGAGTTAATGTAAAAAAGCTTACAGAAAATAGCACTGAAACGTTATCCCTCATACTATAAAAATGTTGGGTAACAGGGCCATTGATATTAGGCATGGTACAAAATCCTGGATCTATAATTAGTGATCAGTAGTATAGAAATGTTTCCAAAATGTAAGTTGTGTTAGTTTATATAAACAAGCCAAGTGAGTTTATTAAACAAGCTTAAATAGGACTGTGATGCTGCAAGTTAACTAATTAAAATGTAGAGCTGTAGTTTTCTATAGAGCATATTTTAATACTGAACTGCCCCTAATCTATGCATTTTAGATCAAAACACATTTTAGTTTGGCTCAATAACATAATTAGAAGATGGGAAAAGCCAATAGGATAGAATTTTAATTGTCCTTATAAAGGCCAAAACATGTAAAAATGTGCTTGAAATTGATTCACTTCAAAGTTAGTAAATTTGCTGTAAAGAAATAGGCTTGGATTATGCTTTCCTGCCTTTAATTTTTACAAGTAAATATTTCTACAATGATATGTTCTGTTATTACATGATGACCAATCTGCATCCTATAATTTTTGGGCTTTTTCTAGCGTTGAATATTTCTGAAAAAAAATTATTACACTCATTTAAGATCCATTTGTTTTAAAAAGACATGTTTTTAATGTGACTTGGTATGTAACAGGATTTCCAAGCATGTTTTAGATACCTATCTTGATTTATCTTAACTTGCTATCATTTCTGTTTGTTTTCTTCCTTCTTGTCTCATTTCTCATTATTTTGATAATAAACTTTTCAGGGAAGGCTCTGGCCTTTTTACTTCTGTGGCTCTTTCAGTCTTTCCAAATTTGATACTGATCAGATATACTGGATTAGCATATATCTTCAGGCTAATAGAATGTGTAAATTGCAATCCAATTCAATACAGCAGGGTACGCAATTAGGTAAAGTTAATGAAAAGGCCATTAATATTGATATTGCTGCAAAGTAATATTGAAATCAATGTAAACGAATGGCCAGATATTGACACCTGAAGGTAGACCTGAAAATATATTAAAAGAAAACAAAAGCAATGTCCTGATGAGATATCATGGCAAATTAATAAATAGAAAATAATACACATGGGTTTTTCTTAACTGATCTGAAGGAATGGGTAGGGAGGAATCCCTTAAAACCGAAGGCAATCAACCAGCTATCCCTATGAAGGGTAAAAGCTGCTTATTTCTTTCCTTTTGATGTTAAGATAACAAACAGTGGGAGAAGCCAGAAGATATGGCCACTTCTAAATTTAATATCGGAAGCAACTGGATATAGTATCCCTTGAATTCCTGTGAATTTCCCAGAATTGGTGTCAAATGGTGCTAAATAAAATAAAAGGAATAAATAATCAACTCTATCAAAACTGAAAAAAGGGAAGCTGCTTCAATCTAATTTGACTAGTAAACCATAGGAGGGAAGCAAATCAAAAATATTGTCAATTATTTTTGTAATTGATGTGTAAGATTACACACTTTTCCCATTTCTGAATTCCGACCATTGGGTCCAATATTTGTTTGTTTATTTAATCAATGTATATGGCTACCTGTTGTGGCCCAGCAGGAGCCGTTGGAGCTGCCACCAGACTCCAATAGCAGTAGCAATAATAGCAGTAGACTTATATACCGCTTCATAGGCCTTTCAGGCCTCTCTAAGCGGTTTACAGAGAGTCAGCATATTGCCCCCAACAATCTGGGTCCTCATTTTACCCACCTCGGAAGGATGGAAGGCTGAGTCAACCCTGATCTGCTGAACCCTGACTCCAACAGCGAGGGGCCCTATGAGTCGGCTCTGGAGGATGTAGAGAACCCTGGATAGGGTTCCGACTCTGAGCAGGGCGCAGAGAGGCTGGTTGGCACCAGGAGGCGCCTGAGCCTTGGACCAGTGGGGAGGAGACAAGGGAGAGTGATCCGGACACCAGTAGTGAGTTGTTCCTGGATGCCTGGCACCGAAGAGCTAATAGGCATCAGGAAACAGTTGCGCAAGTACAGGAAGTAATTGCACTCAGCTAATGGTCATTAGGCTCCTCTCCAGATTATAAAAAGACTGCTTGTGCACACGCCCCCCTAGCAGAAGTCAACGCAGGAATTAATGTCAGATAACATTATTGTGAGCTTGGTAGGCTGGATTGCTGCCAAGCCTTATCTGTGCTGGATTGCTGCCCAAGCTTGTCTGCGGGTTTGATGCCAAGGACCTGTCTGTCTGTTAATTAAATGCCGTAACTTATCTTTGGCTCGGAGTGTGTGTTGGTGTGGGACGAGCGGCGGGGTCAAAACAGCTACCCATATCATTACAATACTGTGATTCTGAGTGCTAACTTAATACCAGAAAACAGCAAAACAAATCAATGAAAAAAGAAATTACAGCAACAGTCAGTTGCTATATCATATGTCAGAGATCCAAATAGATCATTCTGTCTTATAATTGATAAACAATAAACAAACCAACAAATCTCTCCTAACACCAGGTTCAAATATCTGAGGGAAGAAAAACAGGTCTGTAGTCACTTATGAAAGACTAACAGGGCCATTCTGCTCTGTTGGAATGCTGGTCTACAAAGCAGATACTAAAGTGCTGCTCCTGAGTCCCAGAAGATGACATTGCTTAAAGGAAGAGACCAGGAACATGGCCACATTGTCACTCCTGGTGGGGTAAGATAACAAACTGGCATAGTAAGTCCCTATAAGTAACTTTGGCTTTGTGCCATGCAGACACTAACCATCATCTTGATGGATGGTTTTGAATTGCAATCTAGAAATTCATTGGAAGCCACTGCATTTTGTACAGAAGCACTCAGAACTGTTTGCACCACCGTGTTCTGAACCAGTTGCAACTCTTGAATGTTCTTCAAGTGCAGCTCCATGTAGAACATTCTGGCTGGCTCAGGAATTCTGGGAGTTGAAGTCTACAAGTCATAAAAGGACCAAGGTTCCCTGTTCTGCAGTAATACTATTCTATAGTAATGGGTGTATTCTCATGACTAGGGTCTCATCATCCAGAAGCAGATGCTATTGGCTCAAAAGCTGAACTGGATGAAGGCCCTTAATAGTTGCGACTTGCTTCTGGGTGCCCTTTGTTGGGATTGAACGGAAGCCCATTCTTCTCTAGCCAAACCTCTAGGCATTGGGAAATGCCTACTGGTTGACTTGGGGAAAAAATTATAATTGGACTTCTATGTTATATAAAGTTTGTTGCCACAATTTATTGCCTTTATGCAGCATATGAAACCATAAACATTGCATTATGGCATTGTGCAACTATGAACCATCTTGATATAATCAAGTGGATTTTTATTATTTGTTGTAATATTTTTATGTTATTTTATAATGGTTTTTGTTATAGCATTCTCTTGTAAACAGCTTGGGATTCTAGAGGAAGTGGCATAATCTGGGCATAACTAAATTAAAATACAAACCTGCAGCCTCAGATTTATAGGGGGGGGGGATACTTTTGAAAGCCATCCAAAGTTTTGTATGAATTTGATAGGATTTTTACTGATGATTGATTTGGCAGGAGTTGTGTCATAATGAAAATTGCATTTGTATAATAATTTGCACCCTTTGAATGATGATGTCACAACACATGAGATAATTGCAGATTGTGCTCAATGCACATGTTGCTCATGTTTTCCTATGTGGTAGCAAAGAATTCTATATGTTGGGCTTGTCCCTTCATCTTCATGTTTGGAATCATCCAGCAAGGGCCCATTTTGCCTAGATGTCTTTAATGCCTTTGATGTCAGATTTAAAATAGCCTGGTTTTTCTCCGAATCCAGAAACCTTTTCTGTATAGAATTCTGTGAAAGAAAATGTATATCTGATTAATTTGAAATGTTCATGTGTTTTGAAGGTGTAGCATTTTCTTTTAATGGAATGTTTGGCTTTCTGATACAATTATCCTAAATAAAATGATACCAGACCAAATAATGAAGTAATACATCACATGTCTGATAGAGATTGATTTATTTTGATCAATCTGTGCAGACTTAATTCAAATCATGGGATGATGATTATCTTTATTCCAAAACTATGACCTAAGACAGGGGTGTCAAACTGGCAGTCTGTGGCCGGATATATCACGTGCAGGCCCATCCCAGCTCTGTGAGGGAAAAACATGAAATTTCACATGGCGGCAATGTGGTGCCAAGACTGTGGCATAAGATAATCACTGCACATGTTGCACATGTATGGAAGCAGTGAATCTCAGCATCTTAGGGGAAATCACACATTTGGGTAGACCTGAAAAAAATAATGATGGCTTATTGCATAACTTACTGATTTTTGCATTATAGTTGTGAAGTGATAGAATTCCACTATTGATTGCCAAATTTTGGAAAAAAGTATTGTTTCTATATTTTATTATTTTATATTTCTCACTGGCACAATACATTAAATTATGCAAGAATACAGACAGCCAGGGTACTATAGTAGCGCTGTAGTAAGGCCTTGCATTTAGAAGATCCAGATTCAAATTTACCCATATGCATAGAAACTCAGTGGGTTTTCAAGGTTAATTTTTAGCTAGAAAGATCAACATTCCACCCCATAGTGAAGACTTGTGGAGGAAAATTGGAAAGTGTAGTTATACAGGCTTGACCGCCTGTAGGAAAGGTAGACTATAAATCTAACAAATAAATAGATTAACAGATTAACAGAGTTGGAAGATACCTTGTAGGTCATCTAGTCCAACCCCCCACCCAAGCAGAAGACCCTACATCATTTCTGACAGATGGCAGTCCAGTCTCTTCTTGAAAGCTTCCAGTGATGAAATTCCCACTGTCAGATAATTTCTCATTTCTAGGTTGAATCTCTCCTTGTTCAGTTTCCAATATTATTCCTTGTCTTGCCTTCAGGTGCTTTGGAAAATAGCTTGATCCCCTCCTTTCTGTGGCAGCCCCTCAAATAGATGGTAGATTTTCAATTGCAATATTCATTGTAGTGGAAGAGTCCCTAAATCCACGTTGTTGAATTGTCTAAATTAAAACAAATATATAAGAGGTATTCTCAGATTTAGTTGAAATTATTAATGGGTAGTACTCAAAATGTCACAGGTGATGGGTTTGTTTTGTGTTTTAGTGTTGTGTTTTAGTGACAAAGTCAGATATACACTTAATTTGGTAATACATTTTTTTTGCAAGTTTATGAGTTTTAAAATTGTCATAATTGTGGCTTAAAATAGCTTTTGAATTCTTTTTGAATGCAGAAATGATCTCTTATGCACACACAAAAAGGCACAAATGAAAATATACAAAATGACTCATGAGAATAATTGGAGTTCTGGGACTAAATTAATCTCCATTGAATAGAATGGGATTTCCTTTTGAATTAAGATACATAGGAACAGATTCAGCTATATTAAGAAGAGCACCTAATAGCAGGGATTCTTTGCTCAAATCCATCTTGTGTACTGTTGCGCCTATTCCTAGCTTGGGTGGCAATAACACCTTAGCACATCCATGGAAGTTAAATCCAAGTTAGAATTCCATATGATATTCATCTATTGCTTGCTTCAGCTGCTTCTGTAATATTTTGAATGTATGAGTTACTGAGAAAATACTTCTGAAAAAATGGGGCATTGATAGACATAAAAACATATTTCACTTGCATGAATGCAGGAAAATCTTATCGGTACTGATATATCATATGCAGTGGTCTTTAGCAAATATCTGTATGGGCAAAATCCAAGTTATATGAATATTCAACAGTAAAATAATGCTTGGACAAACTAATGCCAAACAGCTGCTCAAATGAATAGATGGATCTTCATAAATTTGCTTTCCATTGTCTTCCACTTGTAGTAACTGCCAATAACTAGATCTCATAATATAGCCTTTTTATTATTTCAATGTGGCACACCTGGAAAGAGCTAGAATAGCACTGTAGCTATAGAATGTGTTGCAAATGTATGTGACCCCATTCAGAGCTCTGTAGTATTCAATTACTTAGCTGTAAATGTTCTCAAATAGTCAAAGTTCTATAAAGTTCTAATGCTCTTAATAAG
Source organism: Thamnophis elegans (assembly GCF_009769535.1). Classification (NCBI taxonomy): domain Eukaryota; kingdom Metazoa; phylum Chordata; class Lepidosauria; order Squamata; family Natricidae; genus Thamnophis; species Thamnophis elegans. The sequence continues at coordinate 79,795,349 of NC_045542.1, forward strand.
TGCATGTTGCTTTTTTAGGTTTTTAAGAGTAAGCAAAGAACCAGAAAAAAGGAAAAACGTATTTAAGTTCAAAAACAGAACAAAGCTCTACTATTTATATAACAGAGAAATATTCCTGGTGTCATTTTATAGCCAACAGATTTTGGATAATAATTCAGTCAAGAAGAAGATAGCAAGAAACTGGCTTTGTGACTTTGTGGAGAAAAGATTCTAAAAGTCAAGATGGATGCAAATGTAATTGAAACTCCATTCCTTCTTAATATTCATTAACTGCATGCAAAAATGGGTAGGGTTTTCATGATTATTTTTAATGCTTTTTCATGCATAATGCTACTTGTTTGCGACTTAATTGAAGGTGTGAATTTAACAAGTGCAGTTTATCCAGTAAACACTTACTTAGTACGTGTAAACCTAGTGACAGTTTTAAGAGGGTTTTATGAGAAGAAAATAAAGCAAATTATCCCTGCAAGGCTATGTTTGTTTTATATCCCACCTCTTATTCAGGATCAGAACGCTTGGTAGAAATAATGAGAATCAACTCATTAATTACTCAGTGTAAAGGAAACAGTTTACTTTTAATTTAAAGTAACATTTTCAACTGTCAACTTTGGACTTGATTAGCATAAAATGTTGAGCAGCTTAGAGAAGTTTTTAAACATCAAAATTATTCTTCCCCAGAATTTTTCTGACACATTCATGCAGCTGAATTCTATTTGAAACAATATTTATTCATTGAACTTCTGGAACATTCTGGTTTAAAAAGAAAAAAAAAGTACCCTCACATGATAATAAATGTGTTAAGAATTGCTTAGGTCACGCTTTTTAAAAATATTGCTGAGGACTTCATCAGATTGCAGGAGAAATAAAAAGACAAACAAAAAAAACACATGCCTAGTAAGAGTTAAAGTGACTTCTGCAGCAAAATTTAGGGAGTCTGGATGAGATATAAAAGTAAGCTGTCTTTAATTTATAGAGCTCCGGAAGAATGGAAATGATGCTGTGGCATTTCAGCTGGCAGGTCTTTTACTCAAAAGACCCTATTTCAGATTTTTCCCTAAGGGTGGGTACAACAGTATTCATGCTTTCTTAAGTTGTCTGGGAAAAAAGGAAACCTAGGCAGCACTTTAAAAAAAAGTCAAATTGTTTTTCATACTGAAGTCTCAGTTGCTGGGTAAGGGCTTTACAGGGCACCAATTGAAAAGTTTTCTTCTTCACCTGCCAATAAGGAAAGACAAAAGAATAATCAGAAACAAAGCTAAAGGAGGAATTAAAATATACCACAGTGTGTCTTGATCTCCCACCAGTTCTCCAAAGCCTGGTTAGAAGATGGGTTCACTCACTGTACTACATCTAAATCAAATTCTATAATGATTTCATGTGACTGACTTCTATGCATTTCTCGTGACTCAACATCAATTTCTCTGTAGCTTTTAACTAATTTATAGCAGAAACCTGAAGCATTTAACTTCACTTGGTTCCATTTCGAATGCTAAAAATTTATCTTTAAGTAGTTAAGTAAATACTATTTTAAAAAGATGATGCACAGCAGAGTGACCAGGTTTTCAAAGCAAAAATCTCAGTGACTAAGAGATATTGACAGTTTTAGTGATTAGCCAAATTTTTGCAGCCCAGATCTTGAGAACCTTAGTGTGGTGAGAACTTTGGATTAGATCTGGGGAAGTTAATGTTTAAAGCCGTCTTGGAAAAAATCTGATGGCATGCGTACGCAGAGGTGGCACACAGAGCCCTCTCTGTGGGCATGCACGTTGTCACCCAGCTTCTCTTCCAGGTTTCCATGGTGCGCATGCATGTGTGGCCAATCTGGACTTCGTGCAAAGACCAGCTGACCATTGTTCAGGGGCGTGCAACGGAACCTGGAAAGAGAGCAGCTGACGGTGCGGCATGTATGCCGGACCAACTGGCCGGTCACATGTGCAGGATGGAACCTGGAAGAGGCAGCTGGCTGCCACATGCAAGCGCATTGGCCAGCTGCTCTCTTCCAGGTTCTGGTGCTCTCCGGTGCATGTGCCACTCAGTGCAGAAAAAGGTTAGCCATCACTGTAGTCCTAGTTTATCCCTGATAAGATTATTGGAGAATAAAATTGAAAGTTATACTAAATATGTTATTTTAATGTCTGGAAGAAGGCTAAATATATATGTAACAACTACATATATCTATATATATAGTTGTTACATATATATTTTAGCCTTCTTCCAGAAATTAAAAATAACATTATATATGTTATTTATATATATAAATTTTATTTAATTTTTGCAACACTGGGTGTCAAATATGAGGAATTTCAGTGCATTAATGCAGATATCTCTGTAGTAACTTTGAAAGGGTTGATATAAAGTACCATAATTCAACACTTATTTGGCATGTTTAATCATAGTGAAATGTTTGCAGCAGGACATTTAATTGTGGGTTAAATTGTGCTCAAAAGTATTTATTTGAAGAACTACTTAGAACTTGCCAAAAGAAAAGGCATTTCACAGCTACTAATTAGGTATACATACTGATTACTCAGGTGGAGTTTTCAAATTCTCAATTTCAAGAATATATTTAAAGATTCTCCTTAAAATATAGTTTTAAAGTACTATGTGCTACAGCTTCCGTAATTATTATTTAAATGAATCTAGAGGTTGTTATTAGACTGCAATTACAGGAAATAATCTTATTCCAAAAAGATAGCCTTGTCATGATATTATAGCAAAAAGAGATCTAATGGTACTGAAAATTGAGTATTTATATATATACACTGAGTATTTATTAATACTTATAGGCCGCCCTTTCCCTGAGGGGACTCAGGGCGGCCTTACATAAAATGAGGGGAGGGGATATACAACAATAACACATACAATACATAAAGTAAAATAATAAGCAACATTCATCATCATTCAGGTGGGGGCAATTATCTTTGTCCCCAGGCCTGACGGGCTAGCCAGGTCTTGAGGGCTGTGCGGAAGGCCTGGACGGTGGTGAGGGTACGAATCTCCACGGGGAGATCGTTCCAAAGGGTCAGAGCTACCCTTTGGTAGGGTAGGATTGGTAGGACTGGGAATTCATTCATTCATTCATTCATTCATTCATTCATTCATTCTTACTTCATATTTCTTAACCACCCCTCTCCCTTAGTATTAATCAGTATTAATCAAATAAATACTTTGGCAAGTATCTTTATGCATATTAACAGAGGGAGAAAAGAATAAAGAGGCCAAAATATGATATCTCTACATATATATCTACAGTATGTAGAGGTCAAAAAATATTATAAGTAAAGAACGAGTACTAAGCACAGTCCAGCAGCTACTAGAATTACAGTGATGATAATACATTTGTGAGTTGCTCTATTCAACATATTTTGAATAAAACCTACCTTAAGGGAAACACAGATTTATAGGAAAATTCTAACATTTGACCTGGTCACTTTAAGTGTTCCAATAATTTTTTAAAATAAATAAGCATAGTATTTTGTAAGTTTGATATAATATTCCTAAAATTATCTTAGCCTTTGACAATGTTATTTTAATACTTTAATACAAAAAAATGTGTATTTTGGAATAAGGTCCAACCCTGTGATTGAGTGGCAGGAACCACCCTTTAAAAACAAGGTAAGAATAAAGATCTAGGCAAGACAAGATGAAAATATTTTTGTTTTATTTAAATTTAATTCAATTATTATGCGATATATATAATATATATAATATTTTTCTTTCTATTCTTCACATATTATATCCTGTTTTGCTGAAAATAAGACCTCACCAGAAAATAAACCTAATCGGCTTTGAGTGCATGCGCTAAAAGAAGCCCTCCCTGGAAAATAAGCCCTCCCCGAAAATATTGCAATGCATCAGCTATGAGTTGATCATGCTTGCCGCCTCCTGAACCTCAAAAATAATAAGACCTCCCCGAAAATAAGGCCAACCGCTTATTTCGGGGGTTAAAAGAAAATAAGACCCTGTCTTGATAATTTGTTGATAGCTTTTAGAAAATCGTGAGAGTGCCATCAAGATTTTTGAAGGAAATAATTGAATATGCAGATTCAGACTTTGCACCTATGTTTAGAGAAAATGAACAAATCCACTTTAATCTAATTTTTATTTAAATAAATTTACATTATACACACACACATACATATGCACACATAGGAATAAATAAGTATTTATATGTGTGTATTCTGAATGAGTTAAAACATAAATGTCTATATCTTCATCAGTCTTTAAAGAGCTATACATGTTCATTTTTATATAATTTTCAGATTATGAGCTTGTTCTGTTAAATAGCAGATTGCTCCTTAATATCAGATCAATTGATGAGTAATCTAAGTTAAAGTACAGTCTTGTGCTCCATCACTATGTTAATATTTCAGGACTTCTAGATTTAGAGCAATCCATGAAGGTTCAGATGTGTGTAGATAAGTACAGGAAGAAATGAGAATTTTCAGTTGAAATTGAAATAAGATTGAGAGTTGAAAGTTCTGAATGTAAAAAGTTCAGAACAAACAACAAAAATACAAATGATGATAGAGAAGTGAGAAGGGAAAAAATGAATGGGAATGAATGGAATAAGATACTAGGTTGTATAAGGTAATGTGAGAGTGCTGAGGATAAATCTGGGCTTTAGTTGTGCTTATGGTATTCTGATAAAATGTCAGGAAAGTCCAAACAGACACACTAACCCTAAAGGTATGGAGTGTGTCTGCATATATCTCCGAGCTGATAGCAATAGTTAGCTTATAACCGCTTCATGAGGGCTGTCAGCCTCTCTAAGCGTTACAGAGTCAGCATATTGCCCCCAACAACAATCTGGTCCTGATGGATGTAGACAACAGTATGTTGCCTTGCAAAATATATCTGGATTAGAACTACCAGGTTTGAATAAGATAAGGTGGGGGTGTACCATAAACCTGGGCCCTCAGTTATGCTTATGGCATCCTGATCAAAATGTGCCAAAACTGATCCTGACTTTACAGTTATCATGGAATATTCCAAGAGTGTTGGTAGTCAGGTTGATATCATAGTTTACACTGCCTCTAAAAAGATTTACACCAAAGTTTTAATTGATCAAAGCCATGATGGGTGGCAAGGAAGAACATATTTATAGGCCCATCTATTGAAGATAAGTCAATTTGGAATGCAAGGAGAATAATGTTGAAGAGCATACAGAAAGAAGAGAAAGCCATAGTAGAGTGAAGTTGTTTGGAATTAATTTGATGCAAGGAATTGAAAATTGTAGGAAGTAGTGCACATGACGCTGTAGAGGTAAGAAATTGCTTAGTGCTTATTTTTCTAATATACATGCTTATTTTACTATGACTTCATCTGTATCTGAGTATGGAGTGCTTGTAACCAATAATCTGTTTGTAATTTGAGTCTCTCGTTCCTGTAAAGTATAGTAGATATAGACTCTGTTTGACAGTGAGAACTGTTTAGCCTTGGGAAGCCATTGCTACTTATCCTTTGTGTGACGACCAGGCTCTGCAGATCCTTGAGAATAATTAATTTTGATATGAATATTGGGTTCATGATCTCAATTGAGTAGATGAAGAACTGAGATGAACCTTGCTGCAAAAACAGTTGAGAAGGGAGACAGAGCTTTGACATTCATGAGTTTTCTCTCCAGCAAGCTGGAGGTTTAATTATGAATGAAATGGCTCAAATTTATATCAGGAAGTATCAATTGGTGTGGTACATATGAAACTAGGAATCTATAGGATTAGTGACAGTTGCATATTAAGTTCCAGTAAATGGTAATAATGGAAGAAATAGATACAGGTTTTAGAAAGAATTATATGTCACTCTGAGTGACTGCAGTCCAAGTATCCTAAAGGTGATATGAATAGATAAGTAGAAAGAAAACAGCGAAGAAAAAATATTATTATGACTGGTCACAAAATCAGCCACATGTTTAGACTGGATTTGGCATTTTTGTCCACTTACCAAATCTTTCCCAAAGGTCTGAGATAGAATTGCTGTAGAATTAGACTGCCAGAATTTCTGCTAGGTGGAGTGGTCATATGCTTAATGACTACATTGTTTAATGATGAAGGTGCTAATCACAACTGTAGTCATTAAACGAGGACTATTTATATAGGTTGAATAAATTAGAGGAGAATATGAAGCCTTGTTGCACTAGTTTGCTAACCTAGAGATGATCTGTTTTCCATATTTTGTTAGATGGTTTCCTGGCCGATATATAAGTTTCTCTTGAGAATATTTCTTCCATTGAATCAATTACTATCTGTCCATTGGTGCCCTTTAGTATACCAATTTGAGGTTGAACCTCCTTCTAGTTCATATATCTTTTGAAAGATTCCCTTGTTTTCTATCTGTTTCCATCTTCAGTGTCTTTACAGATGCTATTGTAGTACTACTTTCTACCTCTTCTAACTTTCTGAAACTCTTTGTTAATTTCTTTCTGAGATTTTGTCTTTCTTGGCTTCTCTTTCCTTTTCTAGGCAATTTTCATGGTTTGTCCTGGCATTGAGTTTGCTTTCTTCTCTTTTTTCATTTTGGCGATGTCTTCATATTCATCATTAAATTCATATCACAATGACTTGCCCATCCTCTTGGCATATCATAGCAGGACCTGGGGTGTAAAATCTGGTTAATAAAGTCGCTGTTTAATATTATATGTAAAAGCAGCCAATTTGGTTTAATGTATTGGGGGAATCCAGACAATTATGGTTTATATAATAAGGCTTAGTTTAACAAACCTGATTAGGTAAAATATATGAATATCTTATACCTATAAAATATCTGAATTCTCTTGCTTAAAATGTTTAAATCTTTGAACTGTACAGTTCTTACAAGCTAATGAATAAGTATGTGATCAGAGGGAAGTCCTGCTATATATTTAGAGAAATTGCTGGTGGAGTAGCTTTTCAAGCTGTTATAGATGTGGTGCACAAATCTATCTCGCAGGAACTCTTGCCTGAGTGTAACTTTTATTTCAAGTGCTCATAATTTGTCTTTTTAAAATTACTGCTCTTGTGAATTATTTGGTCGGGGAATGACAGGTATTTAAATATTATGATCTTTTCATTCCAGGGCTTGAGCATAAAATACTAAGGAGGAGCTGAATAAATGGACAGAAGCCAGCTAGCTGAATGAATGTTAGAAAGACAATCTTTCTTTACAGGTCTTCAGCAAACAGAGACATCGGCAGTTCAGAATAATTTCTCTGAGCTTAAAATGAAAACAATCAATTGAGTGTTTTCCAGAAGTCACAGCATCAGTTTCTCCTCAGGCTGCTAACCAGGATACGACATGTTTTCATTATCCCTTATAGCAGGGGTGTCAAACTCTCGGCGTCATGTTGTCATCATATGACATATCACGACTTTTCCTCCTTCACTAAACCAGGCGTGGGGTAGCCATCTTGTTACGCATCTGGCCCACAAGCCATGAGTTGACACTCCGACCTTATAGAAATGGATAGAAATTTAGAAATAGGCCACAGCTAATGCTAGGAATACAGAGAAGACTTTTTATCTTTAAAGGAATTTGGTGAAAATAAACAACACAAATTGACCCTATTAACCTTATAGAAGACTATGATGTGTAAGTTGTCCAAAGTTACAAAATCCATAATATTTGTTAGTATAGTGGATAAACTTAGTTTGTAATATATGGCCTTATGGCTGATTGTATTATGCAAGCCCAACCAGTTGTGATTATTTTGGTAAAACGTGGTTCTCCAACTTGTAGCCAGCCTTGTATTCTTAAAGGCAAAACGAGTCTTCATAATTGACATTCATATATTGTTTTAAAAGTACTTCAAAGCGTTTTTTGCCCACTCTTCCATCAGCAAAGCTGCCAGGCTGCCTTTGGACTGTTAGAATAAAATAGGAAGGGGGTTATTGGATTTATAACCCATGATTATAAAAGGCCTATTAATCAAAACCACATTTTGTCAAAGACCGATCCACGAAATGGAAAGCAGTTGGTGATTTTTTTTTTCTAGCTTAGGCAGGAGCAATAAAAAAGCAGAGCAATGTGTCAGGTCATATTAACTGCTGCCCAAATAGAATACCTGGCCAGCATTGTTGCCAAAGCTGAAGAGTGGATTGAAATCTGAAAGCAGATGTTTAAGCCAATTTCCAATCTGTTTTTAGCTGAATGACAAGTAACTTAAGGTTGCTCTGTGGAATAACCCTCAGGTAATATCAGTGAGAATAACACAATGCTGAATAGCATTAAGGGCATATTATGTTTTGGTGCCTTCAAGTCCATGTTGACTCTTAATAACTACCTAGACAAGTCCCTGAAGTTTTCTTGGCAAGATTTTAGAAGTGGTTTGCCATTGCCTGCTTCTTAGGGCTGACAGAGAGGGACTGGCCCAAGCTAGCCAGTCAGTCTTTGTGTCTAAAGTTTCCTAGTTCTAGCTTGTTGCCTTAACCACTAAACCAAACTGGCTTTCACCATGAAGGGCAAAAAATAATAATAATTACATCATGAGATAATAGTTTAATTTATCACTTACTCTATCTTCTATTGGTGACAAGAATTGAAGCCGAGTTTGTCTCCTCTTCATTAAATATCTGAATCATGGTATTAGATCTTGGCTGCAAAAATCTGAAAACTTGTCTTTGCTATCTTCTAGTGTGTTATCTGGATGTTTGCATCTGATAGCCCTGTTCCACTGATAGTTAATATTAAATGGGTTTATTGCTGGAGAGTTTAATGTGGAACCCCCCCCCCCCTCTGATTTCTCTTGGGTAAGAATAGGCTGGCTCTGGGTATTCATTTGGGAAGGCAAGAGTGAAATATGGCACTGCTTAAATAATAGTATCCAACCTCAAAGTGTTTTGAGTACCTTTCTTCCTCTAGACTACATGATAACACCTAGAAGTTTCTAAATCCCATGTGATTGGTTCAGTGGCCCTTTTCTGACCGTCTCAATCCTCACGTTTTGCTGTGGCTGTGATGCTATGTGATGGCTTGATTAACCCTGATTTATTGAATAAATCAGTTATATCCTCCCAGCATTGTAAGTCTTAAACCATATTTTAATGGTTGGGTTCTCGCAACTTAGTCAAAACCAAAGCAATAACAAAAATAATCAGGATATTTGAACTAGGCCTTTTGCTCACTGTATTACCAGAAACCCACTAGTTATAAGTATTATGATAAAAGAGAAAGAGAAGTATGTCATGAAATTTACATATTAAATTAGCTTTAAAACATCATTGGGGAAATATTCCACACATTATAATATAAGAATAATATATAATTCCATATAATAATAGCTGTAATATTTAAAATTATCTACATATATATAAATGGCTCTCTGTGTGTGGTGTGTGTGTGTGTGTGTGTTCCACATAACTCTGGAACGCCTCGAGCAATTTCAACCAAACTTGGTACACAGATTACGTTCTTGAAACAAATACGTGGGAACAAGACACCCCTAACATATAGCAACCAGACGTCCCGCTTTTGGCAGGACAGTCCCGATTTTTAATAATTTGTCCCGCATCCCGCGGCGTTTTTTAAAAGTCCCAATTTTTCACCCTCCTTTTGGGATAGCTTGGAAAAGCTCAGGTTGGTTCCGATTGGGTTTGGGATCTTCCGGAAAAGCGCTCGGCTAGCGTTGGGTGTTGCATCGGTGTTGGCTATGGGGTGGGAGGTGGAGGGGTGTTTCCGTCTTTCGGCAAATCCCGGACAGGCTCGGCAGGTCCGCCCGGATTTGCGATTGGCCGGGAGAAGACGCTTCTGTGTGTGTGTGTGTGTGTTTTTCGATGTTTTCCGGAAAGGCTCAGTTCGTTCCATCCAGACAGTCAGGAGTCTGGCTTGGTCTGGGCGAGTGGCGGCATCCCCATCGCGGAGGCTGCAGACCAAGCCAGTCATCACCTGCCTGAAGAGCGTCCTCCTCATCTACACCTTCGTCTTCTGGGTGAGGAAGGGTCTAAAGGAACAATGGGGGGCGGGGACGAGGGGCCCCTCCCCCTGGACACGCAAGGTCTACAAACTTGGGCTGGAGAATGCTGGGAGTTGAAGTCCACAAGTCTTAAAGTGCCCAAGTTTGGGGACCCCTGCCCTAGACATAAAGGAGCAAGGCAAGGGGTCCGCCTTTGCCTTTCTCTCCTTCCCACCCCCAAACACTTTTGCAAAGGGAGGTGGCACTTTTTGCAAAGAAAAGTATGTGTGGGGGGGACTACATGAGCCCTGAGGCCGGGGGAGCCAGTAGGAAGGCGGCGGAGGGGGCGGGAGCAGGAAAAAAAAGGCCCCATGGCTTGTCAAAAGCACGGAGGAGGAGGAGGAGGCGGCAGGGGTAACGTGGTATCCAGCTCAGGTGCTCTGACACCCCCCCCCCCCGGTCAATGGTGTCCTGCTTTACCAATGTTAAAATCTGGTCACCTTACCCTAATAACCTTCAGTGTGTGTGTTCTGTTAAGATACATCCTATTTTGCCTTAAAATGGCTTTTATCATACTGTTGTAAAATGGCTTCTACTGTACAGCACAGTGAAGTTTCCATGGTAACGGCTTCACAGTACTCCACAAGGGGGCTCCCTCTGGTAACGGGGAAAATCCAACATTATAAATTACATTTGATCCTGACATTTTCAACAAGGCTTTTATTATATTATTGAGGACAAATATATGGTCATGATCAATAAAACATCACTGCAACTCGGCCTGCCTGCACTACTACAAGACCAACATGACGTACTTCATGGAGATTACATACAAAAAAAGAACTATAATGTTGAACAGCTTCGTGCAAATGTTGTGGACAGGAAGCCACTTCTAAATCAAGATTAAAAAAGCATACTAAATGATCATGGATCAGCTAGCAAAACAACAAGGTGGTATTACTTTCCTTGATACTTCTGGGGGCACATGGAAAACATTTGTAACTAATTTAATTGTTGCTGAAATCAGGGCTTTTCCTGTTTAATACAAAATTAGGATAAATAAATACCTGGGCAACACCGGGTTATCAGCTAGTTTCCTATAAAAATGAAGATTTTTTTTCTGATGACAAAGGAAACCCCAAGACAGGTGATGATTTCATTATGTTTATATAGCTGCCAATATTACAAGATTCTTATGGTATTTAAACACAGCATTAAAATAATAAAAGCTTGATTTATCGTTTGTGATATAGAGTACTTTACGCCTGAATCAGGAACAGGGAGAGGAAGTACACAAACTATGCCAGTCAGAGCCTCCTTAATTAAATTGTTTCTTTTCTTGAGGTTGTGTAGTGGCTATGGATACTTAGGACATGTAGGTTTGAGGCAAGAAGATGCCAACAAGAGGTAACTGGATGATTTACAATTGATGTGATTGAACTGTTGGTGCCTCCTTATCTCAAACACTTATTTTCCTGAGATCTGTCAGCTCTACAAGGTTGACCGGACCAAGAAATAGGACTAAATCGGAAGCCAAAACATATGAAGAATGGTTGCAGGAACTTGATATATCTAGTTTAATGAAAAGAAGGACTAGGGGAGACATGATAGCAGTGTTCCAATATCTCAGGGGTTGCCACAAAGAAGAGGGAGTCAAGCTATTATCCAAAGCACCTGGGGGTAGGACAAGAAGCAATGGGTGGAAACTACTACTCAAGGAGAGAAGCAACCTAGAACTAAGGAGAAATTTCCTGACTGTTACAACAATTACTCAGTGGAACAACTTGCCTCAAGAAGTTGTGAATGCTCCAACACTGGAAATTTTTAAGAAAAGATTGGACAATGATTTGTCTGTAATTGTATAAGATCTCCTGCCTAAGCAGGGGAGTGGACTAGAAGACCTCTAAGGTCCCTTCCAACTCTGTTATTCTATTCTATTACTTTGACAAGTAATGAGAGAATAACAAGGAGGGTGTATGTAGCATACCTATTCTAAAGCACATTTTTGCTTCAGATCTGGAATGTTGTATATCCCTGTTAAAAACAAGTTAATTGTCTTACCTGCAGCTGAGGTTAGATGGAAGCAGAGAAGAAGCCTCTGGACTTCATTGACTTATTCATAGATGAGCAAACAAGTAGCAGATAAAGTAATAGCAGATAAAGGGTTGTAAATCAGGTGAGGCATCTATGCAGTTTATGTGTTATTGGTAAAGCAGCTTTGTAAATATGTTGGTTGTGATCAACCAAAGGGGAGGCTGTTATGGTTCAGAGTGAAAATTAATAGTGTAGAGCAAATGAAGTGTATAGAATCCAGTTTCAGGGTCAGAAGTTGAACATTTATAAGGTAAGGAATTAAAAGGTCAGGAGAATGTGAAACCAAAGGACTGTAAGTCAAAAAGCTTCCAATCACAGGCTATCCATCACCACACATTCTTCTCCAGTGTCAGTGTCCAAGGGTTCATAACAAAAAAGTAAATGTAAAACTATAAACATCAGGACATGATAGCATCAGCATTTCTGCCAACTTGTCTTCTGAAATCTGTTAGTCTTCACTCAGTTTCCAGAAATATAAGTGGCAGAAGGTTCATCTTCCAAAAATTGAAGCAGCCACAATGAAAGGCAGATTCCATGTTACTGTCCCCCAACCAGCCAAGAAGATGGAATTGTAAGCATGATTTTTCTGAATGGAACAACAGAATATCAGGATTGTCTCCACAGGCAAGTGAGTCCCATAAGAAATGGGGACTTGATCCATAAATGCTTTTATAGGTAATAACCAGCAGTCTGTACTTGGAAACCTAATGGTAACTAATGCAGCTTCTAACATAATTCTGCTAACCTGCATCCTACCAGTAATTCATTTGTGAGATGATAAGGATACTAGCAGTGACGTGCAGTCAGGGGAGGCAGGGCCTCACCACTGTCATTATGAAAAGGAAAAAAAAATTAAAAGGAAAAAGGCTGAGGTAGTTGCTGCCAGAATCACAGTGGATGACTCTGCTTAGTGCTTAACTGTTTAAAAAAACCTAAAAAACTGCCCTCTACAGGAGGAGGTGGGAGAACCACGTGCCTCATTTACTCTGTCTTTATGATCACTCGAGCAGAGTTAAGCAAGGGTTAAAAGCCGAAAAATTCCTTATGTAGATGAGGCACGTGGTTCTCTGGCCTCCTCCTGTAGAGGGCGTTTTTTTAGAGGCTTTTTTAAACAGTTAAGCAGAGTCATCCATTGGGGACTCTGGCAGCAGCTAACCCAGCCTGACCTCAGCAGCTCTTGCCTTTTTCCTTTTACATTTTTACATTTTCATCATGGCAGACAAGAGCAGAATTGAAATCCTCTGAAACAGCTAGAAAAGGTACGTGGGTTAGAGGGAAGGGGAGGAATTCAAAATTAATGTAATTTGCAAGTAATTGTATTATTGTAAGTAATGTGTGTGTGTGTGTGTGTGTGTGTGTGTGTGTGTTTTACCCGCCTCTGCTGGCATGCGGGCTGGCACTTCTTTTTATGTCGAACATAGCAGCAGGGCTTTTGGACATAGCAGCAGGGCTTTTGGACATAGCAGCAGGGCTTTTGGACGCCCCGGCGCCATGTCCGCCATAGAGGCCCACTTTCAAGAGGCAAAAGCCGCCCTGCCGCCCTAGAGCTATGTCAATTCTTAGCCTTGTGCTCTTAATTACTTAATTACAGAAGAACCACCCAGGCGAGGATGCCAAGGCGGGCAAGGAAGAGGACATTCACACATGCTGTGACTGCAGATTCCCGTTGCTGCTGGCTCTGCTGCAGCTGGCGCTGGGCATCTCCATCGCCGTCCTGGCCTTCCTGATGGACGAGTTCAGCCCTTTGCTGCTGCTCTGGGAGACCCCCTATTGGGCTAGAGCGCTGATAAGCCTTGAAGGCGAGGTGAGGGTCTTACCCCCTCCCCAGCGTCTGCAGGTGCTGCTCTCGGCTCTGGAGAAGGGACGGTAAGCTGATGGGCTGGAGGGAGAAGCACTTTCTCATTCTCTCCTCTCCCCCGGCATCCCACTGACTAAAGCCCTTTCTTTCGCCCACCTGAGATCTGCTGCGGGCGAAAGAAAGCGCTTTAATCAGTGGGATGTCGGGGGAGAGGAGAGAATGTTCAGGCATTCTCTCCTCTCCCCCGACATCCCACTGACTAAAGCGCTTTCTTTTTCCTGCCTGTCAGATCTCAGGCGGGCGAAAGAAAATGCTTTAGTCAGTGGGGTGTAGGGGGCGAGGACTGCCTCACCAGCCATAAACCTCATCGCATGTCACTGGATACTAGTGATAGTTGCTGAAGCATATTGTTCCAGAAGCACTTATATCTAGGCAAAGATCTTTGCCTAGATATACGTAAGTGTTTCTGGAACAATATGCCTGTGTTCTAGTTGGAACTATGAGTCCAGGAGAATTATCAGAAACCCAAACCATTTCCCTTCAGGTGAGGCAAAACAATTAAGATACAAATATATTGGATGTAATTATATTGGATTATATCTGTCTCTCTGTCTTGCTGGAATTTAACTTGAGCTGTTTTGTCTTTAAATCCTAAGACTTTCCAAATATGGAGTCAAGGCATTCTTGTTCAGTTTGAGATGGAGATACACAGTTGGATGTCTTGTGTTACATATTCATTAGTTGGTTAATGTTACATATTCATTAGTTGGGTAATGAATGCTTCAATAGAAGCTAGCAACAGCCCTGCTGCTCCCTGATTGGTTGGGACGCAGCAGAGGCTGTTGCTGGCCTCAGATCCTACTTGATTGGCCGGGGTACTGACGTCAGCGGTTGCTGCCCAGTCCCCGGCCGCTGATTGGTTAAATAGTTAATATAAATACCTTGGCGCGCGGTTGCCGCATTTGAATCGCTGTCACTTCGTTCCGTTGTTATAATAAACCTGTTCTCGTTGCAACCTTGGCATCTGCGTCGTTCCTGCCTCGAACCACAAAACCTTGAATTGATTAAATTCATCCTGAATGGATGGGTGGTTTTCCAGTAGTTTTATGTGGCTGTTAAATAACACGGGAAAGAGAAGAAACCAGGAGTTCTGTTATAGTTTTCTCTGACAGATCAGATAGACCAGGGGTGTCAAACTCACGTCATCATGGCGGTGTCACATGATGTATCAGGACATCCCTCCCCCCTTAGCTTACGCAGGCGTGACTGTGGCTGTGACTGTGATGTATCCAGCCCACGGGCTGAGAGTTTGACAGCTGTGAAATAGACTATGAGGCAATCATATACCTAAGATACCTCCAGGTAATATTGAACCTAAGCATATAATAATTGTCAACCTTCAGTCTAATGATGGATCATATTTTGATAAACTCCTAATTCCAGCAGTGATGGGAGTACAGAGCAAATATGGTCAATGCTTCTCTGTGAAAAGAGAAAGAGGCAATCCCCCTAATTAAGCCATGCCAACAGTTGGGACTATATAAAAATAACAGGTTCTTTGACATTTAGACCGACTCATGAAATTAACTTAATTAGCCAATTAAAACCCTAGGTGCTGACTGAGTAAATTACCTGCCAATTTTTGGTTGCTATCAGAAACCTAATGCCTCAAGTGACTGCTAGAAACACAAAAGAATCCACAAGGCACCCAAAGTGGACTTTATGTCCTTATGGAGTTTGGCCATGGCAGCAATCTGTAGGATAAACAGAACATGGTCTGTCTATGGCAAAGAATTAACATCTTTCACATACAATGTATGAGCCATCTGTTCCAAAGCAAAAATTAGATCAGATATATAGTTTCTTGTATGCATGAGAATCTGGATGGAGGGCTAGTTGGGGGCAAATGATGACATATAGCAAAAAATGCCTTCCATGTCAGACACAAGTACATAATAGCTACACTTGTTGAAAATTTCATCATGCCTTCATTTTGGTATCATTTCAAATTCCTTTAGATGATGTTGCTTATATGGGTTGGACTAGTGGTTACCTGAGACTCTTCTATAGTAAATATGGTAGCCAAGAAGTCTTGAGCAACTACCAAGAAAATCCCCACCCAGATCACAGCAATCGAAATCCCCCGAAACTTAAAGACTGAGAGATTACACCACCATTCAAAGGAGGTCAGAAAGAGATTCTACTGGGTAGCAGAATAGAAAGTAGCATATCTAGTATGTTTATAGCCCCAACATCATATACATGGGTTCACATCCTGAGAGCTATAAAACACAGCATCTGGTCACTCTCAAGATGGTCATCCCAATTTCTTCTCTCAGATCCTGGGGTTAGGGTTGCTGCAGTGTCTGAAATCCAGTTGTCTAGATTTCCAAGAGAAGAAAACTGCCCATCATCTCCCATCTAGGCCTTGGGAAGTTCTAAGAAAATAATAAATAATGAAATTATCAATGCAGAAGAATATAGTAATGCAACCTTCCCAGTTCAGTGCTTACTATACTGCTAGGTGATTTTAGGAGTTGTTATCCCAACACAATGGCAAATTGTCAAATTATACTGAGCCATGCTGGTGCAGTGGTTAGAATGCAGTATTGCAGGCTACTTCTGCTGACTGACAACTTCCAGCAGTTCGAGCCTCACCGATTCAAGGTTGACTCATCCTTCTGAGGTTGGCAAAATGTGGACCCAGATTGCTGAGGGAAATATGCTGACTCTGTAAACTGCTTTGAGAGGGTTGTAATTACTGTAAAGCGATATATAAGTCTAAGTGCTTGTTATTGCTATATAGAAAGTTATTAATCTCTCTTTAAAGTTTTTAAAAGAACATTATAAATGAACATCTTCAAATAAAAATGAATACAATAAGATCTCTTGTATTACTGAGTTTTGGGCAAAATGATGGTAATAGATTTAATTATAAATAAGTATTGCTTCAGGGTTACCACATCTGATTTGCAAAATTCTAGATAACCATTCTATGACAGCTGACAGACACAGAAAACAGTAACTCTTTGTTCTCAATTAGTGGTCATGTGTTGGAGCCTAGATATGCTGTAAGCAGTTACATCTCTGAGTGGTCTAAGGACTGAATGACAGCTTTAATTTTTGTATGGGTTTGTGTGCTGGATTAATATCTCTGGAGGCAGAAAAAGATCCCATTGAAAGAGACAGTATAAAATTGTATTGATATATGGATTCTTTAGTTTTTAAAAAACAGTTATTTGCATTAATGCTGAGAAATAAATTCCACTTAATTCAGTGAAATATATCATAGATTGTCCTTAAAAGAATTTGCAAATGAAATGTTTCATTCCAAACTGACACATCTCAAGATAGTTTTGATGGGGTAGTCTTGGATACATAACAGAAAGTGATCATTTAGGCTCCAGAAAACAAAACAAAAACAATCTAAAAATTCCCAGGTTCAATTATGCTTTGAAACAAAATAAATGAATATCAACATTTTTACTAATGTTTGTAACATAACAATTGTAAAAGCATTGAGAACTTATAGGAAATACCCTGCTTCTATGATCATGAAAATTAACAGCTTTTGTTTAGAAGCAATTCAGTAGATGAAAATGGTGAACACACTTTTAGTATCTGTAACTTGCATGACCCCAATTTACACACAGTTATTAAAGGTTCAGGAGTTCTGTCCTCTTTTGCATCTAGTCAGCATACTGTCATGGAGGATGATAAGAACTAGGCATAACAGCACCATACAAATTAAAATGCAAGCTAATAAAGGGAGTAGATCAGGACAAAGGGCAGCAACAGGCATATGGCTACATCGATCAAGCAGGTTCTGCTTCCTTATCAATGCTTTTATGCAAAAAAGAAAAAAAAATCCTGAATATGAAATAGAATCCTCAAACTTAATAGGTATCGAATAATCTGTGCCTTTCTTTGAAGAAATACTGACAGCCAATTGTTTAAAATATTCCTGCCAATCACCCTCAAGGCCTGTTTAGTCTGATTAAAGTTCTAAATGAGAACACAACTTCTTAATGAAATTGTTAAAGTTTTGACATCTTATGAAGCCTTCTTGGGAGATTCTAGCACAGAGAAACACTTAGTTTGCTTGATGTTACTGCCTGTAAAATAAGACATAGTGACAGACTGAAGTAAAAGAATAAAAATTGCCCCCCATAGAGGCTGATTTGAAAGCTGAAACCATGTGAAGCTCTCAGGAGCATTGGTTTGTTTTGGGCTCTGCTCTGTCGTCCAAGCCTTTGGACACACATGGACACCTAATTTTTCTGGAAAAGATTTAAATGCTGGGAAAGTGGAAGGAAAGAGAAGAAGTTGACAAGGAGAAAGATGTATGCACTTAGAGAGATGATGATGGGCATATTATTAAAGATCTAAAGGACCAGATTAAAGACAGATCAACTGGGCAGAAAACCTACTTATATGGTCATTAAGACTCAATGCCATCTTAATAACATAACATAGTCAATACACAATTCCTAATTGTTTCTATAATGCAGTTTCCAGTTTATCCTGTGACTCACATGGTTTTCTGAACTATGTAAATTTTGTATATTATAATAATTTTTCAGGCTAAGAGAATTCTCTTTTACAGTAAGTAAATTCTATAAAATAGGAATTAAAAGATGGAAAGAACAGTATAGCATCCAAAATAACTCTTGTAACTAATTAAGATTTTTTTTTCTGGTCATGCTATCTAAAAGAAGAAAGCAATAGTCAGTATCTATATAATACTAAAACCCTTAACAGTGAATATCTGTTAACCCAAACCTACAATCAGTTGCTTAGTGACCATTCAAAGATAAGACAGATGGTTCAAAGGCTACTTATGACCTGATTTTGAAGTTATGGCAACCGCAGAGCCCCTACTGTCATGTTAACAAAATTCAGGCCCTTGGCAACCTACTTGCCCTTGTGACTGACCACAAAGATGCTACATTGGCCAACCACACCCATCTTCCATCCATCACACTGGGAGTGGCTATAATAAATTGGAGCCACTTCAAGCTCCAGAGATTGTGTTGGGGAAGGAAAGTAGGCCACTCTGCCCCACCATGGTTTCCATGCAGGCCAGGCAGCTTTGTCCTGGAAGGAGGCACTATTTCAGAATGAACTGTGCCCACTCCCAAATTGGTGCCTTCAGACCATGGAGCCTCCACTGCAGTGGTGGGTTTCAAAAATTGTATGAACCTACTCTGTGGGTGTGGCCTCCTTTGTGGGAGTGGCTTGCTGTCCATGTGACTGGATGGGAGTGGCTTGCCGCCCATGTGACCGGATATGAAGATGCCGACGACACTTGTCAGAACCACCTTAAATTACCTCACACTCAGAACTGGCATGCATAAGAATATGATGTAAACTTGTCTTTTAAAAGGCATCTTTGGTTTACGTTAAAACAACTTCAACACACACAATGTTCTGATTGCACCACAAACACAGTAGTCATCCTTACCTTTCACAGAGGCACTGAGTTTTATAAATATGAGCATGATAGTGTAGAATAATCATATCCAACGACCAGTGGTGGGTTTCAAAAAATTTTGGAACATCTTCTGTAGGTGTGGCCTGCTTTTCGGGTCCACTGGTGGAACCTCTTCTAACCGGTTCGGTAGATTTGACGAACCGGTTCTACCGAATAGGTGCGAACGGGTAGGAACCCACCTCTGCTTCACTGTATAGAAGGTCACATGATGTACTCATGCTTCCAGGAAGAGATCTACAGTAAAAGGTAAGTGATCAATAGGTGGTGGGGTATATGGAGAAGAGTGTGGAACCCAGCAGGGTATGAAACAGGCCCAAGGCCTACAGGGACCCCAGTGGGGCAGAAAAGGAGGCCCAAGGCCTGCAGGTATCCTGATGGATGGTAAGTGGAGCACAGAGTGTCTCAAGGGGTGGAAGAGGCCTTTGGAGGTCTGGGGCAGGCCACATGAGAACTGGGGAAGTACTTGGTACCTGGACTACTAGGCCTCCCAGAATTCCCCACCCTGAGGCAGTCCATGCTCCACTTAATGATCACATTAAAGAGAGCAGGGATGGAGAGTCATTAAGTGAGGCAATCACATAGGTGCCTCACTTAATAACCATCACAACTTGCAGTTTCCATTATGATTGAAAGTTGAGGACTATTGGCACTGCAGCAAGTCTTGTATCAAGGTACCTAAAATCTGCTAAAGAAAGCATAAAAAATTTGGCACCCATTACTCCTTGGAATTGAAATTTTCACAATGTTCAGACTAGCTGTATTTGCAAAGTTGTGACTATTGACTGTCCCCATGAGCCGTGGTGGCGCAGTGGTTACAATGCAATACTGCAGTCTACTGACTGCCGGCTGCAAGCAGTTTGGCAGTTCGATCCTGACAGGCTCAAGGTTGACTCAGCCTTCCATCCTTCTGACATCAGTAAAATGAGGGCCCAGATTGTTGGGGGCAATATGCTGACTCTGTAAACCACTTAGGGCTGTAAAGCACTGTGAAGTCTAAGTACTATTGAAATTATGGCATTGTGAATTCTGACTGTCTCTGCCAGCTTCCCATGAGCAAAGTCAATGGGGATACCTGGAAAAAGAAAAAAGTCAAATCCATTGATTTTTTGCCACCTGTGGTCTTTCTGTTTATTTGTTTTTCTTTCTATTTATTTAGGTAATTAAATACTGACATATTACTGAAGTTCCTTTGCCTCTTCAATTATTTTTCTATGTATGATAAATCCTCTTCTTAGGGGATCATGGGACCATCTACCCATGGGGTTAAAAATCACCCCAAAATTTAATGTCCCTTTTTATCATATCAGACTGCACTACAGTACCTTTCTCTCAAAGGAAGAACCAACAGGTAACAGGGTTGTCTTTCAAATAGCAATAGCAATTAGACTTATATACCGCTTCATAGGGCTTTCAGCCCTCTCTAAGCGGTTTACAGAGTCAGCATATCGCCCCCAACAATCCGGATCCTCATTTTACCCACCTCGGAAGGATGGAAGGCTGAGTCAACCCTGAGCCGGTGAGATTTGAACAGCCGAACTGCCGAACTAGCAGTCAGCTGAAGTAGCCGGCAGTACTGCACTCTAACCACTGCGCCACCTGAGCTTATACAACAGTGTTGCAGCTATACATCAGCTTCAGATTCTTAGAAACTTTTAAGGATGACCTCATTTCCTTTGTCTCAGCATATCTTAGTTGTTTTCCAGGATATTTTTCGAGTTATTTTCCAAACCAGGTTCTTTTACATTGGGCATCATTGGTATTTAACTTTATTGTTTTACAAAGGAGTCAGTGAATGAAGTAAAAGAAGCTGCTGGCTCATATATGCTAGCTTGCAGAACAAAACAAAATGAAGTCTGCTGAACAGAAGAGAATACTTTATATTTTTGTCCCTTAATATATTATGCAGTGGTTCCATAAAGGGTATTACGAATGTACTGCATTTCCTTGCTTGTTGTTACCTCAGGATTCCACAGGGTGGGGATGTTCATTAACACTCCATTATCATTCTGTAACTCAGTTCTTGTTAACTACAAATGCTTTCTAAGGTTCTTTGTTAGCAACATTCCATTTAAAAGGAGAGGAGAGCATTCTAGTTTTTGCATTCAGCTCAAAAAGTAGTCAGACAAAAGGAGGAAAGGGAGAAAAAGTCGTTACATTAGTATTTGATGTGGAATGGAAACTTTTTTTCAAAGGAAAGTGTTGTTTCTTTTTTTTAAAAAAAAAAAGATAGGCAAATCAATTGTACTTGAAATTAATTAACCAATTTGTAAACATGATGCTCCCTGTATCTTTGTTTTTAAGACATTTGCCCGTGGGGTATATGATTAGCATTTTCCCTTGGAAATTAGTGACTTGACTAACTTGATCAAGCTCATAAATGCTCACTCTGGTTGATGTAAGAGGTTTATTTTTAATGGCTTCGTGGTGCTAAAAAGGACTAGGAAGCCAAGAGTATAGAGACATCATTAACAGATACAATATATTGGCAGCTTATTTAATAAGGCAAACAAACAAGGCTACTTTAATTACGGGCGCTGGCCTAGAGAGGCAGCAGCAAGCCAGCAAGCAAAGAACCCCCACTGTGAAAGTGTTTTCAGAAAAGTGCTCTGAATAGAAACATTATGATGACCTGTCAATATTGTCCTTTCAAGGAAAATAACCGCATTCATGCATTTTGTATAAGGGGGTAGATCACGCAGGCAATCAAAGCCATCTTATTACAGATATATGCTCCTCTGCATTGTTTGTAGCACCTTAGATGCTCAGGCATTACAGGATGGGCTTAGTTACCCACAGTTGTTGAAACGGTCATCTTTTAGTGCCCTTAAGGAAACTTCCCTGCGTTTTAAGGTTGCATCTTATCTGTTTCTGCCACATCGCTTACGTGATTTAGGTCTGTTCCCTTGTGTGTCTTGGGATATCAAATCTGAATGGTTTCTGGCAATTATATCATGACACAAAAGAACGATCCATTGTAAAAAAAATGTCCTTCTGCATTAGGTGAGCAGTTCCCAGCGTGACGCCAAACTGCAATCTGGAGTGGTCCCAATGTCCTCTACTGCATGTTTTCAGCAGTTCAGACTCAGCAGTAGACGAGCAGTTATTTGCAGCATAAGCAGCTGCCTAGTCAGCATTGCATCTGGCCTATTGAAAAAACATGGCTAAAAATGAAGTGTTTCTTGCCTAACTCAGCAGCAAGCAATATTTAAGCAATCTCAATCCCAAAAGCAGTGAATTAAAGTTCTTGGTGCTTTTTGCAAGAGTACACACCACACGGGAGAATAATATGCAAAGAACTTTCTCAGATGTTCAGCCTGGAGCCACTCACAGATCTATCCAGTATCCAGCAATGCTGTGGTCTAACTGTGCAGCTTTTAAGTGCTGTGATTTCTTGCATTGGTTTGACCTTTTAAGCATGGTCACCATAAAATGTACCCTTAGAGTTGGGGAAAGGGTAGGGCACAAAATAAAAAAAAATGTTTTCTATTGCAACATTAATCACAAGTTTTGCTTAAATTTGTGAGAATTCCATAAGGTATAATGAGTAATGCAGCATGAATTCCAATTAACCTTGACTCTAAACCAGCACCTATGAATGTCAGTACAAATGTATCTTTGGAGACTGAAATCAAGTCCCCAATCTGGTCTTCTGAGATAAAAGTAATTCTGCACAGAAAGCAAGTTTTATATTTTATGTCCTACCAAGCTAAGGGCTTGACTAGTGATAAAATCAAACAATGTGCTCGGTTTGGATAGCACATCAGATTTATATATTGAAATACATAGGGTAAGTAAGGTATACACAATCTGTATACAGGAGAACATGCTTTAATTAATATCGTATAATTGGAAAATAGAGAAGAAAATATCAGTCTCTTTTCATATTGCATGGATCCACTAGAACAGAGTGGAAATAAGCCCTTTAGCTTATTAAATCATGTAATAAAACAGATTTCTTAATTTCTGAGTATCCTGAAATATTTCAAAAATCATTGTTTAATATTTCATTAGAAGCCTGAAAAAGTAGTTGATACCAGCCATCAACACCTCCATTTTTTCATAAAGAACTCAAAACTGTTTGCCTGCATTTATCCTATTACCTATACACACGTAGGTAGAGAAACCTATAGGTAAATTGTTTAATTTGTTATTGTTATTCAGTACTTTATAGTGAGTCATACACAAAACAAACTCGCTCTGAGTAGTGTACACATCTATAATTAGATTGGAAGAAGAAACATTGGAAAGGAGGAAGAAGCAAAACTGACTAGTAACATGAATTTCTTTTTCATTGTGATTGTCCATACTGAGAATGTGCAAATGTCGTATATTTGCAGTCTGGAAGGTGCCAGGTACTCTCAGCATCTGAAAATTCTTCTTGTATTCTTTGAGTTGGTCATCTTAGCCTAGGACATAAAACAGAGGTGTGCCTGCAGTAACAATACAAGGGAAAGAATTGTTGAGATAAAGACAGTAAGACCTTATTTTCTAATGTGGATTAGACTGAAACATTTCTGCCATAGGATTATCTAGTTATATTTGTGGAGCTAATATATCACCAGCTTTGTAAAATCCATGGCGGTGTATTCATAATCAGCAGTTCCATTTAAATGCAAGTTCATGGCTGTTTGTAATAAATTTTCCAGGATACAACTCTTTTTCTCCTCATCTGACTCAGCGGGGCTCTGCTAGGTGTAATTTTTTACACTGACCATTGTTTGCACACACTGCGTGGATTGAAATATTACATATCATTTATGTTAGTGGCTCCCTAGTGACTGTTGGCTGCTTTATCTGTAATTTCTGATGCCACATGCCCTCCCTCCAGCCTACATAGATCTCAGCTGAATACATAAAGATGCCCTTGAGTCAAACTTGAATTCTGGTGACTTACATAGACAAAAACATGGACAATTTTCTTGGCAGCAATTCAAATATCAATTGCCATTGCCTTCTTTAAGGGTGTTTTTTGACCTATAATATTGGGTTCAGATGAACTGGGTTCAAACCCATGCAGCATCAGCCAGGGGCTGCCATCTGCTGAGATAAGTTGAATATTTATGTTTGCTTGCGTTCCTGAGCAAAACAGATTTATTGCTGGTTAACACTGCAGATGCAGATGGTAAGGTTTTCATTCTCGCAACTCTCCCGACTGCCATGGTGGTGGTGCTGCTGGAAAAGGAGAGCAAAGTGGTGCATTTTGGCTACATTCCAGGGAATTAATTGTTATGTTTTGGACATCTCTGTACCCAGGAGTTCCCGGACATGTCAGGAGAAGTCCCTAAATAAATGTCCAGTTTGCTTATTTTTGCCCCCCCCCCCCCTTGAAGTTGTACAGTATATGCAAATGCATAAGCATATGGGTGAGAATAGCATCAAACTGTGGACTAAAGAGCCAATAGCTAGCTATGATCACAAATGCACTTTTTCAGCCTCTGAAATAATGGAGATTTCTATGCAATCAGAATATTATTGATATATTGCTTGGTTCATGCTGTTCTTTATAATGGTAAGGCTAATCATAATGCAGTAAACAAACATAACAGTAGAAAGTCTGATTCAGACAGAATGATGTCCTGGAATTCAAGGTAAGCTTGATAGGTTGGAGGTCAGAATTAACCTGGTTTATGGTTTATAGGAGAACATGCCTGCTAAGGATTTTCTAGCCAAGCTGCCTCCTTTCCTTGGTAGCAAGGTTAGAAGATGGCTTGTTCAGGCCTTGCTATGTAATCTGGGGGATTTTTTTGGGAGCAGTTGACCAGGGAGTATCTTTGTAAACAATCTTAAAACAGTCCATCAGACTCTGAGATAGTTAGCTGTTCAGAGATCTAAATAAGCCTTAAATAAGGTATGAATAGCTTCTTTTTGTCTGCAACAAACAAGGGAAATAGCAATGGGCATGTTTCTCAACATGCGATTCCTATGCTTGTCATCATCTCAGTAACCCAATATATAGACTTAGTGAAGCATGAAGCCAATTAGATTCCACTTTGCCAACATGAGTGGGTGTTTTACTCCTTTGCTGTAAGTGAAAGTTGGACATTTGTAGAATTATTAATGTGATCAAAACAAGGCTTCTTTATCCTAACATTTATATAAAAGATAGAGTTGGGCATTTTTGTTTAAGAATGTATGCACCCACTGACATTTCCTTTTCTATAGAACTATTGAAATATAGCAGTCCAGGTCTTATTCACAAGCTAGGTTAATTTTTAATACATGAACATTTAAAAACTAGTTTGGGTACAGCATGAAGGAACCTTATTCTTTATCTTGAACTCACACGTGGCTTTCGTTTAAGGGACTCCAAATGCTGTGCTGTTTTTGTAGGATGTGTTTCTTAGCTCTGGTTGTACAGATATTTGCTAGTAAAACAGAAATGGTACATTAACAAAAAGAAGCTTAAATATTCATTTTTACATTTCTTCTGACTCTCCCTTTAAATAAATTAATCTGTACAATAATAGGTACTCTAGGCTTGAATGAAGCCCTCTATTGATAGAAGTGCATAGGAAGTCCTTAGGAATAGGTTTAATAAATATGTTTGAGATAGAGCTAATCAGTGAAGATTAATATGAAATCTAGAGCTACCAAATCTGGGTTGCAGAAATCCAGAGGATCGCTAGAGGGCTACAAAGAGCTATAGAAGACTCTCTTTGCTGTCCTCTAGCGGACATCTGGATTTTTTTTTTACTTTCTGTTTGAAATTAGTTCTTATAATTTGATGATAATCTTGAATAGATGGTACCACTTTCTCTTTGCGTTTCAGTCTCAATCTCAGTCATTCCCTCAGAAATACACACAAGTACAGTATATATGGCAAAAATCACTTCCCAGACAGCAATTAGCTCCATGCTAAAGGCCATATGCTAAAGAGCCTTGAATGTTGCTCCTTCCACTGACGTCACTGGGAGCTCATTATCTTCATTATGGGATGTGAAATTCCTCTGGGGTGTTCTGCATCTACTAGCATTCTAAGGTATAATAACAGAAATACCTAAAATTGGGCTTGACAGCAATTGGGCAAAACGTGGATACTTTTGTATATTGAAAGAATAGTTGAAGGATGCTTTATCTAATACTAATGCTTTTTTGAATATTTCAGGGCCCCTGTGTTTGCAGTCTGCATATGAATTCCATACTTAAAACCTGACTTAATTTGTTTATTTCTGTAGTATAAATAGCCAGTAGAACAGTAACCAAGCCTTGCTCCTGGAATGCAGTGAAATGGGAGAAAAGTCACATTTGGGTATGCATGCTGCAGAAAAATAGAACACCCAAGGGTGATGCGGGACAACTCGCTGGGTGGCACATGTAATTGCTTCTCTGAGCTGAAGCAACCTACATGCCCTGCCATCTGCTGCCTCAGTGCTTGCAGCTGTGCAGGCAACATATGTGCCAGCAGGAGGAAATGGAAGAAGAAGGAGGGAGGGAATAAGTATGGCATTTCTTGTGAAGATCTCACTTCCTTGGGGGAATGTGGTGAATGAAGTAGACATATCTCCTAGGATCTTCCTGGATGTGATAAGGAAAAAATACTTGATAGCAGCTGCCTAAACTTATGCTGTCTATGTCTTCTCTTCTAAGAAGGGACAGCTTGAAGTTAAGCAAGTTAATTTAAAAGTTAAATAGGTTCTGGAGATTGCCTACCAAACACTTGATAGTGAGTGGACATCAGGGTTTTCATTCAGCTTTGCTTTTGGTTCATTGAGGAAAATTCTAAGAGCACTACCTCTGTATTGGAAATGATATTCACTTAGATCAGGGCTGTCAAACTCCCGCTCGCGGGCTGGATGTGTCATGTGCTGGCGACGCCCATGCCCGATTTAGCAAAGGGGAGGAGGATCCCAATATGTCACATGACACCACCATGACGATATGAGTTTGACACCCCTGACTTAGATGTTAGTTAATAAGGATGGGTGAAGTTGTGTGTCTAGTTTTACTCGTACAACATTCTTTGAACTTCTTTCATTTTGCATGCTGTATTTTAAATTGTCACGTTTGGCCTTTTTAGAACTGGGTTATGCACATAACCAGCTCTGTATCTTCATATAGTCTGTCTCCATGTTTGTTATTTTTTTAAAATCTGGTTTAATGCAAAATATGGTCATGGCACATATTATGTATGGTATGCATAGTGCCGTGAGCTATCATTTATTTTAAAAAGCAAAATTGGCTGGGTTTGCACCATGCTACACCACAACTTACAAATTACTCAATATAATTTAGGCCAAAACCAAACTTTTTTTATGGCTCAATGTGTGATATGCAAATTTAGCATATAAGAATTCATTCCTTATCTTACCATGTTTTCCCTAAAATAAGACAGGGTCTTATTTTCTTTTGAAATAAGCGCTTGGCCTTATTTTCAGGAAGGTCTTATTTTTGAGGTGCAGGAAGTGGCAAGTTTGACACCCCTGACTTAGATGCTAGTTAATAAGGATGGGTGAAGTTATGGTCACCTCATCGCTGCTGCTGTGTTATGCGTTGCTGGGCCTGCTGTTCTTTTTGCGGTGGCCATTAGCGTGACAGAAGGGGTGCAGTGGCTAGGGTTGTGGGAGTGGCCATTAGGTAAGGGCATGTGGGGTGCATGGAACATGTTCCCCCCTCCCTTCCCTCCCTCCGACCTCACCCCCTCACCTCGTGTTGTTTGCATGGCAAGCAACCAAAGGAAATGGTGAGGACTGGCTGTGCATGTGTTTAAATGTTTTCAGGGAGGGCTTATTTTCAGGGAGGGCTTATTTCAGTGCATGTGCTCAAAAGCCAGATTGAGCTTATTATCCAGGGAGGTCTTATTTTCAGGGAAACTGAGTAGGTTAAAAAAATTGATTGCCGTGGGTTGGCTGCCATTCCAGTTCAGTATCTCATCAGCTAGCACAGAAAACCAGTCATAGACGGTGCAATTCCTGCAGCAGGAATTGGGCAGGTCTAATCACAGGAGTATTACCATTACCATACTCCTCCCATGATCCATTCAATTGTAATACGAGTTGAATAATGAAAAGGCTACAAGGGTTTTGAATCAAAAGATATTTGAGCAGATTTTTCTCCTTTCTCCTTTATAAAAGCAGCTAATGTTGATTTCTAGATTCCTTGATTTCTAGATTCCTCCCTGTTTTCTTTGGAGGAACTAAGAGATGGGGCTGTTTTTAGGCTTTTTTAGCATTTCACAAAATGGGTAAGGGCCATAAATTTAAAGCATGTCCATATTGCCAGCTAAACAGTCTAGTACCATTGTGTAAGTTTGTTTTAGAGAGGCAACAACAGAATGATAGCAGGTCATTCAGCTGAAAGGAAAGAAGCTAACTCACATGAACTTGAAAGGCCAATGAGTGCCTCTCTAACCCATTCTTGGTCACTTTGCCCCCCAAAATGATAGATGGCAAGGCTTTGCAGCCTGATAAAACCAGGGATGGTATTCACTTACCTTTCCTACCGGTTCACAAATGTGAGCGTGTGCACCTTGTCTGCGCATACACTCAGCATTCAGTGCAAGCGCTTTGGCTAAAAAAAGTGCCTAAATGGGATGGGATAGAGCTACCGGTCGAACCAGTCTGAACTGACAGAATACCACCTCTGGATAAAACACTACTGTAACCCTGATATATAGTGAAACAATTAAGCCTAACCCACCTATAGACTGAGAACAAAGCAACACCGTTTGCACCAAAAAACAAAAAGTAAGTTGGCAAGCATGTTTGTCCCACAGTTAGACACAAGGGATAAAACTGTCTCAATTCAATCTGAAACAGTCAACATGCTCTTACAGCAGCCAGGCTTAATCTACACTTCCAGAGAATCAGGCTTATTTGTTTTCTAGATCTGCAAAAGCTGAAATTCGTGAAGCAGAAACCAACAGTTCTCAGATCAAATGGAATTGTTATGTAAACAGCAGTGGCTCTCTCCCATGGCCTTAAAGACAGTAACAAAAGATCTATTGAGTTAGACAGTACGTCCCAGCAAAAATGATTAATCATGCGTCTCGTGTTTATTGTCAGAAAGGTAAATATAAATAAATCATAGAAACTGAATAGGACAAAATAGTACCCCCTTTTCAATATTATTAATAAATTTTATAAGGGCCATTTGAACCACTCTTTTGCCAGACATTGAAATATCCATCTGCTTATCATATTATTGTTGTTTTGATTAACTCCCAGCCTCAGAGTCAGCTTCAGAGATCTCTAGTACAGGTGGGACTTTCTGTCTCCTTGACTGCTGTGAACTTCAGTTGACAGATTAGGATGATATTTGACTTCTTTTCTGCTTATCAAGTTTTATTGACTCCGAGAATCTCCTCCTGTGGTTACAAAATAGTTTGTAGAGAGCATAAACTTACTATGGTATCCCTCTGGTAGGGATGATTCTTCTGGTTAAGATGGTGATTTGAGAAGTTAAGCTTTGCAAAAACTCATCTGAGGAAAAAAAACCCTGCAATTTACATTTCTGCCAATGTTTAAGTTAAAAGGAAGTGACTAAAGGCTATTTCAGTAAGAGTATTAAGAGAGTTATCCTTATTAATTTAAAAGGACAGTATTATCACCGTGGTGGCTCATGTAAAAGTCTGCTCTCTTCTCAAACAGAAGTCCACATCTGATCTAACTTCTTTCTGTTTGAAAGTCTCAAAGACCCTAAAAAGGAAAAACATGTTTCATATTTATTGTGAAAGCCTAATAGTTGTGGCACATAAGAAAAAGAAAGGCATTTACAAATCAAGTTTTTGTCTTGTTAGCTTGCATTCTATCTCAGAAGGTTAATGTGTTTGGATTTCATTTCAAAGTGTCATTAGCTGCAAAAGTATAACCGTTTAGTGAAATCAAATGTGCAAGCAATTCTCATGTATATATGTGTGTGTGTGTATATATATAAAAATCTTATATATATATATATATATATATATATATATATATGTGTGTGTGTGTGTGTGTGTGTGTGTGTGTGTGTGTGTGTGTGTGTGTGTGTGTGTGTGTGTGTGTGTGTGTGTGTGTGTGTTTATTTGTGCTGGCAAAAAAACCCACAAATATAACAAAGGCAACAGTAAAAAACATTGGGTTTCTGTCGTGATGGACTCTTGTGACGAGCTGATTGACAGATGATGGAAGCAGTTATCTTCCTCCCATAATTGGGGCTTACCAGGGGTTGTAAAAATCATATATATATATATAAAAAACACAAATATATGTATATGTATATGTATATATATATGTATATGTATATATATATATATATATATATGTTTTTTTATTTGTGCTGATAGATAAATAAATAAAGAGAGACTAGTATAGATCTATTTCAAGCTATTTAGCTCTCATATATATATAGCAATTCTCATGTGTGTGTGTGTGTGTGTGTGTGTATCTATCTATATATATATATACACATACATACATACACACACACACACACACACATGAGAATTGATATATATATATATATATATATATATATATATATATATATATGTATATATATATATATATATATGTATGTATGTATGTTTTTTTATTTGTGCTGATAAATAAACAAATATAACAAAGGCAACAGTAAAAATATTGGGTTTCTGTCGTGATGGACTCTTGTGACGAGCCGAATGACAGATGATGGAAGCAGTTAGCTTCCTCCCATAATTGGGGCTTACCAGGGGTTGTAAAAATCATATATCTATCTATCTATCTATCTATCTATCTATCTATCTATCTATATATATATATATATATCTATATATCTATATATCTATATATCTATATATCTATATATATGTTTTATATATATATATATATATATATATATATATATATATATATATATATATATATATATGTTTTTTTATTTGTGCTGATAGATAGATAAATAAATAAAGGGAGACTGGTATAGATCTATTTCAAGCTATTTAGCTCTCATCAGCTAGCCATACCCTTACTGGGATTTGAACCTATTTATCTATCAGCACAAATAAAAAACACAAATATAACAAAGGCAACAGTAAAAATATTGGGTTTCTGTCGTGATGGACTCTTGTGACGAGCCGAAGGACAGATGATGGAAGCAGTTAGCTTCCTCCCATAATTGGGGCTTACCAGGGGTTGTAAAATCATATATATATATATATATATATATATATATATATATATATATATATATATATATATATATATATATATATATATATTACTAAACTGTAACAAGTGGATTCTTTGATGTTCTCTCAACTTGGTTGTTTGCCTGCAGATGTTTCAACACCTGACTAGGTAATATCATCAGGACTAGTAAGTGTGGGGTTTGCTCCAGATTCATATATAGTAGCTTGCCCTGCTAGTGATGTGGGATATGGTTTTCTCCCTGGTAGCTCTTTGATTTAGATATTGTTTTTTATTTGATTGTTTATCTGGGGTTAATCCCTGCTTATTTAAGTATAGGTTGTTGGAGAAGATGTGTTCTGTGGTCATTCAATTCTATGATTGAATTCAAGAGGAAGTATGGTAAACCTCACAGATGTGAACTTTAGACAAACTAAGTAATCATCCAAAAGACATGAATGGCAGTGTTTGAACAGATCACTTATATCCTTGGAAAATGAATGACAGGGTGGTATGAATTATAGTTATAGGTCCATGATGACGAACCTATGGCACACATGCCACAGGTGGCATGCAGAGACATTTGTTAGGGCACGTGAGGCATTGCCCTGTCAGCTCCAGTGCGCATGTGTGCGCTGGCCAGCTGACTTCGGCCTTCATTTTTTTTCGTCTTCAGGAGGCTTCCTTCCGGATGGCAAAAAACAACCAAACGCACAAACTGGAAGTTCAGGAACGAACTTCTGGGTTGCCTGTAAGTCCGTTTTTCACCCTCCGGAGGCTTCAGCGAAGCCCCCGAAGCCTCCAGAGGGCCTCTGGGGTGGTGGTGCGTTTTCACCCTCCCCAGGCTCCTGAAAAGCCTCTGGAGCCTGGGGAGGGCAACAAATGGGTCCATCATGCACCAAAAGCGGGGGGAGGGCAGGAGTTGCATGCGCATGTGCGGGGGAGTTGTCCGTAAATACACAAGGGGGGTCGCGCACATAGAATTATAGGTGTGGGCACGCCCCCCCTGCGCTCCTCCCCCACTTTTGGCACGCAATGGGAAAAAGGTCTGTTATAGGTCATAGCCATGAAGCTGAGAAATGAATGATAAAGAGTTTACAGAAGAAAAGTTTCAATACTATGAAGAAATTTGTATTTTTAAAATGTTTTTAAATATGGTTATTGTGTGATTTAAGAGGTGATGGAACTTTAGATGCTTATAAATATATCCATAATTAGTTATTGGTATTATGGCTATAATTTCTAATCCAGAATATGTATTCAGTTTACCTAAGGGGAAAATGTACAGTTTGTAACAAGCCAAAACCAGGAAAGTAATATATTATAAATCATGATTTTCATGACTTGATATAATATCTACTCATTCAATACTTCTCATTGATATGCTGACTAATCTAAAAAGAAAGAATTCAGTGGTATGTAAACAGCATCTCAATATTTTAAAATGTTTTTTTTTTACTTTTTACCAGAAGTGTGACAGTTCTCAATCAACCCCCTCCCAGCTTCAACCAGTTAAAGAAATTGGATTGTTTTCTTCTTATTCCCTTCCCTTCCCCCAGCATGGAGACATTATCACCATGGTTACCTGGATACCTGTTTAGAGGAGGATGTGCTGTAGCAATTTAGCTATTGAAACCTCTTGTCATTTTGCCTTTAAGCAGAAATTCATCAATACTTCATGGGTTTAAAATGAATGGTTGCTTAAGCAATGTTTATACCAAGTGGCAATAGATTTTGATCAAGAATGATAAAAGCTGAAATGAATTTTGAACATTACTGGGTAGTGGTCAGGTAGCTTTGTCAGTGACACACAGAGAAAAAGGTAAAGATTATATGGACAACATGAATGATATATAGAAGCAAAATTAGATAATTAGGGATTTTTGTTACCACTTTGCCCTGTGTTTTTACACTTGAAATATACTTTGGTTTTTTTTTTTTAAATATTGTGTTGATTCTTTGAAAGGTATGGATATTTTTATTCGTGACCCGTCAAAACCGCGGTCCACTAAAGCGCGCCCGATTAAAGCGCGTACCTGATGTCATCAGCAGCGCGACAAATACGACCGCTGAGAAAAAAGGGCGCTTTAAAAAGCGTTTTTAAAGCAAGCCGATTCACATAAAGGTAAGGGTTAGGGTTAGGGTTAGGGTTAGGGTTAGGTTAAGGGTTAGGGTTAGGTTTAGGGTTACGTTAAGCGTTAGGGTTAGGGTTAGGGTTAGGTTAAGGGTTAGCGTTAGGTTTAGCATTAGGTTAAGGGTTAGGTTAAGGGTTAGGTTTAGGGTTAGGTTAAGGGTTAGGGTTAGGTTTAGGGTTAGGTTTGGGGGGGTTAGGTTTAGATTTATGCGTTAATTTTAAGTTTACCGCTCACAGCGTGCTGTTTTCGTCGCGCTGTGATGACGTCACGTACGCGCTTTCGTCGAGCGCGCTTTAGTCTACCGCAGTTTTGTGGTGGAACCATCAATTATGGTCAGCGAGTAGTCCATAAGATGTAAAAAGCTTCATAACAAGCATATTTTTTTAAAGTAGTACTATAAAATCCTAAAAATAAGATTGTATTTTCTTGTGTAAAGCAAAGCCAGCAATAAGAAATTTTGTGGCTTTTTTTGGAGATGTTAAAGTTCTGGTCCAATCATGTAAACCAATGAAATTGCCTGCAGTGCAGGTAGAACTACTGTTAGCAGTTGGAGAGTTATTATAGAGAAGCTGCTATAGAAAGGACATTGAAAGAGCACGTGGCCTGGAGTCTCAGGTTTCCTGCAGATTACAAGGACAAGTTTGTTCTGCAAAAAAGGGGTATTGTTATCCATTCCTTTCAGCATTGTGGAGGGCAAGACATTGAAGCGAGCCAAGAGAGATCTACAGTATGCTGGACAGATAATTTGCTGGCATGAAAGCTTTCCTTCCCGCCCGTATTAGTTACCTATACCCTATTGGAAAGTTAAACAAAAGACACACTGTAAGTTTAATATTTTCAAAAAACTAATGTTTTGAATTTTTGTCAGTTTTCATCTTGGCAATTTTCCCAAGCGGATGCTGGCATTTTTGGTGGGGGAGAGTAACATCATTCCAAAGCATCATACGGTGTTTTATTTGCTATTTTGGTAAATGAATGTGTTCCTTCTTTTCTTCTCCTCCTTGCATTTTTAGACACAGAAATAATTGTTCTCATTTGTCAGAATACATTGTTCTAGAACAAAGTGTGAAGAAACCTTCAGAAAGTTAAACCTAGCATTATAAAAGATAAAAGGTCTAAAGGTCAAATTCATTTGCTGAGTGCATTACTAACGATCAGCTTTTCCAGGTAGGGCAGCTCAAGGAACAGACCAAGTAGGGATTGCAGGAATGCTGGAGTAAATAAGGAATGAAGTAAGTTGGAATAATCGAATTTGTGAAAGCCTGACAAAGTCTGACACTCTCCCATCTCAAACAAAGCACAATCAAGGTGAGGTTATTTTCAGCATCTTTCTCAGGCTACTGTCAGTCTCAGGAATAGTTAATCTCTTCTCAAAGTCCCCCTCCCTCAGTGCTTCACTCTCTCCTTTATAGCTCTGTCCTTTACAGCTCTCTCATACCTTCTCCAAGGTCAGATCTGAATACCTTTATGTAAGGCCACTTCTATACTGTACCCATAAACTGTACCCATGTTGATGCCAGGTAAGCAGGCTGAAGAAAACTCTGATTGTCCTTGGTGCTCTCTGAGCTTAGTTGCTTTCTTCCAAACATTTCATTATCCAAACTAGGTAACATCATCAGTGTCAATAGCACTGATGGGTAATGAAAAGTCTGCAGGAAAATAACCAAGCTCAGAGAGCACCAAGGACCCTTCATTTCAATCCTGAGCTACAAATATTCTCTTTTATTGAAAAAAAAATCCTCTATGTAACACTCTTCCTAGAGCATAATATTTATAACATCTGTCTAACATGTTAGGCAGGGTTCCACCACAAAACCGCATTCGACTAAAGCGCGCTCGACGAAACCGTGTAGCTGACGTCATCACAGCGCGACGAAAAAAGCACGCTGCGAACGCTAAAGTTAAAATTAACCCCTAAACCTAACCCCCCTAAACCTAATCCTAAACCTAACTCTAAACCTAACCCTTAACCTAACGCTAAACCTAACGCTAACCCTTAACCTAAACCTAACCCTAACGCTTAACCTAACCCTAAACCTAACCCTTACCTTAACGTGAATCGGCTTGCTTTCAAAGCGCTATTTAAAGCACCCTTTTTTCTCCGCGGTCGCTGTTGTCGCCCTGCTGATGACATCAGCAACGCGGTTTAATCGGGTGCGCTTTAGTGGAGCGCGGTTTTGTCGTGCCACAGTTAGGCAGACATTGGGTTAGGGATTTTCTGTCTTCACTGTGAGTTGTATTGTATTGAGTGGGAGGTGCACTGAGGGAGCTCAACCAATCTCATTTTACATATGTTGTGCACTGACGAATAAATAATTCTAATTCTTATTCTAACATGCAGAAGGACATTTCTGTGAGGTTTTTTGATATAACCAGTATGCTACTAGAAGAGTGACAGTAGAAGCTGCAATGAAAGTTGGGGGAACTAAACCTGGAAAAATGCTATTTTTTGTGATTGGTACTTCAGAGAGTAGCTTTCGACCTGGATAGTGGGCATTTCTGCCATTGTGCAGCGTAGTCAATCAAAGTGCAGGGACTTATTTAGAGTTAAAGGGGACAATGCTTGATCTGCTAGAAGCCATAAAACTCTAATCTAAACACTACTTCTTCTCTCTTGTGCCATATCCATCATTGGACATTGCCAGTCCTATTTTATCAATAGCTGCATGAAAAAGTGCTGCTGAGTTTTGTCCAAACCAGTCCCTCAGATTTTGAAGCCACAATGTTCTTCTTCTGCCTGGACCTCATTTGCCTTCAATCTTTCCTTGGAAGATTAAGTGAAGTATGCCGTATTTTTCTGGGTGTTGCATCACATGTCCAAAATATTTTAAAATCTAAGCACAGAGCAGGGAAATATTCATAGAATCACATTTGCAGTGTTTTGGGGATGATATCTATTTCTCCCTCCAATAACTGTGTAGCCACCCAATGTTGCAAAGCAGATGTGCCCTAGAAAGCTTGGGCTATTTTTGATGATATTACAGCTTCTCCAAGAAAGAGATGAGACTTTCTTGAGTCAAGTGTGTTTCTTGACAGCAATATGGCTGTTTCTTCTTTAAAAAAAAAAAATCAAGTTTTTCTGGAATTTTCTAATAGTCTTTCATCTTGTCCAGTTCCAGGCTTTTTTTTACAAGATCATCCAAATTCATCAGCACTACACCTCTTGTGGCTTTTATGCATAACAAGTATTAAATGATCTGAAGTTATGTGAGAGGCAAAATGGCAAACAACATTAAGAGGCAAGGAGAAACAGAAAGACAGACCAGTAACTTTGCCATAAAAGAAGTTACAATTGTGAAGAAGGGAGAGGATACTTTTGCCTGGATGCAGAACATCCCAGAGCCCATTCTTTGCTTACAGTCCCTTTTTATAATAGTAACTCTAACAATAACCCATAGTCGATGCATATTTGCGATAGAAATTGTAGAATACCCTAGCTGTCTATAGGTTTGCCCCACTTTTTTCCTTCAAAAATGAAAGAGACACTGCTATAATCCACCTTTTTCAATGATGATACTTCAGACTCAAGTTAACTTAGGCCATATATCCGTGATGGCGAACCTATGGCACGCATGCCGCAGGTGGCATGCAGAGCCCTCTCTGTGGGCATGCGAGCCGTTGCCCAGCACGTGTGCCTCCCTCTGGCCAGCTGATTTTAAGGTTTACCCTGTAGGCAGGAGATGCACACGCATGCCTTTCTCCTCATTTTCTGCAGCCCGTGCCTTCCCATATCTCCAGAGATTTCCCCCACAGCACTGTTTTGAGTTGTGAGGCTTTTACCCCTCCCCAGCACTGTTTTGGGAATGGAGGCTTTCCCTCGCCCCAGCGCTGCTTTGGGATGTAAAGCAAAAAGGGGGGGGGATGTTGTGCACGCTTCCGTGGGGTGAGTGCAGGGGGGCACGTGCATGCATGGGGGGGTGTCACATGGTGATGTGCAGGGAGGTGGGGTGCGTGCTTTCAGCACCTGAGGAAAAAAAGTTTAACCATCACTGCCATATATGGATTAGACATTTGGCTGTGGGTCAGGCTGGCAGATCCATTTTTATTGGATTACTGGAAAGTGGAATGGCCAGGTGACTATTTGCATGCTGTTCATACAACTGTCCATGGCTTCACCATGCGGAATACAACATAAAAAGAAGAGTGATTTTTCCCCACAAAGCATGTTTTTTTTTCTTCACATTTCTACCTTTGAGTAGCAGAAGCAATCAGGAGACTTGTATTGTTTCTTTTGAAAAAATTCCCATATTGACGGCTTGTTCCTGAAACGTCTAGTTAAATGCAATTCTAATAACAGCTGAAAAGAAAATTATGTCCCCTGCTTATTGGCATCTCTTTAGCACAGAAGGTCAGCTGTGTACCAATGAGCCAGAAAATGCTCTGATCAAACATATGTTTGCTCATTTTTGCCATTCGTTTTTTGAGACAAAGGAAGCAGTATGTATCAACCATTATATCCCCTTAGGAAAATATTATTTCACTCTTTATGAAGTTGATGAATTATTTTTATAAATGTTTATTTTTATAACTGTGAACATTATATCTCTCTCTATATATATCTATATCTCAATAAAGGAGAATATTTGTAGCTCAGGGTTGAAATGAGGGATATATATATGTTGTGACTCAGCAGATGTCTTCTGTGAGTCTTTTCGGGATACAAGATTCATTATGCAGCTGGGGCTTGTTAGGGGCAGGTTTGGAGATAAAAGGACGGATGCTGCCACGCCCTAGTCGCAGGAGTCAATGTTCCTTCGTGCGTTCCTTGGTTCGTACAACATTGCTTGATCATCAGTCGTGGTTTATGTAAGATACACTTGGATAAGTGCTTTGTGTTTCCTGTAACCCTGATTCAAGGCTACACTTGGAGAAGTGCATTACTTGTAAGAGTTTTTGTTTGGTATTTGGTTATCTCATTAGAGACTTTATTTATGTTATTTTTGGGCTTGCAGCCAGTTTGAGCCGAGAACTGATAAAAAGACTTCCTTTTAAGTTTGTCTGCTTGCCGTTTGTTAAGAGCCGTGAAGGGGGGACAGAATATATATATGTTGTATTTGTGCTGATAAATAAATAAAGGGAGACTAGTATAGATCTATTTCAAGCT
This sequence comes from Thamnophis elegans, assembly GCF_009769535.1. NCBI lineage: Eukaryota > Metazoa > Chordata > Lepidosauria > Squamata > Natricidae > Thamnophis > Thamnophis elegans. The sequence continues at coordinate 79,833,919 of NC_045542.1, forward strand.
ATTTAGCTCTCATCAGCTAGCCATACCCTTACTGGGATTTGAACCTGGGCTACATTACATATTAGGCAGACGTCTTAGCCATTAGGCCACAGGCTCTAATCCGTTATCAGCCAAGCCAGGGTGAAAGGTATCTATTAGATTTTACAACCCCTGGTATGCCCAAATATGGGAGGAAGATCACTACTTCCATTCTCTGTCCTTTGGCTCGTCACAAGAGACCATCCAGGCAGAAACCCAATATTTTTACTGTTGCCTTTTTGTTACATTTGTTGTATTTGTGCTGATAAATAAATAAAGGGAGACTAGTATAGATCTATTTCAAGCTATTTAGCTCTCATCAGCTAGCCATACCCTTACTGGGATTTGAACCTGGACTACATTACATACATACATACATACTTACTTACTTACTTACTTACTTACTTACTTACTTACTTACTTATAAATTCTGTCTCAGACTGCTCTTCTCCAACCTGTTCTGGAGAAAATTGTGTCAGTGTTTCTCAACCTTAGTCTTGGCTTATGGACATTTTCTCCCTGGTTAGCTCCATTCCTCTTAATGTTCTGGAACCTTCAATATCTTATTTATTATTTATTTATTAAATATATTTATATGCCGCCCAATCCCGAAGGACTCCGGGCGGCTTACAAAAAATATAAGAAAAAAACACATAACGATAAAAGAAAACAATTTAAAACAACAAACACCCTCGTACATTTATTCTAGGCGGGGCTCGACCTCAGCAGTGAGGTCAACAGCCCCAGGCCTGCCGGAATAGCCAAGTTTTCCTGAAGGCCATGAGAGTGGGCTCTGCCCTGGGGGTCACAGCAACTGGAGACTTGTTTAGACAGCTTCAGTGTTGAGATGAATGCACTTTCTCTCTGTTTGGGGGGTTTATATATTTTTAGTTTTTCTCATCTCAGTTTTAATGCTGATCTTGGTAATTTTAAATATCTGTTTTTATATAGCTAGTCCTCGACTTACAACAGTTCATCTAGTGATTATTCACAAAGTTATAATGGCACTGAAAAAATCATTTATGATCTTTTTCACATTTATGACCATTGCAGCGTCCCCATGGTCACATGATCAAAACTCAGATGCTTGGCAATTGGCTCATACTTACGATGGCTGCAGTGTCCTGGGATCATGTGATCCCCTTTTGTAACCATCTCACAAGCAAAGTCAATGGGGAAGCCAGATTCACTTAACAACAATGTTACTAATTTAATGACTACAATGATTCAATTAACAACTATGGCAAGAAAAGTAGTAAAATGGGGCAAAATTTACTTAATAAACGCTGGACTCAATTGTGGTCATAAGATGAGAACTACTTTATATTTATTTCTTTTCACTGACTATTGCACATCACCAAGAGTCACTTCTTGTGAGATGGACAGCTATATGAATTTGAATGAATAAATAAATTGCTGGGGTTGAGAAACAACTGATCCATTTGGTCGCTAATAAATGACAATGACTTTTTGGCATATAATCAGTGAGTCAAAAAACATCAACCTGATGCTTGTCAAATTTATTGGCCAATATCCTGTTGGCCAGTACAGTGCTCAGCCACCACTGTTGTATGGGAGAAGGAATTCCAGTGTCCTAAATAATATACAAAAATATACGATGAACAAGAGAGGAACCAAGATCATAGTCAGATATAAAAATCTGAGTCCCTAATTTGAGACGGTGTTTCAGAGATGATCCCCCCCCTCCGAGTTCTCATACAAATAAAAGGAGGGAAAGGAGAATTCAGAATTGGAAGAAGTTTCTGTTACTGTAACCTTATAATAAAATTAGTTTAGCATTCATAAATTTGGCTCCTCAGTCGGGTCTACCTTGAAGACTGACAGTTTGTCAGGAAAGGAGCAAAATGTTATACACATGGCCAATTTCAGACAATGAGCACATCCTTAGCGTTACTTCTGCTTTAATAGCAGATAGCCTTTTAATCCTCTTCCCATCCATCCTAGCTTCATCTTCTCATGGAAAAATTAACTAGACCAGTTCACCATTTTTGAAATTGAAGTTCCAGTACAGTGAGAGGACACCAGATTGGAAGAATCAACTTTCCTATAATGGATTCCCATGTCAAACTTTGGACTTATGTTTTTTTTTCCATATTCCATTTTATGTACTTTATCAACAGGAAACTGGGACATTTTCACTGGAATCTGCATGAGTGCTTGGCTTAAAGTGACCAGATTTTCAGATTGGTAAAGATGGACACCTTTGACCGGGGGGGGGGGGGGGGTTGATTAAAAATTTTATACGGAGCAGCAAAAATTTTCATACAATGCAAAAATAGTATTGTAATATTTTTTAATTTCAACATAAGTACAATTTACAAATATAAATTGTAACTGTTGCCAAACATCAAAATTTTGATCACGTGACCATGAGGATGCTGCAATGGTCGCTAAGTGTGAAAATGGTCGCTAAGTGTGAAAAAATGGTCATCAGTCACTTTTGTCAATGCCATTGTAACTTTGGTCACTATACCACGTTTCTGGCCACAGTTCTTAAGTGAATAACTGCAGCTGATAAGTTAGTAACATAAGTGAATCTGGTTTCCCCCATTTGACTTTGTCAAAAGGTCACAAAAGCCGGTTACATGACCCCAGGACACTGAAACCATCATAAATACGAATCTGTTGCAAAACATCAAAATTTTGATCGCGTGACCATGAGGATGCTGCAACAGTCGCTAAGTGTGAAAATGGTCGCTAAGTGTGAAAATGGTCATCAGTCACTTTTTTCAATGCCATTGTAACTTTGGGTCACTAAGCCCATTATACCATCTTTCTTGCCACAGTTCTTAAGTGAATAACTGCAGCTGGTATTTTGTATTTTGGATAGAATCTTTTTTTAAATAGCCTAAGACAATTTAAAAAAAGAATCCACACAGAATAAATTGAAGTAAAACATTTCAAACTATTCTTTCTATGCACAATATATTTCAAAGTATTGTGCATAGAATTTTTAAACATGGTTTCACTTCAATTTATTTTGCATAGAATCTTTTTTAAATAGTCTAAGACAATTTAAAAAAAGAATCCACACAGAATTTTAAAAAATCCTATGCACAATAAATAAAATATTATTTTAAAATACATTAAAAAAATAAAAGGAAAAAACCCAGCTCACTTACCAGCAGGCTTGCACTCCAAGTAAACCCAGAATGATATAGATGTTAATACAAAGAACTGAGCAAATTGAAATGGTGAAATTAGTCAGGGAAATATTTTTCAAAGAAACTTTGCAACCATTTTGAGCAGACCTCCAACCTCCGTGCCCCTCCCCTCCAGAAAATCCAGGAAGTAACAGTCGCTTCCCTCTCTAGCCATGTGTTTCCTGGAGCTCTATGGTACTTCGTCATTTTTTCTTATAAAAGTGAGTAAAAGGGGCGCGGGGGGGTCCTTTTTGTTGCTTCAACGTTTTAATATCTTCAATGAAGTACTGAGACAGAGAGAGGGATTAGACAGGGTGTCTTTTGTCTTCCCCCGTTAGGATTTCTTAAGCAAATCCACTGGGCTTTCAACATGAAGCCAGAAAATCGGGACTTTTTTAAAACAGCCCGGGACACGGGAAAAATTGTTATAAAGCGTGATTATCCTGCTGAAATCAGGACGTCTGGTCACCTTAGCTTAGCTCCATCTAATAGAACCATTCCCATTCTGTCCTTGGCTCTATGACAATTCACCATAGCCAACTCACCACAGCTAACTCGTCACAGCCAACTCAATGAAGCGGCAGACGTGATGAACCGCGGCCTCGAAGCTGTTATGGACTGGATGAGGGTTAACAAGCTCGTGCTCAACCCAGAAAAGACCGAGTGGCTGTTGTGTTTCCCTCCCAGAGATTCGACCAATATTCCATCACTCAGGCTGGGGGGTCAAATTTTACACCCTCAGAGAGGGTTCGCAACTTGGGAGTCCTCCTGGATTCACAGCTATCGTTTGACCACCATTTAATGGCTGTGACCAGGGGGGCATTCGCCCAGGTTCGCCTGGTGCGCCAGTTGCGACCCTACCTGAATCGGGAGGCTCTCACAACAGTCACCCGGGCCCTTGGTGACCTCTAGGCTGGAATACTGCAACGTGCTCTACATGGGGCTGCCCTTGAAGAGCATCCGGCGACTTCAGCTAGTACAGAATGCGGCCTCGCGAGTGATTGTTGGTGCACCTCGGTTCACCCGCATAACACCTATCCTCCGCGAGCTGCGCTGGCTACCTGTCGATCTCCGGATGCGCTTCAAGGTGCTATTAGTCACCCATAAAGCCCTACATGGCAGTGGATCTGGATACTTGAGAGACGCCTTCTGCCAATTACATCCCTGCGACCAATAAGATCACATAGATTAGGGCCTCCTCCGTATACCATCGGCCAGCCAGTGCCGGCTGGCAACTACAAGGAGGAGGGCCTTCTCAGTAGTAGCCCCGACCCTTTGGAACGAGCTCCCCGAGAGATTCGCACCCTCGCCACCGTCCAGGCCTTCCGCACAGCCTTGAAGAACTGCTCGCCCGTCAGGCCTGGGGACAAGGATAGTTCCCCTCCCGAATGATGAATGTATGTTGTCTACTATTTTATTATATGTCTTATCTAATGTCTGTATCCCCCTTCCCGATTTTATGTGAGCCGCCCTGAGTCCCCTCAGGGAAAAGGGCGGCCTACAAATATTAATCAAATCAAATCAAATCAAAAATCAAACTTGCCACGGCCAACTCACCATGAGACAACTCACCATGAGACAAGGATACACTACTATCCAAGAAATGGTGGAATAGAATCAGTCAAGAAAGGATGCAAAAGGAGGGACAAAATGAAATGTGAATGACAAAAATTAAAATAATTATTATTTATTTTAAACAATTGAATTGTTACATTTTTCTGCAGTGAGTTAGGTGTGGCAAATTGGCTGCAGCAAGTTGGCCACCTCGCTACTTTCCATCCTTAGTAGCCTGTTGGAGAAAGTGCAGTAGATTAAATCTCCCACTTAAGGATTCTGCATTGATAGCATGTTCTTTGTATATAGGAGATCTTCTTCTCTGAAAACTTAGTTACCGTATATACTCTAGTATAGGCCGACCCGAATATAAGCCGAGGCACCTAATTTTACCACAAAAAACTGGAAAAAGTTATTGACTCGAGTATAAGCCTAGGGTGGGAATGCAGCAGCTACCGGTAAATTTCAAAAATAAAAATAGATACCAATAATGTTTTTGAATATTTATTTCAAAGAAAAACAGTAAACTAGCGGTGTATTCAATGAAATACTTCACTCACCTCATGATGCTGATGTCCCGCTGTGATGATGATGTCCGTGCAGCCGCGGGAGCGATGTCCGCCTCCTATGACACACGGCACAGTGATTCCTATCATTGGATCACTGTACCAGAGGAGGTGGGACATCGCTATGTGGCTGCTTGCCATAACAAGGAGGAGGTGGGACATCGTTGCAGAGCGGCAGGAGGGGGAGGAAGGGGAATCGTAAGACAGCCCTGCATTACATTATAACGTGAGGAGGTGGGATGGTGCGGTGCGCGCTGCGCGGCAAACTGACACAGAGGGAGGGGAAACTCACAGGGGCACTGGGCCATTCACGAGTGCACCCAGCGGCATGGCCCCGCCCCTTTTTCTCCTCCATTTCGGGCAAATTTTTCACTGACTCGAGTATAAGCCGAGGCGGCTTTTTCAGCCCAAAAAGTGGGCTGAAAAACTAGGCTTATACTCGAGTATATACAGTAGGTTTTTGGATGCATTTATCTGGTTTGCAAATGTTTCTGTTGATATGGGATGTTTGGATTTTAATTGCTATGGAAAACCGTCTCTATGTAATCTAAAGATTAGAACCAGAGTCTTCCTTCCTGTTGCAATCCTTAAGGAGTCCCTCTTTCATGTCTTGCTATCATAATTAAATTCATGGCACAAGATCCTTTTCATCATAGCACCTAGCCCTCGAAATTCCCAGATCTGGCACAACTGTCTACCCATAACTTCAAAGTTGATTAAAACAAAGATTTTGTTAAGTTTTTGTGTTAGAATTGCTTTCATCCAAGCTGCTCTTTTTGATTGGGTTATCATGTTAGTTAAGTTTTGCTTTTAATATTGTGTGAATGATATATTTGGATCTTATTGTAATATGTCATCTTAAGTTCCCTTGCCAGTCTTCAGAAAATGCAAGATTCTGAAAAGGAAGCATGTTTCTAAATAGCTCAGCTCCCTTCTTTGTCTTGTGTTAGGAAGACTGTTTTAATAGTGTGTTTTAAAGGACATGATGGATTTGTCATTTTAAAAATGTTATTGGCAGGGGTCTCCTGTAATCTGGTTATTTTGATTTTAAAATAGAGGCTTGACAACAGATAAATAATTAATCCTTGTGTGGTTTCAACTGGGAAGCTGGAATTGTTGGTGAGGAGAAGGACATTTATGTGTTCTTTTTCTGCAAATCCATAACCTATGCGCTTCCAAAGGGTACTTCTGAATGGGCACCACACTGTGAAAACAAATCAGAAATCCAGAGTTGCTTGAATTTGTTACCCATTTAAATTAAAAAAGCTCAGTATTTTTCTCCCAGCAGCAGTGCTTGGCACGTATATGCATAAAACCCCCACCTCCCTCCCTACCCGCTGCTATCTTTCTTTCTTTTTAATCTGGTTTCTTAGTAACATTCCTGAAGTGGAAATTTCAAAACAAACACAAATGGCCTTAATAGCTTAAGAAGAAGGTTGCTGAAGAAAGAGGCTTGTTCTTCCATTTCCGACTGCATTGTATAAGAGAATAAAAGAAATTTAAGAGAGCGATGGCATGTTAACCCTGATTATAAAATCATCAAGGTATGTTTTAATCTCATGCCTGATCATTAAAATTAATTTGTTCCATGGAAAGTGATTAACTGATGTAAGTTAATCACAATTTAATTTCTGTCTAGGGTCCAATATTTTAATCAAAATCATAAAGCAAGGGAATAATTGAGAAATAATTCAACTGATAAAAAACAGATTATTACTTTGGAGCATCATTATGAATTCTCAGTTACCTAAACAGAATCCAATCATAACATGGCTGTAGCAGGATATACTCTATGTAGAGATAAGAAGAAACTCCTGGCTGTACAGGTTCTGGGGTCTTTTGCGTTTATCTTGTTTTAAAATCTTTGCCTATTGTAGCAACACTACGGCAGGTTTGGTCTAATTGCCATTGGTCCTTTAAAAAGGCCCTCTGCTCCAATTCACACGTCATTTTATCCAAAGTGTTTCCGCTTACTACCCTGTTTCCCTGAAAATAGACCTCCCCAGATAATAAGCCCAATTGGGCTTTGAGCACATGCGCTAAAATAAGCCCCCAAAATAAGCCCTCCCCAAAATATATTGTAATGCAGCAGCAGCCATGAGTGACTACACGTCGCCGGCTCCTGCACCTCAAAAGTAATAAGACCTCCCCAAAAATAAAGCCAAGTGCTTATTTCGAGGGTCAAAAGAAATAATGCCCTGTCTTATTTGGGGAAACATGGTAGTATCTCACAAACAGTGGTGAAGTTGACTTATGATTATCTTCACTCCCGCAGTTTACTAATACCGAGAACAGGCAAGTAAGATGCTTTTGCAAGAGGCAAGGGGACTGTCTGTTTTTTCTTTGAAATCCAAGAAGATTCTTTATGACCTGGATGACTGAGAATCTCCATAGACATTTAGCTATGCACCTTTGGATGAACATCCTTCAAAACTACAACTTGGAAGACTGAGAATCTCCATAGGCATGAGCGATTAATGCTTTTGACTAATACGAGTGCCAAGAACATGCTGCCAGTAATGAACTAGCCAAAATGGTTGCCTTTTTAAATTTTCACTAAGTGTTGTTTCTGATCATCAGCAGAAAAACCCAAGCAGTTGCTATGAGGGGTGATTGCCAAGCATGCTGACTTTCATTCTAATTTTACTCTTAAGTCAGTGTTGTGTTAACCTCAGTAACTTTGAGGTCTGTGGACTTAGAAGCTGGCCAGGGAATTCTGGGAGTTGAAGTCCATCCATCTTAAAGTTGCTGAATTTGACAAACATTGCTATAAGTTAAGTTATGCATGTTTATTAATAATGTATGATAATGTGTGTGTGTATATATATATATATATATATATATATATATATATATATATATATATATTATATATATATATATATATATATATAATAAAGTTTGTTCAAAACTGGTCCTGTTCTATGTTTCCTAATCATTGCTCTTTTGTAAATAAAAATGTATTTGACTTAACTCAATGGTGGGATTCAAATAATTAACAGCCGGTTCTCTGCCCTAATAACCAGCTGAGTAGGCGTGGCATGGTGGTCATGTGACTGGATGGGCATGGCCAACTCAACATCACTCAGGTCGATGGGCGCTTCGCCTTAGCTGTTACAATGTAGCAAGGGTTAACCCAGAGGCAGTTTCTGTAGCAGGGCAATAAGATATAGACTAGAAACAACATCAGAATGTTTCCTTCATGCCTTCCTTACAGGATTTGCCCTGTAAAGTGGGAAAAAACAAAGGAGAGTTCTTCCAACAACTGGTTCTCCGAACTGCTTAGAAGTTAACAACTGATTCTCCCGAATAGGTGCGAACTGGCTGAATCCCACCACTGACATACTGTATCTGTTTGATAAGTATTATAAGCACAACCTGTGGTTATTTCTGTAAATCTACCTATGATGGGAGACCAGAGCAGTATAAAGAGACTGTGAAATGGTTTGATTTTAATACTTGATTTGGGTGCAGCAGATTCTGGATAATGGATAGAACTATTTCACAGAGCAATTTTAAAGCAAATGGTAAATTCTTTGGTCACTTCTGAAGCTCTCCTTCAAGCTAGAAAGTTGGAAGGTGGCAAGGATATTGTTTTATTTTTAGCAGTTCTTTTTTTTAAAGGGTTAATTTCTTCTCACCTTAGATACAATGGGAAGGAAATAGTCAGGGGGATTTTGGACAATCGAAAAGTGATTTAATGTATCCAAGTTGACCACATTCTGCTTCTAGAATGTCACCTTTTCAAGGTTTAGAGTTGGTAAGGACAACACCTGTAGTTGATTTACGTCTGAAGAGTTTTGGTGGAATTTCTGGTAACAGGAAGGATAATTCTTGTCCTTCTTTTTAAGATCTTCTTCACTGGTGGAATTACTTGTCTGTTAATCTGTAGAATTGGTTTCATTCGGTAAACCATTTGGATGATAAAGATCTAGGACATGAGTCAAATGGGCATGTTTTTTTAAAATATACGTTTAAGGTTAATTACTAACCTTCTGCCTTCTAGAAATTCTACTGACCTTTCAAATATGAACTTTCATATTGCTCATCCAAAATCAACGCACTTTTATAGAAAATGTGTGATGCCTATGTATTGTCAAATTACATATCCTGCTATAGTGTCAGCCCAATAGATATAGATTGATATCTGCCTTATGTTACAGGTTAAAACCTTCCACCTTATCCTATCAGCCTGACAACCCACTGTGCACAGCCAGTAGTCCTTGAGACTGAAAGCATTGAGGGTTGTGAGATGCCACATATCAGCATCTCTGTCTTCTCTATTTAGATCATGCAGTGTTTGCTAATTAAGAAATATGAATCAGTTTAGGAGAGTGGCAATACAATACAATACAATAGCAGAGTTGGAAGGGACCTTGGAGGTCTTCTAGTCAACCCCTGCCTGGGCAGGAAACCCTATACCATTCCAGTCAAATGGCTATCCAACACTTCTTAAAGACTTCCAGTGTTGGGGCATTCACAACTTCTGGAAGCATGCTGTTCCACTGATTAATTGTTCTAACTGTCAGGAAATTTCTCCTCAGTTCTAAGTTGCTTCTCTCCTTGATTAGTTTCCACCCTTTGCTTCTTGTTCTACCCTCAGGTGCCTTGGAGAATAGTTTGACTCCCTCTTCTTTGTGGCAACCCCTGAGATATTGGAACACTGTTATCATGTCTCCCCTAGTCCTTCTTTCTATTAAACTAGACATACCCAGTTCCTGCAACCATTCTTCATATGGTTAGTCTCCAGTCCCCTAAATCATCTTTGTTACTCTTCTCTGCACTCTTTCTAGAGTCCTCACATCTTTTCTACAACATGGCAACCAAAACTGAATGCAGGTATTGCAAGTGTGGCCTTACCAAGTCATTATAAAGTGGTATTAACACTTCACGTGATCTTGATCTATACTTCTGTTATGTAGCCTAGAACTGTGTTGGCTATTTGGCAGTTGCTGCACACTGCTGGCTCATATTTAAATGGTGTCCACTAGGACTCCAAGATCCCTCTCACAGTTACTACTATTGAGCATGGTACTATCTCTACTGTACCTGTGCATTTTGTTTTTCTTACCTAAATGTAGAACCTTACTCTTTTACCATTGAATTTCATTTTATTAGATAGTGCCCAATGTTCAAGTTTGTCAAGATCCTTCTGTATCTTAAGCCTATCTTCTGCATGTTGGCTATTCCCTGCCAGCTTGGTGTCATCTGCAAATTTGATGAGTTCCCCATTTATTCCCTCATCCAAATCATTGATGAAGATGTGAAAAGTACTGGGCCTAAAACAGAGCCTTGGAGTACTCCACTGCATACTTCCCTCCATGTAGATGCCAGTTCCTTGAGGACTACACGTTGAGTGCGGTTTGTCAGCCAGTTACGAAGCCATCTGGGTGGTGATGCTGTCTAACCCACATTCTTCTACTTTATCTAGTAGTAGGTTATGGTCTACCTTATCAAATGCCTTACTGAAGTCCAAGTAAACTATATCAACGGATTCCTCTGGTCCCCTAATTTTGTCACTTTGTCAAAGAATGCAATAAGATTAGTCTGGCATGATCTGTTTTTGACAAACCCATGTTGGCTTTTGGCTGTTACTTTGTTTACTTCTAGGGGTTCGCTAATTCATTGCTTGATTATCTTTTCCAGAATCTTTCCTTGTGAACAATCTATGTGTTTTTAAAATATGGTGAAAGGGAAGAAATTTTAAAATATTATTAAAAAAACAATAGCCATTTTATACGCTACATAAAAAAACCTTTGTTTTTTAAAAAACACCACCAAATTATGCAGACAGTTTCCGAAGTTTGTACAGCTTAGCAAAGTGAAATTGTAAAATCTTGAAAAGATTTTAGGCTTAAAAGTACTGTAAGAAGGAGGATATCTTAAAAACATTAGTGTCTTCCTAATTTTAATGTTCTAAAGTTTTAGGAAAAAACGTTAAACAATGTTAGCATTTCCAAATCTGTATAGTAGAACACATTCTAAATATCTACTATTCTCTTATAGAAAATTTCATATAATTTTTGTCATCTGCATTCACCTTAGTCATCTCTAGCTGCATATCTATTGCCTATTCAGACATAAAATAGGACCATATCCTGCTCTGTATCAAATTTCACTCTATAATTCATCAAGTACAGGTAGTCTTTGATTTAATGACCACAATTGAGCCCAAATTTTCTGTTGCTATGTGAGACATTTGTTATGTGACTTTTACAATCTTTCTTGCCTCAGTTGTTAAGTGAATTACAGCAATTGATAAGTTAGTAACTCGGTTGTTAAGTGAATCTGGCTTCTCCATTGACTTTATATGTCACAAGGCTGCAAAAGGTATTCACATGATCTTGGGACACAGCAGTGGTCATAAATATGAACCAAGCATCTGAATTTTGATCACATGATGATGAGGTGGCTGCAAAAGTCGCAACTGTGAAAAACAGTTATAAGTCACTTTTTTCAGTGCTGTTATAACGACTGTCACTAAATGAACTATTCTAAGTTGAGGATTATTTGTACAGATAGTCCTTAATTTATTATCAGATTTGAGCCCAAATTGCTGTTGCTACACATGAGACATTTGTTTAAGTTTTGCCCTACTTTATGACCATGTTGCCACAGTTGCTAAGTGATTCACTGCAGTTGTTAAGTTAATAAAACGGTTGTTAAGTGAAGCTGGCTTTCCTATTGATTTTGCTGGTCAGAAAGTCACAAAAGTTGATCGCACGACCCTGGGACACTGCAACCGTCATAAATATGAGTCAGTTGCCAAGCATCTGAATTTTAATCATGTATCGGTGGGGATACATGCAATGGTCTTAAATGTTGAAATGGTCAAAGTAACTTTTTTCAGTGCCACTGTAACTTTGAACGATCACTAAATAAACTATTGTAAGACAACAACTACCTGTATATTACTTTCAAACATCTAACTACTTTCTAACATCTAATGTATGTACCGTATTTTTCGGGAGTATAAGACTCATTGGAGTATAAGACACACCAAGATTTTGAAGAGGCAAATTTTAAAAAAAAGTTTTTGCACTCTCCAGACATCCCAAAATGGCCCGTTTTTCGTGAAAATGCCCCTCCTTTTAAAGGGCATAAATAGCCTTTAGGAGGCTTATAGAGTGCTCCTGGGGGGTGCCCCCCCAAATCAAGCAAAAAATGGCCCATGTTTTTTTTTTGCAAAAATGGGCCTGTTATTTTTTTTTTAAAAGAGGCATGAATAGCCTTTAGGTGGCTTATAGAATGCTCGGGGTGTGTGTGAGTAAAATTGAGCAAAAAAAACAGCCCGTTTTTCTCTCATTTCTGCCCTCCCCAGCCCTCAGGAGCACTCTGAAAGCCTCCATAAGGCTATGTACGGCCATTTTGGTGAAGAGGGCAGGGTTTCAGGAGGCAAAAAAAATGATGTACTCAGTATATAAGACGCACCCACATATTCAGCCTCTTTTTGAGGGAAAAAAGGTGCATCTTATACTCTGAAAAAATACGGTATATGATGTTTTTGGGTACTTACAGAAGCAAAAATCAATGACTAGAATTTACATTCTCACCAGGAAGTTCAGCAGCATCTAATTATTATTTATTTATATACATTCAGGCACTTTATGAATATAGAAAGATTTAAATGCGTGCAAGTATTTCTACAGACAATAACTTCATTTCACCTATAGTTTTTGTGCCTTTTGTAATATCATTTTTAATATAAATCATAACTTAAAATCCTGCCTTTTTAAAAAACATATTTTTCTTCTTTTTGCTCTAATTGTTATGCTTGCTCCCCTGTACCCATTATAAATTATTGAAACCCTTGAGGTAGGCTAATATAAATATTGATTAAATATTTAATCAGCATGTAGTACTTATCTAAATTGGATTAACAACTATAGAATTTTTGTTTTTATGTGCACATGTTAGAGTTAGCATGTGTTATGATGAAAAATATAATTGTGTTCCCTTGACACTAAAGCATCTTCATGAATTGAACATATGAAATCTTAGAATCAAATTCTGTTCTTGAAAATTCCTTACATCACCATAAATGCTATGGCTATGTTATTTATCAAATTGGATTAAACAAACCAGATTACCATCTGGGTTTTCTAATAAAATAGATGAAATTGTTTTGGTTTTTATGAAGCTAATTTCAAAGAAGGGGAAAAAAATAACCATTAAGAGGAAAGTGGAACATAACACTTAAACACTAACTACTGTTAGTGATTATAATTACATTTCTAAGAACCAGGATTCTATATGCACAGCTCAGCTGTATAGCCCCATTTGACATGTTAATATACATCCAGCTATATTTTGGGATGTATACATCGGCTATGTATACAAATTAGAGGATTGTTCCTTGATTCTTGATTTAGTTGCGGCTATTAGATTTTCAAATCCCTGAGGCATTTGATAATCAGTTTAACGGAACATAGTCATTTTCTTGTTTGCGGACTATATACAGATGGATTTGTGATTTTAGTAATTATGATAGAAATGCTAATAAGTTGTGGTATCTGTTATTAATTAACACTTTTTCAACTTCGGTATGGCAAGGTTATAGGGATTGACATCATATTAGCACTAGGTTTATGAATTATATTTGAAAGACCTCTCTGAACTCTTGAAAAACAATCATTTAAAACATTAAAGATTAACCATGTATCCCTTGTTTGTCCAAGCCTCAAAGATATGAAGCTACTAGTTATCTAAATTCTCAGGTCTTTGATTTAGCTTCCAAAGGAATTGTGTGGTGACTAAGGTTTCTCTTTCAAGATAACTACAGATAATCTTCAACTTCTGACTATTTGTTTAATTACCACTAAAGATTATGATGGCGCTGATAAGAGTAACTTATGATCGGCCCTTGCACTAATGACCATTGTAGTATCCTCGGGGTCATGTGATCAAAATTCAAGTACTTGGCAATCTGCATGTATTCAATGATGGTAGAAACTGTTCTGGGGTCATGAGATTATTTTTTGCGATCTTCTGGGGGACTTCAAACAAGCAAAGTGGATGGAGAAAGATAGATATGCTTCACAACCAGTAATTTATTTAATTGCAGTAAAAACTGAGTGCGTCTCATGGAACAACTGCATCACTGGATGGAAGTTCTCAGTTGTGATCATAAGTGAAGGACTACCTGTATTTCATTTGACTAATATCACTTGGGAAATACTAATGAACTAAGTTCAGATTTATAACATTGCTGCTTCTAAATATAAGAAAAATGATGAATGTCAAGACAATCTAAAAATCCATTGAATATGGTTTGGTGAGCCAAAATCTACAGTGGGTGTAGGCAGTGGATCATGTGAAAAACTTTTCTAAGTCTGATTTTTTAAAAATACTACTTCCACATTTTAAATATCTGATTTATCTATGAGATTAGCAATTGCAAAGCTACCCAAAGTATAGTTAGCTCATGTCACCATCTGCCACTGCACTGGTTAAGGGCAGGGAAAGTTCATAGTTACAAAGTACTATTGGTTAACAAGAATTTGTAACATTTGAAGCACAGGATAGAAAACAAATTGCTTGTGAATCATGTTCCTTTAAGCATAACTGGAAAAAAAAACACACAACTATTATTTAATAGTTAACAATGTTTTTTCGGGCTGTTCTGTAACTGACTGATGCTAAATCACAGAGGTATATATTAAATGAAGATTATATTCATTATGGAAGCCAATTTGGTGTTAGTGGTTAAAGCATTAGGTTGAAAACTGGAGACTGTGACTTCTAGTCTCAACTTGGGCACAAAACCAGTTGGTGACCTTCAGCTAGAAACTTTTTCCTGAACCCTAGGAAGGAAGAAATGCAAATTGCTTCTGAAAACCTGCTAAGAAAACTGCAGGGACAGTCTCCAAGATTCAGACATGATTGAACAGAAGGAAAAAGTTCATTATAATATAATATAATATAATTGAGCAACATGTTTAGCTAAACCAATCAATTTCTTTTTGAAAAAGCACATAACTTTCCAATAGACAGAAACATGTTACATATTGACAGCCATGTGGGTAGGTTCCACCAGGTCATCTGATCTGGTGGGAAAATACTAAAAGGTGTTGGCGGCCGTTTGACAGCTCCCTATGAAAGGCTGCTGTTAAACAGAACAGCACTGGATTGTACATAGTTCATACCAATAAAGATCTGTTGATATCTGCAAGCCTGAGTCTACCTCATCCATTCACCCAAATCTAATACTGGCGATAAAGTGGGAAGGCACAAAAAGAGCTGATATTACAATCCAGCAGTACTATCCAGTCATAGCGATCATGGCATTAAGCAGCCATCTTTAAGTGGCAAATTCAAATCTGCCTTGACTGAACAAGATGACAACGCACACCCCTCCAGCTCCTTTCGACCCAGCAACTGAGTCACTGGATACATACATGATGCGATTCAAAAGCTTTATGGAAGTGAATGATCCCCTTGGATTATCCGACAACTGAAAAGAGCATTTCCTGAGTTACTGAGGGCCAGAAGTCTTCAACACCGCCAAAGCTCTATCCGAGCCAACACTGGTTCAGACTGTCCACCTGGTCAGCATTACAAAAAACACGCTGAGAACACACGACACTCCCAAGCCATCTAAATTCGTGTGGCGGCATGAATTTAAATCTCCGAACCAGAGAGAAGGCAAGAGCATAAATCAATATGTTGCCGCGCTTTGAAAAGCCACTTCATATTGTGAGTAAGCGTGATTTAGACAAACTGCTGCTGGACAGAATCGTTTGCAAGGTTAAAACCTCAACTTGCAAAGAAGATGGCTGGCTAAAAACAAACCTCACTTTGCAAATTGCGCTTGATGAGGCCAGAGCTACAAAGTCCTCACTAAGTCAACGGAAATGCTGCAAAAAGCACAGCAGCCCTAAAACCATGCACAGAGCCATAGAGTCCATCGCAAGACTATCGAGTGAGAACTATCTGACAGCGAAGTGAAGTCTGCTGTGTGTTCATGAAAAGTGAAAAGTGGCACGAGATTTCAAAAGTCGTTTCTCGCCTTGTGTTGGTTGCGGGGGGAAAATGCTGTGACTGCAGGGGACACTTCGACTGAGTCTGCAGAAAGCGAGTTGCCAGTCACACCACAGCAGAAACCCTCTGCCAGCCAGGCAGCACAACTAAACCACCCAGGTGAGAGGCATGGAAGCCTTGCAAAACAAGATAGGGCAGATTTCCAATGATGGTATTCCAAACCAAAATCAGGGCAAACCACCACTCAGAGAAATAAGAAGTTGTGAGTCATCCTCCTCCTTAAGGGTCACCGTGCAGCATGAAGATAGACACTGGGTCATCTCTGACCAGTCCTCTCCTGGGCCATATTGAAAAAGGCCATCTCAAGCATCAGGAAACACACCTCAGTGATTACCAGGGAAAACCGAATCCCCCATTTTGGTACAGGGCACCTTCCATGTCCAATTCAGAAATTTTGATGGCCTGCTTCCTGTGACAGTTATCAGCGGTTCCCTTCCGAGCCAGGCTTGGACTGGTTCAAGTCCCTGGGTATGGGGTAACCGGCATCAACGTTGTGCAAGATGACAGCACCAAAGACCTGCTGTGAGAGTTTGAGGACGTTTTCAGCAGTGGTCTTGGCAAATATGTGGGGACCCCAATATCATTCAACCTTGACCCAACATCGCTCCCATTTGGTTAAAGCCCCGGAGGGTCCCTTTTGCCCTCTGACACAAATTGGCCAGGGGATTCTGGAGCCAGTCGATCATGCCCACTGGGAGACCCCTATTGTGACCCCGGTCAAGCCTAACAGATCGGTCTGCATCTGCGCGGACTACAAGTGCACCCTGAACAACAGAGTGCTTATCTGGTGCCCATTGTCCAGCATCTACTTCATTCCCTCAGCCCGGGAAAAGTATTTGCGAAATTAGACTTGGCACAGCAACTGCCGGTAGATGGGGCCACAATGGAGGCCCAAACCATTGTGACGCAAGGGTGCATTTAAATGCACCAGGCTTCAATTCAGCATTAGTATTGCCCCAGGGACTGTTCCAAAGCGTCATGGACAGCTTTTACAGGGGTACCAGGAGTCGTCCCCTATTTTGATGATGTCTTGGTATCCGCTGCAAATAGGGAGCAACTTTTTAAATGGTTTGAGATAGTTTTGGTTAGAATTAGAGACAGGGCCTCCGTTTAAAAAAGAAAGTGTCAAATTGCAGTTCCAAGGGTAGAATTCCTAGGGTATTTGATTGACGGCTCTGGAAATTTACCCCAACAAATAAAAAAAATAAGCCATTCAGGATGCCCCCACACCTCGCAACCAACAACAAGCTGCAGGCATTCCCCAGACTTCTCAATTTTTACAGTGTGTTTTAAACAGAAAGCTACAGAACCACTGAACCCCTTGCACCTGCTCCTTGGGCAAGAATGCTAGATGGACTTGGCAGAAGCCAAAGCCACCACATTTGCTGCTGTCAAGAGACTGCTGTTAGTGGACACGTTCCTAGTTGAATATAACTAAATCTTGATGCTTGTGTTGACTTGCGACGTATCACCTTTCGCGTTGGGTGGTCTTCAGCCATTGCATGCCCAACGAGACTGAAGCCCACATTGCATACTATTCAAGGATCTGTCAGCTGCCAAGCACAATTACAACCAGTGGGACTGTGAACATTAGCTATGGTGGCTGGGGTCAAAAAGGTTCATGAGTACCTGTATGGCCACGATTTTAAAATCATCACGGATGATAAACCTCTGCTGGGACTCTTGGTTGTGGACCGAGCAACACCAGTTTCACTTTCCCCGCGAATGACCTGGTGGACTATTTTCCTCAAAAGCCTACAGCTACCACCGTGTTCACCGACTGGGTAAGACTCTGGACCACACTGTTGCCCTCAGCAGATGCCCGTTACCAACTATTAGAAGATCTGACCCCAGAGACCCCGTTTTGCTAATAGACTGCCTGAGGCTGGCCCAGTATCATCTAACGAGGTCTCTCACCACTCAGCAAGAGACAAGACTATCTCTCAAGTTTTGAACTGGGTGTTGAGGGGGTGGCCCAAGGGCTAGTTGAGTCTGAGTTCAAACCTTTTGTAAAAAAGCAAAATGAATTACTGTATTGCAGGGGTGTTTCCTGTGGGAGGACCGGGTGATTGGTTCACCAAACTGTGAATTGCAGTATTAGAGGCCTTACATGTAGAGCATCTGGGAATTGGTCCGGATGAAATCTTGGCAAGGAGTTACATGTGGTGGCCTAACATGGATGGGGAGATGGAAGTGGGTGGCAAACTGCACTCCATACTAGGAATCCCAACCAGCTTCCCCAGAGGCAAACCCGCAGGCAAATGGGAACTGCCGTCAGGCCCCTGGTCCAGCGTGCACATTGATTTTGCAGGTCCCGTGCAGGGCAAGTATTTATGATAGTTGGGGACGCCTACTCAAAATAGCTAGTGGTATTCCTCATGACCACCACCATGGCAGAGGTGGTCATCAGGTACTACAGAGACTTTTCTCCACACCACGGTCCTGCCCGACATCCTAGTCTTGGACAAACGGGCCCCAATTTATGGCCATCCAATTTGAGACTTATTTAGCGAACAGGGAATTGGATATGCCCTGTTCGCACCCTTCCATTTGGCTAGCAATGGCCAGGAGGAGAGAATGGTGTGATCTGCATAAAGAAGCCCTTTCCAGGATGGGGCTGGGAGATTGGCAAACCCGGGTAGACCAATTCCTCCTTTACCAACACATCATGCCAAGTGCCACCACTGGCAGAAGCTCCGCTGAGCTTTTGATGGGTCGCTTGCTAAGGTCTCCCTTAGACTGACTATACCCTAATTATTCTGCTGAACCACCTACTGATTCACTAGCAAAATAAGAACATTTAGCATAGGGGATCAAGTTTACGCCCACAACTACAAGGGGGGGGCTCTCTGGATTCCTGATACAATTGCAGAAATCACCTGACCTCACTTTACAAATTAGAGGACGGGAGATTTAGAGGCGGCACATGACCAACTCCAAGGCCGTCTCGAGCATTCCAACCTTAGGCAACCAGAGGTAACTCCGCACGAGTTAGCCAAAGCCCTACCCAAAAGGAGCAAACATTCACTCTTTCCACAGACCACTGAAGCCTGAAGGTACTGTAGTACTTATCTGAAAAGGTTGCAGGCCCGCAGTGAGTTCCGAGTGAATCAGCTCTAGGAACTCCAGCCATGCCCCGGGGAAAGTTCCAGGAGCTTCCCGCAGGCGAAGCCAGAGAGGCAACAGATCCGACCGACCTGACCGAAGTACCAGCGCCAGCTGAACTTCGCAGGTCAGAGAGAGTCTCTAAAAGACCTGCCTTCCTGTGTGACTACGTTACCAGCCGGATCAGCCCATCTAAGAGGGGAGGGGTGTTACATACTGACAGCCAGTATGGTAGGTTCCCCCATGGTCCTCCAATCCGGAAGGAAAATACTAAAAAAGTGATTGGACGAGCTGTTTGACAGCTCCCTATAAAAGGGACTGCTGTCAAACAGAGAGGTGCTAGATTGTACATAGTTCAGACCATAAAGAGCTGTTGTTTTCTGCAAGCCTGTGTCTGCCTCATCCATTCACTCGATCTAACCAAACATTTTCTGTCACATTAGTCATAATCTCTAGGAATATTATATAGAGATACTAAATGGCATTTAATTGGCATTCCCCTAACAAACACTCAAATTTCTGATTCTCTACATTTTTGAATATATGATTCAGTGTGTGTTAATTGTTTACAAATACAGTTATTATTAGCTTCTTTTATAAAGAGCTTGTTAAATTCTTTTGTATTAGGCATGATTCTGAACATTTCTAGTTACCTGTAGACATTGAGAGATATTTTAACTGAAGATGTTGCCACTATGCACTTTTGGCAAATGTTATTAGTGTTGCAGTTCCTTAAATAACAAGCATCAATAATTTATACTTTTAAAGTATACACTCCGTGCTCCACCCAATTTCTCCAACAAAGAAATATTGTTTTCTATTTTCAAATTTGGATTTGTCCAGATATTAATTAGAATGATCATGAGGATCAAACTAGAGTTAGTCATACCTCCCTACAATGAATGTAGTAGGAAGGCTTTTCCTATAATTGAACAAGCATTATAGTGCCAGCTGCCATGATTACAGGTTATTTGTTTCCTATTGTTTAGTAAACTGATTTAAATGCTAATAATTCAGTAAACTGATTTAAATGCTAATAATTTAATTATATAAGACATGTATGCATGCACACACGTATATATGTAAGACCCTTTGCCATTTTATGTAGTATTTGAAAGATATGTTTTAGAAGATTTGTACTTCATTTTTCTCTCCCACTATCTCTTTGCATTTATAATAAACTAAATTAGTATGTTAACTAGGTTTCCACAATTTATTCTTGAAATGAAATAGAATCTTATCAGATGTTTTAAATGTATTTATTACAGTTACACCCATCTTTTAAGTTTTAGGTAGTTAAGGCATACTATATATATTTTATTTTCCTCACACCAGTAAATGGGCTGTGAGATGGGTTGGTCTGCCACAGTAAACTGTTATTTATAGAGAGGAATTTGTTTAACATGATTTTTTTTTGTAAGTGTCAAAAACACTTCTAATCTAGGAAAACATTGTGCTAATCAAAATAGACATGGAATATAAGCAATCATATTCTATCAGAATGGGAGTTCTATGGTAATTTGGCACGCAATGCCAAAGAAAGGAATTACCTTTTAATATAATGACTTGCATGAAAGACAGTCATGACCAATATGAAACTTGAAACTATTCCTATGTATTAGCCACTTAATTCTGCAAGGGACACATATCTATGTAGACTTCTGCCCGTTGAGGCTTTAGCCTCATTCTGGATAATTTCATGGTCAGTTCCAAAATTCAAGAAAATATTTTCTGAATATAAGTGCGCAAACATCCATGCAGGTAGTCATTGGCTTAGGACCATTTTTTTTTAACCATCTTTCAAAGTTATGGCCATGCTGGAAAAAGTGGCTTTCCACTTATCTTCACACTTACGACTGTCCCCTGTGTCCCTGTGATCATGTGGTCAGGCATTTGGCAGTCAGCATACATGCGGAATGAGATTGTTCACCTCGTACCCTTCGCTGCCCCTTGTTCACCCCCAGGTTTCCCCCCCCCACTTGCTTGAAAACGATTTGGATCCCTCCCACTTACTTGAAATCCATTTGGATCCCCTCCACTTGTTTGAAAAGCATTTGGATCCCCCCCCCACTTGCTTGAAAAGCATTTGGATCCCCCCCCCTGCACTTGCTGGAAACCATTTGGTTTTCAAGCAAGTGGGGGGAGGAATCCAAGTGGGAGGGGTAGCTTGGACAACTGGGCAGAGAAACAAACCCCAGAGAGGAAACTCGACAGGCAACAGTTTCTATCCCTTCCTTCCTCTCTCTCCCTTCCCTTCCTCTGATTGGCTGGTGGCCAACTGTCTTCTGAGCCCAAAGGCCCAGGGTGAGCAGTATTTCACCAATGGCCATGAGGAGGGTCTGGGACTGAGGAGGCTAGAGCCCATTTGCCAGGGCGAACAGCTAGGGTCCTTGTAACGGAGGCGAAATGGTATGGCTTAATGCCTGGGGGCAGAACCTTGGGTGCGGACAAGGGGCGGTGAAGGGCACAAGGCAAACAGTCCTAGACCTGCATACATATATCATTTGCAACCTTCCTGGGGATTGGGGGAGGTGGGTTTCCAACAAGCCAGATCAATGGAATTAGATTTCCTTAACAAGCGCAGCAAAAAAGGTCATAAAATCAGGTGCTACTCACTTAATGACCACATCACTTAGCGGCAAACGTCCCAATCCCAATTGTGGTTGTAAGTCGAGAGCTATCTGTACCTAATTTGAGAATATCATGGCTGGGGCCAACTTGGCACATGGCCTCATTGGTTGACTTGGTAAAAACGTAGGTCCCTCTCTGCAGGAATGGGGTTTTATTGCAAAGGTCTTCTCCAGGGATAATGGATTGTGATGGATATCAAAGGACTCTGGGGAATATGCCTAATGAATATCTTAGTTCATCAGGCTAAAGGTAATAAAAAACAATGAAGCAGCACCAGAAAGTTTCTAGAAGTATGCATATTAGCAATTTCAAGAAATGGAGTTGTATTCCCAACACTCAGCTGTTTTAGAAATCTGGTTGTTAATTAACATATATGTAATACTCAATGATTAGAATGGACTGAATTTCACTTTGGGTGTATATGTAATAATAGATTAATTCAATATGTTTCATAGTCATTAACAATATGGTTGAAAAGAATGCTATAAAATAGGGATGATGGCTTGCAGAAGCAGCAGCCAATTTCCCTCATGCACAAAGCTCCCCTCATATGAGTGGCAGCAGCTTGAGCTTGCGCATTAAGCTTCTCTTGTGCAAGTGGAGCCCACTTGTTTTCACACATGAATTTCTCTTGCACAAGTGACGGTTTTCTTGTGCTCGCAAGCAAAGCTCTCTTCAAGCGAGCAGCTGGCTCCAGCTGCCTGCCTCTCACAAGGAACTATCTCCTCTTTCCCCCTGCTGGTCTGCCAAGCCAAAAAGGTTGGAGACTGTTGCTGTAAAGCACCACGGGGCAGTATATAAGTCTAAGTATTATTTTTATAGGTGTGTGTGTGTGTGTGTGTGTGTGTGTGTGTTAAATGTTTTTTTTAAGGTCTAAACTCTCACTTCTGTTCTCATATTGAATATAGTATATTGCGGGAAGACAATTAAAGCTGAATCTTTAAAATTACTATGATAATTTGTATGGATGCCTAACATATATCTGATATTATACATGGTTCTATAGCAATTACCTTAACTGGCTTTTCTCCTCAGTATTTATGTTTTTTTTTTCCTTCTGCACTTTCAAGTTCTATCTTCTGATTAGTGGGCATAAGCTTTTCTCCATGCATACAGTAGAACCTCTGGTCACGAACACTTCTGACCACATTTAAATTGGGTTCCGACCAAAAAATTAACATTTTTTTTCACAGCCGATTTCTCCTTCCATGACATTTTTTGGGGGGTATCCACCAAATTTTGAAAATTAGATTCGGGTCACGAACAAATCGGTTTGCAACCGAAGTTATAGAACGAATTATGGTCGTGACCAGAGGTCCTACTGTATTGGGTAGGGCAATGCCTTTCAGCTAAAGTCACTTAGTGATGTTGTTCGTATCATAAATTTGTGTCAGAGATAGTTCATGTTGATTCATATGTACAAGCACTAAAATGTACAATCTTAAAGTGTATAACAGATAGACTCTTTTACTTTTTAATCCTATTTACAACATGACATGGAACCTGGAATTTAAGGACTTGAAGAATTTAAGGACTTTAAGAATCATTTGTACTCAAGCTCTCTCTGTTTCAAGTAAATCACCAATGGGCTGAACTATTGAGTTATGTACTTTCTTTAAAAATGTCTCATATTTATAGATAATTTAGCTTTCATAAAAATGCACTCTATCCAGAAATGCATAATTTTGACACATTGATCCTTGAAATGTCACTTATGAGCTTAGACTTCCCTTTCTTAAAGCTAGTTGTCTTGCTCTTAGACTCTTCTTTTAAATTATCTTGTCCCTGGCCTCTTTGACTTTTCAATGTTTAGAGCACTAAAGCTAGATTAGATTCATTAGTAAACCTTTGTCCCCAGCAGAAACATGACAATTTTTTAATGGTTTTTTTTGGGGGGGGGGGCATTATTGATCTTTTATTTTAATGATATTTTGGAAAAGGTATTTGTACTCTTTAAATTCCATAAATGTAACGCATATGTGTACAAAAGAGGTAGAACCTACCTTATGATACAGCATTCCCTATCTTGATTTTTTTTTGTTCTGACCATTTCAAGTAATGCTCTTTTCAAACTCTCATATATTTTGTCTTTCCATGTCACTTTTCCATCAGCACAATTCCTTGGGGTTACCTCTTTTTTTTGTTTTCAGTTTAATCTTTCTTACTTAAAGACAATTCTTTGTTTTCTCTACAGCTTACCAAAACTTTTTTTTCAAGTGCCTTGCAGTTTACAAAGGCTTAAAGAAGACATCTTAGCTTGTTTTCAGAGAGTATATCTTTTGTTTTCAAAGTTATCAAAATTCCAGGCATCTGTCATTATTTATTAAATTTATATGCCCTTCTCTTCCTGTTGAGTGAATCTGGATGGCTTGTGCTAACTTCAGACCCTTAGCTACTCTTTGACCGAATATGGTACATTCTTTAAACGTTCTTTTCCATTTCCTTAGCTTCTTTTTTTTATCCTGCTCAGCTTACTTGGCTTATAAAGCCAACCACATCTGTTGCCTATAAGGTCAAACTTTATCATGTTCCTTTCATTCCACTCATCCCTTGCATAAAATCCTGATGGACTAAAATGCCCTTTGTGGGCTAAATAAAATCTAAAATCTGAGATTTGGTAGGGATACTTTTAATATGTTTCAGTAGTACTTTTCATACATTTTAGTGAACAGTGTATAAAAATCTGAAATAAGTTTTAAAAATTAACAACCCTTTACAGTCACAATAAGCTCTTAAAAAACACAAAATTATAGAAAATTGTGTTGCAAAATAGTTTGCCAAATGCAAATGTAAAAAGAAGGCATTTAAGGTAAATGCATTTCGAAAATTTACAAGACAGAAGAAAAAAAATGAACTTTTTCCATTCAGGTAATTAGATGAGAAGACAAGTAAGATTTACCAAACTATTTTTGCTCCTTTGAACATTAGTTTTAGAGAATTGATTAAAATGTATCCCTAAATCATGTACATTCCTCCTATAATAATATAATTTCAGCCAGCAGTTAGATTAGCTTTGCATAATTA
Organism: Thamnophis elegans; assembly: GCF_009769535.1. NCBI lineage: Eukaryota > Metazoa > Chordata > Lepidosauria > Squamata > Natricidae > Thamnophis > Thamnophis elegans. Next base: position 79,859,021 of record NC_045542.1, read on the forward strand.
AACACACCTCTGAGTGAAGAACTTAACCATTTAAAAATATATCCAGGAAATATATCAAAAATGTCTTCTATGGTATGCCCTGTTAATTGTACTATTTGCCTTTTTGCTTCAATGGTAGTACTCTTACAGGTTGGATTTTCACCCAAGTATTAATATTCCATATTTATTTGTTGTGTGCAATTAAGAACAAGAACTAGAAGTCAGCATTTATATCATGCAAACCGCCACATACCAGTACATTTGCGTAGTTGTGCACTATTAAACAGCATTACTCTAAAAGGGGTCAGGTTGGTGATGTGATGGTATAATAGTACAAAAACATTCCAGTTCTGAAGTTTATTTTTTAAAAAGCCTGAACAAAGTAATTTATTCTACGCTATCAAGAGTTAATCCCCTTGGATACTGTATAAATAGAGCATAGGCATATAAATAGAGAAAACAGAATGTCTCATTTATGGAAGTGCTTAGAATGGACAGTTTAAAACATAAGATAAGCTTATGCTATGAAATTTATGTTTCAGCCATTGAGATGTACTGACACACCAGCATATGGCTTTGAGCTTTGCAAATTGCAAATCCTATTTACAATGTAAGTAGCTAAGTGAATTACTATTCTGATGCAGGGATGTTTATATGACAAGGGTTTGCAGACTTCTTTCTAAAAGGTATTAAAAGTGTTATTTGATCCTCTGAAAATATTCCATTCTTTTAATTAGTAAGGATGCTGCTGCATACCAGTCAGTAGCAGAAAATGAATACAATCTATGTAATTAATATATGTAATAATTTAGAAGGTACACTATCATTTTGCTAGGCATCATTGCTTATTAGGTAGATATTTGAATTTGGGGGACGTATCATGCTGAAACATCTGGGAGATGGTTGAGCTAGTCATTTAAAAGAATGTTGAGTTGCTTTGGGAGGAACTGGATTCAAATCTTTAGTCATTTAGGAGGCTGAATAGCCCTTGTGTATTTCAGTTTAATCTAAATAGAAAATGGCATAAGGCTGAATGGCAAAAATGATCTTTTATTATAGCAATCAAGTGGTGAAAAATTAAAATATCATTTAACAAAGAACATGAATGGAATAAGATTATGATGTGAGAGAGAAAGAGACACCAAGAGAGAGAATTGGTCTCTCTAATGGCCTTGCATGCTTTTCTTAATAATTGCAAATCCTTATTGTCATTTATATAGCGTTCTCGTTATATGTTTTATAATTCTGTGATTATATTATTATTCCCAGTAGTTTATGTTCCTGATGGACAGTGTATATTTAGAATTTTATGGTGCCTGTTTAAGAATGTTATAAATATTAATCCGTGCTCATTCTGGATGGTAGTTATCTTTGCCTTGCCAGTTGTATCTGATTTTATTATGACATAAATGAAATGCATTCATCATTATCCCCATTTCAAAGATGGGAAAATGAGGCTGGGAAAAAGTATCTACTTAAAATATTAATGCATGTCTGGCATAAAATTTGAACTCTAATTTTCTGTATGAAATTGTGTATCTTCAGTGACTTCACCCAGATGGGCATCATTGTGAATCTGACTTTCACTCATCTCCTCAATCCATCCGAACTGTCAGAATTTAATTGTGGTCTTTACAACTCTGGCTTCAAAGTTTGCTTCAAACTCTGATTCACTCCTAAGGCCTAATCTGAAACCAAATATCTATCATGATTGTAGTTAATGAAAAAGTACAGGAAGTCCTCAACCTATGACCACAATTGGGCTAAGTTGCTAAGGGAGACAGTTGTTAAGTGAGTTTTGCCTCCTTTTATGACCTTTCCTCCCACAGTTGTTAAATGAATCATTGTAGTGTTAAGTTAGTGACACGGTCGTTAAGTGGATCTGACTTGCTTGTCAGAAGGTTGCAAAAGGAGATCACTTGACCCCAGGATTCTGCAAACCATCATAAATATGAGTCATATGTATCTGAATTTTAATCAGGTGACCATGAAGATGCTGCAATGGTGAAAAGTGTGAAAAATAATCATAAATCCCTTTTTCCAGTGCTGTTATAACTTCGAACAGTCTCTAAATGAACTGTTGAAAGTCAAGGGACTACCTGTATTCTTGTGATCGCTATTCTGAACAAAACTTATTTTTATTTACCATATGGTGTAAATCTATGCCATGACAGTTTGTAATCCATGATTTCTGGCTCAGAGTGTTGTTTGTTTACTCAATATATTTAGGTATTGCATGCCTCTTAAAACTCCTAGAAAGAGATGAGAAGCAACTAAGCAAACATTGGTTTCCTGTGATGTAGGAATCCAATCTCTATTTGATTCTGCGGTGTGTACTGTCATTTGGCTTAGGGTTCCTCCAGACTTGGATAAAAGGATGACTGTCAGGTGAGAGTTTATCTGGGAAGGTCCTTGGTCACTGCAGAAGTCATGAAATCCTAATCCAATCAAAGCCCACACAGATGGCATTGAAAATCAGTCACCCAGCACAAAAGCCTGAGAAACTCTGGAACTATATTTAGCTAGGACAACTTAAAACTGTGCATCTCACTATGTTATTTGTCAATCTTTGTTTTTCCTTCCTTATAACTGGATGTATGTGCTTGATTTATGCAGATTTATTAGTGTGAAAGATCATTGTGAGAGTTTTATGAGATCATTTTTCTTTTACGCCTAGATTGTTTAGAACCATTTAGTACATGGATGCCCAGCTTTTTGTTGAATGAATAGGAATTATAATATATAATATACAATATATAATAATATATAATATATATTTAATGTGTGTAGATCACAGTGTTGGAAATACAATCTTATGGGGCCGCGTGACCCATGGACCACAGATTGGACATGTCTGATTTCATGTGTTTAGACAAGTGTACCTAAAGGAATTAAGTGGAAGGCTTATGTGTTAAAGAAATTTAGCTGATTCAGGCAACAGAAATGTACATCATGCTCTCAAGTTTGATTAACCTTTACTAAATATGAGGAAGAACTGAACGCATTGGTGGGGGGGCTTCCCTACCTTTTTTCTGTTGGGTTGGATTGGATAAAATAAAATGACTGCTAGGACACAAATCAGATTAAGCTGTTTGGTGGGGGTATATTAACTTTGAGTATGTTTCAGTTTGGATTTGGGGGAGTTGAGTAGAGTATAATTGGAGAAAAGAGAAAGTGTAGATTTCCTCCTTTGAACCATCTTTTTTTTAATGTCAGCCCTTCAAAGTAGGCAAGATTTAAAAAAAGGAGCAACAATTATTTCAGGAATCTTCTTTACTGTTGCAAGCTTTAATAACAGAATCTTGAAAACTTGTGATAGTTTCTCTGCTACATCTTTTAGCAAGCAAAATCAAGATGGGATTGTGTTTCATTCGTATGCTTCTTTCCCAGGACTGGGTCTTTCTGAACCTCCTCCTCCCTAGGATTCCTTTTCCATTCCTTTTTCCTTTCTCCAAACCCAGTGCCAATTTACTTTCCATCACAGATTACTCTACCTGCTAGTTTATAATATAGAGATACATTAGTCAGCACTGAATGTAAACAAAATAATGACAGTTCAGACATTCCAAAATTGAAGCAATATTTTGATACCTTTCAACTAAGGCAATTCTCATTAGGAATTCTAATTATGTTAAGTGCATCCAAACTGAGATATTTGATCAGGACAATATTTTTCTCTCTTGACATTAAGAATGTAATATTTAGTGCATTTAACTCTCACTTAAAACTTTGAAAAATAATGTTCATAAATACCACCGACTTCATGAGGAGACTACAGAATAAATCATAATATGCACTATAACTAAATAGTTGCTATAAATAGAATTACAAACTTAAAATTAAAACAGTAAAGAACAAGAGAGTCAAAATAACCTTTATAAACATTTTGATTTTGATGTGTTTTAAAGAATATTGATTGTGAAGCAAATGAAGTTGAATCAAAAAGCAAAGTTGTTGGCTAGCTAGGGAGAAAGACATGTACTGAAACTTGGAAGTCTAAATAGAAAATCTATTCAGGGTTGGATTGAAGTATGTAATTTAATTGGGTACATCATACATACTGGAATAGAAGAATGCAAATGAAGATATGCATATGCAAAATATTATAGAAAAAAGATGAGTGTAATAGAAGTAAGTTTGGCATAAAATCTCCAAGGTTACAAGTTTACTGAATACTGAAAAAACTTTGGACTTCATAACCATGTTTCTTAACTAGATACCATTTATCATAGGCAACTTGTGGCTGCAGTATATTGTTCTATTTATCATGTAGAGAACCTAGGGAGATGAAATCTGTGCCTATTCTGCATTCAGTGAAATAATCTTTTTCTTAGTCTGTTTGAAGGTTATGACTTCCATCATCTTCTCATCCATAAAGTACTTATTTTCTAACCTTTTGTGTGATTTGACTTCCTAATTTTGCTAACCTAATGCCTGGCTTTATATGGAGTTAAGTGATTCTGGAAAATTCACTGGAAATCAATCATGCCACTAGCTTCCATTACCATGGGATATACTTTTCTAATATCTTTAGAAAGCTGGAAATGAAATTTAGCTTTGGTAATGACATTCACAAAATCAGATTGCATGTTTTCTGTGTTTGTGTATGTATATATACTCATGATAGGAAGATAGAAGTGTAAAGTTTAGTAGCAGAAATCCTGCTCTTCAAAAAAGGAAAGACAAAAATGTTTATGTTCATTCATAAATAATACTTAGAACGCATACCTTTTTCAGATAATATCCTTGTCGGTACTAATGCACTGAAATCATATCTTTTATGTATTCTGGTAAAGAGTGTGTCATTTAATTGAATAGAAATAGAATAAAGAAAATCTTTATTTATTTATATTCCGTTTGGAAAATATAGGTAGGAGGAAGATGTTCCTGTCGTTTTGTTGTTCTCGCCTTTTGCACTATATGCAAACTACAACAATATAATTGGCATAGAATTCTTGTTTAATATTTAACTTGAAGAAATTGTGTGGGCTGGATGCTTCAAGTTACTACTTCTCCAAGCAACATCTTATTTTGCCCGAGTAGGTTCCAACCCTATATAATTTCATGACATTTACCTAATCTGCAGAACAGTCTCCCTTGCTGTAGTTCTTCCTTTTCCTGATCAAGTAACATAAAAACCAGCATTTTTATCAAAGGTAGATTTTCAGATGAGGAATGGTGAATTCAACACGTCTCCAAATAGACCAGTGAGTAGAATGGTTCTAAGAAACTCTCCAGAAAAGAAGAGGATGAGAGATAGCCAACAACTGCACCTTGCAAGGAGAACCTAGGACTATGGTTTGAGATGGGAAAATAATGTGAAGAGGGATCAAATCCTATGGCAACATCAGAATGAATTAAAGACCAAGACTGTTAGAAGCAAAAGGAAATAATATGAAGTTGGTTTCCTTGACCAAGGCTAAATCAAGACATGTTTCTTTAAAGCTCTGGAAACCCTTTATGGACTTGTTGTTGACAAGTAATTGAAGTTGTGTGCTGCTGAGCTGACTTGACTGTTGGTTTGGAATGCAAATAACAGATGTTTAGTTGCTGAGTTACATTTAAGATTTTAAGTATACATAAACTTTTTCACTAGTCAAGCACACTTGCACTTTTGGATCTGAGGTACAGAAAAGGCTCATCATGTGCTACTATATTGTAAGTTCTGTTTGCAGTAGTTCCATCTTGCTGCATCAATACCTAGGAATAATGGCTAATTGTTATACAAACCTTTTCTCTGATGTGAAATTATATATCACTTGTTCAGTGGCTAAAGTTTTTGTTACCTTACTTAAAATATGACAGCAATTGATGGAAGTCTGAAAATTGTTGTTTTTCCTTTTTGATTAAGTTTTAGGTCATTTCATGACTGTTGATTAGAGTAAAATTGATCATTTGATTAAATATTATTTTATTTTTAATGTGTGGTTTTATTTATTTATTTGGATAGAAGTACAGTACTGTTTATCTTACAAAAATTGACTCCAAACAGTGTAGAACAAATTATTTTAAACACTGAGTGTTATTTTTGTTTTGGGATGGGTTTGTTTTTTGGTAGAACAGCAAAGTGAAAATATAATAATTAAACTTATGGTTAGTACCCAATTATGAGAAACCGTCCTTTTTCATATAGAAAAATTTAGAACTATTAAAACTACAGGTTCAAACCATGTAGGACACTTGCCAAATCTCACATATTCATAGCATCCTGTGGTCACGTGATCATCATTTGAGACCTGTTGGATTTTGACTTTGCTTGTTGGAAGCTGACAGCGAACATTGCAAATACATGACTGGCGTGCTGCAACATTATTATTGCAATCCAGTCACAAAGCATTCAAATTGTGATCACATGACTGTGGGGATGATACAACAGTTGCAACTATGAGGACCCAATGTAAGTAGCCTTCGTTCCGCACTATAACTTTGAACAATCGTTGAATGAGTAGACATTAAGCGACGACATTAAGCACTTGTATAATTTAATATAATATAAAAATTAGCCTAAATTTACAATTTAGTGCTTCTATAATCTCCATTCAGCAGAACTATCATCATCATATCTAAACCTGAATTTTAAATGTTATTACACATTGCATCGATTATCTGTCTTTAATAGAAATTTCAATGGCTATCCGTTTTTAGCAGGAATTTTTAAAATAGAATGATAATTTTTCACAAAATGTTCTTCAGATTATAAAATTTGTTGCTCAAGCATCCAAGAAAAACAGTGTTTTTTTCCTTAGGATTCTATTGAAATAAATTTATCAAGATTTAATGAAGACTTTGAAGGATTACCGTATATACAGTTTATAACTCAAATAATCTATGTACAATTTTACAAACTAACAAAAATACAACTTAAGATATATGTCTGTTTCTTTATTAAAATTAAGTTTTCTGCACCTTTAAGGAGTATGAATTCTTTTTCTAACAGAACTTTTTTATTTTTCTTTAAAAAAAACACAAATATGTCATTTGTCAATCATTAAAACATTGAAGTACAATTTTTTTTTGTTGTGTGTACCCCTCCCTCCCTCCACCCCCCCACCCCCCCTCCTCCTTCCCCCCCCCCCCGACTTCCCAGAACCCGTACCCGGTATGGATTTTTAACTAACACAGTCTAAAATCTATTGAGAAAAAGGAAATAAAGAAATTAATGACATTCTAGATTGACCTTAGCTTCTTCTTACTGAACTAACTTTTAACAGTTTAAATCATTTCTGATCTTAAGCATAGGCTAACTGGAATTTCTTAGTCCCGTATTTATTTTGTATATAGTCAATCCATTTTTTCCAGTCTCGTTTATATCTCTCATTTGAATGATCTTTGAGATATGCCGATATTTTAGCCATTTCAGCTAAGTTTGTTACTTTCAATGTCCATTCTTGGATTGTAGGCAAGTCTTCCTTCTTCCAATATTGCGCCACCAACAGTCTTGCTGCAGTTATCAGGTGCAAAGTCAAATTGGTCTCTACCACTGTAAAGTCAGTACATATACCTAGTAAAAATAACTGAGGACTAAACTTTATCCTTCTTTTAAAAACATTTTGCATGACCCACCATATTTTTATCCAAAATGCCTTAACCTTTTGGCAAGTCCACCATATATGATAATATGTAGCATCGAGAGAACCACACCTCCAACATTTAGGCTGTACATTCGGATACATAGAAGCCAACTTTTTAGGATCTAAATGCCATCTATAGAACATCTTGTAAAAATTTTCTCTCAGATTTGAGCTTGTGTAAATTTCACATTTCTTACCCAGATTCTTTCCCATGTATCCAACATTATTGGTTCCTCAATATTTTGAGCCCATTTTATCATACAATCTTTAACTAATTCTGTTTCTGAATCCATCTGTATTAATACATTATATATCCTCTTTATATGCATTAAGCTTTGATCTCTTATTTGTTTAAACAGATTATCCTCAACTTGAATAAAACCAATTTTTTGATCTATTTTCCACCTAGCCTGTAATTGCCCATACTGGAACCATGTTTGAACTACCTTCTCCTCTTTTAATACCTCTAAAGATTTTAATTGTAATACCCCCCTTTCCGAGGTAAGAAGCTGTCTGTAAGTAATTCTGTCCTGTTTTTGTGCTGTATTCATATTTTCAATTGCGTGTCTAGGAATTGCCCACATGGGTATCTTGTCATTTAATTTATATTGGTATTTCTTCCAGACCCGCAATAAAGCATTTCTTAAAATATGACTTTTAAAGTTCTTATCCAATTTTTTGTTGAATAACAGGTAAGCATGCCAACCAAATAGCAGATCGTGTCCCTCAATGTTCAATATTCTATCATTGGTTAAGTGAATCCAATCACTAATTACAGATAATGCCACTGCATCATAATATAGTTTTAAATTAGGTAGTTTCAATCCTCCTCTCTCACGTGCATCTTGCATTATTTTCATCTTTACCCTCGGCTTCTTTCCTGCCCACACAAATTTGTTAATACCCTTCTGCCATTCTAAAAGGTTCGCATCTTTTTTTAGTATAGGTAACATTTGGAAGAGAAATAAAAATTTTGGTAGAATGTTCATTTTCACTGCCGCTATCCTACCCAGCAAAGATAGGTGCAATTTCTCCCATTTTTTCATCTCTGTCTGTATGCTATGCCAAAGTGGTTCATAATTATGCTTATATAATTTCCCATTTGAAGTTAAAATGTTAACTCCAAGATATTTGACTTTTTTAACTACCTCACATCCTAGCATCACTCCTAATTCTTCCTTTTGTTTAATATTCATATTTATAGCTAATATTTTGGTTTTTCCTAAGTTTATTTTAAAGCCCGACACTTGACCATATTGATTAATCATATTCATTAAAACCATACTGGATTCCTGCGGTTGTTCCAATATTATAACCAAATCATCCGCAAAAGCGCGGACTCTATATTCTTGCTGCCTAATCTTGATCCCTTTTAGACCATCCAAGCCCCGTATTTTATTCAACAATACTTCCAAAGTTATAATAAACAATAATGGGGACAAAGGACAGCCCTGTCTTGTACCTTTTCCAATTTGAAAAGAGTCTGTTAGACTTCCATTGACTATGATTTGTGCTGTTTGCTGTTGGTATATTGCTTTAATTGACTGTAAAAAATTATCTCCTATCTGCATTTTTTGCAATATCATCAACAGAAATTGCCAGTTAACTCGATCAAAGGCCTTCTCAGCATCCAAAAATATAAACGCAGCAGGGATCTGGTTGTTCTTTCCCAAATATTCTAATGCATTAATAATTAATCTAACATTACTTTTCATCTGTCTCCCTTGTATAAAACCTGTTTGGTCGGTATGTATCAATTGTTGAGTGACCAACATTAACCTATTTGCTAATATTTTAGTAAAAATTTTATAATCTACATTCAGTAATGAAATAGGTCTATAATTTTTGGGTTGAGTAGTATCCTGATCTTCTTTGGGTATCAAAGATATAAACGCTGTCTTCCAAGATGGAGGGACTTTACTTTCCGTTTGAATCATATTAAATAATTCTCTAAGAGGTTCTACCATTTCTAACTGTAAGTTTTTATAGTAAACCGCTGTCAAGCCATCTGTACCTGGTGCTTTCCCTGACTTTAATTGCTTAATTACCTGCAGGATTTCCCCCGAGGTTATTGGTTGATTCAATTTTTGCCTGTGTTCTTCTCTAACTGAAGGTATTTTCTCTTTGTCTAAATATTTATCTATGTCTAAACCATTAATTTTATCCCCTTTATACAGTTCTGTAAAAAATTCCCAGAAAGCCTTTTGAATCTCTTCCTGTTGAAACACCTCCTTCCCTCTGTAAATCAGTTTAGATATATTTCGAGTTTTCCTTTTTTTCCTAATCTGATAAGCTAACCATCTGCCAGGTTTGTTTGCATTACAAAAAGTATTGTGTTTTGCATATAATAGATTAGTAGCCACCTGGTCAGAGATCAACATGTCAAATTGAGATTTTAATATGTTAATAGCTTCCTTAACCTTTGTATCATCTGGGTTCATTGTTAACTCCAGCTCTTTTCTCTTAATTTCCTCTTCCAGTTCTGTTCGTTTTAACCCTTGCTTATTTCTATGTGTTTTATTTATATTCATCAAAACTCCTCTCATATACGCTTTGCTTGCGTCCCATACAAATTCCATAGATGTACCCTTATTCATATTCAAAACAAAATATTCAGATAGTAATTTTTTACAATCATTAATATACTTTTCATATCTAAATAAGTTTTCATTCAATCTCCAAGACCTTCTTGCCTGCACTACCCTTCCCAACTCCATCCAAACTGGGTTGTGGTCCGAAAGGACCCTAGCTGCAATCTTTGTTTTCTTGACCCTAGAAAGCAAATCATTAGTGGTTAGGATAAAATCAGTCCTTGAAAGGGATTGATGCCTGTCCGAGAAGAAAGTGAAGTCATATTCCTCTGCATTTCTTTCTCGCCAAATGTCTCTCAATTCAAAATCATCCATAATGTCAAAGAAAGATTTGGGTAACTTTGCTCGCATCTTGGTATTTAGGCGGGAAATCTTCTTATCTCTCTTAGTATCTATCACTCCATTCCAGTCACCCAATAGTATACAGGAACTATAGTCCCACTGTACTAATTTAGCATGAAGATTTCTATAGAATCTATCTTGCTGTTGATTGGGAGCATAAATTCCCAAAAGTAATGTCTTTTTCCCTTCTAAGATTAAGTCTAAAGCAATATATCTTCCGAAGGGATCTGCTTCTATTAATTCAGCTTTCATATCTTTTCTTAAGTATACAACTATACCATTCTTCTTTTCCATAGCAGAAGCTGCAAAATGTTGACCAAGTTTTGAGTTGATCAAATATTTTTGATCAGTTGACTTGATATGAGTTTCTTGCAAACAAATTACATCGTTCTTAAACTGTTTGAGATAATGAAATATTTTCTTCCTCTTCTGTGGAGAGTTCAGTCCGTTGACATTCCATGTTAAAATCTTAGTTGTCATCTTTGGTTGGTTGAAGCATTTTTAGAGCTTCCTGCACAGCCTGTTTAACCTTAGGTCTAGCTCCTCCCATTGCTTCCAGATTTGTTGTTGTAGATCCTTGATCGATGGCCGATGATTGTTGATGCTGTTGCTTTTTAGCTTGTTTCTCCATACGTCTAGTAGTCATGCGGCTAGGTCTTGGTTCCATAGCACCTTGCACTTCTAGAGAAGAGAGATGCTCCATCTTGTCTGGTGGTTGTGTAGTTTGCTGTCTATCCTGTCCTTCTTGTGGTCTTTCTCTAGGTCCAGATGGTGCAGGGTGTCCGGCCTTCAATATATTATAATAAAAATCTTGGGCTTTCCATACAGAGTTGAGGCGGTATCTTTGCTTATCAAATGTAAATATGATGCCAAATGGTGCATCCCATCTATACTGTATCTGACGATTTCTGAGTTCTTCGACCAAAAAAGTGTAGTCCCTCCTGGCTCTTAACATTTGAGGTGGTATCTCTTTCAAAACAGCCAGGTCTTGACCGCCAATTTGAAGCTTAGTATTATAAGATGCTTGCAGTACCATATTTCTAAACTCTCTTGTAGTAAAATATATAACGATGTCTCGAGGAAGCTGCTTCTGCTTTGCCAGCCAGGAGTTAACGCGGTAAGCTTTGTCAATTCGCCAGTCTTGATTGGTCCCTGGTCTTCCCATCAGGCGGTCAAAGGCTTCCGATAGGATCTGTTTCAGGTTCTCCTGTTTCTCCTCACGCAGCCCCCTTACTCTTAATGCGAACTCCATTTGTCGGTACTGTATCATAATAATTTCTTTTTCAGTTTTTTCCACTTTTTGTTCCACCACCTCTGTTTTCAATGTCAAGTTAGCATTGGCATCATTAAGAACCTCTAGAGTATCTTCCACTCCAGAAATATGTTCTGTTAATACAGTTACAAGACTCAGCACGTCATCTCTAATTTTATCAATCTTAGCATCAAATTTCTCATACAGCTCCTGTTTAAGTCCATTTATTTCACTTTTAATTTCTTCTTTCATTTCTTTCATTTCCTCTTTTCTCTCCTGCTTTACCACCTCTCTATTATCTCTAAACTTATCTTCCATTTTAATTGTCTGTGCATTGAGAGCCTCGCTTAGATTACTCAGGAAAAATTCTTTCGTTAACACATCCCCAGCAGGGGGTGTAGGAAGCGGAGGCTGCAGCTTTGTGCCAGGCACTGAGGATGTGCCCCTGGAAGTAGAGGGTGACGACTTCAAGTTAATATTTGGTTTTGAAGCCATTTCAAAATTTATCTGCCTGCAGTTAATAAAACTCTATTGCCTGAGTTTGCAGCTTTAAGTAAAGAGGCTTTTATTTTGAAGTTTAAGGCTTGGCAAAACTTTCAGTGAGTAAACATTGTAACAAGACCATTCAACAGATTCATCACCATTTAACTTCCAAATAAGCAAGGTTAATGAAGGAGTAAAATTCTTCTATTGTGAAACCAAAACAAATGATAAGCAATCTCTTTTGTTTTGAATTTTTGTGAGAGTTAGCAAAAAGTGTTCGTTATTACCGGAGAGGCCAGCCTGCTCGGCGCCATTTTAGAAGCCTCTGAGTAAATAATTTTTCGGAGGAGAAAAAGAAAAGAAGCTAAAATGTTGATAAGCAATTATTGTCCACAGTAAACGGATCCAGCTCGTGATAAGAATAAATCAAACAAAGCTTAGAGCAGAGTGGGAGAGACCTACTTTGTCCTGCACAAGGCAGTTTGAAGTTCCCAGCACGGACAGCCGTTCTGCCTTGGGCTAGCCCCCCTTTCCTGCAAGCACAAAAGCTGCAAAAATCGAAGAGCATTTGCCAGCAAAACAGTTTCTTCTTTCCTTCTTGCCTGAAGGATAAGAAAACCTGATAAGACGTCAGATGGAAGATCCTCTAAACAGGTACGTAGCCAGGAATTCGGAGGCAGCTGATTTTTTGCTGCCCCCACCAGTAGGCTCCTCCCAGGAAGCCAGGAGTATGAGAATATAATAATTAAACTTATGGTTAGTACCCAATTATGAGAAACCGTCCTTTTTCATATAGAAAAATTTAGAACTATTAAAACTACAGGTTCAAACCATGTAGGACACTTGCCAAATCTCACATATTCATAGCATCCTGTGGTCACGTGATCATCATTTGAGACCTGTTGGATTTTGACTTTGCTTGTTGGAAGCTGACAGCGAACATTGCAAATACATGACTGGCGTGCTGCAACATTATTATTGCAATCCAGTCACAAAGCATTCAAATTGTGATCACATGACTGTGGGGATGATACAACAGTTGCAACTATGAGGACCCAATGTAAGTAGCCTTCGTTCCGCACTATAACTTTGAACAATCGTTGAATGAGTAGACATTAAGCGACGACATTAAGCACTTGTATAATTTAATATAATATAAAAATTAGCCTAAATTTACAATTTAGTGCTTCTATAATCTCCATTCAGCAGAACTATCATCATCATATCTAAACCTGAATTTTAAATGTTATTACACATTGCATCGATTATCTGTCTTTAATAGAAATTTCAATGGCTATCCGTTTTTAGCAGGAATTTTTTAAATAGAATGATAATTTTTCACAAAATGTTCTTCAGATTATAAAATTTGTTGCTCAAGCATCCAAGAAAAACAGTGTTTTTTTCCTTAGGATTCTATTGAAATAAATTTATCAAGATTTAATGAAGACTTTGAAGGATTACCGTATATACAGTTTATAACTCAAATAATCTATGTACAATTTTACAAACTAACAAAAATACAACTTAAGATATATGTCTGTTTCTTTATTAAAATTAAGTTTTCTGCACCTTTAAGGAGTATGAATTCTTCATGTAAAATTTTGTTGTTTTATAATGCTAATAAAAGGTGTATCTGCCAGTTATTTCATTTATCTCAACTGTTTAAGGCATTAAATCTTAGTTCTGAAAACTAGATGATCCCTTCAACACGTAGTATTTTTTGACGTAAAATATAGGAGAGAATCTGATGATATTTAGATTAAATTACATAACTAAATTTTGCTCCTGCAGATGTCAAGACAATCTAATCCTAAATAGGATTACATCCAGTGTGCTGTGCTTATGTGCTGACTGACTTTCATCAGTGATCAAACATGAATTTTGTAGCATGTGAAATTTCTGTCTTGGAGTTTATGAGGTGGAACCTCCAGAAGGATACTTACGACTTGCCATGCCAGTAATTTTTGTATTACAAAATCTCTCAATGCGAGATGACAGTATATCCTAATAAATCCTTAAAACTATAAAAGCTTTATTGGGTCAAGGTGAACTCTGCACATTTCTACACTGTCTTGTCTTAATGTACAATTAAAGGCTATAAGAAAAATATATGACAAATAGAAAAAGCATTGATTGCAAGTCAGAATAAGCAAAGGGACTCATGTTACAAAGCATGATACTTCTGTTAGGTGGAAAGATATATTTTATTTTTCATACCTATTTATTTATTTAGATACTTTTGAGTCAGGTTTAACTCTTAGCAACTGCCTGAGCTAATCCCTGCAGTTTTCTTGTCAAGATTTCAAAAGTGGCTGCCCATTGCCTACTTCCTAGGGTCTAAGAAAAAAATGACCCCAACTTCGACTCTCTTTAGCACAGTAGAGCAGTGTTTCCCAAACTTTTGACATATGTGTACCCCTTCTATAATTTTCGTAACGCTGAGTACCCCTCATAAAAAACATATGCTTTAATAAAAATCAAAATATATTTATTTTTTATTTTTTTGGTACATACGCAAAATAAACGAAAGTTATATTATAAAGAACATTTATTTGATTCAATGAAGATGAAATTGTTTATGTTGAGATGACAGATCATCATAATTTGGTTCTGTGGCCGCAGCTAAGCATGGTGCAGTGGATATTCCCACGTGATCTCCACCAAACTCCAGTGCAATGCTTACCCCCACCAAACTCTTCCCGTACCCCTGGGGGTACGCGTATCACACTTTGGGAAACACTGCAGTAGAGGATAACAATATTACAATCACAACTTTTTATTTTTACACAGCAGTATGTACAAGCCATTTCTATAACAATAAACATATCTAATTAGAAAAAACAAAATCAAAGTTTTATTTTGTTTTTCATTTCAAGCACATTTCAGAATAGAAACAAGGTTAGATGTATTCTATATCTAGTTGGTGCCTTTTTCTTTCCTTTTCCATCTTACACAATTTTTTTTCTTTTCTCTCTCGCTCCTCCTAGTTTTCTATTACTTCTTTGAATATTTCTTTGTATTTTAAATTTGATAAACCAATAAAAAAGTTAAAAAGAGAAATTAGCTGACTGATAGTCACCCACCTGACTTTATGCCTAAGGTCTAATTAGAATTCAAAATCTTCCAATTTCTATCCTGGTGCCTTAATCATTCCCCCAACAGGGCTTCTGTAAATGAAGTTTCCTGAAAACTTGCTTATTAAATCGATGGGTGATGCAACTCACATGAATTTGTATGCTGGAACTGCTGAACATGTGAAATCTAGTTGAGTCTTACATTGCAGTAATGATCTACACAAAAGAGAGCTCAAGAATTTAAAGCTTAACCTACATGATTTCTAATAGGGATCTGATATTAGAAGCAATAGTCTAGAGATGTTCAGTCTGGATTTAAGACTTGAAGTAGGTATAATTGTTTGAGGTAATCCATATAATTAGAAGTAAGTGTGCAAAAGTGGCATGATCAAAGTACTAGGTAATTTCCAATGCCATTTGATGGTGAGGCTATCACATGCAGTTTATTGCAAAATTGCTAGAACATAATTTGGTATCCTACAAGATTCTATTGCAAGTAATGTTTAGGGCAAGGATGGACAACTATGGCAAATTTATAACCTTTGGATTTCCTGAACCAGCCTCCTGCGAGGAATTCTGGAGTTGAAGTCTACAGGTCACAAAGTTGTTACAGTTGCCTATTCCTGGTTTAGGATAACAATAGCAATAGCACCTAGACCCATGATGGTGAACCTGTGGCACGCGGAGCCATTTGTCAGGGCACACGAGGCGATGCCCTGCCAGCTCCAGTGCTCATGCGTGCGCTGGCCAGCTGACTTCGGCCTTCTTTTGAGGCTGTTTTTTTGCCCTCCAGACGCTTCCCTGAAGTCTCCAAAGCGCGGGCAAACTGGAAATTCAGGAACAGACTTCTGGTTTGCTCGTATGACTGTTTTTTGTCCTCCGGAGCCTTCAGGGAAGCCTCTTGAAGGTCCCTGAAGGCTCCAGAGGTCGAAAACCGGCCCTACAGGGAACTCAGAAGTCACTTCCAGTTTGCTCATATGACCGTTTTTTGCCCTCCGGAGGTCAAAAATCGACCCTATGGGGAACCCGAAATTTCGGAAATGGTGACTTCCGGTTTGTCCGTAAGGCCAATTTTCGACCTCCGGAGCCTTCAGGGAAGCCTCTGGAGTCTGGGGACGGCAAAAAAACCCGCGGAAAAAGCATGGGGGGGGTCACTGATTGCGTGCATGCATGCACGCTGGGGGGAATGCTCACATAGCATTATGGGTGTGGCATGCCAGCGCACAACCCCCCCCCCCCGTGCTCCCCCCGCTTTTGGCCAAAAAAGATTTGCCATCACTGACCTAGACTTATATACCGCTACATAGTGCTTTACAGCCCTCTCTAAGTGGTTTACAGAGTCAGTATATTACCCCAAATAATCTGGATCCTCATTTTGCCCACCTCAGAAGGAGATGACCTTGAGGCCATCTGCCAAACTGCTGGCAGCCGGTGATCAGCAGAAGTAGCCTGCAGTACTGCACTCTAACGACTGTGCCCCCTTGGCTCTTTTGATCTTATAGGTAAGTGACTGCGGGAGTCAGATATATACAATACAAAAATTTAGAACCTTTTCTTTTTTTTACGAAAATCCTGTCTATGAAATATAGGAGGACATGACTATAAAATGCCCTTTCTCTTAAAGGGATTTGTAGAAAATATAAAATGATCTAAGGAATATGTGTGTGTGTGTGTGTGCGCGCGTGTGTTTTCGTAGTAGTAGGTATACTGGTCTTGTATTCGGGTCTTTTCCCATGTAAGATTGAGATTGTCTTGGCAACGTGTCAGCAAGGTCTCACTCGCCATCCTCAGGCTGGTGTTTTTGGCTTAAAGCGTGGCCAGAGCTGCCGTCTTTCTATACCTACACTCGTAAAAATCTACGAATATATATATATATATATATATATATATATATATATATATATATATATATATATATATATATATATATATATATATACACACATACATACATACATACATACATACATACATACATATACATACACACACACACACACACACACACACAAATACATACTATATTCACAATATGTATATGTTCACAATTGTCATATATCACTATGCAAATAAAGATTTATCTGTCATGCAGTCATTTTCCATAACCAATTCATCTTTCAGAATATTTACTTCCTAGAAATAATCCCCCCCCCTAAATAGCATACCATCATATAATATTATTTCATTTCTATAGATAAAGTTAAGATCACCTAGTTGGTGTTCAGTGCTAACTGAAAATTCTTGCATTAAAATAAAATATAGATGGATCTTACGTTATTTATGATATATAATATGCCAGCTGTATAACATCACTGTGAAACATGAATTTCACTGCCAAGATTGATTCCTTCCAACTATTGTTTTGCTTGTGATAACAGCAAGAATGGCACATCTAAAGAAGTATTTCCCATCAGCACTGGTTCTATATAATAATATACTTCAAAGAGTGTGCAATAAATAAATAAAATACCTGAATTTAAATTCCCAACGGTCTTGTGGCCTGATGTTCACAGGCTGATGAGTTTTTAGCAATTGCTTAAATGAAAAATCTTTTTTTTCCTCTTGGAGGTTATCATGAATAATGAAAGGAAGGAACAGTGGGAGAGAACTGTGCTGTGGCCAGAGGGGTAAAATTCCATGCAAGACCTACTTGCAAAACTTATTTGAAAGACAATATTAAAAAAAAAGCCCATATCAAAACTTAAGGACAATGTGCTATTGATAAAAATTCCTTTTGAAAACAGTTTTGATAAATTAATCTCTTGGGTTGTTCCTGTTATAAATTGATTTGGTATTCAGGCTAAAGAAAAAAAGACTGGAATATAAAACATTCCTGTGGCCTTCAGAGAATCCTGGTTCATTTCCTTACCCAGGCAGCTCAGGAGTCAATTATACATGATATGCTGGTAAATATTATAAACACAAAATTCTGGGAGGACTTTTTTGCTTTAGAGATCTTGCCAGCATATGGATAAAAATGTGTCACTTCCACTTGGTAAATACTGAATTCAGTGACCCTAAAGACTTAATATGTTCTCCTACAAAAGCAGGGCTAAAATAATAAAATGTTAAGATGATGCAAGGCACCCATTCAAAACTAAGCAAAGTTTTTTCATTAACATGGGATACATAGTTTTAAAATAAAAGCCAACACTCCACTTCCCTAAATAGGCAGGAAAATAGTTTATATCTGCTTTCATTACAGGTAACCCTTTACAAGCATAAAGATAAATCAAAATGTTTTATTAGACCTGTAGTTTTCCAGCTATGCTGCCCTTCAAGTTCAGTAATTCACAGATAATCTATAGAGCAGGCAGCCTCTCACATATTACTGTGTTTCTGAACAGCAAGGATGCCCATGCAAGGGGGAGGAATGGGATCAAAAGTTTCAAGATGGCAGCCGTTACTGAATGGGCAAAGCCATCCCTGCTGAACAACTTTTATCACTCTGTGGGTAAAAGGAATCTTCTGAAGAATATTGTTGAGAAGACCGAAATAAAGAAATATTTAGACTTTGACCAGAGCAAGAATATAATTTGAAAGTGTATTCCCAGAGAGGCAGCTTCTACAGTTATCCAAAGTTCTTCTTTAAGATCGAATAGAATATCACAAACATAGCCATTTTGGACAAGTCAGTCTAAGGAAAGAGAGTCAGCTAGTGGACTGATATATATTTATTTAGGGAATTATCTGCAGGCAATAGGTGTACAATAATAGTACTAAATGGATTTAAATAAAAAGCCCATTTAGTAGAAGAAAGATACAATACCTGTGCTCACAAACTGAAACACACCTTGAGTTTCAACGTTCCTCTAATTAAAAAATGCCGTACTTTAATTTACTATAAAGAATAGAAATACTAGTTGATTGTCTCAGCTATTGACTCTCAGGTCCCAGTAAAGAAACTATGGCAATTTACATTGGAAAATGTACTGCAGTAATTCCCTGAAGAGAGAAGCAGCAACAAAATGAAAGCAGGCTGGCAACTCTAGTTACCAGTCTAAATAACTGAACAAAATATACAGTAGTTAATGTTCTTTGTTTCCAACTTGAATGTGCACGTCTTCTTTTCCCCGTTCCCTAAGTCACAAAACTCAAATTGTCTTTGGTTCAATATCTTTTTAATGACACAAGACCCTATTTATGACCCAAGCAAATACTTTCTATGGGATTTGCACAATTTTGATTCCACCAAAAACTCAAGAGGCTTCGTTATTCACTAAGAGTAATGAAAAACAATGGAATAATAAGTCAGTTATATGTGGGAATGTAGATTTTTAAATGGGCCTCAATTTGGTTTATTTTTCACTTTTAATGGATTGTTATGTTATTGCTACATTTGCGCTCAGTATTTGATGGCTAGAAGGGTCCAGCCGTGTTGTGGTGAACCTATGGTATGCGTGCCACAGATGGCACACAGCCATTTCTTAGGGACTGCGAGGCATTGCCCTATCAGCTCCAGTGTGCACAAAGCCTCCAGAGGGCAAAAAACAACCCAATGAACAAACCGGAAGTTCAGGAATGGACTTCTGGTTTAATCATTGGCCCATTTTTCGCCCTCTGGAGGCTTCAGGCAGCTTCCCTGAAGCTTCCAGAGGGCGAAAAACTGCCCAACACGCAAACCGGAAGTTGGAAAATGGGCCATTTCCGGCCTCCAAAAGGCCTCCAGGGTGGTGGGGAAGGCATTTTTTGCCCCGGCCAGGCTCTTAAAAAGAATCTTGAGCCTGGGGAGAGCGAAAAAGGGGTCCACTGTGCCATCATGTGCGAAAAGTGGGGGGACTGCAGGGGGGGGGTCGCACACACATGCGCGGGGGAGAGCGCATAGAATTATGGGTGTGGGCACAGATGCGCATCACCCCTCCCCACTCCTCCCGCTTTTGGCACGTGATTTCAAAAAGGTTAGCCATCTCTGATCTAACCAATTTTACAGAATCAGATAGTTTTGTACTGAGGATGAAAGAGCTCACCATCTAGTGAAGTAAATACACACACCTCTCATGAATAATTACAAGTCATTTTGTGATTAGGAGAACATCAATTTCTACCACAAGGTTCATCAAATAGCCAGTGGAGGTCAAACTCATAGTTGGCACTATCATTGCTTACCAGAGATGCTATAAACTGAATTGCACAATTGTCATCTCTGGTATCTGGAAATTGCCAGATGGTGTGGAAATGACAAGATTTGAAGTAGCCCTTGAAGCTTTAAAGTAGAAATCTGCAAAGGAAGTCTGGAGTTCTGAGACACTAAATTGGACACGTCTCTGGAAGACGCTACACCTCATTGACCTACTCATCATTCCTTGGATGATGGTTATTATTTGAAGGCCTATAGACAAGCCACTGTGAAAATGACCTGTGGACAATGTACAACTCTCTTCCTCAGGGTTAAGTCCCAAAATGTGATAGATAAATCGAGGCCATAACAGGAAACAATGCCTTTCAGTGAATACTATAATCACTTCTTGTTGTGAACAAACAACGTAAAGTCTACTATTGAAACCCTGACCCTAACCCTAACTATTGAAAAACAGCTAATTTAGATCTTCCAATAGAGATTCTCTGACAAAGCCATTGGACCATCAAGATGCAGTTCCATTTTTACTAAGTGCAGTTTACTCTAGATCAGGAGTGTCAAACTCAAGGCCAGATCCGGCCTGTGGGGTACTTAAATGTGGCCCATGGGGCCAGCCTGGAATTATCAAAGGACTGGCCCACAATGCCTCTGACGGCCAAAAGTGGAAACAAGGGAGGAAAATCTGCCTCTGCCTCCCAGCATCCATCTGGTATTCATCTGGCCTGTTTGCCACCGGCTGTTTGACATGGCCCGTTCAGCGTAGGCCATTCGCCTTCACCACCCATTCACCACGGCCTGTTTACAGCCACCAGCCATTCGCTGCCACCGTCCATTCACCACTGTGATCCGTTCTAGAACAGCTGATCAGTGCTGCACCAACACTCTCCCCCACCTCAATATTTGGATAAGACGCACAGACATTTTCACCCACTTTTGGTGGTGGTGGAAGTGCTTATATACGGTAAGACTTTGTCTGTAAGCAGGTACAAGGTGAATCATGCAATGATCAGAGTGTCCCACAACTGCTAGTGGTAAAGACAAATAAGTATCTTTTAATACTTAAAAGATAATTTTAAGTATCTTGTGTAGCAATGGTCTAAAGTATTGTTGCCTCTCATGAGACAATGGACATGCTGAAAATATTTTGGTAGCTTTTTCCTTAAGTTAGCTTTGTTAAAATCTAAAACAATGGCAAGTGAATCTTGGTATTTAACTTCAGCCCACATAATCTGGTCAGCTAGAATTCGTAATGCATTGTTTACACAAGCTTGTGGAGAAACATAGACAGCAATTAGGAGAAATGAGTGTGTGTATACACATATCTCCATATCTGTCTGTCTGTCTGTCTGTCTGTCTGTCTGTCTGTCTGTCTGTCTATCATCTATCATTATCTATCTATCATATGTGTGTGTGTTTGTGTGTGTGTGTGTGTGTCAGAGTATAAGACACACCAAGGTTTTGAAGAGGCAAATTAAAAAAAAAGTTTTGCACTCTGCAGACCTCCCAAAAACGGTCCATGTTTTGCGAAAATCGGTCCGCTTTTTTTTTCAAAAAAAAAAAAGGGCATGCATAGATAGCCTTTAGAAGGCTTGTAGAGTGTTCCTGGCGGCTGGGGGGCAAAATTGAGCAAAAAATGGTCCATTTTCCCCTCATTTCTGCCCTTCCCAGCCCCCAGGAGCACTCTACAGGGCTCCTAAAGGCTATGCATGGCCATTTTGGTGAAGGGGGAGGGGTTTCAGGAGGCAAAAAATGCTGTATTCAGTATATAAGACGCACTCAGATTTTCAGCCTCTTTTTTGAGGGAAAAAGGTGTGTCTTATACTCCGAAAAATATGGTATATACAGTTTGTGTGTATACATATATTATATATATAATAGCATTTTTTCTTCAGCTTTTTTACTGGGAGGTTGCTAAGATGGATATTTAAAACAACACAATAACCGTTGTTCTGTCAATGCAACTTAACCTGTAATATATTGTACCTTAAGATAAAAACATTAAGTGCTGAATCTCATTAAAATATCATGAGAGTTCAGGTTTGGGCATAGATTTTTGAGTTTATTTTGGCTGATAGTGATTGTCCAAATACCCAGCCATAGAAGTTATTTTTTTTAGAATGTGCATCTGGTTCTTTGGCACACATACAGTTGGCGTGAATGGAAGTAGGGACATTTAGCAGACCAGCTACCCACTTAGTAACCATTAAAATGAGATGAGTACTGCATTGTGTTGGCCTTGTGCCTATTATTGCCTACTACAACTAAAAGAGTGGAATCTGAGGGAAGGACTGAAATAAAGGATGGCCATAAAGGGGAGGATCATCCTTTTTTCAAGTCTTTTGAAGGTAGGTTGAAGAAGCCGTGGCAGCTACTTCCCATTTTTAACTGTTAGGCAAATATTTGGCTCTTTATTTTGTGATGGCTTTGTTAATAGGAAATGTACCAATGCATTATTGTCTGATAAGATGGACAGCATACAAGTATTGGGAAACAAATAATAAAAACACAATTCCTCACCCAATTTAACAAAGGTGCATTCAAGGAAAGTAGGCATTAAACAGGACATTTTTAGTGATATATGTACTGTTTCTCCAGAGGCAGATTCAACAAACAAGGGACTGGCCCTTTTTGGTTTCCAGTATTGTTATCCTGGCATGCCAGAAGGTGCAACAGAAATTTCTGATCATAGTGTGAGATTATACACAAAGAATTGTGTCTGTACTATTATTTCCATCTTCCTAAGGAATGTTTATGTTGTGTATGCATGCCCTACTTCTAGGGGGCAGCTTACAACATATTGAAAATTATTGCTATCAGATGCCAAGCTGTTTCAAGACAAATAAAGTCTTGCATATTCCATCCCAGGGTGCCATGACTTCTGTTCGGTGTGAACAGTAGAGAACATACTACTTGTTGGAGACCCTGTAGTGAAACAGAAACCCCCAAGTCAATCTCTGAAACTTCTAAAGAATTCTTTGAAAACCTGAGACACTTGAGAATTGCACAAAGAAATGAAGAGATATTAATTAGGTAGACTTCATTTGAAGTGCTTTTGATCATTGTTTTTTTTTTTTTCAAAATGTGAGAATACTGCGCTTCCTGAACAGACCAATCTGTAGGCTAGCAAGGGGTTTATTCAAACCAGTTATGTGCATTTAGGAATCATCTTTCAATTCTCTACACAGTTTATATGCTACATGCATTTCTGCAATTATCATTTCTTCCTATTGTTTGTCTGTTGCTATAGCAGTATACCTAGTACATGTTGATGTCATCAGCATTCATGAACTGTCATATATAGTTCTTGCAAACACCAGACTGATGTCTCACAATTCTTTCTGATACCTAATACTATTCTGCCCCAACATTACTTCCTTTGTGTGCCGAGCAGTACTTTCATGTCAAGTGTGCGACCAACTGTTGTTGTTTTTTAAAATCAAGACCAGTCCCCCCCCCCCAATTGATTTCCTGGTTGTTTAATTGCTGTATGATGCTTTCTTTGTTTTGATGATTATTCACAATTACCTATTATGAGCTGGACTCCCTCTGAGACAAGACTTTTCAGGGACTTCAGAATAACAGAAGGGCAATGGGCAAATGTATGTCCCCAATTACTGTATATCTCATGCAGCTACTATATACAATGGGTCCACTATAAAGATGGCTGTCTTTTGGTTCATAGGGTCTTCCTTCTTACCTGGAAGAACCTTTCACATACCCTCTCTAAATATCTGGGTAGTCTCATTCACCAGATGGTCCCTCATATATCATGAGGTCTAGAACCATTGTAGTAGCCTCGCATTGGCTGCAGTCCAATATGTAGGTACTCCTCCCTTAACATCGTTTGTTCAGTGACCATTCAGATATAACAGCACTGTAAAGGACACTTAGGACCAATCCACTGAGTTCCAGCCATCACAGCATCCCGGTGTTATGTACATGATCACAATCTGGGTGCTTGGCAACCATCTTCCACTTGTGATGGCTACAGTATCCTGTGGTCGCCTTATCAACTTTTGTGAACTTGCCTGACAGCTTCCCGCGAGCCAAGTCAATGGGGAAGCCAGCACAAAAGGTTGCTACTTGCTCTGGTAAATCACTCATAGCCTCCTCTGTCCAGCAGCAGCCACTCACCCCCCTCACCCCGTTGTCCTACTGTGCTTGTGCCACAAATCTGTGCCTGCCTGCCTGCTTGCAAGTCACCTGAAATTTGCATAACAACTCAAAATCTCACTTAACAGTGGTGATTGCCATAGTTAAACAATGTGGTCACGTGACATCACATTTTTCAACTGCATCATGACAGAAATTTTAGTCTCTTTACTGCTGTTAACTGAGGACTTGGGAGCGTGTGCCAGATTTCCCATGCCAGCACCCTGGATTGTGTATTTTACATTGATGGCAGTTTCCAAGATGTGTCCAAAGGCAACCTTATAGAGACCAAGTATGTACGTGTACTCCTTGATTTATGACCGCAGTTCAGACCAGAAATTGGGTTTTAAATGACTAGAAGTGATTTTATAACCCTTATTGCCACAGTCATTAAGCAAATGTGGTCATCGCATGTGTGAATCCATTCATTCCAATGCTTCACATGACTGCAGAACACCATGGCCGGAGGTAAAGATGACTGGTTGTCACGTGCCTGACATGTCATATGACTGTTTTCAACATGAAGTATCCATTCCATGGTTATTATAAATGCAAATGATGATTAAGCAACCTGTTGTAAGTTGAGGACTACCTGTAGTGATGAGAATGCTAGTTACTGCTAGCAAGTATAGCTATAAATGTATTAGCTAATGGTCATTTTGGATACACATGAGTGCATGCGCACTCAAACACACACTGTTAACATAATCAACATAAGTTGTACTTTTGATTTAAAGAAAAGGGACAAATTCTATTTTGTGTATTCTTGTGTGTGCCTTCACATCAGTGTTGACTGCTGGCAACTTCCTGGACAAATCCCTGCAGTTTGCTGGTAATAAACAATCAGAAGGCAATACACAATCAGTCTACTTAAGGACTAACACTGTTTTCATTTAAGAGAAATAAACAGGTTAATTAGCAACAATACCAAAGAATCATGAAAAATGCAACGAAGCCAAGCCAGGATGGTAACGTGTATCAAGAAGAAGCCAAACAAAAAATGCCATTCCATAAATAGAACCCCTTTATGTTATCTGTTTTCAGGGCGATGCACGTTGCAGGATACAGAAACCTGAGATTGTATAGTTGCTATGGTCATTGATTCATCATTTTTTTATTACCTTTATATCTGTCTTCTCCTCTAAGGAACAAGGTGACATACATGGTTCATTAGAAAAGGAACTCTCTCCCTCAAAAGGAAAGAGAGAGGCACATTATACCATAATTAAGACCAAATGAAACATCATATTGTGAGCAAGCTTATTAAATTTACAATTATTTTTTCTTCAAAGTAGAGGTTAAGTAGAAAATGTGGGGGGTGAAGGGGCTAGTTTCCCTGTGAAGAATAGAGGTATCTGGAAGCTATGTTTCCAACAGAATATTGTGATACACTATCTTGTTTACTAAATGGGATGTGGTGGCTCAGTGGCTAAGACACTGAGCTTGTCGATCAGAAAGGTTAGTGGTTCGAATCCCTAGCACCATGTAACAGAGTGAGCTCCCATTACTTGTCCCAACTTCTGCCAACCTAGCAGTTCAAAAGCAGGTAAAAAAGCAAGTAGAAAAATAGGAACCACCTTTGGTGGGAAGGAAACAGCATTCTGTGTGTCTTCGGCATTTAGTCATGCCATCCACATGACCACAGAGACATCTTCGGACAGCACTGGCTCTTCAGCTTTGAAACAGAGATGAGCACCATCCCTAGAGACAGTGACTAGCACATATGTATGAAGGGAACCTTTACCTTTATCTTGTTTACTGCATAGCAAATATTATTGGGAGTCCAGTCTTAAAATTAGCTTAAATTTTGACATTTAATCCCAGTGATAGAAATGTCTTCCAAGTGATCATTTCTGCTATTAATCATGGACACTCATGGGCCAGGATGGAGGTAAGCAAGAGATTGGACAAGAAGGAAAGACAAGATGGAAGATGCTGTGTTTGACCTCTTAAACTTTCGATATGCAAACCAAATCTGAAGAAGACTTTTACAAAGCAGTTCCTCTTTTAAGTTTTTATGGACACAACTTTTGAAAAGGGAAAGGGTTTCTAATGAGTAAATTACGAAGTGTGGGTTTATTTTATATTCAGGAGAAAGGCAGAGAATTACTACTAGGCAGATCAACCTTTCCCCCCAACATTTCCTTAGAACTGCCAAGATTTTTTTTTAAAAAAATATCCTGATTGCACAACCATCGTTTGCCTGAAGATCTTTTGGCATGGAAAAAAGTCCGGTCAGAAAGGCGTTTAGTGGATCCTAAACATTTTGCGCAGCTACCTTCCCGCCAAGTCGCCGCGTCCGCCTCTTAAAGTAATCTGGCCTGGAGATGACCGAGCCACTGGTCCCTTCCCAAGGACCAGCCGAGAGCCCTCGTAAACGAGGGCGTCTCGGATGCCCCGTTACTCAGAGCAGGAGATCAAACGACCGAAGACCGGCGACGATCGCCTCGACGGCGGGCCTTCCACGTGACCGTCACTACCGTCCAGGCGGGATCGCGCGCGCGTGGGAACCGTGGAAGTCCCCGGTGCTGTAGTGGTAGAGCTGATAGCAATAGCAGTAGACTTATATACCGCTTCATAGGCCTTTCAGGCCTCTCTAAGCGGTTTACAGAGAGTCAGCATATTGCCCCCAACAATCTGGGTCCTCATTTTACCCACCTCGGAAGGATGGAAGGCTGAGTCAACCCTGAGCCGGTGAGATTTGAACCGCTGACCTGCTGATCTAGCAGTAGCCTGCAGTGCTGCATTTAACCACTGCGCCACCTTGGCTCTGATGGTGGATGACAGCGGCCTCGCCTTGCCGCCTCTGCCCGACCTTTGCTTTCGAGCCGGTCCCTTCGGGGGTGGTCCCCCGAAGCTCCACTGCAGCAGAAAAAACGCTGCTCCCGCGCTTGGGGGAAGAGACCCGGGGCCGCCGCCGCGGTTGGTCAAAGCCGAACTGTATGGGAGGAGCCTGGGCTTTTAATGCACCATAAGGTTCCAACAAGCCGCCGCCGCCGTTACCGCAGAAGCCCGAGCGGTGTCCTGCAGTAGCAAGCAGCGGTGGCGGCGCGCTCCCTCTCCGCCCGTGCCTCGGTCTCAGCGTGCTTTTGCAGCAGAGCTTTCGAAGGAAGCCGCCTCGCTTACCGCAGCGGCGCCAAACTCTGCCCCTTGAGAGAGAGAGACACCCCCCCGTTCCCCTTGGCAGCGCGTGGGGCCGAGGATTTGGCGTGGCAAGCCTGTTCCTTCCCTTTCCCTCCCCCGCCGCTGAAATTGCGCTAAGGGGAGAGAGAAAAAAAACCCGCGCGCGCGAGGAGGAGGATTGGCGCCGGAGCGCTGATCTTTTGCAGTCCACGGACACCATTTTGTGACCGGCGGCGTCGGTGACTTGGGCATCCCTGGGAATTGCTGCATGCGGAGGAGAGCTCGCCAGCCACAAGAGGAACCTGTTGGGCGTCGCGATCGAGAAGTAGCCCAGTTGCGGCACTTCGCCTTGGAATTGGGGATTGCAGCAGCCTCTCTGGGCATCGGGTCTTGCGCGGCAGCGGCAGCCTTGGGAGGAGGGAACTTGGAGCTTGTGCAGCAGCAGCAGCGACGGCGAAAACCGCAGCCCCAGCAGCAGCAGCAGCAGCAGGCGGCGAAGGGGAATTGGACCTTGCGCATCCCCATTCCTGGGTGGAGGCGAAGGAGGTTTGCACCTTTGCGCCAACGGCAGGAAGAGAAAGGGGTTTGGACCTTTGCGACAGCGGCGTCCCTGGCAGGAGGAGGAGGAGGAGGAGGTGAAAGCTTGCTTGCTTGCGTTTTTTATTTTTATTTTTTAGTTTTATTTTTATTTTTCCTTGCAGGGCAGAGAAGCATGTTAGTCTCAATGCAGCTCCCCTTCCCTCCTCGCCGCTAATCTCAGTCGTGGCGGGGCGATGATGGATACTTGCCTGCCTGTTCTCACTTCCCACAAAAGTAAGCCCGCTGTCAATGGAGGAGGACATTGATACCCGCAAGATAAACAACAGTTTCCTGCGCGATCACAGCTATGCAACAGAAGGTAATGTAAGGCCAAGCCGGGTAGTAGGAAATAAAAGAGAGAGAGAGAGACAGCAGCTCCGTTCCGCTGCGGGGAGGCGCCTTGCCAAAGCTCAGTTCAGAGGCACAGATCCGGCAGCAGAATGGCGCGGTACTGAATAACAATCGAGCCTAGGGCGTATCGCGGGGAAGTAGTAGTGGCGGCGGGTGCGACGGCGTTCAGGGGAGCAGCGTGGAGTTATACCGGGAGCATATCGTCAGCGATGCTCGGAAATCTTGGCCGCCCAGCAGCAGGTGGATCGGGAAGGAAGGTCCCTCGGGCAATGTGTGTGAGCCATCTCTAGGTGATGTCAGCTCCAATTCAACAGGGCCCTTGGTCATAACCTCCTCTGTATCAGCAGCCTAGCTTAACCCTCGGGGTGTGTGTGTCAGGAAGCCTTCCTTGGGACCTGCTTGAGCCAAGAACCAGGGTGGCCATTGGAAACAATGGAGGCCCATAGGAATGAATGACAGAGGAGAAAGGATGTTGACCCTGTTGGGAACCATTGAAATCAATGTGACCTGTGAATAGGTGATCAAGAAACCAGAGGGTGGATCCTGGGAGGGGGATAGAGTGGGTGACAAGAAAAGCAATCCTTATCAATCCTTAGCTGTTCCTTCCTTTCTTGTTATTAAAAAAACTTATTTTTGATGTATCCTTTTATTTCTTCTTTTGCATCACGGTGAAAGCATTTCTTTTTAATTAAAACATGTTAGAATAGAGGTTAGAATGACAGAGGCCTCCACCCCTCCCACACTGCAGGCCTGGAAGTGGGTTGACCTCTTTTCCCCTAAAAAGGAAAGACATGGCAATAGGATAGTGCCCTCTGGGGGTTAGAATGAGAGGCTTAAAATAACAAAATGCCCTCATCATCGCTAAAGTGGGATTGCCTTCTTTCCTGACTAGGGAATGACAGAATTAGGGTGGTGGCTTTTGAAATCAATTGCTCTTTGGAGCATTGAGACAGATCCAGGACTGGGATGATTGACATCCAAAACACACATACACATATTCAGTATACAAGGATAATCTGGGAATTGGATGGCTCCAGGGGTGTAGAGAAAAAAGAGCTCTAGCTCATTGTTATTGGATTTTTCCACTTCAAAGGAGAAGTCATGATTTCAGCTGATGAAGATTTTACTATGAAACTATAGAGACACTGTAATGCCTTTAGTTCTAGTGCTCATCACAGAAATAATTTTAATGTTTATGCCAGAACATACACTGATTTCTAACCCCAATGAATTCTCTCTGCCTCTGGATCAAGAAGTATTTGAATTCTTTCTTTCAGTTCATTGACATCACAACCAAACTGTCTTTCTTTATTTTTTTCAGTATTCTGCAGATTTTTGTACTGTAAAGTAGATGGAATATTTAATGGTGTTTGATGGTATGCATTTGCCTAAGAATGCTGCTCAAAGCTGCAGTAGAACAACAGAATTTTCTGATGGGAACCTGTTTTTGACCAGGAAGTTCTAAAAATATCAGTTCATTGTTATTTTAGTGACAAAGACACAGTGGTTCTGCTTCTTTCTGGCTTCAGAGATGCAAAGCAGTTTTGTGTCTTTCTCTAGTGGGAAGATGCTAGCATTTTGTATATTATCTGTTCCCATGCAATGACAGTTCCCATGCAGCTACATTTATTCCTATCTGGTCTGTAGAATGGTTACCTTCAACCACACAGAATAGATAATCACTATTTTTTTTAAAAGGCAGGCATAGTAGTTCATTTGCTGAATAGAGCATAAGCATCTTGCTCTCCTACAAGTAATTGTTGCTTTGATGACTGGCAATTGTCATGAATGTCACGTGATATTTCAATCTCTTTGACTGAGTTATCAGTTGTAATTTTTTAAAGACTACACGAAGACTAATTTCAAGCCCCTAAAGCTATAGAAAACCTTATTGCAAGTTATACTCTTTGAAAATATATGTAAGTTAGCATTTTCTGTTTTTTTGTTTTTATTACAAATTGCACACTATTTATTATCTGTTTACAAAAGTTATTTTTGTATACTATTCAGTAATTTGATTCAGAGTGAAATAAGCATAACAGACAAGTGCTTCAATAAGTGTCCATTTCTGTTCTTTTATTAAGAATCATAGAGATCTCTTCTGTCTTTGTTTGACTTTGGGAAGTGTATGGATTAATTTAGGATATCACTGATTTCCTTGGAATCACAGCCACAACACTGTCATCCTGAAATGTTCAAAAAATACTTTCCATTGTTTCTACCAGCTTTGTCATTTCTACCAAATCTTGCTATTATGGCCACGTGTCCCTTTTGCAATTGACATATAAAACTTACCAGTATTGGGAAAAGGCTGGGTAGAAGGTTTTTCTTGTAGCATTTATATTTTTTAATCATAAGTATCTGTCACAGAGAAGGTACTGGATTGGGGAAAGGGCAATATTCTCATTAAAATGCAGGTAATAATTTGGATATTCATCTATCCTCTTTCCTACAACTTTTATACAGTATCCACATAAAAAATTTCCTTGATGCTATCATGTCATGAATCCCTTTAAAGTAATATAAAATGAAAAGTGTAACTCCAATACTGATTTTTGGAGGCATTCAAATTCATGATACATAGTTTCCAATAGAAAATACAGTTTTTAACTCATAAATACAATAATGCTACATTCAGTTACATTGCTAATCTTTTCCTGCCAAATTATTCTCAACAATTCAACTTATACATTCACTGACTTCAGTTGCTATAACTTTGGTTTAGAACATTGTATAAGGCCACTGTCTTAATCCAAGACATGGACTACCATCCCCATCATGGCCCTTTCAGAAGGGATGGTCCACTCCTGTATTCTACACTTAGAAACTGCCCATTAAAATTATATTTTATTAACTCTTGTTTGATTGTTTAATCTTTTTGCTTTGTCTTTTTTCCTTGTTGTATGCCAGTATGTTATCATTGGCACAGTCTACAAAGGTTATGAGTAAATAGAACAGTCTTCTAAAAATAAAATGGAGGAATAAAATCTTAATGCCTAAGAAATGCATATCCTTATATTATAATTAAGCAAAGGCAAAATGCATTTTCATATCATGTAAAATAAAGAATAGTATATTACCAAAGTGTCTGCTTTGGCTGTTGTCTATTGGTAGACTTTGTCATTTACCATTCTTTTCTATGGAACTTTCAAAAGTTCCAAAGGCTATCTTGTTTGTCATTTGCTGCATCTTGTTTTGTTTGAAATTACATTTTATTCTCTTGTTCACATTTAACTACTCAAGGATTGCTTGTGATTTAATGATTGCTTACATCACAGGGTTTATGTTAATTCTGTGGAGTTGCTGAATTACTGAGTCACTGTTTTCCCTCTCTCCAAAAGCGTTGGACTTACAATGGGGACAAAGATAAAAACTGTACTAATGACAGAACAACGCTTCCAATGTGTATGGCAACCTGGCTGTGGAACATGTTTATAGAAAGTAATGCAATTGTAGTCTTGCAGCATTAGATTCTGTTAAATCAAGTAGGCATGGAAATGAAAAAAAGACTGTTGAGGGAACACACTGCTGAATGGCATTAGGGAAAGGGAGTTAATTACTTATTTATTATTAGATATATATCTCATCTTTACTGAACAACTCAAGGCAGCATATACAATGCCTACATAACAAAAGGAAGCTTGAATAAGTGCAGAAAGAGGTGTTGAGTGAAGAAATAGTTTCCATACAATTTTGAATGAATGAAGGATGACTTTGAAGGTAAAGTAGAATGAGATATATGTATATTTTCTCCACAAGAACTATGTGAGATGAGTTGGACTGAGAAAAAGTGACTGAACCAAAGTCATTCAACTGGCTTTCAGAATATAGAACAACAGAGTTGGAAGAGCTCTTGTTGGTCATCTAGTCCAACCTCTCAAGCAGGAGACCTATACTACTTCTGAAAAGTCACTGTCCAATCTCTTCTTGAAAGCCTCCAGTGATGAAGCATCCATGACTCCTGAGGTTCTTTCATGTCTAAGATAGAACTAGACCGCAGTCTCCTGGTTTCTAGCCTGGTACTTAACTACTAGACCAAGCTAGCTCTCTTGACCAAACTGATTCTCTTGTCATTATTTTAAAAGTATCGTGATATAAAAATATACCAAACCAATAAAAAAGGGCAAGAAAACAGAAAGCATGTTATAAAATCAAAAAAATAAACTGAAGACATATGTAAACCATGAAGTTGGTTTGTTTCAACCAAGTATTATTTTATTTAGTTTAGATGTAGCACCAACTTATGCATGATTGAAAACACAGAAATTAAAGCCTTCAGTTTTTCTCCTATGGTAATGGAGGGAAGGGGAGTAAAAGAAACTCTTGATTGCCCTGACCATGTTTAACTATGGTGTGCTGTGACAGCTGTATTGTAAATCTTGTCCTTAGTTGATTTCAGATACAATGGACCCATTTTTTTTGGACTTTCCCTTCATTTAATGGACTTGTCAATTAAATCAAAGATTTTGTCTATTAAATCAAGGCTTTATTAGAAATCATGCCATTGTGTCAATTGCATAATAACATAAACAATATAAATACAGTTTTAACATGTTTCGATTTAACAAACATTCCCTACCCCCATTGTTCAATAAATCAAGGGTTATTGTATCTGCTTCTTATGAATCGTTTAGTAGCTGAATATTATCACAGAAAATCAAGTCACAACTAAAGCTTCAATAGGAATAAATGATGTGAGCTTTGAGCCCTTAAGGCATTGTTATAGATCAATGAAAAGTTCCACTTGCTGTTTCTGATTCAATGTGGAAATACCTTAATAATTCAGCCTTAGACACCAAGAATGACATAATCTATGTAGTAATGTAGTAATCTTAATATCACTTACATTAGTTGCTAATTTATCATTTTATATAGATAAACATGTTAGATAGCCTAAGGATCTGTTAAATATTTGTATACTGACTAATGATCGTTACAGAAAGGTTCAGTATGTTAATATTTTACCAATTTCTTGGCCTTGATCAGAAAGGTTTTTTTTTCTTTTTATAACTACATAGCAAGTGTAATCTTGTATTTTTGTAGTATGAGTGTTATTTTATTATTTCTTATTTATATTATTTTTCTTCTTTAAAAGTTAAATTGATTTCATTGGAAAGATTCCCATGCTGTAGAAATAAAACAAGATGTATTATAATCTTTGGCCATCTGTTTCAAATATATTGATTTTTTAGGTGTACGAAAAGAGGATGTGAATAGAGATTACTTGTTTTTATTATATTTTGTTGACATACTTTCAGATATTTCCAAAATTAGACAATAAGTATAATTACAATATTTGGTTGATTGGCAACTGGAGAAATATTGAACCCTTTCAGAGGTTCCATGTCAGTGATAGATATTTAAGAAAAGTCACTGTCTGTTTCAATAGGATTTTTTATTAGAAAGTTTCAATTACTTTTCATCTTAGACAAAATGGAATTCTTCAAGCGAAAGTACTCAAAGGGTTTACAAGAGAGAGACAGCTGATATTGCCTGGCTCCATCATGTATTCCTAGCAATATCCTGGCTAGTATGGTGAGCCAAGCTCATGGAATACGTATTAACCTCACCTCCATCTAGAATTTCATTTTGCTTTAGCCTAGATAAACATATTTCTTATACGATTTTTTTGAACTGTACTATCTTATCACTATTTATTGCTTTATGACAAAGTTCTGATAGATCAAAATCTAAATAAACTTATTGCTATATAGATCCTCACTTCTCATTGTTGGTTTGCTGTTTGTTCCTAGTCTGTGGATTTCTTTTTATTTAATTTCAATTTGAGTTCAGTTGTTGAATTAATATTGTATGTGAATTCATCAATTGGGTTTGTAAACTATCCTTTTATATATTATATGTAAGCCAAACTACTAGTTTATTAAGTTAATTATATTTAAAATAAACAATGGTTAGTGCAAGTACCATTCCATCAATGGTAAAATTCTTCTAGTAGTTGTTAAGTGGTAATCTTGATTGAGCTAATATGCTTCAGGTCAGGTTATTTTGAAAAAAGGCTGCCTAATCTCGTTTCCCAATTTAAGCTTAATTGATATGAATGGTCCCAAATTTGGACTTAGGTAGTTAGAGGTTTTTAGCTTAATAGCTATCAGGACTCATTATAATATATCAGCAAATATTCTTGATTTTCTTGACTTAATGTGTAGGTGCCAACATCAAAAAAGCATTTTTACCAAAAAGTTCAATCAAGAGAGATATCTGGACAGTGGTTTATTTGTGTATTCAATTTCTATAGTTGCCCAACTCAATCAAATATACTTATAGAACCAATAGAACACCAATTTTATTTAGTGCATCAAAAAAGCTGGAGAATTCATAAAAAATATTAGGAAAGTGTATAGATGAAAATCATCATAGGGCTTTTTTTCTTGCCAAAGCAAATGAGATAAAATAACGAAA
The DNA here is from genome assembly GCF_009769535.1 of Thamnophis elegans. Lineage (NCBI taxonomy): Eukaryota > Metazoa > Chordata > Lepidosauria > Squamata > Natricidae > Thamnophis > Thamnophis elegans. The sequence continues at coordinate 79,894,015 of NC_045542.1, forward strand.
CTTAACAGGTAAAGACCACAAGGGTAAAAAACTGTATTAACAGAAAGTTCTGAATGAGAAATGGAGGAAGACACCCTAATTCCTCCATCAGAGGAATGCATCAGAAATAAAAAATAAGGATAGCTTTTGGATTATCTGAAGATATTGGGGTTTTTTAAATTATTTATTTATTTATTTATTTATTTAAATAATATATGATAGTTTCCAAGGCAGTTAATGAGAGTCAAACAATTAAGCATGGGAAACAAGTGATTTTTTTAAGAAAAGATAACTTTAGTCATTAACAAAGACATTGAACGCATTTCCTAGAGCACGAGTGTCAAACTGGCGGCCTGCGGGCCAGATGCGTCACATGCAGGCCACGCCCATCCCAGATCCACAAAGGAGAGAAACATCACATGACAGCAACGTGATGCAGTGAGTTTGACACCCATGTCCTAGAGCAGGATGGTCCAAAGATATAAGATCACCAGTTTCTAAAATATTGAAAATTTCATTCTTAATTCCCGCAGTTTGACTCCAAATTTCTCCACTTACTAATCTGGTAGATTGATTTATGATGATTTATGACTGTAGAAGGTAGTACAATTTGATCCACAATAGACTTGATTTAATTGACAGTCAATAGAATTCCCCTGTCGGCTAGATAACCCTAGTATTAATGGGAAACTTTAAAAAAAAAATTGAACTTGTTTGGAAATAAATTATACTCAATAAAATGAGTATAGCCCTGGAATATTTTGCAATTGTATGTGTGTTTTGTGGTCTCTCATAAGATGTTTTCTAATCTGCAATTGAATACCAGGCAATCTTATCTGAAACAAATCTTTTGTCTTCTATTACAACTCCCAAACAGCTGTCTAGGATAATACACTTTGGCAGGGATCTACAGAATAAGTAGTATGCTGAGTCCCTTATATGAATACAGGTAGTCCTTGATTTATGACTACCACTGAGAGACATCTGTTACGACTTTTCTCACCATCGTTGTTAAGAGAATCACTGCAGGCATTATGTTAGTATCATAGTTGTTAAGTGAATGTGGCTTCCCCATTGACTTTGCTCATCAGATGTTCACAAAACATGATCACAGGGCCTTGGGACACGGCAGCCATCGTAAATCTGAGTCAGTTGCCAAGCATCTGCATTTTCATAACAGAAAAATGGATAGTGAAAGTATCCTATGGAGATAATTTTCCAGTGAAATTTTCCCTTTGTGGATTGAGTTTCACGATTTCACTTCAGATCTGTGCATTTACAATGATACGATTACTTGGTTTAATATTTGCATTGTTGCTTATCAGATGAATGTTGTGTCTGTGGTATCTTATCAATGATGCAATATCTGGGCAGCAAGCAAATCCAGAAAAAAATAAACAATGTTGCTACCATCCGGCAATTAATCTGGATGGTATGTGAACTTTTAGGTTAGCTTGTTGAGTCAATACAAAGTCAAGTATGAAGGAACGATTTTGTTTTGAGCGTATTCCTTAATCAAACTTTTATTTAAAGCTGAAGAACAATTTGGATGCATTTTTAAATGTTGTTACAAAGCTTTTGTTTGTTTATATTTAATCCTACCATTTTCTTCTTAGACCCTTATTTTCTCATCAGTGTCTGCACTGTTCCAAGACTTGTAATTTTTACAACATCTCATTTTCTGAACCGCCCTCTACCATTATTTCCACTAGTTGGAAATTTTAAAATACGGACTTGGAACTTGGTGTACACTGATAATGACTCAAAATATTCTTGATGTGTCAGAATCGTAGTTGTTCTGTCAAGTATATAAATTACCAGCTTCAAATATTTGATTCTGGCAAGAAAATAATCATTGCCAATGAAGAGTCAACATCGGTTGGCTAACCGATGAAGAGCCAGATAAGATAGACATTAGCTGAGATCATCCCCATTGTCACCTATTGTGAGTTTCCTGATAAAATCACCAAATACTTTTTTCCCAGTCTCCTTGTTTTACATCATTTACTATTCTAGGTTGCTGTGCCAAAAGTAAATTATGCTTCCTTGATACAAATGGCAAGATTAAAAAAAAAAAAAAAAAAGACGAGCCTGCTTACGGGATCTAGATTTTGCTGTGTTGCAGGTTGTATATATTTATTTATGTTGGTATTGTACCACTAAGTTAAATTGTTTGCAACTCCAATATGTAAACATGACTTCTTCATTTCTCAACAAATTACCTGCTTGGAAGAAGAACTCAGTATTGATTCCCTTCTGAAAAACTGCAAGGAAACGAACCATTAGATCTCCAAGATTCTAAAAAGGAGGTGCATATTCAGAGAAAGGTTTAGTCCAATCATTCGTTGAGGATAGCTGTCTCAACAGCCTCCTTCAGCCTGAAGAACTGGTGGGGTCCAAAAAGGGGATCCTACAGAGACCTTGGCACCAAGGCTAAAGAGCTTTAAAATCAGCAAACTTCTACTGAGAAACCTATTAGTGCCTGCAAAACTAGTACCACAGGTAATTCATTTAGTGACCAGTTAAAAGTTACAACATCGCTGAAAAAAAGGGACTTATGACTGTTGTTCACATTTACGACCATTGCAGCATCCCCCCCTATTATTTACATAAAGCGTTTATTTAAAAAAAAAAACTCATAAAAAGACATAAGCTTTTCTTTGAAGCCCAACAAGAAAGCTTGTAAGAATATGAAGGAAAGTACAGTCAGGTACTACAGCTGACAATACTTTTGAAATGTTCGGATGAATGCTTATCCTTTATTACCTAATTAAGAATGGAGAAAGAAGACCAGGTTCTAAAGACAGGTAGTGACTAAATATCTGGTAGACTGTGATTTCTATTTTCATATGATGATACAAGGCCTCCTCTTTCTCGCAGTGGAAAAATACAGGTAGTATTTTTTGACTTGCAATCAATTGTTTAGTAACCTTCAAAGTTACAAAAAAGCACTGATAAAATTGACTTCTGACTAGTCCTCATTCTTATAACTGGTTCATCATCCCTACAATCAAGTGATCAAAATTCAAGTGCTTGGCAACAGTATCATGGGGAGTCATATGAATCCCATTTGTGAACCTTCCCAGCTGACTTCAGACAAGAGAAAAGCTGGATTTGCTTAACAATCTTGTGATTCACTTAACATTAATAAGAAAAAAAGGTCATAAAATTGGGCATGAATCACTTAATAATCACCTTGCTTAGCAACAGAAATTTTGGACTCAGTTGCCATAAGTTGAGGACTACCTTTTAGTTGTATTTTTGGCTCTTAAATATGGGAAGTCCATGGAATGGTGAGGGTGCAGATCCTTAATCTTACTTGTGCTGAGTCTAGATCAGTTCATTTTGGGTAGAATTACAGCTGTTTGACAGCAAGCCAAGTGTTGTTTACCAAGCAGTTTAGTGTTAAGCCTGAGCAGTTACAGTGATTGCCAGAAGATCGCCTTGTATTCATAAATGAACAAAGCAGGAATGTTGTGATTTAACTATAACTGGCTGCAAATGGATAGGTTGTCACACATTTTTAAATAGTTCTTGGTTTTACTGATAAGCAATGGACAAAGACATAGATATGAGATGGACATCCATGTACAGTGATGCTTTTTTTTTTGTGCTGCAGCCACCAAATAAGCCAATGCTGCCTTAACTGAAGAATAGAATCAAGATCATGTGAAATATTAGAATTGCTTTATAAAGCCTTGGTAAGACCACACTTGGAATATTGCTCTGAAAAGAGAAGAACAACAAAGATGATTAGGGGACAGGAGGCTAAAATATATGAAGAACAGTTGCAGGAATTGGGTATGTTTAGTGTACAGAAAAGAAAGACTAGGGGTGACATGATAGCAATGTTCCAATATTTGAGGGGCTGCCACAAAGAAGAGGGCATCAACCTATTTTCCAAAGCACCTGAAGGCAGTACAAGAAGCAATGGATGGAAAATAATCAAGTAGAGAAGCAACCTAGAACTAAGGAGAAATTTCCCAACAGTGAGAACAATTAACCAGTGGAACAACTGGCCTCCAGAGGTTATGAGTGCTTCATCAATGGATGTTTGTTGTATCTATGCTGTCCAGGGCCGGATTTAGATGAAAAGAGGCCCTAGGCTATTCCACTTATGAGGCCCTTTCACCTCCCATTTTTAAGTTTGTAAATTGCATGAGAGACAATAAAATACATCATTACTGTGATATATATCAATATATATCAATATATATAGCTGGCCAACGGAGGGCGGAGGGCGACTCTACTCTGCGGCAAAGGCAGTGAGGCCAGCCGCCTCCCCTGCTGCGCTCAGCTGCCCAGCTCGGCCCCCTCGCCCTCACCTGTCTGGCCGTTGGTGGGCTCTGCGTCAACGGGGTGGCTACTGGGAGCGGCCGCGCCTCTCGCCCGACTGCCGGTGCCGGGAACGTGGGCGGGCTCCCCAACTGCCGCGGCACTGGAATGATCTTAACCAATACATTTTTATGTTTGTTTATTAGTCATATGCATAGAATTTCTCCTTATTTTCGGTTCAGTGTTTTAGTGTTCACTGTTTTTAGAATAGTGTAATTTTAATTTTGCTAACAATTTGAATGTAGGCCCCTCTTGATCTTGAGGCCCTAGGCTGAAGCCTAGTTAGCCTATAGGAAAATCCGGCCCTGATGCTGTCTTTGCCAAAGAGACTGAACAACACTTGTCTGAAATGGTATAGGGCCTCCTGCTTGACCAAGGGGTTAGACTAGAAGACCTCCAAGGTCCTTTCCAGGTGTATTCTATTCTACCTATATTCTATTGGCTCTGCATGTCAGTAGTTCTGAGGTGCTGAAGAGACAGTAGCCTTGGTTCTACAATTTTGCTCCAATTTTGACTATAATTCAAAAAGTAAATATTGCAATGTGTTTAAGGTTCTTTTAAAGATATCAGTGTCAGAGATATAAAGCTGTTATTTTACGGGAAACACATTTGTTTCTACCATGGGTTGGCTAGTCTTACACTAAAAAACAAATATGTCTGAAAGTCAAAGTGCTTAATTTAGTGCAGTGGTTAAGCCAGGTGTTACCAACCCCTGGTCCATGGAGGGGCACCGCTCCGCAGCATGCCAGAAACCAGGCTGCAGAAACAAGTGAAGCCCCATCCACGGGATGCATGCAATATACAAAACCAGGCCCCTTCCGGTCCACAGAAAAACCTTTCTCAACAGAACCGGTCCCTGTTGCCCAAAAGGTTGGGGGCTACTGGGTTAAGGCATCAGGCTGGAATAGAGACCATTAATTCTAGTTCTAATTTAGTCACAAACTATGTAGTTAAGAGATGCTGGGCTTCTCACTTTTTCTCAGCCTTGGGAAGGAGACAATGGCAAACCACTTCTGTAAAAGCTTGTCAAGAAAACTACAGAGACTTGTTCGGGCATTTTCCAAGAATTGGACACTATTCATTACGGGGGGGAGGGGAGTTGTATAAAAGAATCTGCCCATATGTGCTGGGAACACAGGAACACAAAGAAGATAAGGTCAACCTATTTTCCAAAGCACCGGAAGGCAGGACAAGAAGCAATGGATGGAAACTAATCAAGGAGAGAACCAACCTAGAAATAAGAGGAAATTTCCTGGGAGTGAGAATAATAAACAGTACGAGTTCATGCTGATTTGCTTTTGAGTATTTGGGTAAAAAAAAAATGATATTTTGAGCTCCCCCTGAATACCTCTCTGTAATTTGTCACTTTAAAAAAAAACAAATGTGCTTGCCAGAAAAGTTGGTAATTTCAGCCATAAACAGAGATGATTATAATCAGAATAATTATGATTATTATAATAAGAATGGATTATTTATTATAATCCAGGATCCAGTGTCACATCTTAAAAGAATCATGAGTTATGCAGAGGGACAAGCTGAGACAAATAACTGTTCTTCGCTAAAATGGTAATTGTAGCTCAAACACATCTCAAGGGCACCAGGTTGCAGCTCTATATTCTGCTGCAGTTTAATATGATCTAAATTGCTCTAATATGACTTTGCCTCTGCTTGAAATTCATGCTAATGGCAAAGCAAACAGAAACCATCTTAGGAGTGAGAAGTTGTGACTCTCTGACTATTGTTGAACTCCCCATCTCTGTGCAAGCTGTGGCTGTGGCAATATCCAGAGGCTCCTGAACTACTCAAGCATATGATCACTGCAGATCATATTCCCAAAGTAGGCTTAGGAGCCTCCTTATTAGCTTCTATGTAAAAAGGGTAAGTTACTTTGGCTGCTGCCATTAAATAGAGTTGTCCAAGCTTCACTGATGTATATAGTTAACCAGGCCTTTTCTAATACAGATATTATTTATTTATTATTCTCTATGGAACTTGTATTATTGGTTGTGGGATTGTCCTTCCATTGTGATCTGTTTTTGGACAGGAAACACTTGGAATCAAGAATGGTATAGAATTTTTGTTCTCCTGCTGCTATTACTATAGCAGAAGGATGGGAGGAATCAACACAGGTGTGTCCCAAGTCCTGTTCACCTGCCTTTACGCTGCACAGCATTGAGTGTTGACAAAAATGCCTTCACAATAATTATATAAATAGAAGGCGAGGGAAGAGTGAAGTGTCTTTATAGGCAACATATTAAAAAAATGGAATTTGCTGTAATTTTTTTCTAAGACCCCATTTTAATTTTGAGCATGAAGTCCCAATTTATTAGAAACCCTGATTTTTTGGTTTTGATTGGCTGGCTGGCTGGCTTGGTTACTGGGCTTTGTACGCGTAAGTAATTTGTCTCTAACATCTTTCAATGGATAGCAACCTGTAGTACTAGTTTGTTGCTATAGCAACAGCCTGAAGGTTTTCTGAGCTCAAAATCCTAGAGAATTGGACAACTTCTGCATAAAACTAAATAAGGGTGGGAAGATTAGAGAGGTTTCATTAAACAAAGAACGCAGTAGTCTACAAATTCTTCAATGTGCTCAAACTATCAGGGCAAGATGGCTCAAGTGATAACATTCCCATTTCATTACTTTGTATTAGAAGTCGCACCTGCATTGTATAGCTATGCATATACCATAATGGAGGGGGGAAAGAATCCACACTGTGTTGCACAACAAAGGCCATAGCTACAATCAAGAAAGAAGAAGCTGGAGAGTTTTAACATCCCTCCGACAAACAATTGTGAAATATCTGTGTGGAATTTGAATTGGGAGAAAATTTGTCTTCTGCCAGCTGGCTTTCAAACTCGTGCTTTTGTGGACAAGGCCTTGGTAATATATCAGCAGGACCTGAAGACAAAATGATAGAGTTGAGTTGCCAGCATGATTTTCATCTCAGTGACAGCACTTTTATTCTATTCATTCCTACTTACAATATTTGCCCCTATTTAGTTCTTTTCTGAGGAAGGGTGATTTCTTTTAATTTCAAGGAGTTTATTCTAGGCAAGTTCACAGAATGTCCATTGTCAGCAAGAGCAAAGAGATTCAAGCCCAAGCCAACATTATCCTGAAAGCCTGCGGCTTTGCCTTCCAATTTTATAAATTATTACAAGGCCAGTGGCAATTTGAAGGAAGAGGGGAAGGTAAGATTTATTCTTTCCTCTCCAAGTCATTCTTCTTAGAGCTGGGAATGTTTAATTTCAAAGATACTAAGTGGGTTGGTGGGAGCTTTCTTTTGTAATATTTCATGCCATGTCTGCAATTATTTAAGGAAAATTAGAATATGGATATATATCACATGCATTAAGTATAATATATTATTCCCTTGCCAGGAAAGAAAAACAATTGGTGAGCTTTCTTTTTTCTCTTGACATGAACATCCAAGAGAAATTCCTGAGACCAGCAGGTGCTGCTTTTTAGCAGGATCAGTTTCCTCAACCAAAGTGACCAGCAGAAGCTACTGACAGATTTCACCAGACTTTTTGGTTGGTAGGTGGAAAATATAGTCCATAAAAGTACTACTGATGGATAGTACCAACACTTTTCTGCAAGGAGAAAAACAGACCAAGGTGCTTACCTTGGTAGAAGAGGAAGATATTGTTGCCCTGTGATGTTTCCTTAGGCTTCTTGGGTGTTGTAAGGATATTTATCATATTTTATGTGAAGTTGGTATTCCAAGTACACGAATGACTCTCAATTCTTTTGCAATCCAGAGAAGCTGTACAAATTCTAAAGCAGTATCCCAGAGTACTTGAAAGAAAAGAAATAGTATCCACAGTAGGGTAGATTGAAAGTTAGACTAGGGAACATGCAAGAATATTTTCAGTAGCTGTGGTGTCATAGTTTGGACACCTGGATTTTGAAGAGTATTGTTTGATGAATGCAGAAAGAAAATAGATCATATCCAATAGTTCAAATGCTGAAGGAGAAAAGTGTCGAAGAAAGATTGGAAATCCTGTGAAACAAAATATGGAATTGTAAAGTTCCACAAGAACATAGGGGGTGGGGATCCAAAAAGTCCTGAATGGATCCAGAATTCTCTAAAATTCTAAACAGAACAGAATCCATATACTAGGATATGGAAGGAGAACATAATCAAATAATACAAACTAATATCCAGAAATTGTAGGAATTGTGCCAGATAAGCTAACAGCCTAGAATGAGCAAAGGTTTGTGAAAAGTATGCAAAACAACAAGAGCCACAATTTTTTTTTGTAAGATAGAAATAATAAGGCAAAAAGGGTATAATTCTATTGTGAAGAGAAAGTGGAGGATCGATAATTGTTTGATGGTGAAAAGACAGAACTTATTTGCCTCTTTTTTTCATCTGTCTTTTCAGAAGAGAATTGAGTTTTTTTATGCCACCAGGGGAAATAATGGAAATGTAACTTAGGACAGACAAGAACTTAATTAATTTAAATAAATAGCTAATTTACATAAATTATTAAGAAAGAAATTTCAAGTTAGGCATCAGTCAGAACTTCCTGACTGAACTGTTGGCCAGTGGCGAAGACTACCTCTTGCCTCCAGAAGTTGTAAATGCTCCAACACTGGAAGTTTTAAGAAGATGTTGGATAACCATTTGTATGAATTGGTGTAGGGTTTCCTGCCTAAGCAAGGGGTTGGATTAGAAGACTTCCAAGGACCCTTCCAACTCTGTTGTTCTGTTCTGTTCTATTCTACCTCAAGAGGCTGAATTCTCCTTGGTGGAGGCCTTTAAACAGATTGGATGGTCATCTGTCAAAGATGTTCTACTTGATTAAGCACTGAGAGTTGGACAAGACTTCTAAAATATTTTGCAACTGTTAACAGTCTATGAAAAGAGGCCAAGTAAATTTCCTTTCTATTACCAATCTAGTGGTAGGCACTTTTTTTTTCAATGATGCAACTGCATAAACTGGGTTGGCTCTTCAATAAGGTATTGATTACTTAGGTCATGCTCTCTTTTATTAATATGCTGTCTAAATTTTTATAATAAACTTCATGCGTTATATTAAGTATACTTTTAGCTGAATTGTAACTTTATTTTGTAGTTAATTGTATTCTTTCTATTGTTACCTGTCTTAAATACCATTATTTGACCAAAAGATAAGTATATAAAATAAATAAGTTAAATAATAATAAAACATGTAGCTTGACTGAGTTCTTGAGCTGGATTGCCTTAGGAAAAGAAAGTTCAGTATTTGAAGGATCATAGCAAATTATTAGCTATGGGTCTAAAAGATAAATGAGAATTTAATTTTTTTCATTTTTAGGGACTAGGAGTATGTATGTACTGTAGTATGATTCGATTCATATGACATGTTAAGCTCTATTTTTAGGGACTAGGAGTATATATGTACTGTAGTATGATTCGATTCATATGGCATGTTAAGCTCTTAAGTGGCTAAGCAATGATTTACTTAACTGAGGATTATTGAGCATACATAGTAACTGTTCGTCCAATAATGCAAAGCATTAATTATGAACTGAAATGGCTGATATCTACCTAAATTAAAACCAAAGCAAGCCAGCCTAATTACTACAGGTAGTCCATGACTTACAACAGTTCATATAGTGACCATTCAAAATTATAACAGCACTGAAAAAAATGACATGACCGTTTTTCACACTTAAGATTGTTCCAGCATCCCTATGGTCAAAATTTGGGCCCTTAACAACTGACACATATTTATGACAGTCGCAGTGTCCTGGGGTCTTCTAATCATTCCCTGCAACCTTTTGACAAGCAAAGTCAATAGGAAAGCCAGATTCACTTAACAATCATGTTACTAACAATTGCAATGATTCATTTAATAACTGACATGAAAGGTTGTAAAATGGGACAAAATTCACTTAACAAATGTTTCACTTAGCAACAAACATTTTGGGTTCAATTGTGGTCATAGGTCAAGGAAACTCAGTGTATAAACCCAAGTTAATGGCAAGTTTGTGATCCTGGAAGATGAACTTTTCATATTGTCTATTTAAGTAAGGCCATGGCATACCTGACCTTTTATATTTTGTTAAACCAGATGCTGCTTCTGGTCTCTAAGCTTTATCTACTTGGCATTTTGACAACTCACTCTTATCCATGGCTCAAGGTTATAAAATCCCTTAATATATTATTTGGGGGGGGGGAGGAGGATGAGCAGGAAGAATATTGTGCCAGAGACATTAGTGGCCCATGTGGTGTTTAAAGCTGAGTTGCATTATGAAGTCAACTCTACAAATAGTGTCTAATAGCTTTTGGGTACCTGTATATCATTTCTACAAGCCCTCAAGCTGTTCTTGCAGTAAGCCAGCCAAGATTCTGCCACTTTTGGAATCTGTTCTTTAGTTTTGTTCCCTATTCCAGAACATTAATTGGCATAATTGGCATTTTAATTATTTTGTTCTCTTTGCTTATATAACTAAGTGACTACAGTATTTAGATAACAAGCCTTGGGTATTACTTCAAAAAACAGTAATTTTGGTGCAAAGCTAATAGTTCTGGAAAATCTTCATCTATATGGTGGTTTCCCCTTTAATGACTGCAAACTTCTCAATTCGGTCTTCGTTTTGTGGTGCTTGGGCTAGCCCTCAATGCATCATAAAACATAGCTATTAACTAAGCCTCCTGACTCTCAGGAACAAATTACTGCAACTTTCCTACGCTTGGTTCGGTTTCTGTCTGTAGTCTCTGAATAACAATAAAATGTTAATGGAGATAAATACAGTTATCTCCCCGATGTCTAGTTTGTCACTGGAATAACAGTTTCAAATATTGGAAGTGCATGAATTTATATATGTTTGGATAGCTGAGAAAAATATAAATCTACTGTATTGAAAGTAGCAACATTTTGCATCGCACACATGGTTAGGTGCAAAATGTGAGAGGAGGGTTGATACTTCTTTCAGAATCTTAACTGATTGTTAGACTGGAATAATAATCCCAAGATATTTACATCTGTGCATCTACACATGGTTGTTTTACTTCAATTCCATGCTGATGACATTAAAGCATCTCAGGGGTTATTTCAGTGAAACAAACCAAAAGGGAATTTTGAGATGCACAGATCATCTAACTTCACTTCTAAAGTACAGTATATATTGACAAAGTTAGATGTTGACAAAAATCACTTGCTAGAAATACATTGAGAGCTATCTTAGTAATTTTAGGAACATGATACATCAGGTTATATTGACTGAAACAATTCTGATTAAAACATGCTCCGTTACTAAGTTGTAAATTGTTCATCAGTTTCATTGCCTATATCTGCAAGAGGAGGTGCGATGCTATGCCCCAACAGAGCATGGCCTTCTCTTCTACTGTAGAAGCTGACAGACAGCCTCTAGAAGCAAAATAATTGCTTTCCTCTTTTCCAGAACCCTGGAGAATACATGGAAAGTACATCAAAGAGATTTTCCATTTCCTTTCTTTGCTGATAAGGGATTGCAGAAGAAAGTTTCTCTATGTGAAATATAGAAGGATATTTTATGCTTCATCCCTTGGTAATATGTAGCTTTGGAGCATAGTTGCATAGAAAGCTAAAGGGCGCATTAATTGGAAAGTCAGTACAGTATAGCAGGGAGTATGAACCAGAAATGTTTTCTTTTTTTATATGGTAAAGAGCAATTATATTTGAACCCTTAGTATTCATTTTGCTAAAATCTTAACAGAAGAAGGAGGTTGTAGATCAACTATGTTTCTAGAAATCACAGTAAAATTACCTCCTTTACTCATTTAAATTTATTTAAATTTAAATCCTATCTTTCTATACGGAGAAAGGGAGAGAATACAGTAAAGGTAAAAGAATCAAAGAGCAAGCTTATTAAAGCATAAGGAGGACTAGTTAGAAAATCTTTAGAAACAAGTTTCATAACCTGTGCATCATCTCTTTTGAGTGTCTCTCTCAAATGTATTCAAGGGCTCAGCAGGTCCATGAGAAGCAATCCACAGAAGATGGAGGTTTTATTCCTGGTGTCTACAACTTATTGGTTCCTCATTACAAATGTGATGTTTAGAAAATATAAAGTGTTGCAGTAATCGAAATAGGATGCATGTAAGTTATGAGATACTGAGCTGATTTGTTACATTAGTGGGCCAACTCCTAGGAAGTCAAAATCAGCTATATTGAATTAACTTCCAGTGCAGTTATTCTGCTACAATCCCACTTAAAATAAAGCACAAATTAAATTTTGTTTTTTTTCCAAGGGGAAGCAAATGTTACATTATAAAACTTGCATCCATATTGGACTTTTGATCTAGTTCAAAGTTGATTGGACTCATCTGTAAACCGAATGTACTGGAGTATGCAGTTGACTGGCAGAACCTTAATTACAGAGCATTGCCTTTTTATGACCTGGTCCCTACTGGAAATATTTGGCTAGCAAAGAAATGGTATGCCAGATGTCTGCTTATGATTATCTTTGGTCCTGAAGAGCAGTTTGGAAGGAGCCCTTCTCAGCTGGAAAATGTAAATAATGCACACATCAAGAGACTTTCTGATTTGGCAGCAGCTAAAAGTTCCCCCAAAATAGTCCTGTTTAATTATGACCATCTCCTTAGAATCAAGCAAACAGTCATACTTATTTAGCTCTCTCTTTGATCAATAAGAGATAGTGAAATACATTGGTTTGCAACTTGGATTGTTTTTCTGACTATGTAAACAAACTAAAAGAAAATAAATAGATGTAGCCCTAAATCTAAGAGTAAGGCCAACTAAGTTTGGCAGAATAAAATGTGAATAACCATATATAACATATCAAATGTTCCACTGCTTGACTTACACCTGAGTGCTTGAACATAACTAGGAGTAAAGTATGTTTACTTTAGCAATTCTGGTAGTGATCAATATCTCGGGAAACTCTGCCTTGGGTGCACATATGGTTAAGGCACATTAGTATGTTTTTTTCTATTCCAGGAAGTCTTTTTACATAGCAACGAATTACTGTAAGCATCAGTGGGGATGAAAAGTTGCTTTGGGGGGGGGACGGGCTCTCTGGCTTTTCTCAACACAATGCCATTATTGCCTCTTCATTCTCTATAACTACTGAAGCTCAGTTTTATATGTTACTCTTTCAGCTAGTCATCATTGTGTTTTCTAACACTGACTTTGACTTCTTATGTTGAGTTGATGGTTGTTTTGGGAAATAAGAATAATGCTTTGGTTTGCAATGCAGCACCTGCCCATTCAATGTACAAATTCCTCCTAAAGTAAATTCAGGAGGGGCAAGGAACTGGACCAATCACAAGGGAGTGCACATTGTTTCACATGAACATCAGGTTTCCCACTCCTGAAATAACCATTTTCATCTTGCAATCTATTTTAGTCTTAAAATGCTTCTATGATGAGAAGCCATTGGTTTGCTACTGGTATATACATGAATCCTTAGAACCCTAGTAGTACTAGGAAAGACTGCACCTGATGTTTTGTTTTATTTTCTTTCTGTTCTGGGGAAGAAGGAAGCAGAGGAAGCTGCTTTTGTTAATCTGTTCAATAGCTGAGCCTCAGAGTGAGAGGCTAAGGATTCAGAGGAAGAATTTAGGCTGATAAGATAATTTCCCTGAGAGTCATTCTTTGAAATCTGATTTAAAATAGGATGGTAAGGAACCATTTTTGGCAGAAAGCTTAATTTATATTTTGTGCCGCCCAAATAAGTGAAAGCCAAAGTACAGAGTGTCCGGCCATTCCTGATCTGTCTTACAAGCATCTGCCTATTTGTATGCCCAGATTTCATACTCCCTTTCCCTCACATGCATACACACAAAAGTAGTATATTTTCTCTCTCTCACACACACACACCCATATGCAAGCTTCATTTTTAGAACTTCTTAAGCCTGATTGTCATGCAGTGTATATGATTGGAGAGAGGTGATAATTATTATGTAGGGTTAAATTTATCTTCTCAAGTATAATTACTCTGTAATTGAAGTGGGGTTAACTGTCTGCCTGTCTCTATTCTGCCAGAATCTATTCAGTTTTTAGTAAAGGTTTTCTTATATTTCTACAATTACTTCACCTGGAAACCCCTACAAAGCAGCTTTCTGACCAGAATCTCAGGAAGATGATGGATGGATGGATGGCACAGTATATCATTGAGTGTTGATCACCCTTTTTGTTTGGAACTATGTGCATATCTTGCTGCATCTTAACACATGTAATGATAGGTGTGAAAGACTTTGGGGCAAAGAGATGCTGCCTAGGGAATGGTCAGATGAGAGATAGCATAATCTGCAGCTGCATAGTGGGCAGAGGAAGAGGATCAGAAGGGACTCTCCCTTGTTTTTCAGGCTGTAAAGGAGATTGGAGAGTTTTGTTTTCAGACTTGTTAATGTAGCTTTACAAAAAAGTAGAATTATTATCTGGAGGTGTTTCTACCTGTATTCCTGACAACAGTCTTGCAAGTCTGAAAATGAAATGCTCCCATTTTTTTTCTTTAGAGCCCGGAATGTTTATTTTAAACTATGGAAAAATTAATAGTTACTCTCAAGTACTTCAGGTAACAAGAATGAGCATGTCTCCCTGTAAAATAAAAGTAACTGACATTTAAAGATTCCACCCAAATGGTAGCAGGAGGTACTGATAGCCTCTTAGTACATGCTTGAGAATTGAAGGTGCAAATAGATCTTCAGATCCTTCTGCATAAGCAGCTGTTTGGGAGTTGGAAGGAATTATTTGTTCCGGATTGGTGCTGCTTGATTAATATATGGTATTTTTAGTTTCCTGTTTTATGATGGAATGGGGATTGGCAGCAAGTCACTCAGTACGTTATTTCTATCCATCTGTTTCTCATTCCCACTCTTGTGGCCTTCATTTGGAAATAAGAAGTATATATCAGCAGCTATTAATAGCTAAATCCTGCAGCAATCTGTTCTCACAGATGGTCGTCTGAGCTTTTGAAGCTCAAAGCCATAGATACCCATTTTATTTCTTTATTTCTAATTAGTGGGATCATCTTTCCCTGTGCAGGTGTATCACTTGCACAAGCGTGAGTCCATGTAGGGATCAATAAAAATGTCTGGATTTCTCCATTCCTCTATTACTGAGAAAGGAAGAGCAGCACGTATTTCCTATATTCATTTGGGTCTTCTCTCTCCACTGACATGTGTAGTTAAATGGCTTTTATCTGAAAAAAATAATGATATGTTGGAATGTTCATCATGTTGTAGTAAGTTTTCTGGTATTTTTTTTTAATGTTGGATTTATTATTACAGTAATGTCTATCTATCTATCTATCTATCTATCTAGATAGATAGATAGATAGATAGATAGATAGATAGCGTTATATATAATTATATAGTTTTATATACATACATACATACATACATACATAATTACACACACACACACACATATATATATTTAGTGTCACAACCCCTGGTATGCCCCAATTATGGGAGGAAGCTAACTGCTTCCATTATCTGTCTATCGGCTCGTCACAAGAGATATATATAGGTCTTTGGTTATTCGGGTTTTCTCCCGCGTAAAATTGGAGGTGTCTTGGCGACGTTTCAACGAAGTGCACGAAGCCTGAAGATGACGAATGAGACTTCGTCGAAACGTCGCCAAGACATCTCCAATTTTACGCGGGAGAAAACCCGAATAACCAAAGACCTGCGAATATTAACGATATTAACACCCGCGAAAATCTCAGAAAACAAATATATATGTGTGTGTGTGTGTGTGTGTGTGTGTGTGTATACACCTTAGACTCACATGTTGACTGGAATAGCACATAGATCATGTAAAATAAATATAAATAATAAGAATCTACTTGTTTTTACCATGGAATTGGCAAAAAAAAAAGGAGAAAAATGTCTGCCCACAGAAGAGAGAGGAAAAGATACTGTGCCATTCCAAGAATAAAATTAAAATTGCTCACAAGAAATAAAATGAGAATTAATATTGGTGGTGTAGTCAAAGTTAGATTGTCCGACAAACAAAATGTTACAAAGTTATGGTATTTATGTGGTTACTTTCCAAGCATAACTAAATTAGATTAAAGTAACCAAGGTATCTTTACAATCCCCAAGGCATGTCACAATGTTTGAGCACCCCTAATGTTTGGAAATTGAAAGTTGAACAATTTGACATGCCCTACAAGAGTCGCCTTTGCCAGAAAACTCTGTGAAAAGATGGCCATGTTGGATAAATTGCTATAAATTGCATCAAATAATGGTTGGAACTGAATCTACTATGTATTATGGAATTCAGCTTACAAAAATCTACTATTGTGATTATTCATTCTTCTGAAAGTGCTCAATTACTGCCCTTGGGGATTTGTGTTAGAAATAAATTCAGTATGAAAATTCTTTTCTTCCACTTTTAAAATGCCGTGTGCAGAGATCTAGCACTTCTTCCCACATGATTTTCCCCACATATGTTGCAGGAGGATGCGTAGCAAGGTGAAAGTGAAAACATAGCTAGTTGTTTCTGTTAACATGATAATGTGGGCCTCTTACAAATTAAAAACAAATTGCAGTTAATGCTTTTTGTTATGCGGAGAACATATGTTGAAATAAATTCTTTCTATGAGAATGGAAATGTGTCACACAGAAATGAGAAAACGTCATATATTGTGAAACCACATGACTATTACAACATAATGTGAAATTCTCCATATCTGATTTCATTATTATTAGATTCAATAATATTAAAAACCATAAGGACCAAATAATAAAACAAAATGTAAAATAAACCACAACACAGCCCAAAACAACAGCATGGCCTTTCCACATGGTAGAAGATTTAGAAGCAGGGTTTATGATCACAGGGAAATATCCTTTAATGAGTCTTGAATCTAGATGTTTATAATTCCAAGGTAGTTGTTGCTGTGGTATAATAATACTCTGGGGTATAATAACACACTGGGGTATTATTGCTTATGTTTCATGTTCAAATACTGTGAGAAAATAATGGGCACCAGGCAGAGGAATAGTTGGGTGGATATAAGTAGAGGGAACACAGTCCAAGGGCGGGGACCATAGGAAGAATTTCAGAGGCTTTTATTTAATTGACATGCTGTAAATCTGCCTAGGGATCAGCTTTTTCAGTTTTCAAGACTGTTTCCACCACCCCAGTGTTATGTTTTAATTAAATAAATATACATTTAAATCCATGCAGTTCTCATGCTTTGCGTTGTCTAGCTATATGAGCTTGACAAATACTAAAATAAGAGCTCTCACTCTTAGATTCCTTTTACCAGAAATATTGTTAAATTTTAGGTTGAGTTAATTGATTAAGTTGAACCCTTTAGGGAGTTTTCATTTCAGCACCATGGACAGCTCAGCAATACTGAAGTCTAATCACTGCAATTCCTGGGCAGTGTAAAACACAATATAGGAGTCTATTTAATGAAAAACCTTCAGGGAGAGCAGTGCCCTTGGAATCTAATGAATGGAGAAATCTGTATCAGGAATGAAAATCAATAACCACCATCTGCTATTTTTAAAATAATAATCCTGCGATAGAAGCCATTGAAACAAACTGTGCTCTCTTCCCCAATAGGTACATTAATAATTGATGCCAAAGAGATGGTCCTCTCTTCTGGGTTTGCTTGTTAGTTGCAGGAGGGCATTTCCCTTCACATTTTGCAGAGCTCTAGATTGTTCCCATTGTCAATGACCCTGTTAATGACGGCATTGCATTTTTCTATGGAGCTTAAGATGATTCTTAACTTCATTAATGTGAATTCTGTGAAGAGAGGAAGATTTTGTTGTTTATTAATTCAGTTTGTATGTCCACCCACTCACCATATGTAATGGTATATGACCGTGATGGTGAACCTATGGCACATGTGATAGAGCCCTCTCTGTGGGCATATGTGCCATCGCCAGCTGCACTTCTGAGTTCCGTTGTGTGCATGCGCACTGGCCAGCTGCTCTTTTCTGGGTTCTGGTGCTCTGGCACACATGCACATGCTCCAGTTTTGGTTCTTGGTGCCGAAAAGTTTCAAGTTTCAAGTTTATTAGAATTTGTATGCCGCCCACTCCCAGGGGACTCTGGGCGGCTCATAACAGACAAGAAACATTTAAATTTAAAAATAGAAATAAAAATACAGTATTAAAATTCACATCACCCATTCCATCTAAGCGGGGCTGGATATCAATCAACAGCCCCACGCCTGCCAGAACAGCCAGGTCTTGACGGCTTTACGGAAGGCCGGGAGAGGTTAACCATCACTAGTATATGGGAATGTCCTTGGAAGATAGGATGAAAACCTGTCCATAGTTGGGAGAAAAGCATGGGAAGTGTTTCAAAAAGAACCCGCCCTAGTTTTCTGGACACTAAAAATAGAAGAGGGAAGAAGTACTTTCAGTCTTGCATGAGTATGTTTATATAACATTAAAATAAAGTTGCCCGGTCAGCAGGGTCTTCCTCTAGGATTACAGAGTTAGAGCCATTGGGATGTTAGGAAAAGTGTTGTTCCATGAGGAAGTGTGGTGACAGAGGAAAGATATTTCCTCGGCCTCTCAAATGACTTAAAAGATGGGATGCAGGACAAGTAGAGATAATTGGAGACATGTGATCTCTAATATCCTGGCCATGCCCCAGGAAGAGTTTTGTTGGTGATAACCATCACCTTGAATTGCTCTCAGAATCTGAGTGATAGTAGATTCACCTTACCCAGCAATGTGTTTCTTGGTCATACTGATGTAGGCCTATAATTATTTGCTCTTGTCAACATTCTGAATTTTGTATAATTTTTCACTGGTCTTCCACAACAGCTCCATGTAGACTGCATTATAGTAATCTAAACAGGACATGATCAAGAAATGAATTCTAATCCAGGAATATGATGGCTTTGTACAAAGGTTCTTCTGCCACAGCTGCTACCTATTATGTGAGAAGGAGTTGAGAGTCTAAGACAATCCCCAAATTATTTAGACTCTGAATTTCCTTTTGTTCTCACTGTACTTTTTCCTTGATTTGGGTGAAGAAATCTGGAATTTTTACTATGTTAAGAGAGGTTCAGTCCTAAACTGGAACTATCTTGACCCAAAGGCAATTATAGTGACCGTACAGTATGTGTGATACTGTATGAAAAATGGCCAGACTTCTTTTGCTTTTATCTGAAATTATTGAAAATATATTTACAAAATCTGCTGACATGAAAAATAATTATTATTAGAACTATAGGACCACACATTTTATAAATGCACTGTTTTATTGCCCTAAAAAGTTATAAAAACTGGATCCTAGTTATCCACCTTTTGCTTTAGCTCTTCACTTTGCATAAAAGATTATACAGGGTTAGAATATACGGGTAATATAATGTAAACATATCATATTAATAAAACATAATGTTTATTTCTGCTCATTTAGAAATTACTCACTGCATAATATTGTTATTTGGTTTTTTCCTACTATTTCTATTAGTCATTCTTTTATAAGGAGGGTAGTCAGTGTCATAATTAATGTATTGGACTAGGTCTGGTGAGAATGAAGATGAAATCCAAACACAGC
This sequence comes from Thamnophis elegans, assembly GCF_009769535.1. Lineage (NCBI taxonomy): Eukaryota > Metazoa > Chordata > Lepidosauria > Squamata > Natricidae > Thamnophis > Thamnophis elegans. Next base: position 79,913,811 of record NC_045542.1, read on the forward strand.
ATGTAGTTGCTGCTTTGGGGATAAAATAGAATAGAATAGAATAGAATAGAATTTATTGCATTTATATGCTGCCCTTTTCCCTGAAGGGGACTCAGGGCGGCTCACAATCCAAGTCAGGGAAGGGGGTATAGATAAGGGATAAAAAAGACGAACAGAACAATATACAATTTAAAAGCACACAACAACCATACCATTCGAGGGGGGGGGCAAAAGCTCTTTAGCCCCAGGCCTGTCGGAACAGCCAGGTTTTAAGGGCTCCCCACAGCCAACTTGAACCTCCCAAAGGGCGAAAAATGGGATACGTATATCTATAACAAAAGTACAAAAAAAGTAAAATTGTTTATATGAGCCCATTTAAAGAATAATTCCAGAATACATTAAGATTTCTTTCTCTTTAGATTGCATCCACTTCCGTAAGAAAAGAATAGCAAAAACCTAAAATATTAAATGACAAAATTTAACAGCAGGTTGGACATGTTATCAATTAATCAGCAGTCTTATTTGATATTGACATAATGTGATAGGTTTCTTTCAGGTTGGTGGAAAGCTTTGGAAACTTTTAATAGTCACATTTACTCCCCCCTTTTTTGTTAGATAGAAAAATCTCATGGCTCAAATATCTGTTGAAGAAGCAGATTGGGTTTTTTTCAAACTTCTTTTTTAAAAAAACCACTGTTGCTATGGCATAATATCGCCAATCCTTTTAAAGGTTTAATTGTGCTGGCAGATGAAAGCTGTGACCTCTTTATCTTAGCAGTACTGATGACTAGGTGGTTTATAAGGTTGGGAAAAGAGAGTTGTTAATCCAGAGACCTACTCTTTCTAGCACGTTGCAGTCAGAAAGTGACAGCTGTCCATTTTTAGCTGCCAAGTTACTCCCTCGAGAATGCTCTTGTCAATGTAGAAATCTCAACATAGTGAAAAGAGATAAGCCAAATATAACATAAATAGAAAATTTGAAGTGCTGATTGCACTATTCATATTCCATGTTTTAATTTAGTGCAGCCCATATTTCACTAAAAATAAACGGGGTTGCAGCACATTCAGTATCCAGAATTTTTCAGTTGATGGCACATTACAAACATTAAATGATGTGACAGGTGTAAATGAGTCTGAAATCTGATGAGATTTGTGGCATTAGATTAATGTTTAGAATTTTTTTCATGTATATCCTCACAGAGCTCTTAATTTTTTGGGGGGGATAGTCTGCTGTTATTATGAGATTGTCAAATATGTTTTCATTTTACGCCTGAACGTTATAGCAGAATAATAACTGCATTAATCTTTATTGCTTTAAAAACAGTATCTTGATTGTGCCTATTTTAAAAAAATGTCATAGATGAAGAGCCAAAAATAGATCCGTGTATTCTGATAGGGGATGGTGTTTCTGAGCATGGAAGTGGGGTTATTGAATGCGGAAAGCATAGTAATCCAAAGAGCTTGTTAACTCGGGCTCTTGGGGTGGACTAATTTGCAGATCTCAGTGGCAGTGAGAAAAGCAGGAGGGTGTTGATGAGTGTTGTGGAGAAAGAAAAAGTTGGGAGATCAGCAGATGACAGGGAAAGCCATGTGGTCAGAGAGGAAGTGTGATCACACTTTGTTCGTAGAGAGAAGCATCTTGTGAAATTGCCAGAGATTTAACATATCTATAGGAAGATGAGAATCTTCCCACAAGGCTTCCCCCCTCCACCACTTTAGTAAATGATAATAAATAAATAAATAAAATAAATAAATAAATAACTGTAGAGATGCTCTTGGATAGTAGTTACATTCTCCTACTATCCTGACATTTATTGCTTTTATGCTTTGCTGAGCCCACACTTCAGTAATGTCTGAGGTTATGCCATCCATAAGGTAATACCAGCAAGATTCATCATGACAAATGGGTAGTATTTGTGTCAGCATGACACAATGGAGTCACTGAGTGTGAATTGGGCAGCTATAATAAATAAACAAACAAACAAACAAACAAATGAACGAACGAACGAATGAATGAATGAATGAATGAATGAATAGTAACGCAATATTTGTATTCAAGGACAACATATAATAATTAATGTTTTTAATATTTTATGGTATATTTCAAGACTTTTACTATTAATGAAAGCAAACATTCTGACATGAGGTACCCAAGAACAAAGGGGAAAAAAAGGATTTCCTTTATGCCATCTATGGAATTCATGGACACTCAGAGTTTTGACCAGTTTGTAGAATAAAATTGGTATTTTTTTTTTGGTTTGCTTGCTTATTTGTTTATTTCCCACTTTTATTATTTTTTTATGAATAACTCAAGGCAGTGAACATGTCCAACATAACCTTTCTCCTCCTATTTGCCCCACAACAACAATCTTGTGAGGTGAGTTGGGCTGAGAGACACTGATTGGCCCAAAGTCACGCAACCAGTTTTCATGGCTAAAGTGGGACTATAATTTACAGTGCCCTGCTTTCTATCCTGGTGCCTTAACCACTAGACCTGTTCTGACGTAGGCTTCCCCAAACCATGAAGCAGATGTCTTGTCCTGACAAAAAATCCTTTTTATTAATTTACTGTGAATTCCTCTCATTCACATCCAACAAAGGGTGAATATACAGTCACAGACTTTATCTGGCTTGGAGAGCTGCCAGGCCGGTATCTTCAAAACTTGGCAAGGAGCCTCTGAGAGTCACGAACTTTGGTTACTAAATGAATGGTTGTAAGTTGAGAACTACCTGTAGCCATGCACATCTTATAAAAATATTTTTTTATAAAATACTGGATTTTGGATGAAATTGGAAAAGAGTAAAAAGATGATTTTTGGATTTGAAAGATGCTGTCCGATTTGATAATTGAAAAAGGATTAAATATGGGTAAGGAATCCGAGAGTGATGTTAGCTTTAGAACAAATCACACCGTGTTGCCTTTTTTCTTCCTAATATCAGCTAAAATAAAATACATGATGGATCATTAAATCAAAAGTAAGTTGGCCCCTAATACAATAACATTATACCTTAACTTTCTACACTATTACATGATTGGAGGATGTGTGTGTGCAAGTGGGTGTACCAGTCATACATTTTTATAACGTATTAATTTTTTTATGGCTTTATATAGCTAAATTTATTCAGCTGTGGTTTTAAATTCTGTTTTGCTGATTAGGATGTTCAGTGCTCTCCTGTTAAGAATGAAGGCAGTTGCTACTATTTCTATAAGAGGGGTTTATACTAGACAGAGCACACCTGTTAGTATTTATTCCTATGGTTACTGTTTCCTATGAAATTCAAATGTGGATGTGGCGTGGTTCAAAATGATTCAAAAGAATTGAAGACTAAATTAGAGCACTTCCTATGTGACAGTTTTGACACTGTAGTTAGCACTTTTATTTCCAAATGCACATTTCTCCTGTCACCTGGTTCCTCCTTTTCTTATGACATCAATGCATCTGAAAAAACAAGAACCTTTGAAACAGCAGATTATTTAAAAAGTATTCAATTCTACCATGTACTCTTTAAGTACAACAATTAGTTGCATTTAGGGATATGCCTGCACAAAATGTGGTTCAGAGCATGTTTGGACATTGATCCAACAACTGCAGGAAACTCCTCAAACTAAACGCACCTTTTTCCAGGTAATATTATTGCTATTTTAAGATGTTTCCAACAGGTGTTCTATATACCCACTCAATCATTGCCCTTTGAATTTGGATTGCTGAATGGCTCTAATTCATACTTAAGTGGTCAGTAGAGGGGGCGTGCATAAGTGCCTATCGTCCCTGTCATGGTATTTTTATTCTCTTATTCTTGTTCTTGTTTGACAAATTCCAATAAATAAATAAATTGCTATAAAAGAATAACGAAGATAGATTTATTTATTCCTTACATTTATGTTTGAAGGCAGCACTAGGGAGAACAGGTCCGAACCGGTAGAAATCTACCACTGCCACCCATCTCACTGTCAAGTGACTATGGGCAGACTCAAGTGACTTTACAACATCATAAAAGCACAACATAAAACAATTAGAATATTATAAGCATTAAGCTTTAAAAATTAAAATATTAAAAATTAACAACAAAAGGGAAAAAAAGGCTCTAATGTGTAAAAGGTGAAAGTGGAATCTTTTCCTAATCTACTAACCAGATCCAGAGTGGATGTGCTCATCAGGGTCCCCAGCCAATCGGCAGAGCTGGGTTTTCAGGGCCTTTTGGAAGGCCAAGAGGTTGGGGCCTATTGAGTGGGGCATGATGTCCTAAAGAGTGGGAACTACGGCAAAAAAGCCTCTTTCCTGGATTCTGTCAGCCAATTGGGTCCACAGCATGCCTCTTTCTCCATACCACAGTCCCATTAGATTAATTGTGGTTTGAATTCTGAACAAGCATGAAAATTTTGATTTAAATATAGAAAATCAGTCTACTTCTATTATTGAGCAGTGTGAAAGAAAATCAAGAGCTATGCTAATAAATTACCACAGGTTGGGATAGATAGTTAATATAAGCCAAGTGCTGGTATTTTTCAGTGTGTCTTTTAAATATTTGATTAAAATCACAGTTCAATGGTTGATGTCAAGTAGAAACTGCAGTAGTTCTAAGGAACTGCATTACTGCATAGCAGTTTGTGAAGCCAGCAGTGAATGCAATCTGCAAATTTAATTTTGTCTCTAGGATTGACCGGCAGTGGTGGGTCAAATTATACCTGCAAATGATAACGAACTACCTCCCACATTTATTCTTTGATTAAAATCCACATTGTATACATATTTTCTTCTGAAATAGCAAAAAAGAGAGTTTTATTTGCAAGAAGTCCATTATAGTATTATTTAATAAATATCCCTTAATGTATTATGATATTCATAAAACAGTAATGAGTAGAGAGGATACAGTGTGAGGTAAATTCCATGCATGTTTCCTTTGCAAGTAGATGTCACACAGATCAGAGGAATTTCCTTCTGATAAATGTGTTCAGTAAGGATTGCAGTTTGAGGTATATGGAAACAATATTTATATGTGCTTGAAATGGCTTAGTTCTATGGATCTTTTTAATAAGTTTTAAAAGACATTTTTGAATGGTGACTTGATTTCAAATGGAAGTTGATGACATGAATGAATAATATAGTTGCACTGAATGAAAAATTACGTTATATACAGAACAAATGCTACAAATAAGATTCAGTTAATTAACTTTCTGGCTAGCTGGAGGTAACATAGTAGAATATATAAAGCCACTGTGAAGACTTTTCCAAAGGCAGAAATTGACTTCCTTTCATTTTAGTGGTTAAGTGAATACAAAGATTTTTCAGTAAGTCGTTAAAATTCCATCTAGAAGCAGGGATCCCTCTGAGATGGGTGGAATATGAATTTAATAAATAATGATAATAATGTGGGATTTTTTAAATTTTTATTTTTATAATTTTCCAAAATACAGATGTAGCAAGAACATTATTATATGTAATACGCCAGACCATCACCTCATTGCTAAAAATAGTAATATTCATTTATATGTCAAAACACTGACATTCAACCAGATTTCTCTATTAAAAATATTCATGGTGCAGCACATCACAGACATTAAAAGTGACGGGCTAGTTTAAAAGGAGACTTAGGTGAGTCGTAATTAATTTAAGTCAATGAATTTCAGTGAATGTACTTAAAGCATGACTAAGTCTGAATCTAAAACAAATTTATTTAAACAAATAAAATAAATCCTGTGAAAACCAATAGAAGGATTTTTGTTTAAGAAAAGTTAGGTGATAAGTAGAATAGAATGAGGCTTGTTGGCCTCTTACAAATTAAAATTTTAACAGGTCACCATGGTTCAAGATACAGAGGGGAGAAAAACAGTGTAGGATTCTTGGGGTCATAACAGACGTGGTATTCTGCCAGTTCACCCCAGTTCGGGGGAACCGGTGGAGGCAGAGGGAGATGTCATCATGGAGTCTCTGAGCATGTGCCGAAGTGATGCGTGCAAGCAAAGCGAATGCACATGCACGCTCCCAGTTCCGAACCGGTAGCAAAGATAATAGGAAACCATTACTGAGCCATAATCATGGTTAGGTATAAGGAACATCTGAAATTTCAAAGTCATGTCAGGGACAGACTTTGGTGACCTGGGTTGATGCCTGTCTATTCCATCAATGGCTTGAGCATTTGCCAGGAGGCTGTTTCACACGTCCTTTGCACCAAAATGTTCTCAACAGGCTTTGTTTCATTTTATTTTCCAGGACACATTTACAAATGATGCATTGCTGGCACTAACTAAAATGATGTTACCATTTTTGCCTTCTAACTGCCTATATTTAGGCTCAGGCATTTTGGGGAAATAAAGAAGGGGCTTGAAACTATTAGGTATTAGCCAGTGCCTACTAGCACATTGGTCTCTATTACTGTCTTTATATTTCTGTAGTCTACAGACCACTGCTGGAAAAATTCTGCAGTGACTGTATGTATTTCTGTATGCATATCCTGCTTCTACATTTCAGATGTAATTCTAATGCTACATGTTCTGACCCCCTCCTCCGTCCAGTAACGAAAGCCGAGACACGCTTAATGAGAATGTCCTTTAATAGCAAGTCCAGACTCTTGGTGGCTGAAAGCCAAGTAAACAAATAGATAAGGACTTTGGCAGCAAGTCCGACAAACCTTGGCAACAATGCAAACAAACTCTGGCAGCAATCCAGCCTGCCAAGTTAGTTTCTCTTTAGTCCAAGCGTTGACTTCTGCAAGAAGGGCGTGGCACAAGCAGTCTCTTTTATAGTCTGGAGAGGAGCCTAATGACCATCAGCTGAGCATAATTACCTCCTGTAATTACGTAGTTGTTCTTGATGCCGAGTAGCTCTTCGACGGCGTGCATCCCGGAACAACTCACTGTTGGTTTCTGGATCACTCTCCCTTGTCTCCTCTTCACTGATCCAAGGCTCAGGTGCCACCTGGTGGCTAACCAGTCTCTCTGCGCCCTGCTCGGAGTCAGAACCCTGTCCAGGGTCCTCCACATCCTCCAGGGCCGACTCATAGGGCCCCTCGCTGTCGGAGTCTGGTGGCAGCTCCAACGGCTCCTGCTGGGCCACAACACTACAGTATGGAGAACCTATATAGGATCATGTTTAGAAGGCGAGGCCCTTTGAGATATGTTGATTTTAAAGATTAAATTCTGAACTTTGAAATGAGCCTGGAATTAAATGTACAGCCAAAATAAATCAATATTACTACAGAAGGTTGGGTTTTCTTTTAAATGTGGTCTTCCTTAACAATGATTATTTTTTTGGAAGACTATCATAGGGGGCAATGGTTTTGTAAAATGATTCCCCTATAAGTGGAGCTTTTTTATCTTTGAAAGATAAAGATTTTTCTTTCTATCCACTATCAAACAATAGTTCAATCAGCAGGATATTATTTATTTGGTAATGATTCCTAGGCTTTGTGTATGGGATTTTTTAAAAGCAAACTTTTGAAGCTGCAAGCGAGGCACCATTTGTTCTATATGAACTTGGATTGAACAGGCTAATCACTTCCTGTAATTAAACTCTTCAAAAGAGTAAAGTTAATTTCCCTAATGCACATAAAAAGCTGGCACACTATGTAAACTAGAAGAGTTGGACACATTTATAGGCTTTCTTTTCCAGGACCCACGATTTCATCCCACACTAGAATCAATTAATATCCTCAAGTTGCTTTTCCTCTGTCACCAGGTCCTTAGTCATCCTGTATGACTCTGCGCTGAGCTAAGCTACCAATAACCTTGAGGCCAATGAAGGTTATTTGGATGCTTTCATAGATTGGAGAAAGGTGACAGATCCAGGTTGCTGAAGTCCTGCTGAACTGTCGTACAACATGTGCAGCTCCAGCCCTTCTGCTGAGGATGGATTGCTTGTGGTGGGAAAATCTAGGCACTAGGTTTGACCCACTATAGAAAATATGCGGTTGGCAAAGTTGTCAGTTCACCCTTCGGTTCCAAGTTGACCTGGAACTAATTTAGATACGAGTACAATATAGTATAATACAAATCTTCCGGTTCCTATGGGGAAATTAATGGAATTGACAAGTGATGGAGTGATTTATAACCTGACTTTATTGACAGAGAAAGTATATAGGTAGGCAATCTTATTTTATTGAGCTCATCTCTCTCTCTTTCTTTCTCTCTTGTTTTTTTTATTCTTTCACCATGATCTGCGTAAATGTTTAGGGTTTGCTGCTTGATGATGTATGTGGGAAGCAGGAACGTGCAGTCACTAGAGGCAGGGGAGGCATGGCCTTATCAGTTATTTAGAGTATTTTTAGAGAGTATTTATTAATACTTATAGGCCGCCCTTTTCCCTGAGGGGACTCAGGGCGGCTTACATAAAATGAGGGGAGGGGGTATACAAACAATAGACACACACAATACATAGAGTAAAATAATAAGCAACATTCATTCATCATTCGGGAGGGGGAGTTATGAGGAAAAGGAAAGAATTTTAAAGATTTTTTTTTAATAATTAAAGCCAAGGTAGTTGCTACCAGATTCTAAGTCACAGTGACTTGGAACAGTGCTTAGTGTTAACTATAGGAGGAGGCCAGAGAACTAGGGGCCTCTTTTTCATAAGGATTTTTTTGCCTTTTAAGAGTTAACCAAGGGTTAAAAAGCAAAGAATTCCTTATGCAAATGAGGCACGTGTTCTCTCGCCTCCTGTAGAGGGCATTTTTAGAGGCTTTTTAGAGTTCTCTGGGAGCAACTAGCTCAGTCTGACTCAGAGCTCTGGCCTTTCATGAGGGCAGAGTTGAAATCCTCTCTGAAACAGCTGGAAAAGCTGCCTGTGTGGGGAGGGGGGAGGAATTCAAAAAGTTTGATTGCATGCAGAACCCACGTTGCCCACTGGGAAGGTTACTAGCACAACTAAGTGAGAAGCTTAGGTGTTGCAGTACAAGGAAAATGTCCACTAAAAATATCTTTTTATCATACATTTTTATTCAGAGGCGAAGAAAAGAAGCAGTGTCAGAAAGGTGGACATTTGGCTGGGTTGAAAGAGGTCCGTGGAACCCAGAGTACCATCCTAGCAGTCCTGCCTTGATCAAGGAGCCAAGATGCTCCAGTATTTTCAGTGTTAGCATTTTCCTTTCCCTGACAGGGAGGCAGAAAGAATTATAATTCTGCCCTGCTTGCTTAGCACAGAGCGCTACTTCCGCAGCCAAAGCAGAGAATTACGTTTCTCATGAGATTTGCTAAAATGGTCCAGATAGGAGACGAGGCTTCCATTCTGACAGGGGAGTGTATTTCAGATGTGATTTTAGCGTAGAGCTATTTGGAAGGCGAGGCTGCTGAATAATTCATAAGAACTAATATATTCTATAAATTTCAGGAGATTGTTTCCTCTGTGCTTGTTCAGGAACGTATTCATTATTTACCAAATTATTTTTATAGACTCTTCTTGCTTGGTATCTCATTTAGTAGCAAATTGATGAAAGAGGAGTTGGTTAAAAATCTCTGTGTGTTATTATTTGTTTCATTCTTTTTAACTTACCCTGCTTCTCATGTCCTTTGGAGCTAATGTACCTGTATATGCACATTTTACCCTCAGTAATGACCTGAGGAAGGCTGAATTGGAACTCAAAGAATCATCATAGTTTACTGAGTGCGCTTCATAACTTGAACAAGGAGATTTAAATAGAGGATTCATCCTGATCCCAAGATAATACAATTTTAACTTCACTGAGAGACACTGGTATATTGGCAAATTTACAGAAATCCTTTTGGAACAGTTCACACCTTTGAGTGTGTTGTCATGGTGAATGCAGCGAAGAGGGAAGACCCATTTCTATACACATTCCAACACATTGTATGCCTTTCCAGTGCATTTTTGTGCTAATCCTCCGTCTTAAAACTGGTACGGTTGGAACGGGCCCAGCGTCGCCCACATGGATGCGAGCGGCGTGCGTGCACACACATGTGTCATGCACATGCGTCGTACCTGCCTGCAATGCCTCCGCAAGCCTCTGCAATGCTCCAGCTGCTCAGCAGAGCATCGCGCAGGCGCTGTATGCGCCATGTGTGTGCGTAGAAGTGCCAAAGGCTTAAAGGACAGGTAAGGAGCTCGGGCGGGTAGGTGGACCCTCCGGAGCACAAAGGAATGCTATCTGGTGCTCCAGGCAGGCTCCGGTACGCCCTTACTGAGGCCTACTGCCTGCAACTCACCACTGATGTGCATGACTGACCATCTTTGTTGTAAAACAAATTGTCTGTGATTGAATAATCAAATAAAGAAGCATCTTGGGTTTGAATGGAGATACATTATTTGCAAACCCCACATTCTTTTATAGTTTCTCAGTTAGCGTTAAATATAGGAAATTTGCAATTGTACACTAGCAGACACATTTTCAACTGACATGGTTTACTTTTTGCTTTCAACCATTCTTTTGTTTTTTTAATCAGTTATTAATGTGCCTTTATTGTCAAGGTTGAGTTGCAGAAAAGATGTTTTGATCTTGCAACTATGGGAAGGCTATTGGTGAATAGTGGCCTATCAACTTCTTCCCCTTTCTCATTTGTTTGCTTGCAACAACTCTTAAACAGAACTAAACATGCAGTTTGCTCAGCCTTAAATACCCCAAAGCAAAATTTCTTTATTGACTTTAATTGTTAATGCACTGTGACCGGGCTTTGTGGCTTAGCCATGTTGAAATTCTAGGTTTTGTTGATACTCATGTAGCCTTCAGGTTCAATTAACCTTTCCATTTAACATATTATTAGAGTTCATGCCATTGGTGTGTGAACTACTGCTCTGATCTTTTTTTTCCGGTATGTGGTTCTTTAAACAAACAGTTTCAACATATTCCTTTTTCTTCTTTGTCTTCTCTCTTTGGTGTGCATTTTAAAGATTTGTAGGCACTTAAAGCTCAATAAGAGTCGCTAGTTTTGTGATATGGCCGGCTATGTAACTTTTTAAGAATAAATAAAAGTAAAAATTGTGAAATATGTCTAATATGTCTTTAAAAGTTGGCTTTATTCAAACTAACTATATTCTGCTGCTAATGACATGGTAGGGCTTTCTTTCTCTGTTTTACACAGACACACTTGCTGCATTGTATAAGTTGGACTATATGCTTTGAAAGATTAGTCCAGTTAGCAGAAAAGATGGTCCCAGATTTTATTTCTGGCTTTTCTAGGTAGGATTGAAAACGCTGTGATGATACCGCTAGTTACACTAACTCTGCATAAGATAATGTCTTGTGTTATAGTGCCAAAGTTTTATTTCTAACGACAAAGTTGTTTTTATTGAAATATTTGCCCCTGTTTCTTTTTATAAAGATTTTTGGGTCTTGATAAGTAAAGAAGTTATCACATACTCAGTGTGAAAAAAAAGTATTGGATTTTAAAAGCAGCATTAATTCAAACTTACGGTAGGGAATCACATAATTAGCGCCTATAATTAAAGTAGGAAAAATCAAATTAAAAAACTACTCTGATATAACGCGTACCCTGGATACATTAAGCTTGACTATTTTTTTCTGTTTGCTGTCTTTTTTTAGAGCACATGAAGTGTTACATTCCATTTCCCTACTTTCTATCTTGTTGGCCTGTAGATTGTAAATCAAGGCATCATGGTTTTGTTCTGAGTAAAAGGAGCCATGGTGTGTGTGTGTTGCTTATTCCTTTGTCAATTTAAATTTAAATTATAATTTAAATTGATATTTCCCATTTTGGGAAGGGTAAGTAACTATGTGCAGAAGCTGCTGCCATTGCCTATCAAATATGAAGCCGCATTTCTACATTGCCCATTATGGTTAGGAAACGATGGTTGCTCTTACTGAGGCAGCTATATAACTCAGTCTGTGCAGTATACAACATGGCTTCTTAGAATGCTGATTTTGTATGAACATCAGAGAGTATGAAAGCCATGGAGATGAAAGGCATATATCCTGCCTCTCCCTTCCCATCCTTGGGGCACAGTTGATTCTCCCCTACTGTGAAAGGGGTACTAAAATTCCCAAAGTCATTGGAAGAGATATATCCCATCTAGTGGAAATAAAGAAAGACAGCAATCCCAAACTAATCAGCAGTGCCCTTAGGCTGCTTCAGTTTCTGTGACAAATTAAAATAGTTGAGGGGTAAGCTGAGGAGAGGAACCAGAGGGGATTGTATAAAACGAGGCAGCTGATTGTAAAAAGTTTGGGCAAATTAGGCTGTCTAAAAGATCCAATTTGCATGTTGAAGAGGCAGGAAAGGTTCAGAGGGTGAAATCCAATTAACAAATCAAAGGCAGCCCCGCAATTAATGGGAGTCAGAAGATATAAATAGGGCCAAGATGTATATTCAAAATGGATAAATAGACTTATTCCTGCAAGGATTTCTTGATTCAAGAATATGTGTGACTTCAAGCTCATAAGTAAAAATTTATCCAGCTGGACATCCATATTCATATCAGATCTCTGGCATGGACAACTTTACATTTAATGAGTTTAACAAAATTATGAATACTAGCTTACTACAAATCTCCAGGCAAGAATTTCAGAAAACTGTTAGGACAAGAAGCATTATTACAATGATATCTGTAGATGTTTCAAAAACAGATGTGGAAAACCAAGAAAACTATTGCAAAAGATCTCTTGTTTCCATGTCAGAATAGATAGTAACTGATTCCAAGAAGATTGAACAAAGATGAAAGGAGTATACTGAGATGTCAAAATCTGAGTAGAGATGTCAAAAACCCAATAAATCCCCTATTTACAAGAACCTCTATTACTGGAACATTAAGTTACATCAGCATTCTGGTCACTATCAAATGAGAAGGTTATGTGAGTTAAAGGCGGGTGTCAAACTTGCTGCGTCATGTTGCTGTCATGTGACATGGCATTTTTTCCTTCCTGGAGCTGGGGTGGGCGTGGTCTGCACATGATGCACGCAGCCCGCGGGCCACCAGTTTGATACCCCTGATATACGGAAATATGACAAGCAGCAGTAGAAGAAGCTATAAAAGTTCTAACCAAATTATGTCATCTTAGTGGCCAACAGATTGAAGGAGGTCAGTCTATATATATTAGTCTCAAAAAAAGGAGACTTGACCAATTGTGTAAGCTCTTATCCCTAATTTCACATGCTAGCAAATTAATGCTTACGATCATCCAGTGTAGATTAGAGCCTTGTGTGAAAAGGATTGGCTTTGAAAAATGCTAAGGATCATGAGGTACTACTGCTGACCCATGCCAAATAATTGAGAAAGCCAAAGAATATCAAAAAAGAAGGCCTACACTTAGGTCAACCATGTCAAGCTATGAGATTTGTTTTGAGAAATAGGAATCCTAGAATCTTGTCCTCATTCAGAACACAGAACACAATTATTAATAATTAAATAGAAATAAATGTGACAATTCCCAAAAGACAACATCAGTTTATCAGGAATCTGACTTGATTTTAAGACTATTGTAAACGTAATATCTCTTGACTTCAGCAAAACATCTGAGGGAATATTCCATAACATGCTAATTTGCAAGCAATTCCAGTGTAGCTTGGAAGGTATAGCAATTATTAGATACATGATTGGCTTGAAAATTGTAATCAGAGAATACTTCTCAAATTGGAGAGGTATTCAACATAGTGCTCATCATTTAGTTTTGTGTTGATGACTTGGATGAAGACGTGGCTGGAACATTGATAGACATAGTTGAGATTTGTTGAGGTAGTTGATAATTTTAGAAAATATAACCCACATACAAAATGATCTTCATGGATTAGAGAAACTGAGTCAAAGTAACTAAATAAAATTTAACTCAGAAATCCAAAGTACCTTCATTTGATGAAAAAGTAAAAAAGCATTGATGTAGTATAGCGAATATCTGACTTAATAGTAGAACCTGTAAAAAAATCTCAAAATCCTGCAATAGTAATAGATTAAAACCTGAATATAAGCCAAAAGTGTTTTTTTTAAGGCAAATCACATTTAATGTACATCAACTGAAGTATAATTTCCAAATACTGGAAAGTAATTTTTCCAATGCATTTTGTTTCATAGATTTAAAAAAATACAAAAAGGTTTAGAGAGGGATAATGGACATGAGAGGACTAGAAACTAAATTCTAGAAATGGAAAGAGATGAATGTACAGTATGTAGCCTTAAGAAACAACAGCAATGAATTGGTCTTGATAATCTTAAATAGACCTTTCCAACTCTACATTTTCTTTCATACCTGCCTGGTGTTCATCCTATTTGACTGGGAAAGAGTCCATTTCTTTTATACTTTTTTTATAATTGATCATAATAGTTTTTTCCGCCATGATTAAGCTCTCTTTAAGTGTGGCCACCTCAATTTACAGTTCACATTTAAAGAAGAGGTCTCTTACATCTTTCCAATCCTCTACATGTTCACTCGTTAAATTATACATATGCTAATGAAGTGTGAAAATCAACCAAATGACAATTCTCTGTAATCACTTAATGTCTCCAGAGTATTGTGGATTGTTTTTTATTATTATCTTACGATTTGCAACTCATTCTGAGTCATGTTTCATTTAGGGCGTTGTTCCAACAGCTGAGGTTAATTAGTATTTTGTCCTATATTGTTTTAGAAAGATGCTCAGGTGGGTATTTGCACCCCGAGAACTGCTTGCATTTGTGATTGTGAATTAATCAAGTGTCTTAGAACCTGAAATGACTTTTTTTTTTGCTGTGTCTGGATGCTGCCCACTACAGCTTAAGAATATTAAATGGGGTGAAAAATTAAAATGTATTTTGCTAGTATGGTGAAATAGTTAAGAGTTGTATTCAGTTGTGAGGCTCTGATTCTAGTCTATCTAATTAATCAAATTCCATTAGCTGATGGCCAATCTGTGATTCTTACTTATCTCACAGGTTGTTGTGGGAATGAAATGATGCAAATTCTCCTTCTTGGAGAAAGGTAGAACATAAATGATATCAGTTTCAGGTTGTTTATGCTGATATACATTTATTTGGATTTTCTGTAAGGCTATTTAGTAGATTTACTCTGACTCATTTCTTCTTCCTCTGGCTGGCATTAGTAGTTTGTTTTAAAATTAGAATATTTACTATCTAGCTTTATTATTCTATTGCATTCATTTTTATTTATTTTTATCTTGCTTCATAGAACATTCTTTATTTTTATCTTGCTTCATAGAACATTCTTTGCTAATAGTAAAAATGTAGTATTTTACAGTTTAATTTTCATGATAGTAGTGAACAGAGGCTGTGGATTAAAATTTCACATGAATAGTTTGACTGGGCAATCTTCTGTGAAATAAAAGGCTTCCTGAAAAAGTATCATATTTTACTTTGCTTTTTTTCTATTGAAAGAAAATCAGTTTGCTGTGATCTAGGGAGAAATTCCTTAAGTTATAGGATTTTGCTAGATGAATTACAGAGAGTATTCACTGCCATTTTAGTGAGGGTTTTTTGTTTTTGTTTTTTTGTATTTCTGTTCCATCAATGTAAACTAGCAAAAAAATAAAGATTCCAAAACATTTTGTTGATATTTCTGTCAATGTTCAAAATATTCTTTCAGTTTGATAAAAAGAAATAAAAATACCATTTCTTTTCTTTTACAGTTTGCATCTTAGTATCCTTTAAAAAAATAATATTTCATGAAACATCAGATGAAATAATGGTGACTTCTCATAGTGCTGCTAGGTAACCAACATTGTATAAAAATAGTTGTGTATTTGACACTGTTTTAATTTGCATTAGAAGCAGAATTCTCCAGCTGAGATTTTCATTAATGCCCTTAAAATGTAGGACATTGAACTTTGAGACTACAATCATTCCCAATATTACACATAAGACAGAAAAATATCCCACAAGAAGGATTTGGCAAACCACTTGTGTGCTGTTGCCAAGAAAGCCACATGGATACATCCATGCAGTCTCTAGGAGCCAAACTGAACTTCATTTTTTTAAAGACACAAATCTATCATGTAGATCTATCATGTAGTATTACTGAGATAAAAGGTTATATACAATAAAACTGGTAGAAAACACTTGTAACCACACTATCTTATTTGGTCCATAGAAAACATATTAAAAAGTCAGGAAAGTAAAGTGGAATTCTAAGCGCAATTGTGTACTGATGATAAATGTAATTTCTAAAATGTAAATTCCATAATACAGGTTAAAGAATATATGACAAAATGAGCTAAGAATTTTGATTGCAATATAGAGATGGTTCAGTGGAGGAATATGTGGATAAAAGAGTTGAAGTTTACATTATGCTATAGTATGATAGTATAGTATAGTATATAGACAATTTTTATAAAATGATACATCTTGAGACCAAAGAAACGATCTGCAATGTATAAAGGAATTTCAAATGTATGTTGGAAATGTGAACAATATGAAGAGATATTTTATCATGCTTGGTGGACATGTTAAAAAAAAACCTTTAAAAATGGATTCAAATACATTGATACAAAGAATTGTCATTTTCAGTGGAAGCCAGGAGTTTTCTTTATAGGACTCATAGCTAAACAGAAAAGGACTATGGAAGATTATTTCAGTATATGATAACTGGATTAAGATAACTTTATGCAAAAAGGGAAAAGTACGCAATAACCTTTTACATTGACAGAACTTGATGAGATGGACAAATTGACTTCTTTGTTGAAAAAGATTATTATTGACATTCGTCAATGACTGGAAAACCCTTATGGATTTTTTCATGGGAAAGAAAATGATTTTGTAATTTACAGTTTTGATGATGAAAAAGAATAGTCTATTGAAAGAAGGGAGTTATGATGAAATCTGTGTGTGAGACATTTGATTAGAATTTTTTTTGCATAACTGCTGAGATCAGAAGCACTTCTTCATATACAGCTAATCCTCAATTTACGACCATAATTGAGCCCCAGATTTATGTTGCTAAGCGAGATAGCTATTAAATGTATTTTGCCCCATTTTACTGTTGCAGAAAATGATAGGCTTTAGACTTCTCAGGATATGGGAAAAATTTATTTGGCAGCCAGGTTCAGAAAGCTAGCCCATGGCTTAGCATTGCAAGTTCTGAACAACCTTAATTATCGAAGTACACATTCTTATACATTCTCAAAAGCATTGCAACACAGAAATACTTAACACATTTCTTAGTGGTTACCTTGAGGAGAAAACCTTATAAGGAGATGGGGTCTTACTTCTCCTTTTGTTTATGGAGTACATGTCATTAACGAACTTTAATTGAACCTTGGACTTTTGACATCTTGTGGTTGGGCACTGGCTTCCTGTTCTTTTGCAAGCTGCAATTCTGCCTATGTGGCTTTAATATAGAAGTAAAGGGGCTCTAAGAGGCTGTCCAGCCTGACCCAGTAGGTTTCACACTTAATGTCCAAATCTCACTTTACGTCTGCTTTATTACAACCTTTCTTGCCACAGTTGTTAAGTGAATCACCACAGTTGTTAAGTGAATCTGGCTTCCCCATTGAAGCCAGATTCTCCCCATTGTCAGAAGTTTGCAAAAGGTGATCATATGACCCGGGAACAGAGCAGCCGTTATAAATATGAGTCAGTTGCCAAGTGTCTGAATTTTGATCATGTGATCTTGGGGATGCTGCAACGGTCATAAGCATGAAAAACAGTCATAAGTCACTTCTTACATCAAACGGTCACTAAGTGAACTATTGCAATTCTAACTACCTGTGTATGTCTTCTGTACTTTTTATTTTCTTTTTCTTTTGTCTATCGTATTTCATTCTTTTCTCTCATCTTTTTCTTTTTCACATTTATTCTACTTTTTTTTTCTTCCTTCGTATGTATTTCATATCTATGCAAAATCTTTGAGCAAAATCGTTTAAAACCAAAGAATATAAGAAGAACCATAATACATTTCTTTTGCTTACTGTACTGGATGTGCAAACTCCAGCCAACTTATTGGATAAGAGGAGTTCCTGGGCTTTGAACTATGTGAATGCTTGCTAATCTCCTGCCTCAGGCTGCAATTCTTGGACCAAGCTCAAGCAGGCTGCCTTGCAAAGGCTTTGCTTGCGGGCCTCCTGAGTTAATTACATTCTCCCTGTGTGTGAGCTTGATTTCTCTTTATGTACACTCATCCATTCATCCTTCATGGGGGTCATTCTGCCAAATGCTCCTATGAGCATGCGGGCAGAATAGAATCTAGTTCTCTTTAGCCATGATCACAAGAAGTTGAGATACTGTCTTGATGGGCCATTTCCTTTCTGTTTTTTCCTCTTTGATGGGATTATATATGTGGCATTTTTTGTGTTTGAATAACCTCACTTTCTTTCGAAGAGTAAACATTCCTCAAAGTCCACAGGATGCTAATTACTCCTCTGAAAATACTCCCAGTTAGACGAGCATTCACAGGGCTGGCAGCCTGGGACAGGTTTAGGTAGCTGGATCCATCTCTGCCTTTTTCCCGCTTTCCAATTCCCTTGCCCAATCCTCATAGCAAGAGAGAAAATAGACCAAAAATGTGGATATCTGAAATCTTCAAGTCTGAAATCTGATGGATTACTCTCTAATCTCAGGATTTATAAATTGTATGATTCACTGGAAGAGTCAAGGGGTTGTCATTGTGCAATTTACGGTAGTCTTATTCATCCCTGCTCCCCATTAGATATATTAGATTCTAACACCAAGTTCCAGTCTATATTGTCAAGAATATTTTCCCCTACGTTGCATTCATTTTTCTACCAGTGCCACTTCTTTAAAACAGGAATAACTGTTCCTGTCTCAAAGGAACAAGCAGTTAAAGAATGAATTATTTAAATGTCCTGTTTAATCTGGTGTAAAACCAATTTGTAAATATGCTGATTTGGAAATAGTTTGAAAAGCAAATAAATTCATTTATATACTGTCAGTTCTATTGAAAACATATTTTATTGGACATCAGCTAGAATTCAGTAACTGTACAACTTCAGATTGCAGTTTTAATATGATAGAGCATAAAGGTAAAAATAAAGGTTCCCCTCGCATGTATGTGCTAGTTGTTCCTGACTCTAGGGGGCAGTACTCATCTCCGTTTCAAAGCCGAAAAGCCAGCGCTGTCTGAAGATGTCTCCATGGTCATGTGGCTGGCATGACTAAATACCGAAGGATCACGGAACGCTGTTACCTTCCCATCAAAGTGGTCCCAATTTTTCTACTTGCATTTTTTACGTGCCTTCGAACAGCTAGGTTGGCAGAAGCTGGGACAAGTAATAGGAGCTCCCTCCATTATGCGGGGCAAGGGATTCAAACTGCTGAACCTTTCTGATCAACAAGCTCAGCATCTTAGCCACTGAGCCACCGTGTCCCTATGGTAGAGCTAAATATCATTTATTTGTAAAGTAGAACAAAATGGAAAAAAATATTTTCTGTGATTTTGAAATTGCAGTATAGTGCTCTATATTGTCTTTTGCGCACCCACATTACTCTGCTGTCACATATTCAATTTTCAATTAAGTATTATTCCAAGATCTTTTTCATAAGTACTGTTCTATGTGAGGTAAAGTCATATTCTATTCCTATGTATTTAATATTTATTTCATAAGTGGATTTTGCACTTGTCTGTTACATTGCCTGCTGCTCAATTTTTTTCTTTTTTTATACATTCCAAAATAACAGTTTTTCTATCCAATCTTAAACAATCTGCAGATTTAATAAGTGTTTTTCTATCTCTAATCCAAGTCATTAATAAGTGTTGATTTCCCCCCCCCCCCAGTTTGATTAACACTTTGGGGGTATGACTTCAAGTCATTATGTATCCACTTAATTATCATGCTTAACTAGCTTTCTCATTAGCATATCAGGGAGTACTTTGTGAAAACAAGATATATTATGTCTAGGGTATTCTTACAATCTATTATGGAACTTACCTGATCAAAAATTGAAATAAGAAGGTGTATTCTTAATTACTCTTGACAAGTCCATGCCATAATATATTCATCTCTTTATGATCTGCTATCATGGATATTGATGCCCAGCTGGCACATCTCTAATTCCATGGGTCTTCCTTCTGTCCCATATTGAAGACATTTCTTTTCTTCTATTGATCTGGCTCTTCACCAGTTCCTTAAAACTTATCAAAGATAATACTTAAGTGCCAGATCAGACCATTGCATAGATCCTTATTATTTTAAGAAAACAATTCATTTGCTTTTGAAGATTTCCACTTATTCAAAGTGCTCTAAGGAAAATGGAGATATTTGGATTTCCAAACAGAAATAGGCATTTTTTTTGTCATATACCCTTCTCCATCTCTTGCAACTTTTGAACGAATATCCTTCAATCCAGTCATGAAATCATCCCATCAGGCCTCTCTAACAGCCATTAAATAGTATTTACTGCTGCCTTTCTGTAGTATTGTAAGAAATCAATCTTATTTTGTTTGTTTTCTGTTTTCTGAACATTATTATAATGGCTAATGAAGGACATTGACTTTGTAAACCAATATGATCCCTATGAGTGATTTAAGAGGCCCCCTATCAGCAGCAATATTGATGCAAAAGTCTTTATCTGAAATCCTTAATTCAGGATTTTTATTTCTATTCTCATCAGGATTCAGTTTACATTCCTCCTTATGAACCTTGTCATCCTTTTGACAAACACATTCTTTTTGATGGACTATACATAATTCAGATTATGATCCAAAAATCCATCCTGCATCATTGGGTTATTATATTGAGATTCCTATAATATATAAAATATAGTTTTATAGGCCAGCCTAGCATATTTTTAAAAGAGGCATCCTTGCTAGATCTCTCTGTTACGCTTCTAGAACTGAGTGCATCTTACAAAACATTTGGAGACTCATCCCTTATTGCTTAGAATGCAACAAAACATTTTTATTAACAGACAAGTTATTTTTTCAGAGGAGTTGAGTTACAGTTATTTAACTGTTTATTGAAGAAAGCTTTTGAGAAACAGTTCCCTGGTTCACAACATAAAAATTATGGGTATACGTTTGCATGTGATTTTCTTTATTGAATTGTATAAATCTACCTGAAGAAGATTTACACAAAGACTAATATTAAATTTAATTTTTAATCTAATGTATTTAATTTAGATGATACCCAACTCTGGAAGATGTTGATATGAAATTCTCGATCTCCGCTCATCCCATAGTTTATTTGTCATATTTTCCAATATTGTTTTTTATTATTATGCTTATGGCTCTTATGCAAAACAAAATCATTCATTACAAGGTAGTTCTCGCCATACAACAGTTCATTTAGTGACTGTTCAAAGTTATAACAGCACTGAAAAATGTGACTTATGACTATTGCAGCATCCCCATGGTCATGTGATTTACACTTGGATGTGTGACAACTGGTTCATATTTATGACGGTTGCAGTGTCCCGGGGTCACATGATTCCCTTTTGAGATCGTCTGACAAGCAAAGTCAATGGGAAGCCAGATTCACTTAACAACTGTGTTCCTAACTTAACAACTGCAATGATTCACTTAACAAATGTGGCAAGAAAAGTTGTAAAATCGGGCAAAACTCACTTAGCAAATGTTTCCCTTTGCAACTTAAATTTTGGGCTCAATTGTGGTCGTAACTCAAAGACTGCTTGTATCTTTATTTTGTTTTGGAAGGAGAATGGGATTCCTTTGGAAAACAAATAGTGAGCTCTTACAGCGCTGTAGAAATCTTACATCTTGAGGTCTGTTGTAGGACGGTAACATATTGATTCCCCTCCCCCACCCCCATCATATTGTTGATACACTGGTATCCAAATGATAGTTTCTTGGAAATAAACTTCATATATTTCTTGGAAATTTATTTCCAAACATGCATACCGTATTTAAATTGTAACAGGAACTCATGCTTGGTTCATCCAGGCCTCCCAACACTGTCTAAAATATAGCTAGAGAGATATGCATCTTCATTGCAAGACCAGGGATAATTAAGGCAATAAGTATGATGACAGTCGATTTGCTGTAGACACCTATCATTAGTTGCCACTGATCAGCATTTTATTGAAACAAGTAATAATCTTTGGAACTATGGAGAAATTGCTTGTCTACCTTTCTTTTGTGACATGGCCTTAACCCATGGGAAATTACATTTTATATTCTGTGCACAGGGCATAGCAAAAAGCGAATCTCTTTATGTAAAACATCTGAGTCTTTCAGTAAGAGCTCTGCAAAAGCTTCCATTTAAGCCCAGCTAATTATGACTAGCAACCTGTGCCATAAATTAAAGCTTACAATGAGCTCATGACCAGTCAAGGTCTGTAATGTTTACAAGCCAGAAGGTCATGGAGAAAAACAGCAAGGACCAGCCCTTTTATATGCCATTGGTCTATCTGTCAAAATTATTAATTAAATTTTATCTCCTCTCCTGCATGCTTCAGTTCCACCAATAAGAATCTTCAGATGGGAGGACGCCATACGTAGAAATAATTGGGTGCTTATCGCAGGCCAGCCAGTCTTTTAATATAAGGTTTTGGTTGGCAGCTATCAAGAAGTACTGATGGATCATACTAGGATATAGGTAGGTAGGTAGGTAGGTAGGTAGGTAGGTAGGTAGGGAGAGAGAGAGAGAGAGAGAGAGAGAGAGAGAGAGAGAGAGAGAGAGAGAGAGAGAGATCCATCCATGCATCCATCTATCATCTATCTATCTGTCTGTCTATCTTTCTATCTAATCAGTAGAGAAGTCTTTGGATTTTAGATATTTAGATAACGAAGATAACTGAGTATCGATAGAATATGGACTAGTAAATGTATCCATCAGTACCTTTAGGGGAAAAGAAATCCAGTGTGAGTATCTCATAAATCCCTAATGGAAAATATGAAGGAGAAGCATTTTTGAAGAGAATAAGTAGATTAAAGAGACTCTTTTCTGCATTTTAGTCTTTAAAAACTATTTTGATTTAGTTTACTATTGTATCTTGGGCGAATCCCAAATGCTTTAAAAAGATTTCTCATTCTTCTGTCACCAAGAGCATTAAAACCTAATATGTAAAGTATTTTTTCTTCTTTTTCTCTTTTTAGGCATCATATTTGCCTTTCTGACTTCCAAACCCTGCTCTGCCATTCAGTTCCTCCTGTATGTTGGGCACAATTTTGCATACAAATTACCTGACAGAGGGTGCACGAGATATCTCTGTGATGTGTTAATAGAAATATCAAAAGCTAGGTCAGGTTAGAGAACAGTAATAGCTACAGGCCCTCTCTTATGAGAAAGATGAGAAGCCCTGCAATGCTATTTGATGCGGTAATTTTTACCATACCAAGCTAACTTGCATTATTTGATCCATCAAATTGAACACAGCCAGTCAATTGCATATGGTGGCACACCAGTGGAATGGAACAAAATACCTAAAGGTTTACTAAAACACACCAATTTAAGTATTTTGTTCCATTGAAAACTTCAAAAAGTAAGGCTACCGTACTTTATCTGGGTTGTTAAAAAACTAGATGATTACTAGATAACAGCCAAGCGGCACAAGAAAACCTCTTTTTTTTGCTGCCATTTTGCTTTGTCTGGATCTGGGTCATCTAAATATGGTAAATAAATAAATTGATTTTTATAAATCTGCAAGTTGCAAAAAGTATTTGGCTTGATGAATCATAAGGGGAAATTATGTATAATATAGATATAGGCTTCGGCACAGCTCTGATTTCTGCATTCTGAGTTTTAAGAAAGGGCACATATGACTTATCATTTCTGTTTTCATACAGTTGTAAATGGTGCAGAGTCACCATTAGTTGGGATGCCATATACATTTTCATACTAAGTAAAAATACATGTTTATATCCCCCTGTATTATATATAGAAATAACCAAGGGAGCAAACATACCTAATAAAGATCCAAACTCACTTTCTCTGTCCCAGCAAAGCAGTTCCCCTCGACTTCTCTGCACTAGGCCAGAGAAAGGAAGCTCAGATCAAAGAAAGGAAAGAGAAGGAAGAAGAAAGAGAAAGGAAGCTGAGATGAGATTAGATAAAGGAAAGAAAAAGGAAGAAGATAAAGAAAGGAAGCTCAGATGAGATTAGAGAAAATAAAGAAAGAGGAAGTAAAAAGAGAAAGGAAGCCCAGATCAGATTGGAAACCTGCAGGCTAAAACTTATGAAGAATGGTTACAAGAATTGGGCATGGCTAGTCTAGTGAAGACAAGAATCAGGTGTGACATAGCAGTCTTCCAATATTTGAGAGGCTGTCACAAAAAGGAGGGGGGGGGGACAAACTATTTTCCAAAGCACCCGAACGCCAGAGAAGAAACAGTGGGTGGACATTGATCAAGGAGAGATTCAAACTAGAAACTAGGGATAGGATAGGATAGGATAGGATAGGATAGGATAGGGTAGGGTAGGGTAGGGTAGGGTAGGATAGGATAGGATAGGATAGGATAGGATGAAAGTAGGGTGATCGGCACCTAAAAATGTAAAAAAGATAATAGTTGAAAAATGATGTTGTTCAAAGCTTTTCCTTACATAAAATCAGAAATTATGGAAATTGCAGACCTACAACAACTGGAATAGTTTTATTTTAGATTACTTTATTTTCTTCTTCTTTCCAATCATCCTGCAAAAAACTAAGGTGCCACACTGTAACTAGCTGAAAGGAGATTTGAAGTTAGGGCTTCATAAATGTAGTACAAATACTAGTACACTGTATAGTATTGGCTTTCGAATAGTTTTGCCCACCGAAACCTGGGCAAGAATCCATAAAATGATTACAATTATTTTGTTCTCAACCGCTTTTTAAAAAAGATAACATATCTTTTTGTTCTCTTTGGTATAGCAAACTCCTTTTCAAAGGAGAACTTGCACAGCGTTGTGAATAATGTACAAAGGGAGGTGAATAAAAGGTTTTTCTATTATAGTGTGGAGAATTTAAATATTAATGCTTTGTGTTTTGAGGAGGGTTATTTCTGAGGTTGTTTGATTTTTTTTAAAAAAAAATAGCATAATAACAAGTCAATGAATATGAATAATGTAGAGGCTAGTGCAAGCTCACCATATGAGTTTAAATAACTTAGTGGATCATGCCAGAAAGTACAACTTTGTCTTGTTGTATGGATCTGCTCTCCATGGTTGCTGCTGCTTGTTCCACCTAAAGTCTTGTTCGATGCTTGTGAGAACAGGAAGAAGCTATAAAACAATATTTTGAATTAGCCCATGCAGTCATGAAAAGCATCTCCATTAAATATACCATAACAATAACTTACAGCAATGTATACCAAAAATACTTAGGTGTTTATTTCAGATCAAAAACTGTATTGATGAGAAAAAAGAAACACTTGAACTGGAGAAGGTTTCAGTAGCTCTTTTATTAATCATGACTGTGTGTCCCAGTGTTGCTTATATGGGTGGGAATTGCCCAAAATGTCTTACTTTCTGGCAACAAAAACAGTTGATCTATTCTGACATTTGCAGCCTCTGAAAAGCCATAGTGATGGAGACATGAATTATTGGGAAGGACAAGAGTGATCTCTGCTTTCAGTCTAGCTAGGTTATAAAAGGTCAATTTATTCAGCTTCTAACCCACTGAACCAGTTCATTTAATGCTGCTGCATTTTGGAAGTAGTAATAGAAAACTTAATATCACAAAAATCTCCTTTGACTCCGTTGAGAATTATTACAGAGTAATCTGCTAATCTTATATCCATTAATTTCATAGCTGTAAAAAGGGATCATGGTGGCCAGGAAATTGCCGGAAGAATGAAGCTTGAATCAAAAGTAGAGCTGTCATAAGCAGACCTTTGATTTTAGCAGAATCATCCCACTTTCTACAGATGTTGAAAAAGCAGTTAAGGATCAGAATCAGATGGTGTCTAAAGACCATCATGAAGATATTACAATAGTACTCTTTCCAATGGGGAAGGTTCCACATTTGGTTTTGTACTATGATCGTGTATTCCAATTCCTTGAGCATCAAGGTGGGAGCATCAAGGTGGGAGCATCAAGGTGGAAGCTGATAGAATTGTAATCCAAAATATCTGGAGGGTCCAGACTGGGAAAACATATCGTAGTTTGGCTGGATGACTTTAAAAGCTGGACAAGACTTTTAAACAGCCAGAGAGCTGTATGATATGGAATGAAATAATGGGTCACCATGAGTGTTTGGGGTTCCAAGTAACATTCCTAACGAAAGAAGGCTCTGAGATTTGAGTTTCCTCAACGTTCCATTTGAATAGAGATGTCATATTGGCACATCTGGGAAAACCAAAATCTGAAAGCTTCCAGGTTTTCCCCACCCAAATGAAAGTTCAAGTCCCTGCCCACATGTTCCATTATGTAGTCCAATCAGGCCAACTGGAGATGCCTCACAGTCGCCTCACTGTAGCTGCAGGGCAAGGTGGCCTTGACTCTCTGGAAAAGGAATGTTGTTATGACTATATATATCTCCCATATTCCATATAATCCCCTCCCATTTTCCCACAGCATTAAATGTGGCAGGCCCGAAGGCCCAATGCAAAAGGTAGCTTCCAGGCCTGACAATGAGTATTTTAAAACAATTGTTGTAACACATTAATGGGTTCAGTAAGGATTTGCCAGACTTCATGATTTCTGGAGAGGTGGGCTCAGAGGTGGGTTCCTACCAGTTCGCACCTATTCAGTAGAACCGGTTCATCAAATCTACCGAACCGGTTAGAAGAGGTTCCACCAGTGGACCCGGAAAGCAGGCCACACCTACAGAAGAGGTTCCAAAAATTTTTGAAACCCACCACTGGTCCTTGGATATTATTATTCTACACTATCATGCTCATATTTATAAAACTCAGTGCCTCTGTGAAAGGTAAGGATGACTACTGCGTTTGTGGTGCAATCAGAACATTGCATGTGTTGAAGTTGTTTTAACGCAAACCAAAGATGCCTTTTAAAAAACAAGTTTACATCATATTCTTATGCATGCCAGTGCTGTGTGTGAGGTAATTTAAGGTGGTTCTGACAAGTGTCGTTGGCATCTTCATATCCAGTCACATGGGTGGCAAGCCACTCCCACAAAGGAGGCCACACCCACAGAGTAGGTTTGAACAATTTTTGAAATCCACCACTGGGTGGGCTCCTTTCCCCCCAAAAAAACCATTGACAGGGTCTCTGGGTGGATACCTTCCCCAGCCGGCACACATCCAAATAAAGCATCTGAAATGTTTCGATGGATCAGAATTGTTAGTTTAAGCCGGTAAAAGCAACGAGCCATATTATAAAACTCAATATTCAGTTTTCAATACTGGGCTTTCTTGAAACTCCCATTTTCAAGGCCAGAGTTATCAATACAGAAAAAATAAAATGACATTAACATTGGAGGCAGCGTGAAGAAAATGGTAATGGCAAAGCGAGCAAATGAAATTCTGGCCTGAGGCCAGTCTTTAAAAGCCCCTGTTCTGTACAAATGTGGAGGATTACTGGCAGCACATTCTGAAGATAATAGCTCCATTTGTTTACCGTGTCTATTTTTGCATTACATAACCTATAGTAAAATTCCAAGGGTGTGTGTGTGTGTGTGTGTGTGTGTGTGTGTGTGTGTGCGTGTGTATAAGATTTCTATCCTTCATCCCTTCTATCACTTTAGCTGAAGGTGAGTTGATTAGTACTTTTATGTGAGTCTTTTATACATGGCACTTTTTCCTTGCTGCCAAAGGATGCAGTCATGTATGAATCCATGGAATGTGATAGATCTCTATTCTTTGCTGCGCTACTCTCTCACCTCAACAATGATTACTTTGGTAGAGCCACACACTTAATTTGCAGCACATCTGTCACTTTCCTCTGTTAAAGGGGTAGCAGCCAATTCAGTAGCAAGCTTGTGATGGTCTTTCTAATTCCAAGGTGCCTTTCTTAAGGAATGCTGAGCTAGTGTGATTTAACTGGGCTCTTGGGATGGATTCTGAATTGACTTGAATACAGAATAACAGAATTGGAAGGAACTTTGAAGTTCTTCTAATCCAACCCCTGTCTCAGGCGGAAAACCCTGCACACTTCAGATAAACGGTTGTCCAATCTCTTCTTAAAAACTTCCAGTGTTAAAGCATCCACAACTTCTGGAGGAAAGTTGATCCACTGATCAATTGTTCTATCTGTCAAGAAATTTCTCCTTAGTTCTAGGTTGCTTCTCTCCTTGATGGTCAATAGAAGGTCCTGGAGGATCTGCAGCAAGCATCTGCTAATGATTATTTGCACAGCCTGGCTTGACCATAACTCAACCCAACAGTGTAGGCTAAGCCAAACCTTTCTTTAGCTGTTGAGAAGCTGATGCTGACATTTCACACTTGTCCCTGTTTTGTTTATAACATTGTTCTGTTAAAGCTTGAAGCAAGGAACAATATATAGAATTGCTCACCAAGTAGATGGCTTTAAACAGATCACAGGGATTAAGAGTGAAATAGAATATGACAGGCTGTATGCGGCGGCATCCATGCCTGGCTCTGCTAACCTTTATTTAACACAATCCAGTCATATTAGCCCCATCGAAATTATAAGCAAAGCTTCTGTGGGCACCTGGCAATTAAGTGCCAATCCTAGAATACAAATAGCAGAACAAATAGACCCACCAGCCTTTGTGCCATTTGGAATCCCTCTCATCAGTGCAGTAATACATTAATCCCTTGCTGTGATTTAAAAATTCCATCAGAAGAGAGTAATGATTTTGATTCTGGGTTTACTCTGGTAAAACATTACTGGATTAATTTTATCTTTGCTATTACAGGCATAATTCAGGAGTTCGTGCAATCTATTTCTTAAAACAGGGATTTCTAAAATAAAATTGTAACTCTTGGTGCTTTTACAGGAGGAAATTCATTTTACTAAAATCAGTTTCTTGCATGCATAGTATTAATATTTGTACGAATAGGTAGCACTAAATAAAGCAATTATAGTGTATTTTTTAAAATGTACTTTAAAAGCCACATATACTTGTATCTTGGTTTCTTTAGGTTATGCCCATGCTCTCTTTTATTAAATACATTTTAGTCAGTCCCATATTTATCATGAACTAGTTTTCTGTTTAGAACTCTGTTTTCTGTTCAAAAGTTCTAAGAAAATCATATTCACCATATATTCCTTTTGGAACTGCCCATCTCCCGTGCAGAGGGACTCTGGTCAGTGTACAATAAAATAGTAAAACATAGAAACAATATATAAAAGTTAAAATATAAAAAGGGCAAGGATAATTGAAAACATGAAATCATTGAAATCATCATCTGAATAAATGTAATGGTCACTTGTTTGAACCAAGCATTGCAGTAATATATTTCTCCTTCTATTTTCTAATTAGGATTATTCCACACTGTCAATTTATACCGTGATTTGAGATCAAAATGTAACAGCTTACCTACGGTTGATGAAATATACCCATAGCTTTCAGACTGCCAGTAAAGATTCCTGTTTAAATGTTTAAAACTTGCTAAGATTTCAGAGCTGTTACAAAATTATTCTCCAAGCAGGCACGAAGAGGAAAGCATTTATTAAAAGGTGGAGAATATAGATTTTAATATAAAAATCCAAAGACACATTTGAAAATCTGGTAGATTAAAGCTGTAATCATGGTAAAATAATTTCAGTTTAGCTGTTTATTTATTTTACGTCCTTTCTTTATTATTTTTATAAATAACTCAAGACAGCAAAAGTATCTAATACCTTTTGGTCCTCCTATTTTCCCCACAGCAACAACTCTGTGAAGTGAGTTGGGCTGAGAGACAGAGAAGAGTCTCTTGCTTTCTAGTCTGGTGCCTTAACCACTAGACCTGTGATGGTGAACCTATGGCACGCATGCTAAAAGTGGCATGCAGACCCCTCTCTCCAGGCATGTTGCCTGTTCCTCTTCTGGGTTCCGGAGCACCAACCAGCTTGTTTTCATGCACGGAAACTGGAAGAGCAGCCACCCAATGCACTTGTGCGCGCAGGGAAGATTATCTTCCATTTTCCAGTGTGTGTATGCATGCCGGCAACCTGTTCTTCTGGCCACCAACTGTCTGGTGCAAATGCGCATGCCAGAAACTGGAAGGTCATTTTTCCAGCACATGCATGTGCTCCAGATGGCTGCTCTTCCAGTTTCCAGCTTGCACGCATGAGTGCGCTCCCATTTCGGCACATGTTGCCGAAAAGGTTCGCCAACATTGCACTAGACCTAACTGGCTCTTATTAAATCTAAAACATAGAGGATATTTTTTCACATGCTGATCAAAACTGTTCCAGATTACATTTGTCAGAATTTATTCTGCCTTTAGTAGATCAACTCATGGAGTCCTAAATAGGATCCAAATTTAAAAATTAGATAATTTTAGATGATATCTGAATATTTCTCTTTTAAAGGATTCTTTTTTGGTGAACCATATTAAGAAGAAAATCTGTTGGGAGAGAGGTTAAATAAATTAGGGACGCACTGATATGTTAGTTCTCGGGAATATATTTAAAAAATGGTTGCTTTTACCTCAGCAAAAAGGAGGTTCAGAAACTCTTAATTGTATGCAGGTTATTCAAGATTCACTTTTGTTATATGCCAGAATCCCCAGAGACAAATCATCTCAAGCATTTACAGAAAAAATACTTAAACTACACTCAGAACAATTTGAATGCTCTTTGAAATGTGTTAATCAGCACTCCTGGGAATCAGGAGAGCTGGGAAGTTGTTGGCTTATCACTTAAAACAGAAGAACAATGAAAGTTTTATCTGGAATTCAGGTTAATAATAGTTATTTACTGAGACCGCATTGATTTTTTAATCAGTTTTATTATTTTTCTACTCATTTATAAGGCTTAGGAACCACTTTAACCGAACAATAAATTGCCTGGAAGTTAATGAAATGGAAGACCTTTCACAGGCAGAGAAAAATAAACTCATAACCTGAGTTTACAAAGGAACTTCCAGGGACAGCGCCAAGGACAGCACCAAAGCAGTTGGCCCTCTAATTAATTGGTAGACAACTTCATAAAACCAGTGGTGGTATTCAGCCGGTTCAGGTGAACCGGTAGTAGCAACCTGCAGGTGGGTCCACCCACCCGCCCCAATGCTATGCCGTCCTATTTAGCCATGTTTTCTAAGCCGCACACATCAGCAAAGAACATGCCCGGAAGGCCGTGCACATGTGCCAAAGGCCATGTGTGCACATTTTTGGTGTGTGGCAAA
Source organism: Thamnophis elegans (assembly GCF_009769535.1). Taxonomy (NCBI): domain Eukaryota; kingdom Metazoa; phylum Chordata; class Lepidosauria; order Squamata; family Natricidae; genus Thamnophis; species Thamnophis elegans. Next base: position 79,944,767 of record NC_045542.1, read on the forward strand.
CTGGTGGTAAAACTATGTGAAAGCCACCTCTACATAGAACCTACAGTACAATGTTAAACGTTAATAATTTAATCTATATTTCCTCTTATCATTTAATGAGATTTATATGAGAGAGTCATATTGAAGTCCAAGAAAGACCCTCTTTGCAAATGATAGACCAAATATTTTTTCTTACTGTTGGTGCGAAAACCTTAACTGTAGCACTGACTAGAAAGTTACAGAAAGTAATAGAAATCATAAAGTTCACATTTGAGTTTGGGTTTATTAAAAAATAGACAAGCATCTAACAACATTTCCCTGATGGTTGATATTTTGAATATCATGGCTGATAAATTAGAATCAGTTCTAAAAAAAGACTTGATATGATTCAGATTGAATTTATGAAGTGCATTCGAAGAAGAGATTCCTTCTGTCATTAGATTTCAATTTAGTATTTGCCTTCAGATACTGAAGTTAAATTGAATTATTACAAGTGGAATAATCTCTCAGCCTATAAATTATGATACTATTTGTCAAGGATCATTCTTGTCTTCTCTAGTATTTAGTTTTATTTTGTATATTTCTTTCTTGAAATAGCTCAGTATGTTAAATTAAATACATCTAAATATATAGATGCAATATTGGTAAACATAACTTGATGGTTAAAGCTTCTGTTAAGTGTGGTGTAAAATTAATGGTGTTAATTGAGAGTGATATATCTTTTAAGAAGGATTCCAGTGTTAATTTCTGCTAAGTATTTTATTCAGAGAGATAAATTAATGAGAACATTTTTTGTTGGTGGGCTAACACTCCTTGAATGTCCTTAGCTGAGTTTATTTTCCAATGTTATGTTTAAAGGACATAAAGGAGTAGACATCTTGAATCAAATGGAAGCAGACCCTATTCTCATGGGTACCCTGTTCTTTCTTTCATGTAGCAATGGAAGCTAAATCTAGAAAGTCGGTTGTAATGATAGAAACATACTAATCCCTTAGAGTAATGTCTCTATGTAGAGTTAAGAAGCACAAATCAAGTATAGGTTATCCTTCTGTTGCTCTAGCTGTGACCATTAAAAAGAATATACTGTATATTTCAGATGGGATGGGAAGACTTGAATCTATCATAAGGGGAAAAGAAACTGCAGCATTGCTCTTCACAGCAAATACAAAGTATATGACTACAGGGAAGTCTAGTAAGAAAGATTTTTTTTTTTTTTAAAAAAAGGCCAGTCTTAGTTAAGCCAGCCAATAGGACAGCAGATTGCAAATGATAGTACAGCTTTTGGGTATGTCCACCAATTTGATGCAGTGTGGCTTGAGAGAAAGTAACTAAAAATTAAAGGTAAAGGATTTCCAATTTGGGTGTGGTGCTCATCTTCGTTTCTTAGCCAAGGGAGCCAGTGTTGTCCTAAGACATTTCTATACTCACGTGGCAAACATGATTAAAAGCAGAGGCACATGGAATGCTGTTAGCTTCCCATCTAAGGAGTACCTATTTATCTACTCGCATTTGCATACTTTCGAACTGCTAGTGGGTGGGAATTGTGGCAAGTAACGGGAGCTCACACAGTGGTCGGGTCTTGAACTGGGTGGTCAGTTTTTCAGCTGACAAGCTCAGCTTCTTTAACCGCTGAGCCATCACACACACACACACACACACACACACACACACACACACACCCACCCAGATGGATATTAGAGAAAATAGCTGTATCCTTGTAAATACTTTCACTTATTCTGTAACGTTATTTTTTTATGTACCATTCCTTCTGATAGCTAGGGAAATAGTAAGTGTGAAAAGTGGATTATGCATCTTTTGCTGTAGCTTTTACTTTGTATGCTGATGTTTGCTTTTGTGCATTGTTTAATTCAGGTGTTCTTTAAATTATTCATACCACACACAGTCAACAGTAGCCCTGTGCTGAGTAGTGATTGGTAAAGTTCCTTTCCAGTTATATTTATGCAAACATTGCATGACTGAGTGTTCATGTGACAGAGTGAAAGCAGGAGAACTTCTCTGCATATCTCAGGTAACTGACATAAATCCTTGGTTCTCCTATTTACCTGGATGCCTCTACATACGACACTCCTTTTGTACAGAGAAGGCAGGGAAAGGCTAAACAATGAATATGAAACTGTTCACTGCCAGCCCCCTTTTTTTGGTGTTGATGTTCATAAAAGTGATTTTATTAACACCTGCATTTCTGTGAAGTGATCATCCCATATTTTGTACATGTCATTTTTTTTTAAAAAACTATAGTTTATTTTTTTAAAAAATTGAATTTTCATAACTGCTAATAGAAATAGATAATGAAGATTCATCCATTAATTCCATCAAAGAGGTCATTTGATGTACTTGTAATAGGTCTGGTCTCGAAACCAGGAGACTGTGAGTTCTAGGCCTACCTTAAAGGCTGATTGGAAGACTTTGGGCCAGTCACTTTTGTTCAATCCAGCCCATCTCACCAGATAATTGTTGTGAGCTAAATAGGCAATAGCAATAGCAGTTAGACTTATATACCGCTTCATAGGGCTTTCAGCCCTCTCTAAGCGGTTTACAGAGTCAGCATATTGCCCCCTACAGTCTGGGTCCTCATTTTACCCACCTCAGAAGGATGGAAGGCTGAGTCAACCTTGAACCGGTGAGATTTGAACCACCGAACTGCAGCTTAGCAGTCAGCTGAAGTGGCTGCAGTACTGCACTCTAACCACTGTGCCACCTCAGCAGAGATATTAGGTATCCTTGTCACCTTGAGTTGACAAGGATACCTAATTTTTTTTTAAAGGCTGGTTAAAACATTATTTTATGGCTGCAGATGTCTAGATTGAATTTGGCATTTTTATCCACAGTATTTATCCATCTAAGTCAGTGGTGGGATTCAGCCAGTTCGCACCTATTCGGGAGAACCGGTTGGTAACTTTCTAAGTAGTTCAGAGAACTGATTGTTGGAAGAAATCTCCTTTCTTTTTTTTCCACTTTACAGGGCTAATCCTGTAAGGAAGGCAGGAAGGAAACAGTCTAGTGTTGTTTGTAGCCTAATCTTTATTGACCTGCTTACAGAAACTGCCTCTCCGTTTAACCCTTATTACATTGTAACAGCTAAGGCGAAGCATCCATCGACCTGAGTGACCTTGAGTTAGCCATGCCCACTCAGTCACATGACCACCGAGCCCCACCTACCCAGATGGACATTAGGGCAGAGAACCGTTTGTTAAATTATTTGAATCCCATCACTGATCTAAGTATTGTAAATGGTCTCCTCCTGTGCATCTTTGGAGGGGCTGTAGTTGAGGTTCTTTCCTTAAGTAGGAACTTTCTTTACATACATTGAAATTGGCTAATTAAAAAAAAAACACCAAGTCTGTATTTTGAATTCAGATTTCTTTTATCTGTTACAAAACCAGAAAAACAATATTTGTGAACATCTAAACCAAGAACTGTTTATAGGTATAAAGACTATATCTTCTACAAGCATGTATAAGAAGCTGTCTGAGTGTCTCAGAGTTGCATCAATGTTTTAATCTAATCAACAAATCCTTGGTCACACCTCTTGATTGGTTAAGATGTAAAAAATGGTTAATATTATATTAAATTAGAAACAATCTGGCTAGAATAAGAACTTTGCTACCGCTTTTAAAGTGGATCCATTGTACTTTCAGTAACTGAAGGAGCAAAGGAGTAAAGGAGCCTTACCATCAACTTCCAGGTTGTCCATTGATTTAAAGCTAATCTTTGATGTGAACCCACTTTTACTGTGTTGGTGCAAAGGAGAATGAATTAATATTGAATACAATTTTGCTTGCGGTTTTCAGTTCTCTTACTTATCAAGGAACTCTTGTACTATGTATTAATTATTAAATTAAGCCCTTAGCTAGCAATAGTAGCAAGATTTGAGATGTAAGAGAATGATGTTTTTCCAGAGCCATTTATTTTACCAGCTAATGTAATTTTCAAGTTAATCTGCCACATTTCTCTTCCATTCAGACTATGTCCTTTGTAACAAAAACATAGCGAGAAATTACCACTGAAATTTTATGACATGCAAGAAAGAAATATGTTAACACTGAGTACTTAACAGTGCCAAACCAGATGAAAGTATATAAAGCCAAAGGTTCCCCTCGTAGATTCCCTCCTGACTCTAGCAGTCCTCATCTCTGTTTCAAAGCTGAAGAGCCAGCACTGTCCAAAGATATCTCCATGGTCATGTGGCCGGCATGACTAAAAGCCAAAAGAACTAAAAGCCAAGGAACGCTGTTACCTTCCCATTAAAGTGGTCCCTATTTTTCTACTTGCATTTTTACATGCTTTCGAACTGCTATGTTGGCAGAAGCTAGGGCAAGTAACCGGAGCTCACTCCATTATGCCGTGCTAGGGTTTCGAACCACTGAACTGCCGACCATTCTGCTCAACAAGCTCAGAGTCTTAACCACTGAGCAACTGTGTCCCTCTTATGAAAGTATATAGTGAACAAAAACAACTAACTAAATTTAATTTGTTAAGAGACTAGAAGCAAACAATTTTCAGCTCCCTAGAAATTGTCTGGGTATTTTGGGCACCCTTTCAGAATCATTCTGTGTGGGTCTCATATAGCCTTTTACAGAAGAAACCTAACAACCTTCTCCACATCTGAAGAAATTTTTCTAGATACCAAAACAAAAAAGAGCAAATCTCAGGGAGTCCACAATGGATTTCTTAGTCCTGATCTGTTCCATTTTGTCTGTTCCAAGATATGCCCCCAAACTGACCCTAAACAGAGAGTTTAGACTTTGGTTTAGTCATTGCTTTTTGAAATTTCACTCTTTGTTCCCACCCAATTCTCAAATATGAGACCATATAATTCTCAAATAGTATCTCACTCAGTGACTTTGAATGTGGTTTGCATACTAATAATAATGGGTTATGAAAGTCAACTAGATCAAGCTGACAGCACATGGTTCCTCACATGGGATTAGTGTGCAATGATTTTTTTTTAGTTTGTCTAACAACTTTGTCTCATTCCTTCTCAGCAACAACTGAGAAAGCTTTATGTTTAGATTAAAATTTCATTCTTCAATACTAGCAGTGTCATTTTCAGTGAAGCTGTTTAATTCCTTTTCAGAAGGAATTTAATTAAATGCTCTCTGATTCTGAAAAAAAATTCCAATAAATATATGAGTTCATATATTTATTGCAGTCTGTACTATTGCCTTCCCAGAAAAACAGAGAATCAGCAATCTTCTATTCCATGGGAGAGAAATGTGCATGTGATCCATACACTTATATTAGCTAAAAGCGGAATGCAGATACTTTGGATTTGGCTCAGGGGTTGTTTGTTTGTTTGATTTTTGGGATACAGAAAATTATTTTGAAGGATACTCTGTCACTAGGAAGCCAAGTGAAACTATTTATCATGCATCTCTCTCACCCCACAGTTTTTTCTATGATGTGCAAATCCGTTTAAACACATGTGAGCCGTGGTGGCACAGGGTTTAGAATGCAGTACTGCAGGCTGCTTCTGCTGACTGCCGGCTGACTGCAATTTGGTAGTTCAAATCTCACCAGGCTCAAGGTTGGCTCAGGCTTCCATCCTTCCGAAGTGGGTAAAATGAGGACCCAGATTGTTGGGGGCAATATGCTGACTCTATATACTGTTTAGAAAGGGCTGTAAAGCACTGTAAAGCTCTTTAAAGCAGTATATAAGTCTGTGCTATTGCTAGTGCTATAATACAGATCTATCAACACCTTGTTACTTCTGAACAGCAAAATTCATTTTCTTGGTAGCCACCAAATTCTCTGAGGGATGATACTTCAATGTTTATTCTGTTGAGAATAATCCACATATTCAATGTATGCAGGGATGGGTCCAACAGGCACAACTACCAGTTCATTCGTCCGCACACTTCACATGCGTACGTGCTTGACACTGTGCATGCACAGTGCAATTAAAATAGTTCTGAGCATGTGCAGAACTGAAAAACAAGATGGCTGTGCCACCGCCGCCCGGGGAGCCAGTTCAGGGGTGTGGCAGGCCTGGGTCACTGCCGGTTCCAGCAATCCAAGATGCCAAACCACTACCGGTTCAGCTGAAGCGGTAGGAACCCACTACTAAATGTATGGCCATATGTGTGTGGTTTTGTGTGTGTGTGTGTGTGTGTGTGTGTGTGTGTGTGTGTGTGTGTATGTATGTATGTATGTATATATGTGTGTAATATATTGTGTATCTGGCATATTTTAATAATAACAGAGCAAGAGCAAATGTAACTTTGATGCAGGAGAAAAAAAAGAAAATTTACTGTTTTTCCACACACACAAAAAACCCCACCTGTAGGATCTGGAGAGAATCTAGAGGTCAACAGTGTGCTTTATCCTTTTCTTTTTTTAAAATGTTTTTTTAAACTCTAATAACATTATAGCAGACTGAAATCTGGCACAACAAATCTTTGTCTTTGCTTTATCTTCACCCTGGAGACTAGATTTTAATACAAGCTTAAAAAGCTTAGGACTCTTCGGGAATGAGTTGGGAAAGCAGAAAACTAATATTAACTTCTGGAAAGATTCAGGACAGTGATTTGCTCAAGATTACCTTGACCAAGTTGGAAGAGGACTCAGAAAACTTTTGTTTGCATGTGTGTTTTCAAATCATTGTTGACAATTCACCATTATTTGTTTATGGGAAGGATTGCTTTCGTTTCCAGCTCAAAATATCTAAAATAACAGGGAACCCCATTTAAATAATGTTGGATCAATAAACAGCTTTGCCAGGCCTTTTCAAACTTGCTGACTCTAGGAAGCAACATCATTCTCCCCAACCCCTCCAAATAAATCATTCTTCAAAACGCCATATCAAACGCTTCCTGTTTCAAATGCAGACTTTCTGTTTTAACAGCCCACAAATAAAAGGTCTTCAAAAACCGCTGTAGTTTAAAATTGATTAGTCTGTTAGCTGATATGCTGCAAGTAAATCCTGCTTCCATTGGTAAGCAAAACATGAAGAAATACCTTAGTTTAGTCAGTTGCAGAAATATTCCTGCTCTTGTTGGAATAAATATTCATCTGGGTTCAGTTCCAGGTGGGAAGAAAGACACTGGAAACATGGAGACTGCTTGGAAGGATGGTTTAATGGTGAAGCAGAACCACCAAGCATGTGTGATTCTGGGTAGATGACCACATGGAGTGGAGAGTGAGATATATTTATACCCTCTCTTGGGCCTTGCAAGAAATGTATCCTATTAGTTGTCAGACTCCCAGGGGGCTATGCGGGGGTCCAGCTAACCTTGTGTCCCAGGCTTGGCTAAGTCTTGCTGGGTTATGATGTAATGATGGTTGTGTTCTGAAAGGGTGTTGGGCAATTCCTATTATGGCTTAATGGTTTGGATCAGCTCCAGGGTGATAATTCTATCACCTTGGAGCCGAAGTCCTTTTTGTCTTATAGATAGGACGGCCCAGTCTTTCTGGGGCTATTAATAAAGGAGGGGGTGCTTTCCAAGAGCATGTTTCTCCTTTTCTCATCCAGGGAGGTATAATATTCTGCCATTTTAATATTTCCTAGAATATTTCATTCTTTTAGGAGAGGGATGAGGGCTAACTTTCTACACTCATAACCTGTCTTGACACAGACTTTGGTAAAGGTGAAGAATCTTTCACCTTAAATCTTAGCTCTAAAGGCAAGAAATAAAGAGAAGGCAAAACTTATTGCAATTCTGCTGTGGTGTGCCTGGATGGCTGAGAAAAAATTGTAATTTTCTCAGCAAGCTTAAAGGGACCGTGTTGTGCCGGAAGGTGATGTTTAATCCTTTCTTCCTCCTGCCCTTTCGGTTACTAATAAAAATCATTCCACAGGATCTCCCTGGCAGGAAAACTGCTGTCATTGTCAGTAGAAGCTGGACAATCAGGGCTAGTAAAGGAGTTGAATTTTCCTCAGGATTCCTCAGCATAAAGAAAAGTTAAACCTCCCTTCCCTACACATCATGATCTAGATCTTTTTTTAAAAAAAATATTTTTATTATTTTTATATTTAAAACAATGCAGTACCGCAGAGTCGAAGAGACCATACATTCACATTATACACAATTAGTCTCAACCATTAACTATTAGCCTACTTAGTGCACTATCTATCCTTCTGTCCAATCACAATATATACAGTTTGCTCCAGTCTTGCCACCTTGTCTTATATCAATCATAAAATCTGTTCCAGACTTCAAAATATTCTGATTCCCCTTTATTTTTAAGTTCAAGAGTGAGCCTATCTGCTTCTGCACAGGCCAACACTTTTCTGATTATATCTGGCTCTGATGGTGTATTTTCTTTTTTCCAATACTGCGCAAAAGTTATGCATGTCTAGATCTTTGATGGCGAATCTTTTTTCCTCGGGTGCCAAAAGCACATGCATGTGTGCTATTGCGTGTGCATACCTGCACACACCCATATTTTAATGCCCCCCATGCTGTCCCCGTACGCATACTTGTGTGATTTCCACTCACCCCTCTGCTGCCCTGCACATATGCACATAGCTTTTCTGGCGCCTGTTTCCTGGCTTCCGGTAGGCCCGTTTTTCACCCTCCCCAGGCTCCAGAAGCTTTCTTGGAGCCTGGGGAGGGCAAAAATGGCCTCCCAAGACGTCCTTTCCCAACTTCTGGTGGGCCTGGTAGGCTCATTTCTCAACCTCCCCAGGCTCCAGAGGCTTTCCTGGAGCCTGGGGAGGGTGAAAATGGATTCCCCCACCCCCCCGGAGACCCTCCAGAGGCTGGAAACACCTTCCCAAAGCCTCCACGCGAGTCCTGTATTTACCTGGCTTCACATGGAGACTCCTGGGAAAGGAAGGGCAGTGTGGGGAGGCCAGCCGAAAATCAGTTGGCCAGCACATGCATGCACACTGGAGCCGAGCTAGGGCAACAGCTCGCGTGCCCGTGATATGGCTCCATGTGCCACCTGTGGCACCGCATGCCATAGGCTCGCCATCCCGGATCTAGATGAAGATCATCCTTATCTACGTTTACTATTAATCATTTCTTCATGATTTTGATATTATGTGTAATTTGGGTCTCATACTTTGGATGTAACTTTAATGATGAGGAGTACTTTAAAAGATATATAAATGTGATATCCAGCATTGCCGCCTTTTAAAAATTTGTCTTTGCTGATAAGTCGTGTCGCAACATGACAGAAATGTGGCTGGTGAATCTTTGTTGGAGCTGATGTTGGCATGGCTAGGGGAAATCTTGTATCATGATCTGGATGAATATCATCCTTATTAATTTAATATCTACATCAGGACTAGCATTGGTTTTTCAAAAGCTAGAAATCTTAAGAACACGGTGGGAGTTGATGGCACATGTATTATTTTACTGCGATGCAAAATGAAGATGTATAAAATAATGTTCTAAAGCTGATGTAATGATGATTCCTTTGTAATTCCATGGGGGAATTTTTAAGCAGCCCTTTCCTAGAATATAATGATAAGATTATCTGGTATTTAAAGAAGTAATAATTAACAGTAAAAGCTTACAGCCTAATGGCATCCAAAAATCAAAGTAATATTTTAAAGGCAGTATTAAATTTTTTTTAGGCCAGGAAGTATAGTATCTATAGTATAAGAGCCGAGGTGGTGCAGTGGTTAGGGTGCAGTACTGCAGGCCACTTTAGCTGACTGTTATCTGCAGTTCAGCGGTTCAAATCTCACCGGCTCAAGGTTGACTCAGCCTTCCATCCTTCCGAGGTGGGTGAAATGAGGACCCAGACTGTGGGGGCGATATGCTGACTCTGTAAACCGCTTAGAGAGGGTTGAAAGCCCTATGAAGCAGTATATAACTGCTATTGCTATTGCTATCTTTTAGCCAATACCTACCTGTAATAATGTTTTTTTTTTAAATTGAGTTTTTGGTGGAATTAGCTCTCCTCCTAGATCAGTGGTGTCAAACTTGATTTCATTGGGGCCGCATCAGGGTTGGTTTGAGCTCTGAGGGCTGGAGTGGGCATGGACAGCTCAACATCACTCATGTGAGGGGCACCCGTGGTGGCCTGAGTGCTCTGCCAGAGAAAATGGGCTCCCGAGCTCCGTTTCTGCTGCAATGGCCACCTGCAACCTTCTGCCAGCAAAAATGGAGCTTGGGAGTGCCTCCTGCAGCCCTCGCAAGCTCCATTTTCAGCTGTGATGTCCTCCTGCAACTCTCTGCCAGCAAAAACAGAGCTTGGGAGTGCTGCCCATGGCCCTCCCGAACTCCATTTTCAGCTGTAGTGACCTCCTGCAACTCTGCCAGCAAAAAACAGAGCTCGGGAAGGCCGCACACAGCCCTCCCAAGCTCTATTTTCTCTGGCAGAGGCACTGTGGGCTTCACTGTTTCCAGGGCGGCTTTGCGGGCCAAATCTAATCACCCCATGGGCTGGATCTGGACCCCGGGCCTTGAGTTTGACACCCTTGTCGTAAATGAACTTAAAAATCTCTTTGGCTAAACAAACATTTTTCAGATTGAGTTTGGTCCTTATTTCATACAGAGTTTTCCTTGGAATTATTCCTTATTATGAAAAAACTTTTACTCAGTAGTTATTACTTCATAATTTCCTGAACCCCACAAGGATAAGGTTTGTAAACTTCGTTTCAATCAGATTCCATGGAAAGAAGAAACGAACCTTATGAAATGAAAACGGGATAAACAATCTAATTTAACCCATTCAAGTTTTTTTGGTTTTACACTTTGTTTGCTAGTTGTACTAATGGGTAGTAAAAACATTCCTGGGTTGGTGATTTCTGGGTAGCAAAAACATTCATGTTTTAACCCCAAATTTACCAGGGTGTGTCATTTAATTTTGAAAGTTAAGTTCAGTGTCTTTTACTTGTACAAAACAGAAAACAGTGGGCACAATCAGGAATACATTTACTGTATATCCAATAGTTTCCCCAGAAGACGTTCAGTTAATAATTATAAATCTTCATTTCCTGCCAAAGGGAAGTAGAATCTACGGGAGAATGAGGGCAAATAAAAAAAAAAAGAATTCAACACTTGGCCTGTTGACCTCTTGATCTTTTTAGCAGAGGCTCTGTAGGTTTAATGAAGGGACATGTGTATAGCCGCAAGACACATGTTGGGGGAGTTTAAAAGAGCCAAATCCCCATATATCATGGGGGAGGGGGTTGAGGTAAAGCAGAAAATAGGAGATGATTCAGTTTCCATGTAATTTGGAGTCTTACTTATTGTACCTTATCTGAAATTTGAAAAATTTGAAACCTGCCCTTTAGAAAAAAAAACATAATATAAATGTTTGGCTTCTTTCTAGTTGAGAGGGAAGAGGTGCCATTAGAAAATATACTTGATTATGAAATCTCAATTAAAAAATAAATGTGCCATTTGGTTATTTAAGGAAGGTAAGACGGGCAGAAAACACATGAAATAAATAAACAAATAAACAAATAAAAATAATTTCTTCTTCTATTCAAATGTGAACACATGGTATGATCAATTACAGGTACTCCTCAACTTAAAACTCTAATTGAGCCCAACTTTTGTTCTTAAGCAGGATAGGTGTTAAGTTACTTGCACTCCATTTTACAACCCCAGAATCACTCTGCAAGCTCCCTAAAGGCTATTCATGTCTTTTGGGGGGGGGGGCAGGCCCTTTTTCGTGAAAAAGGGCCATTTTTTGGAGGTTTGCAGAGTGCAAAAACTTTTTTTCCTCTTCAAAACCTTGCTGCATCTTATACTCCTATGCGTCTTATATTCTGAAAAATACGGGTACTTTGACTTTTTTCATTTTTATGTCCTAATGTTTTAAAATTATACCCTTAGAAGAAACATGACCAGGGGTCCTGTTCTTACAATCACAGAAGGAAACGTGTCTACATATTAATGCAATACTAGATTAATTGCCATATTCTTTTGCTTTGGATAATTATTCTTATTTCTAGCCCTTATGAGGCAGTGAATGGACTTTTAGCAGACAAAGGATTTCTGCTGGAAATAACTGGAAATCTTATATTGTGCATACCTGTCTTTTTTGGAGTAGAAGACGCACCAAGGTTTTGAAGAGGCAATTTTTTTAAAAAAAAGTAGGTAGGTAGATAAAGGGATAGAGAGGGTGAAAGCGAAATAATACAGTTGGTAGGGAGGGAAAGAGAGAGTGTGTTGGTCCGTCGGTCGGTCGGTCGGTCGGTCGCTAGGTAGGTAGGTAGGTAGGTAGGTAGGTAGGTAGGTAGAGGGATAGCGAGAGATAGAGAGATAGATAGAAATACAGTAGGGAGGGAGGGAGGGAGAGAGAATAGGTAGGTAGGTAGATGTTTCCAGGTGTATTTATCCATGTGCTGGAGAAGGAAATCGCTGACAATCTGCAGCATCTAAGACTTTGTTCCTGCTGGCAACAGCACTTGATCAATGTAATTCTCATCAATCACTTAAAGAGCTTTCTGAAAGGAAAAAAAAAAGTTTTGCACTCTGCAAACCTCACAAAAACGGCCCCATTCCCCCCCGCCCAAAAGGCATGAATAGCTTGGGGGCTTGCAGAATGCTCCTGGGGGGTGGGGGGCCAAAAACGAGCAAAAACCGGCCCCCTTTTTTGCGAAAACAGGCCCATTGTTGCCAAAAAAATTGCATGCACAGCCTATGGAGGCTTATAGAGTGCTCCTGGGGCTTGGGGGGGGGGAGAAATTGAGCAAAAAATGGCCCATTGTTTGCTCATTTCTGCCTCCCCAGCCCCCAGGAGCCCTCTGAAAGCCTCCATAAGACTATGCACGGACATTTTGGTGAAGGGGCGAGGCTTTGGGAGGCAAAAAAAATGCTGCATTCAGTGTATAAGACGCACCCAGATTTTCAGCCTTTTTTTTGAGGAAAAAATACTCTGAAAAATACGGTAGATAAGCTCTGGCTTTGGAGATGCATTTGAAAGTGGGAAATAACTTGGCCTCTTCTCTTTGTTCAGATATTGAAAGAAAATGCCATGATTTATGTTGTTGCTTTATTTATAGCTCTTTGTCAGGAAAGCCATTTTGCATACAAAAATTGGTTCCTAATATAAAATATAACACATGACTGGCCTAGGTCATTCTTAATAAGCCAGGTGGCAGATATTAGATCGTTGTATCATATTGATTAAAGAAAAAGAAAATAATTAAAGGACTACAGTATTACACTTACTACTGCTACTAATGTTCTTGTATTTTTACCTTCCTGCTAGTTCCGATAATCACCTAACATTTAGAAAATGGAACAAAGTATTTGAAGAGTCCAGAGACAGTTCCAATTAACTGGAGGAGAATTAGAATAGAGGCTCCAAATTGGATTTTTATTAGATATGGAAACAGGAACTTATAATAGTACATGGACTTTTGATAAAAGATCTAAACTCCCTCCACCGTTTTCAAAAAATAATCCTTTCGAATTCATAAAGTTGGTATTAGAACAGGAATACTTCAAAATACATTAGTTTAGATAAGTAGGTTTGATAGCTGCAGTGAGTACAGCTTGCACACATCACAGTGATTGGGTAATAATGTTGCAAGCCATTTTTGCTGATGAAATCAGATGCGTACTGGGTTTAATGCAGTGGAATTGATTTCTGTTTGCTAGCCTATCATTCCCCTCAGCAGGGGAAGATCAATACAGATCAATCATCTGTGATTTTGCATGCCATTAGATCCTGATTTAACCTCTTTGGCCCCCTCCCCTACTGTGAACCACACAGTTTGAAAGAAGATTGATTGCTTCAGATAATCTGGGCATGACCCTTCCATTCAAACATCAAGAGCAGTTCTTCCCTTCCTAATACTTTTTAACCTAATTATTAAATGCAGGTCATTCCACTTCTTGGTAATTTATACTGGAGGGACAAATCATAACGGTTATTGTTTTTCATTTTTATTTCTATTAAAACTCTGTATCTCTGGTCACTATCCTACAAAAGCAGCCTTTAACACTTGAGCTGACTTTATAAGAATATGTAATTGGTACATTTTGATTTTTTAAAATTATGTCTTTAAGCTTTAAACAGTTGATCATTCCAATGAGAACATTGCTTTAAAGGACCAGCTCTTAGACAGGCCATTTATTTTCTTCCTAAATCAAATTTGATAACAAGAAATAATGGAGGGGACTCTATATCACAGCATGTAAAATGAAGAAATGTATTTGCTTCTTAGTATTTGCTTTCCAAAAATAAGTTAATAAAATGTATTTTAACCTGGGGGTTCTTCTAGATTTCTGTTATTTTGTTTTCAAGACCATTTGGTCTTCAGTTACATTGCTATAATTGGAAATATACCATACATTCAATTTTGATTAGGAATATAAATATTCTTCTTATGTATAGAGAAATGGTACATTTATTGTTCAATTGTTTTTCCATATTAAAATAAAAAACCAAATCTTTTGGCTTCTTAGAAAGGTGTCCTTATTGTATGACTATCAAATCTGGGCTGTAGAAATCCAGTCAACTACTCAACACTGAATATATACAGAAAAATAACTTCCAAGATTTCAGATTTGTGCTGGAGCCCATCCTTGGGGAACTTTCCTGAGGACAAGCTCCAGAATGAGTCCAAATGCTCAGAAGGCAAAACCTCTGGTCCTAGTGACTGACAGATTAGATCCTGCAATATTATCCTGGGACACCTATCTTCATTTGTGAGAAAACTAACTCTTTGTTCCCATATAGCAGTCATCCAGATTTTTGATGCTGTGTTTTGGTAGACCTGTCTTGATTTGCACTATAAGGACAAGTTTGGTTCCTATAATTTAACTGGAGACCTTAGAGCCAATATACTTCATGATCAGCAGAGTAACATGCAAGAATTAAAAGAAAAACAGGAGCATGGTTCTATTCAAAATGCAAGATAATTCTGCTTACCTATCTGATCTGTTGATTTTCTTTAATGTCTTGGAAAGATTTATTATTTAAGTATACTTCCAACATGGACAAATGCCACCAGTGTCAAACAAAAAACAATTCTGCGACTATTTTGACAGTCCTTTTTCTTTTCTGCTGAAGACTTGAATTCTGGAGAGACCCTTTGCTTGATTGTAACCAGCAGAATACCTCCTGCAAGGATTGGCATAGGGGTGACCTGGATCTTGGTTCAGGCCCAAATGGAGCAGACCCCATCTTGTACTTTCTCCAGTGGTCACTGGGTGGAGGCTCACAGGCCACATACCTTGTCCCCCTTAAGAGAGTTATAGTTACTCCCACCCTGAAAGCATAACAGAAGTGGAAAAACAATGAAGATCCAATTGGAAGATAATACTTAGACACCCACTTCAATCTTTAAATAACATTCATCTTTAAGTGTTCTGACCCCCCCCTCCGTACGGTGAGTCACGCCGACACAAGATTACTGCTAGACAATTTATTCACAGTAAATTAACACACCAACAAGACTTTGGCAGCAACCCAGACTTCCACAGATAAGAAATAC
Organism: Thamnophis elegans; assembly: GCF_009769535.1. Classification (NCBI taxonomy): domain Eukaryota; kingdom Metazoa; phylum Chordata; class Lepidosauria; order Squamata; family Natricidae; genus Thamnophis; species Thamnophis elegans. The sequence continues at coordinate 79,960,119 of NC_045542.1, forward strand.
ACACCAGAACTTCTCCAGCTTTAGTATAATAGTTGAATCCTGCAAACAGCCTCCTCCCAAAGTCTCTTCTTATATACTCTCTTGGGGGGAGCCTAATCACAACCACCTGGGTCCAATTATCTCCTTTGTCTCAATAATTGCTGCCGGCGCTTATCCGCCCGCCTCTGCCGGGCGTCCGGGACCAATTCCCTCTGCACCTCATCACTGCTCAAAGGCCTGACGTCTTCACCACTGCTCCAGGGCCTGACGTCAAGGACACACTCCCTTTGGCTTTTACCACTGCTCCATGCCTCAGGTGCCTCCTGGTGGCCAAGCAGCCTCTCTGGTCCCTGCTCGGAGTCTGAACCCTGTCCAGGGTCCTCCACATCTTCCAGAGCCGACTCATAGGGTCCCTCGCTATCGGAGTCTGTTTGCAGCTCCAACGGCTCCTGCTGGGCCACAACACTTAAGCATTGCTACTTTTCAGGGTTTTTTTTACTGGCTATATCTTTACGTGTTAGCCAGCCTTCTATATACTGCCCTGTCTTTTCCCTTTGACCTTGCAATAGGGCACTATATAGTACTCTCAGTTTCTTGGATCCCTAATTCCTGACTATGCACAGTTAGCTTATTGCCTATGTTTTCCATTAGGCCCAAGCATCATTTAAGCAATTTAAAATTATTGGAAAAAGTACTACATTTTGGTACATTTTAAATCTAAATATTGTCCAGTCATTCATTAAACATCTACCATTCATGTGCATGGAATGTATTTGCAGTAAGACTATGACAAGCCAGGTCCACTCATTGGCACTCTGAGTAACTCAGAGCAGTGCCTGGACCAAAGTCATTTTACAAAGGGAGGCCTTTGTAAAGATGAAATTAGTAAATGGATAAAGTGTACATGACTGTTTCCATTTGTGTCATTTTCCACTCAGAGGTGGTATTCTACCGGTTTGGACCAGTTCACCTGAACTGGTAGCGGAAACCGTGGGTTGCTCCGCCCACCCGCCCCGGTTCTATGGCATTCCATTTAGGACATTTTTTTCACCAAAAGCGCATGCACGGAATTAGTATCCTCTTCTCGTCACTACCTGCTCAGTAGCAGTAGTGCGCGCATACATGCAGAAAAAGTCTGTGATGGCATCTGGGTGGGTGGGCGGAGCCTCACACTGCCTCACGCTGCCTGAAGTGGTGCAAAGCATCAGAATACCACCTCTGCGTGGAAGGCTGTGCGTGCTAATAAACTAATATTGGGGAAATTGGTTCCAAAGAACAGCAGCCTCAGCTGATCTTCCTGACCATCCTTTTTAACTCAGAGAGTTTAATTTACCCTGGAAAATCTATGAAGAGGAATCAAAAAAGTCAACAGTGCCTGCAGAAACGTTTGCCCATTTTTTTACATGTGTTGCAATGCATGTAAACAGGGGTGGTGCTTCAGTCATAAGAGTACAACCGCCATCTTGATTTTTTGGATTCCTATGAATACTCTTGATTTTAATCTTCTTAACAAAAGAAGTCCTCCTTTAATTCTGGTCTGTAGCTGCTAGGATATTACATCTTACTGTGGTTGTTATTCTATTCTATTCTATTCTATTCTAACTACATAACAGAACCAAGGTTCCAAGAATAGTTGTGCAGTGACAGGCATTCAGCACTCAGCCTTCTGTTCCTTCAGTAAGTCTGTGAGTTATTATCTCATTCTTACTAGCGTTAAACTACATATGCTATCCTTACCTTGGAATTTGAATCAGTTATACCTTCCGTTTCTTGAGAATTTTTTAAAACATGCATCTTAATTAGATGCTTAAATTTGAAATCCTTGTTTAGAGAGTAGTAATTTTTAAAAAAAAATTAAAAGAGATTTGGGGAACTGATTCTCAAATGTCTACGAAGAATAGTCACATTTTACAAACAGGGTTCATTCAATACAGGTAATTCATCCTTCCTATTTTTCATAGGATTTCATTTCATTTATTGAATTTCTAGGCCGCCCAATCCCGAAGGACTCCGGGTGGCTTACAGAAATGAAAATATTAAAAAAGAGTTAAAACAATAAGACACAACAAAATTAAGAAGAAGCACAACATGCACCCAATCAAAGGATGAGTTGTCCAAGGTTCCAGAAGTACCTCTTACTTCCCCATGGAGTAATAAACACATTAAAAGTATGGGGAGAGGCTTCATGACTCCTTCCATTTGGTTTATTTCTCATAATGTTTGAAATCAATTTCTAAAACATCCCCAGCTCTATCCAAGACGGTGTAGCCATTTCTTACTTGCTTTTATAATTAGTTCCACACATATGCTTGAAATGTTTGGCATAAATTCTTTCGCGAAGATTTCATTGAGCTCAAAAGATTCATATTAGAAAACAGGGATTTATAAGAGCCGTGGCAAGACAGTGATTAGAATGCAATATTGCAGGTTAACTCTGCCCACAGTAGGGAATTTGATCACGACTCAGCCTTTAATTTTTCTGAGGTCAGTAAAATGAGGCTCCAGATTTTGGGGGCAATATGGTGACTCTGTAAGCCACTCGGAGAGTGCTGTAAAGCACTATGGAGAGGTATATAGGTCTAAAAGCTATAATTATTGCTATTCTTTTCTCTTAAAAGCATATTTGAAAAAATATTTTTATGTGCAGATTTTTATGGGGAATGGATTGCCTCAGTTAGTAACTTTTCGTTACAAACATTTTTAATGTCTTTCTTATGGCTTACATAATTATACATCAAAGAAATCATGCACTATCAAAATCTTAACTTGTTATATGTTTGTGTCTTTATTGGTGTTAAGTTTAAGATCACACCTGAACTGATTCAAATTCTGCTTTGATGATAAACAATATAGTTTAGAAATACTTGAACAATTCTCTTTATGTAGTGTATCTCTCTTGTGGTACTTTTGATTTGCAGTGTGAGATACCTGATAGCTGAAATTGCTAAGCGTAATATCAGATTTAAGGAATTAAAGTAGACATTTCTAATATCGCGAAATCCAGAGGATCCATTTATGTGTCATCATTTGCTACTCAAAAATTAGTATTGATCTCAGTGGTAAGACTATATAGGATTTTAGTTCAAAGTTGAAGTTGTATATACTCTTTATTTGAAGAGTTTCTGTTAAACAAAGACACTTGTTTCATTCCCCACTTCCATTCAGCCCTACTTTTATTATAGTGCCAGTTGGTAGTATTTTCTGAGAGTTTTCAATTGCTTTTAATGATTGGATTGACCCAGTTTGATTATTGGATTGCTTAATGATGAGATTGACACTGTGCCAGCTGCTGTAATATATGTGAAGTGTTTGAAATGGCAGGTTTTGTTAGCAATTTTTTCATTAATCTTTAAATCCCTTTCCTTCTTTCTTTCCTTTCATTTCCTTACCTTCTTTCCTTTCCTTTCTTTGTTTTACGTATCTGCTATTTATCCTCATTTTTTATTATTACTGCTACTTCACAAACATCTCCAGTGGCAAAAGACATGTCAGTATGCAATGCACAGTTGAATAGGAATGAACAAGATAAAGTGGAATGCTCATAACCTGGAAAAAGATATGGCTTTACTGAAAGAACAAATTTGAAGAACAAGAAACCCTCTGGATCTTGTTCTGTGAATATTCAATTGGCAAACAATGACAATGAGTTCCATTTATCAGTGCTAAACTATTTGGCAGTGGAAACTTTTGCTTCTATCCACAAGTTAGAATAGATAACTTTGATTTTCCCCCCCATCACACTGAGTATCTGATTTTGGCTTCTGATCTATTAAAATCTATGACCAAATTAATTTAGAGGCCATCTATGTCCGTGAAAACTTGCCTTGGCCTTAAGGTAGGTCTTGGCTCTGGAATACTCAATAATCAAAGAAAATATATGAGTATAAGTCAGAGGCGTTGAACTCGATTTCATTTAGGGCCGCATCAGGGTTATGTTTGATCTTGGGGGGCTGGGGTGGATGTGGCCAGGGTGGGCGTGGCCAGCTCAATATCACTCATGTCAGGGGAGCCTGTGGTGACCTGAGTACTCTGCCAGCGAAAACTGGCTCCCAAAGTCAGTTTTCGGCTGCAACAGCCTCCTGCAACCCTCTGCCAGCGAAAACAGAGCTTGGGAGGGATACACGCAGCCTTCCCGAGCTCTGTTTTCATTGGCAGAGGCACTGCAGGCTGGTCCTTCACTGTTTCCAGGGTGGCCCTGTGGGCCAGATCTAAGCACCCAGATCCGGACCTTGAGTTTGACACCTCTGGTGTAAGTGATTTTTTTGTTACTTCTTAAGGCAAAGCATCGCTAAGGAAAAAAGTTTAATATAATTAAATAGAAAAGGCAAGTAATTAAATTGCTTAAAATTAAATTAAATTACTAAAACACAAATATCTAAAATAATTGTGAAATATAAATGAACATCTAGTTAGTAAATCCCCCCACAATAAATCCAAATAGACATTGGATAGGATAGTTCAGGAGATCTTAATCTATTGTCCACAGCTCCTCAACCTTTCAAAGTTAAGACATTGCTGAATGAAGATACTTATGGTTGTGGCTATTGCAAAGTCCCTCAGTCATATGATCACAATTTAAGCACTTGGTAATCAGCTTGTAGTGTCCTGCAGTCATATGATCACCAGTTGTGGCCTTCACTGCTGGCTTTCAACAAGCAATGTCAATGGGGGAAGCAGAAAGTTGTAAATGCCAGTCACCTGATATAATGCTTAATGACCACACAGGATTCATCTTACGACTGAAACTACCATTGCAAAGCCGCACAGTCATATGATGTCATGCTTTATAATCATGTCACTTAGCAATGGAGTTCCCAATCCCAACTACCATACTTAACCAAGGACAATCTGTAATTTAAAAAGAAGGCTAATAATACACAAAGGGAAAAAATATAAAAGTGACATCACATCCCTAGGAAAAGGAACGGTCAAATTATGAAGAATGTTGCAGACTTTGAAAATGAGATTTTATAGTTTTACAGTTTATTCTAGAACAACATTCAGCAAGGTTACGGTCTGAAAAATTTGCACAATCCACCATGTTTTCAATATTCAGTTCTTTTCCTTTCTATTTAGGATTTGAGAGATCTTTACAAACTCAATCCTAAATTTACTTTTTGTAAAGCTGCTTTGAAAAGATTGATATGGTGTGTGTGTGGGGGGGGGAATCTGCAAAAGGAGTTGATTACTTCTTGCTAACCCACTGCATGATCTGCATAATGAAATTAAAATAAAATAAAAACAGACTTAGACTTCTGCAATTGGGATAATTGATTATGTCAACCAGAATAAGAAAGGTACTTCCTTCCCTTTGCATTCTTTCAAATCACTCTTTAAAAAAATTCAGGGGGGTGGGCAGTGAGGGACAGAAATATTATCAAACGCATCCCACAGTTTAAATTTAGGCTTTTTTATTTTTTATTGTTTGCAGCTAACAAAAATTTATATTTTTCCTCCCTGGAGTGAAGATGTTCCTGAGAATTCAGTATTGTCCCACCCACTTGCTGTTCAACAGGTCATTGTGTGGGTGGAATATATTAAAAATTATCTCTTAAAATAATGCTGAGCTCTATGTGTATATTTTAGGGGGAGTTCCCCCCTCCTAATTCTAACCTATCCAGTCTTCAGAATACTTAGCCTGAGAGCAATAAGAAACATAAATGCATTTCAGAAAGGAGAAAACTACGGAGTGATATCATCTGCCACTTGGAAAATGAAGGGTCACCATGGAAACTGTTTTTGTTGAATTGCTTTTATTGAAGGGAGACACCCAAGATGCAGGAAAGCAACTAAAAGGCAAGATTTCTTATTCTTCCTCCTGCTGTTTCTACCAATATGCCGCTGGAGTCCTTTGAGTGAAGTTAGTAATTGTACATCATTCAAATGTTGATTGCCTAGAAATCCAAATTAATATGATAGTGTACTAGCTTTTAAATGAAGTTGCTTGAAGTAGCAGGCAACAAGCAGGTTCAGATTATATTAATATTCAAGAATGTCAAAAGCAAACCGGAAAAGCAGCAATATCTCAGTAAGAGCTGACATGTATTTTAATCACATGTAACCCATTATTTGGAAGGAATGAGAGCATCTTATAAGCTAACTAAGGAAGGAAGTGACTGAACAACCAAGAAGGGCCAAGCCTGTCCTCTGAAATGCCCATTTCCTATCCAAAGTGCTTCTTTGATCTCACCCATTCATTTTTTAGGAATATTGCAAGAAAGAATATGGACCCGAAAGTATACATTTAGCCAAAATGGTGTCTTCCATTCTTTCTGTTGGTGCAGTGTTGGGATACATGCGCGCGTGCGCACACACACACAACACAACACAACATAAAACAGAGGTTTCTAACCTGATGCCTTTAACCACTATACCAAATCGGGTGCTGTCTAAGCTCTCTTACTGTAAGATATTTGAATGAGTCGCATTGGCGCAATGGTTAGAATATAGTACTGCAGCTACTTCTGCAGTCTGCCAGCTGCCTGCAATTTGGCAGATCACATCTCAGCAAGCTCAAGGTTGACCCAGCCTTCCATTCTTCTGAGGTGGGTAAAATAAGGACCCAGATTGTTGGGGGCAATAGGCTGACTCTGTAAAGCGCTTAGAGAGGACTATAAACCACCATAAAGTGGTATATAAGTCTAAGTACTATTGCCGCTGCTATTTTTCTTAACTGGAATCTGCTTTTCTCTCATTTAAAATACTATTCCTTGTCAGTGTCAATGGAGATGCCTCCTGATTTCAGATTGACTCTGTGTGGCTCCACAATAAAACAAGGCAAAGTTTTTTTTAAAAAAAAGTCCATAAAGATGCATGTACAGAAAAAGAATGCAAGATCACCATCCCATTATTTTGAAGCTTCTACATTGTATATTGATGTCAATTAGCAATCCTAATTTCTGCATACAAAATTGTCAGTTTTGTCACCATTATGTTGGCCATTGAATCCCAGAGCAATTACATGAAATACACTTTGTGAAACGAGACTGAGTTTTTACAGTTTATGTGGGTGGTTCACAGGGATTTACATCCAGATAGTTGGTATATATTTGATTTGCCATAAAATAGGAGTTCTTCAATATTTGTTTCTCCAGTCCTGTCAAAGTGGGTAATCCATTTTATAGAACTTGATGTTGTTTTTCCATTTGTATCCTGGGGCTAATGTTCATGTTTCAATTAAATTCTGATTGGTTGGCTGTATGGTAATAATGATGCTTTCATAAATACTATCTAAATGGATTGCATGTGCCATGGCTGTATTTAAACAGCTGTGTAGCTGATTCAATGAAGTTAATTTTAAGCTATTGCAAATTAAACTAGAGAATAGCCATTCCAGTAATCTTTCTGCTGTAGAGTTAAGTGGCTAAAATATGCTAATTTTACTTTCTTTCATTTTGAATGAACAAGAAACTTTCAAAACAATGGAAATCCAGAATAGGCCTTTATCTGGAGGGCTGTATTTCTCAGCCTTGGTAACTTTAATATGTGTGGACTTCAACTCCCAGAATTCCCCAGCCATATGCAAGTTGGCAAACTTGAAAAGACTGAGTTAGGACAACCTGGAGAAAATTTTCTAAAGTTAGGAATGAAGCAGCATAGAGCTCACTATTCATCTGCCTTATAGACAGCAGAAAGTGGGGAGAGTAGATATAAAAAGGACAGGCATTATACAGACAGAACCATGGGTCATAGAGTGAATAATTTAGACACAATCAAGTTGTAACTTGCAAGGAAATGCATCACCACATATGAAGACGGTGGGCTTTAACATACCATCTAAGAAATTTTCCATTTTCTACTTGTTCATATTTTTGAAAGGAGGAGTAAACATCCAAGACACAAATTGGCCACCATGTGATTTTCTTCCTTGTAATGTCACATTTCTATAAATGAAATACCTTCAGAGTGGTGAGCATCACTTTCCCAGTGGTGGGATTCAGCCAGTTCGCACCACTTCGGGAGAACCAGTTGTTAACTTTCTGAGCAGTTTAGTGAACTGGTGGTTGGAAGAAATCATTAGGGCAGAGAACCAGTTGTTAAATTTTAATCCGCACTTTCCCCAATTCCTGATACAGAAGGCAGCATTAGAATCAAACCCAACACGATGATTCCATTTGTCCCAATGTGCTAAATAAATACGAAGTGGCAGTGGATCCGTATCTTTGGTAAGATACCATATTAATAGAGACAACATTTTGAAAAAAAGATAAAGGGAATAAAGAAATTTTCAGTATTTATTTTAATTATAGCTCTTTTCCAGGGGTGAAATTCAATTTTTTTTTACTCCCAGTACTGTGGGCGTAGCTTGGTGGGCGTGGCAGGGGAAGGATAGTGCAAAATCTCCATTCCCACCCCACTCTGGGGCCAGCCAGAAGTGGTATTTGCGGATTCTCTGAACTACTCAAAATTTCTGCTACTGGTTCTCCAGAACCTATCAGAACCTGCTGAATTTCACCCCTGCTCTTTTCTCTAAGTTCCATTTCTTACCAGTGAAATTCCAAATGCACGATTATGAAAATTTAAATGTCTTTAGCAGTAAAGGTTATTTTTAAGTAGAGTTTGAAATGCATTTAGATTATGCAGCTACATTACTAACATGGGGGTGGGGAACAGTCACAATTTCCTTTCAACAAAAGGCCTTGTGGCTTTGAACATGACAAGGTTGTATAGTGTCATCTCTCGCTTCTATATTTGCAGAAGTAGCAAGATTCTAGGGAAGGAGCTCCATATGCTGCCTATGAGAATCATCATGGCAAAGGTTTTTACACCAGCATTGTAGAAATAGCTCTCTAATGACAAGGCAGCACAAGCTATCAGCTGGGGAGAAAGATATTTGCTTTTGGAAATTAGAATGAAACATAATGGCTGAACTGAAAAAACACCTTGTAAAACATTTCTTTGTGACCATAGGAAGTGGTATTCAATAGCAACTGTGTTTTGCTTATTGGTATTCCTTTGCCAGATTAAGATACATCTCTGGCAAGAATAATAATTTGCATATTTATGGGGATTTTTGTGTGTGTGTAGGTGTACATATTTACACACACCCACGCACATGCACACACCCATAGCCCAACTGTGTGTTTTTATTTTGATTTGGGTTTTTTTTGTATTTTAAGGATTTTAATTGTTTTATCGTAAGCTGGCTAGAGTAAATGTGAGATGAGCAACTATACATATTATAGTTCTTTATGCTGTTATTATTGGATTGCAGTTAATGTCGAGAACCAGTATGCTTTCCAAACCTAGAATGATTTCTATAGTATAAATAGGTGCCGTTATCTGAGTTCTGCTGGAAGGGATTGTGGTAGTTCAGTCAAATCCAAAACCAAACCTTTCTTTTTTCCTCATCTCTGCAGCAATCATAGGCAGAAAAGAAAAGGGATTCATGTACAGCCATGGCTCTGATATTCTGTTCACACAGATCATAGTTTAGTCTTATCTCTGAAACAGCTGATGACTTGAAATGCATAAGAGATGCACATATTCTATTTACTCCTGACATCCAAAGGTTATGCACAACAGATCTCATTTCAGAATTATGATTGCACATTTAGGTCTTTTTATTAGGCATGACTATAGAATGTTACAGTATTCTGATATTTACACTCTTCTTAGCAGCAGTACTGAAAGCTTCTGAAGAAACTGAAAAAGCTTATTTAAATACTAGATTTAAACCAAGTAACATCGTCAGATCTAGTCTTCTCGCAGTGCAGATGGATGCCAAAGGTTCAGAATGTGTGAATGCTTGTTTCATTTTTTAAAAGACAATGTGGTTAGCAGTACTCCGGCCTCTGAAGTCTTCTCCCTCCCTTCACAGTCATGCTTTGCATTTGCTGAAATCTGCACTCGAATGTAATCACTGAAGGCAGAGAGGGAGTAATTGCAGCAAAATTAACCTCTGACTTTCCCCCCACTAAGAATAGCCCTGATAAAACTACTCATCAGCAGTTTACCTTGATGCAGTGCAAACTCTTCCATTCTGCTTATTTAAAACACGTTATTTGTAATTTTTCTGCACCAGTCTTTGTTTTTTCTTTTATCTGATGCACGCATGTTATTGCATTATATTTTAAGTTGCAAAGATGAGTCAGTACTAAATATAATACTTTAAATATTATAGTTATTGATTTAGTTAATATCAAATTTCTAGATTCCATGACCTGGGAATTGATTTGAGGACTGGGCAAAGTGACAAAAGAGGAATTCTTGGTGTAGTGGTGAACATGCTGGATTAGAAACTAGGAGAGTGATTTCTAATCCCACTTAGGCATGAAGTCTGGCTCCTTGATTTGGGGGCAATCACTCTCTCTCAGCTCAGACAACTTCACCAGGTTGTTGTTGTGTGAGAAAATAGGAAATTAGAATATTAGGTATGTTCACTAGTATGAGTTGAACAAAAACATAGTTTTTAAAATATTAGCATCATTACCATCATCTTCTTCATTGAACTGCCAATATAAGAAAATATGGAATACTTTAAATACAAGAAAAACCATCAGACTTAATTTCTGACTGAATGTGTTTAGAATTGCACTACTTTTTACTTTCTATAGATTGTGCTATTTTATATCGGGGCGTCAAACTTGATTTCATTGAGGGCCACATCAGGCTTGTGTTTAACCTTGGGGGGCGGCAGGTGGGCATGGCCAGGGTGGGCATGGCCAGCTTGACGTTACTCATGTTGGAGGCACCTGTGGTGGCCTGGGTGGGGTTAGAGGGGAGCTTCCTGCAGCCTTCTACCAACAAAAACGGAGCTCAGTGGGGCGCATGCGGTCCTCCCGGGCTGTATTTTTGGCCAGTTTGGCCTCGTGCAGTCCTTTGCCAGCAAAAACAAAGCTCGCACAAGGCCCTTCTGAGCTCTGTTTTCACTGTCAGAGGCTCCGCGGGCCAGTCCTTCGCTGTTTCCAGGGCAGCCCTGTGGGACAGATCTAAGCACTCCATGGGCCAGATCCGCCCACAGGTCTTGAGTTTGACACCCCTGCTTTATATGAACTTCACTAATAATTCCAAACCTGGAAAATCTCAGAGCAAACATCTTTGTTTGGCCTTTCTGTTTCCATCTAAAGGATTTGTTTTGTTTTCTTTTTTGTTTGTTTGTTTCTTCTGCTTCCATTCTCTTCTCAGTTCTGGACCTTTTTCCAAAACTAATGATTTCATCTCTATCCTTCATTAAGATTGGGGATATTGGTGCAATAGTAATTGAGAGAAGGACAAATATGGAAGGCAAATGTGCACTCCTTTTAGTCCCATAAGTGATTTATATTGTGAAATCAGAAAATGTGCCCCTAGTGAGGCCAGCTCTTCTTTTGACCTATGATGTTCTTCCCACTGGAAAATTATAAATCTACCCAGAGGCTACTCCAGAAAGAGGGGAGATTATTTGTTCACTGTTGCAATAAAAAAAGTAATGTGCTCCTGTCCATATTGTTCCATTAATATCAAATTTAATTTGTAACATTGCGTGCCTATACTGTATACGTCCTGTGTGGTTATGAATGTGTCAGTTATAAAGGATAGTGCGTCTTTTGAAAGCCGATTCTATTGGGGTCAATCCAGCTGATGGAAAACAGGGAGAAAAGAAAGAAAGAAAGGTTTAATATTACAAAGTTTCAAGTTACCTGTTGCTGTTTCCTGATGCTCTAAATGAGAAGCGTGGCAAAATATCTCATATTGTTTCACGGTTTTGAGGCAGGGAATAGGATATGTGCTGGAAGAGTTACTGAATCTTACTAGTCACATTGTAGTAGAAACAAATTATTATTATTATGAGAGATGCTGACCCTTTCTGTAGAATCACATTTCTGTCAATCGCAGTTCAAGAGCTAGAAAAGAGAATTTGGCCTCCACTTGCCAATCAAAACTGTAACATAATTATACAAGTCTCTGGTGCTGGTTCAGATCCTGAGTTGTTCCAGAAATTATTAGTTAAGGTTAAACAGGTTCATCACTCATCCTCTTGAATGTATGCATCTTTAAACAAGCAAAATGATTGTTTCAACATGGCATGATTGTTTCTAGCATTAGAAATACATACTGCCTTGAGTTTTTCTTCTTTTTTAAGTGAAAACCATTGGCCAATCAAGCAAAGTACTGTCCATCAACCAAATCCTTTAACCGGTTATTTGCCCTTTGGCCTTAGCTCTATGCAGCATCAGGACAAGTAGGAAAAGGGGGGGTCATACTGAAAGTGTGTGAATGGAGCTTAGAGCCACAATACAGGTAGTCCTCGACTTACGACCACGATTGAGCTCAAAATTTATGTTGCCAAGTGAGAAAGTTAGTAACATGGTTGTTAAGTGAATCTGGCTTCCCCATTCACTTTGCTTGTCAGAAGGTCACAAAAGGTGGCTCACATTACTTTTGGACACTGCGACTGTCATAAATATGAGTCAGTTGATAGCCGTCTGCATTTTGATCATGTGACCATGGGAATGCTACAAGTCTGTGATAAATGTGAAAAATGGTCACTTTTTTCAGTGTTGCTGTTAACTTTGAATGGTCACTAAATGAACTGTTATAAGTCAAGGACTAGCTGTATCCTTTGGGAACAATGTTTATGAATTCCCTTAACAAGATTCAAGTGTGATTGAAAATCTAAAATGCTCTGTAGATATTCCACCAGGGAGGCAAGGGCTTAGCCACCATTCTTCCTCTGATTGTAGAGGCAGTGATGTTCTGAGATGCCAGTGCAAAGCTGGTCTGCGGTTTAACTTAAATTGCCTTTGTCTCTTTCTTTTTAGCTGACATTATCTCTACAGTAGAATTCAACCACACAGGAGAATTACTAGCGACAGGGGACAAGGGGGGTCGTGTTGTAATATTTCAACGTGAGCAGGAGGTAAGTGCTGGTGAATGCAAAAATGCCCATTTTTACCCTTTTAAAAGAAGTTTCCTGCTGTTTCCTAATCTTTGTGTGTCACTCTTTACTATCGCACCGCACAGAAAATTGCAAAAAAAAAAAAAAAGCAGCCATTAAGATCAATTGGGCAGCTTCTTTTTTTTTTTTTTTAAACCAACCCTACAAATGTTGGATTTTCTTGAATCCCTTTGCGTCTTGGAACAATAATCGCAGGCGGAGGATTTCAGTCTGCTGCTGAAATGTCATAAATGCAAGCAGAACTTTAGTTGTAATGCTTTTGAAGTCTGCTTTGTTTTAAATTAGCAGGATCCCTTCCCAAACTAGTATAACATAAAGAAACAAACAAACACATACCAAGTTTTGTTTTAGTTTATGTTGATGAGATGCATTGTTCTCCCGAGTGATGCTCTGGATCTATGCCAACATATAAGAAAAACTAAATATACAAATAAAATAAAGCAGAGTTTAAGAAGCCTTTCCATACTAGTAAATATTATATTTTGATTGGTGTAGTGGTTAAGATGCTAGACTAGAAATTTACAGGACACTGTGAGTTTTAGTTCTACCTTACACTCTGCTTTGCAGGTACAAAACAGCTTTCTGATCTGGGTATAGGCCAAGGGTGAAATGCTACCGGTTCGGACCGATTTGACTGAATCGGTAGTTAAAATTGTTACTGGTTCCCCGAACCGCATTTTCCAACGATCAGCTGTGACTTGTGATTTATATTAGCTAGAAAGCTAATCTAAATTGCGTGGCACAGCGGATTCTCCCCCCCCCCTCCGCTGTTCTACTTACCTTTGCAGGCACGCTTGGTAGCAGGATCCGCCCGGACGTCATGTCCGTTTTTGATGCTCTGCGCTTGCGTGTAAGGTCCTGTGCATGCACGGAGATAGATTTGCATGCACTCACCTTTGTGAACCGGTAGCGAAGATAAGTTGATTTCACCCTGGGTATAGCCAGATAGTACCATTCAGAAGTGCTTCAGTATCATATTCTGGTCCTTTGAAAATAAAATCAGACATGAGTAATTTTGTTCAGTTTACTACTGTACTTCTATTACTCTGTTATTTATTTAAGCCTTTAACATATACAAAGTGCAAGTAAGACAAAACAGTTTTTAGTGACATTATATCCCATTCCCTTCCATTTATTTCCCGATGCTAGCCTAAATATAGAAGGATTTTGCTAACATCTGTTTCAGTCCTTTCATCTTTTATTTTCTGTTGGTCTCCCAATTCTTTTTCTAGAAACCATATTCCAGATATTTAAGTTAGCCCTGCTCTGTGAATTCGTTTATTACATTAAATGTGGGGTAGGTTTGTATATTAGAACGGTGTCCTTTCTATTGGAGAGAATTTTGTGCACAAGTCAAGCTGGATTTGTTCTTTGAATTGAGCGGTTGTTGATTCATGCCAATTTGTCTCTTAAATTGAATGATAGGGATTGATGCATTCTTGAATCAAAATGAAACAAAGATGCTCTTCCTGCTTCCTGTCACCGGTGAACATAGAAAGTGACACAGGAGGAGAAGGCATTGTGCAAGAAATAGCTCCGCTTTGGTACTTTAAACTGCAATGTGTCACCGTAATCAGACATTTTCCTCTTAACAATCTTCAGAGAACAAAAGAATCAATTGAAAATTTGCTAGCTCTGGCACGTCTAAAAATCCCTTTATGTTTCTTTCCCTCTCCTGCAGAGCAAAAATCAGCCCCATCGCAGGGGAGAATATAATGTTTACAGCACATTCCAGAGCCATGAACCTGAGTTCGATTACCTGAAGAGCTTAGAGATAGAGGAGAAGATCAATAAAATACGATGGCTCCCACAGCAAAATGCAGCCTATTTTCTTCTCTCCACCAATGGTATGTTATAACAACAGGTACTTTTTTTTTTGCTTTGCTTCCCAGCCAAAATATCCTGCTTTGATGGGTTGTGCTCATTCATACTTGTAATCTCTCTACAGGACAAGTATTTATTGCTCTATTTGATCCAGAGAGAGGAACTCAAGAGCGATTGTGGTGGAGATATCCCTAATGTTGAATTTTCTCTCTTACTTTCTGTAATATGTCTTAAAATCCCCAAAGCATATTCCACCAGACCATTTATAAGATAAAGAAAGACACAGCCTCACCACATCTGGCAGATTCCTTCGGTATCTTCTGATACGCAGGTTGTAATTCCACAATTTTGGAATCAGAGGCAGCCCCAATCCTTCTGAAAAACACCAGGTAGGGAAAGGGAGCTATATGTTCTGACCTAGGCTTCCCCAAAAAGCACGAAGCAGATTCCTGGTCCCAACAAAACCCCTTTTATTAAAGAAACAAGAATTCCTCTCATTCACATTCAGCAAAGCCCTGGTAAACAGTCTTTCAAAGGTGAATTTATGACCACAGACCTTATCTAGCTTGGAAAGCTGCCGTGTAAATATTTTCCAAACGCAATGCTGTACAAGGAAAGACTTGGCACAGAGTCTCTGAGATTCACGGACAGATCTTCACACTCCTGAAACGAATGAATGAACGCATTAATTGTTTCCTGCAAAAGCCCACTCCCCTTTCACTCCTCTTTTATTTCCTATGGGAGGGGCCATTCACTGCCCACCTGTGGCTTTACGCCCAAGTAAACCCTGATTTCTTAGCTCTTCTTTTCTTCTGGCAGCTCTGCATGCGCACACTGGGAACAGGCTCCAGCTGTTCCTCTACCTCACTGCTGTCTAGCTCCGAAGACAGCTGAGAACTGCCAGACAGCCTTGGCCCCATCTCTGCTTCCAACACAGAGCATTAGTCCAAGCCTTTCCCAGCCTCCAGGACTGGCCCATGTTCCTCCCCAACTTCCTCACTGTCCGACTCTGCTCTCAGCTCCACTGGCCACTGGTGGGCCACAACACTACAATAGATGAGAATTGAGTTGGCAGGCTGAAATTTCTCAAACTGCCTGTACGGAATATGATGTCCTGTTCTTAGAGTGAAGAATACATGTTGTCGCTTCTTGATTTGACATTGCCTGTCTGTGTGGGTGGGGGCAGTCTTAGAGATTCTTTGGTTGGCCTGTTTACTAATGACTCTTTGGCAGTTTCTTGATTGGGGTACTGCTTATATGATTGTTGGTCTAACCAAGGTTAACTTCAGTCCAACAATCAAGTAAGCAATACCCCAATCAAGAAACCCACATAGACAGGCAAGATACCAGAATATAAACTGACAGCAAACAGCACTGAATATGTTACCTAGTCAGGGTAATGAAACACCTGCAAAGAAACAAGCAAGCTCAGAGAACACCAAGGACCCCTAAATTAAAGCATTGCCCAATCTGAGCCCAGTCTAGCCCATGAAAAATATCTGTAGTTAAGAAACCCAGTACTTGGGAGTGAAGACTTCTCAACAGATGGGTCAGGTTATTATTATTATTATTATTATTATACAATTGTATCACAGCGGCCAGTTGTTTCGCCGGATTTGGCATTGGTTACTAGTCGGGCCCCACCCAGGGGCCTAGGACGTCGTAACGTATTTTCTTAATATGCGTGCAGATCCAAGCAGTGCGGCTTTTTGCATTTGACTGATGGTGATTTTGTCAATTTTTAACTGTTTTAAATGTAATTCCAGTGCTTTTGGAATAGCACCCAGTGTGCCAATTACCACTGGAATTACCACTGCTGGTTTGTGCCATAGTCGTTGAATTTCGATTTTTAAGTCCTGATATCTTGCGATTTTTTCATGTTCCTTCTCGGCGACCCTGCTATCACCTGGTATTGCGATGTCTATGATTGTGACCTTATTTTTCTCAACCAGTGTGATGTCTGGTGTATTATGCGCCAGTATTTTGTCGGTTTGTATACGGAAATCCCACAAGATCTTGACCATCTGATTTTCTGTGACTTTTTCAGGCTGATGTTCCCACCAGTTTGTTGCTGTTTTAATATTATAATTTTTGCACAAATTCCAATGGATCATTTGTGCTACTGAATTGTGCCGCAATTTATAATCAGTCTGCGTGATTTTTTTACAGCAGCTGAGTATGTGATCAACAGTTTCATCAGCTTCTTTGCAAAGTCTGCATTTGGCATCATCAGAGGATTTTTCGATTTTGGCCTTAATGGCATTTGTGCGGATAGCTTGTTCTTGCGCAGCCAGGATTAGTGACTCTGTTTCTTTCTTTAATGTAATAATTTATTTATTTATTTATTTATTTATTTATTTATTATTTATTTAATGTAATAATAATGTAATTATTATTATTATTATTATTATTATTATTATTATTATTATTATTACTGAGTTCCTGCCTTTGTACAGCTCTGATTTACACATTAATTTAATTAATTAATTAATTAATGAAACAAGGGGAGTATTGATGAATCAAAGAAGTGACAGTTCTGCTCTATCCTGCACTGATGAGGTCACATTTAGAAGTCTGTGTCCACAATTCTGGTTACAACACTATAAAAAGATTCTGTAGCCCTCGAAAGAGTGCAGAGAAGGGCAACAAAAATGATAAGGGGCCTGGAGGCTAAATTCTATGAAGAACAGCAGAAGGCACTAGATATGTTTACTTAACCATGAGAAGGCTGAGGAAGATTTGGTAGGAGTCTTCCAATACTTGAAGGGCTGCCTCATTAATTCACCGTAGCACCTAAGAGTAGGAAAAGAAACAATCAATGGAAGCTTGTCAGAGGAAGATCCAACCGGAAAATAAGGACTCTTGCCTTGGGCAGAGAGTTCAGCTAGAAGATCTCCAAGGTCTCTTCCAACCCTGTGATTCTATAAAACCTTGGTGATTAACTTCTTGTCTCATCTTCAATAGAGTCTGAAATTTAATTTCATCTCTTTGTTGACCATCTGTTTGTGTGCTGTATACTGTATGCACCCTAGGCCAGTGTTCCCAACATCAGCAATGGTAATATTTGTGGATTTCATCTCCCAAAATTCTGAGGAATTCTGGGAATTGAAGTCCAAACAACTTAAAGTTGCTAAATTAGGTTGAAAAACATTGTCCTAGACCTAGGCTGTCCACTGCCTAGCAAGGTAGCTCACACCTCTATTCCAGCGTTGTCTCTTCTACTTTGTTCTTTTCAGCTCTCTCTCTTTCTCTCTGGGAACCAGGCTGTTCCACGGCTTAATCTGTCAGGAAATTCCTCCTTATTTCCAGTTTTAATCTTCCTCTAACCAGCTTCCTACTGCTTCTTGTACTACTTTCAGGTGCTATGTAGGATGAATCAATGTCCTTTTCCCTCTGGCAGCCCTTGTTCTTGTTCAGGATTTAGTGCCTATGAATCCAGTGCCATATTGTTTGAAATATGGGTGGGGGTGGGGGGATTTTATGCTACTTATGTTTCCTGGTTGCTGATCTACACATTACCTATAAAATCTGATGCTGATTATGATCAGTGATCAATTGTCAAAGAAGGATAATTGAGACAGATGTGCCTAGAGGGTTGTCTGTACATTAGGAACTCTTACCTACTTGGATCCTGCAACTCTTAAGTGTTGGAGGAGATATAGTAACACAAAGTCAAACTGATAAACAAACACTGAATTTGAAAATTCTTACTATTTTGCAAATAATCTAGGCTTTGTGGTAGATAGGGAAATCATATGGAATTTTATTATATAGATATAGATATTGATATAGATATAGATATGGTAAAATACATAATCTGAGATGAAAGGGGAAAACAAGAGTTGTAAAGCACTTTGCACTTGAAGGAAAAAAGGTGCTTTGGAGCATCAGAGCATGGAAATAGAGTATTATTTTGCAATTCCTTAAAGCAGCCACTGAGCAATCCCAGGAGAAAATACGTTGCAGAAAAGTACTATCTTTCTGACCAAGGCCCTTGGAAGCATTGAACTCCATATAAAATAATATGAAAGCATGCCGTGGAAGCTTTAAAAAAGGTTCTGAACATTTTTATAGAATTCCATCTAACATTGGATGGAGGGTATGAAGGAAATGCAAACTATCTTAAGCCAAATGGACCAAGACTTTTAATTTTACCCCCTTTAATTAATTAGTTGGTTGGTAACTTCAGTAGTTTCTGTCCTTCTTCCTTCTAATAGGGGAGTTTGTATGTGCAAACAGATCCAAACAAATAGGTACACGTGCATATATAAATTCTTTGTGCAACAAAACTAGGATTTCTACTTCATTGGCTCATTATATGAGAGTGAGGGGGTTATGTCATTGATGCTGGATGCCAGTATGGCTCTGGTGTTAAAAAGAATTCTCAACAAGAAAGACTCAAAGGAAAAAGATATCTTCAAAATGTTGCCTTCAATTAAAGAAAAATAATGATTTTTTCTCCAGAAGATTTTAATTCATAGCATATTTTTCTAATTACAAGGGACAAAATTTTGAGTGTCATTTTCTAGCGTTACCTTGTGACATGTACTCATTTCATGGGTCAATTTGAAAACAAGGAATCATGTTAATTTTAATGGTCACTAATGGTCAGATGCCTCTAAGGAACTCTGCATTGTCTTCTAATAAAAAATACAGTATAATAAAGTTGGCCTGATTAATAATAGAAATCACTGTAAGACAGGATGAATAATATGGGTGTGGTTTTTATAGGGTAAAATGGAAAATTACACATGGGTTTGCCAATAATCTGGTGAAAAAAAAATCTTCAACGGCACAAAAATGCTGATCAGTTTAGTCCTAAATATGAATCTTTCCAGCCCCTCTATTCTCAGCCTTCTCATGGTCAATTTATTGTAATAAATTGTGATTGAAGACAACTTGTCTTTGATAATTTTAATGTAAGAAAATCACTTTCACACTCCAATTTTGTCTTGATTCAGCTTTAAATTATATCAGGTTTAATATATCTAATGCAATGACTGAAAACTTAGTAAGGGTTTTTTAATCTCTTGACTGCCGGAAAGGCCATGGCAGAATTATCTCCTGTTTTGTGTGTATTTGTGTGAGTCTGTTTCAGTTTTCATTTCCTAAGCATAAATGTAGATTATGTTCACATAACTGTCACTAGGTCCAGGGTTGTTATCAGAATGGATGGAGCTTTAAGATGAATGTGACTTAATTACTATAGAGGAAAGGGGTCTAATTATCTTTCATCGTCAACTTACTTTGTGTTGGAGAATTTACCCTATTGATCATTGTAATAAAATTCTGAGAGTTATTAAACTCATTTGAGAGGAAGACTCACTGAAACACAATGAAGATTAATTATATAGCATAATGTTCTGTTAATTGAGTTTTTTAAATAGTTTTTTTTTAATTCATAGGAGAATTAGTTTGCAGTTTCAGAAAGTGTTTTCATATGCTGGGAAGACCTCCAAATAGCTCAGACGTTACTGCTATCAGTTGTCCCTAAATGTTCTTTAATATTCCTTTCCAAAAACACACTATGTGAAAATTGAACTTTTATCAGGATGAGTTAATACAACAAAATCTATGGGAGTCAACTGCAATTCTTAAGTGAAAAATGGGGATGGGAAAAATGAAGACAAATAAGACTGTCTTTAAAACTTGTGGGAACAATGACAAACTGCTGATAGAATGCCCACCAGGAGGGGGAAATGAAAACACCATTATTCAGAATAAAAGCCACATGTTCCTGAGGCTTTTTCCTAAAGGATTTTGTGGCACACAATAAACAGAATGACAGCAAAATGATGAAGCCAATGGAAATATTCACCTGCCAGGCAAGCTGGCAATTGTGGAATTTAACATGGATTCACCGTCAATGATAAAGTGTCAGTTTTTATTCCTATCATTGAGCTTGAAATGGACTTTTGAGTAAATTACCAACATGATTGGGCTCCTTTTTCATGCATACATTGCTGTACTTATAGTGTAATGCATTGCAATCAAAGCTTGGCTACAGCAGTTAGAGCTCATGTAACTCAAAATTGCTTTTATGGAGCATTGTGTGCCCTGGCTTTCAGTCTAAATTGTTTCCTCCTTTTAGACCAAAGTAAAATTAATTTAGCTTGACATGTCCAACATGCAGAGTGTTCAATTTTAGCAACCAGTTTGTAATCAGAACTCTTGTTCATATAGACCTACATTTACAGTCTATAACTTCAAAACTTGATTTGAAATATTCAGAAATGAGATAGAAGGAGAAAGCAGGCCATAATCTTTTAAAAATCAAATGTCAGATATAACTGGGAGCTTCAGAAGGACTTTGGAACACCACAGAAGTAATCGTCAAGGGATATATACAGCTCAGCGGCCATGCTTTCCCTTTTCTGCCTCTGTATGTTCAGTATTTATTTTCTGTTTTAACCAGTATGTGATGATGAGACAATCTGTAAATGGGACATGAATGCCACAGAATCTGAAGAACATGCTGTCAGCATTCCAAGTATCATGTAGAATTAAATCAGAGTCCAAGGCAAAATGATCCTTAAAGTTCCAATTTAATAAAGCAGACATTTTAGCACATCTGTGTTAATCCCAATTCTGGAAATTACATCAGAATCCCACCCAGTTAAAAGTTCATGATCTTGTCCCCACATCCACAATCCATCACATGGTCCAATCCTCTTCTTCCACGCTGGCATCCACACCCAACTGCTTCCAGTCAGGTGTAAAAGTACGGAGACAAAATATGATCCTGGCTTCTAGAAAAGAATGAAAACAATACATTCCACAATCCTACTCCTGTCTATTCCCCCCTCCCATCAACTATACTAATGAAACAGCATAATGAAATAAGATAAAGTGTGGCAGGCCAAAATTCTAAAAGGAATATAATTGCAGGCTTCACACATGCACTATCTTAGTTTGGAGTCTCTTACTGTTCCTTTTTGTTTTAACCAAGCTAAATTATAGTGCAAATATAGTCACCATTCTGTTCAATCCTAACTCTAGATCATTTTTAATACATAAAAAATACAATTCCTAGTATATATCCTTCAAATTTCCTACTATTTGTGTCTACTGTTGTAAAAACCCATCCTTTGAGCAAGAAGACTGCTGAAGCTACTTGAAGAGGTCTTGGGCTTTAGCCTCTTAAGACGGGGTCCTCAACTCCTGGCTCATGAAATGGCACCGGGCCACGGCATGCCAGCAACAAGGCCACACAAACAAGCGAAGCCCGATCTGCAGGTTGCAAGCAGCACACGAAACCACATCCCCTCTAGTCCGCGGAAAAACCTCTCTCCATGGAACCGTCCCTGTTGCCCAAAAGGTTGGGGGTTACTGTCTTAAGAGATTGTTTAATTAATATGATCTAATAGATCAGTGTTTCTCAAGCTTGGTAACTTTTAAGATATGTGGGCTTCAGTTTCCAGAATTTCCTCCAGCATTCTGGCTCAGAATTCTGGGGAATGGAGTTCATCTATCTTAAAGTCACCAATTTTGAAACACACTGCAATTGAGAAAGGTTCAATTACACATTTCTCATTTTCCCATAGTCATTGTTTCTCTGTAGACTCTTCAGCTGCCTTCTCCCATATAGCAGATGGTAGCAATGATAAAATAACTAAGAAGATCACCGCTGATGAACTGTGCAAGTGATAAGTAACAATAAATCCTAACTGTTACAAAATGCATAATAATTCAGTAACTCAATGAAGCGTTCTGATTTTCTTCCAGATAAAACTGTGAAACTATGGAAAGTCAGTGAACGAGATAAAAGACCAGAGGGCTATAATCTCAAAGATGAAGATGGACGTCTCCGAGACCCCTCCACAATTACCACACTACGGGTATAGCAAATAAGACTTTCCTACTTTCTTCCTGCTAAAAGAGAGATTTGTAACATTTTACTTCTGGTTGTGTGGATCAGTGGTATCTGATCTGATTTATCCTCAATGTTTTAGGTGCCAAGAATTTCTTCTATTTGGATGTAGCAATTGATGTGACTTGATGCTGATGTCACTCCATCATTCCTGCCTGAGTCGGAATTAAAGTGGTTTTAGTTATGCAATAACTGCCTAGTTGAGGCACTGAGGCACCTTGGGAAAACTTCTGTTTTTAAAGGCAGTGGTTTATATCTTTAAAAGAAGACATAAAAACACTGGCACTCGATTTGATGTACTTATTTTAACTCCAACAGAAAGATCAAGCTTGGTTACACAAAATAAAGGAATCTGTGTAAGTAGGAGCAGTTTGCAGCTCATTAAGATGAAGAGCGTGTCATTTATTACTAGGGTCAACATTTTGTTTGCTATAGTTTCTGAATGCTCAAGACATTTGAATGACCTGTTTTAGATGTCAGCAACTGACCCATAGATGTCCATAGGGTAGGGCAAGCAACTGTTGTCATTTGTGTCAAGACATCATCACACAAATAGCATCAGGACACATTTGACATCATTTTGATAGCTCTGATGCTTCAAATAGAGGCCTTGTTGAAGAAAGGCAGATAAAGGCAGCCATTGAGCGGCATTTTATATCTATTTTTAAAGGTAAAAGCATAGAACATTTCTTTGCTGATTCAAATTCCATTAGACTTATGTTTATCAGGGCGTGATGGCTCAGCGCTAAAAGACACTGAGCTTGTCAACTGGAAAGCTGACAGCTCGGGTTCAAGACCTGAACGCCACGCAACAGAGTGAGCTCCCGTTCCTTTCCCCAGCTTCTACCTACCTAGCAGTTTGAAAACATGCAAATGCAAGTAGATAAATAGGTACCACTTCAGTGGGAAGGTAACAGTGTTCCATGTGCCTTTGGCGTATCGCCATGCTGGCCACATGACTTAAGACAAAACTGACTTCCTTGGCCAAGAAACGGAGATGAGCATTGCACCCTAGAATCCAACACAGCTGGACAGGGAAACCTTTACTTTTACCTTATGTTTATTACCCAGTAGCATACCATAATACTTTCAGGTCAAATCAAAGAAGCTGTTACATTGTTTTTCTTTTAAAAGAATTAAGAAATATGTGTACTTAGACCTTGATGCTTACTTACTAAGGTTTTGAAACTTCAGCAGTAGTTTCATCTTTAATTTCAACAAGCACAAGCTTCATGTGTTGAAGTTTTTTCATTTTTGTTCAGAATATTGAGATATATGTTAACTTTTCTCTTTCCGTCCAACTGTAGAAAATGGTTGTCTTAATATTATCATCAATCTATTCTATAGTAATGTGGTTCTTCAATATTAATTCTGAAAAGTTCTACAACATTGTGACTGTAATTACTTTCACTCAAATTTACAGCTTCTGGTTTTATTAGTACCAGGCCAGCAAGGGCATTAATAACCCAAGATAGATAATTAATTCTAACTAAGAAACAAATGTCTTCCATATTGCATTGTCCCTTCTTGCTAGTAGGCATGTTGTTCAAGTCTGAGAAAAATCTTTCACTTTTCTGTACAGTATGTTTTTATTGTCATTTTGGGTGCATCATGTAGAAGCCTGCTGTTTCACTGAGAGTGCCTTTTAAAATAATTTCTCAAAGCTCTTCTATTGTTAAATTGGTTTATGTCATTAGAGTGGGCTACTCTTATCTTAATATATTTTCCTTAAAAACACTGTCAAATAGATGTTACATAGTGTTTTCTTCTTCTGTGTCTTTGGATATTAGACAAGAATTGAGTATTAAAAGACAGCTTTTGCTTTTTCAGGATCCAAGCAGAAATTTTCCAAATAAAAGTTTTAGTGGCGCTACTGTAATGACATCTCATATTTAAACATTTTTCGTTTAAACATTTCACATGTCTGATAAATTTTATACAGCTGACTAATACAACTACCCACCTGGTAATTTAGAGCTTAATCCAAATAATTCTGATAAACATACCCCATCATAGTCAAAGTGACATTTACTATTCGCAATTTTGTCTCCCAATGCAAATTACTCAAAAAAAAGTTACTGTAATTTCTTTACATTTGTAACAGGAAATCTTCAGGGAATACACAACCCTTACATTAAAACACTTTCAAGAAGTAGTATATTTTCTAAATGTCAAATTTGATTGTGCTTATTATATAGCACAGATACTAATATCATGTAAGAGCTCTGGATGTCTTTAAGTTTGCAGTTCCCCATTCTGAAACTAAAGACTCTTATTACTAAAAGTAATAAAAAGTTAAGCTTGTTTTCTTACTTCGCTACTGCCTTTTTATCCGGAACTGTTAGTATTATAGAGAAATCATCTCCCTCAGAGATCAACAACAAAATACCTTGCTTTTTTGCAATTACCCCCTGCCTGCTTCTGACTATAATTCCCATCCATTTTCAAATCTGCGCTTTTCCTTAAAGACTCCCATGAAAATAAAGATTTCGGTATTTAGGATGAATAGGGAGAATGAAATTAGGTTGAGGTTTGTGAGTGGATTTTTGATATCAAAAGCAAGGCTATGCACCATAATTTCAGTAATTTAGAAACACCTCAAATGTGACATATTTATTTGAATAACTTAATGAAAAGAGGTCCATATTTGATTAGTTTACATGAAAAAGGGAAGTGCATATTGCTGTCCTTATTAAGGAATCGTCGTGTGAGCCAGTTTTATGAACCGTAAAACAGACAGTGAAAATGCTGCTCCTTGTTCAGAAACAGTAAAACAATATTCTGGGAAATAAATCACTATAATAAAAATGTTGTATTTGTTGTATTTTATATGAAATCTGGGCGTAATCAGGTTTGGAAGCTCATAATCCTGTCGTTGAAAAGGGAGGAAAAGGAAATAAAAAAAAATCTGCTGGGATAAGGATTTTCTGTTCACAATAAGGGGTTTTAATCTAATTTTCCTTCTCACTATTTACAGCTAGAAGAAGAAAAAAAATGTAAAGCTAGGTTGTCTAAGCAACGAATTGATTTTTAAGACTCTCAGAAGAACAGAAGCATTTTTGAAGGACACCATGTCCTGAACTCTATCAAGGTGTACTGTTTCTGAGCGTATTTTCAGTGAGGGCATTGATAGCAAAACATTTCTATTTGTTGAAAATGGACCTGCACTCCAGGCTGAAAAAAGCTTCTTTTCTTTTAGTCAAGATTCTTCTTGTTTACTGTGCATAAATCCCATTGACCTCAGAGAAGGGGTGCATGAGAGTTCACTGCAAGGAAAGGGACAGTGTACAAATTTATAAATGATGAATGACTGCGAAAAGGATGAGTAGGTATAGCAAAGCATACAATAATTTTTGTCTTGCAAAAATTAAAATTCATTTCATGCACAGTCCCCAATGTATTGTTCTGTTTAACTTAAAAGTGCAGAAAAATAGGGAGTGATCGGGGGGGAGGGGGGGAAATGTCTTCCTTATTGTCTGGCATATTTCCTTTATGTACATCTATACAGGAGTGTAGGCATTGCTATTTTGGAATTCCTTGATAATCCAAAGGGGGGGGGAGGAAGGGGCTGATGAGCACAGTAAAAACACACACATTTGCAGGACTTCTAAATAATTTTCAAACAGCATTCCTTCTTTTGTTTTCTGAAAACCTAGCTTCTTCTAATGTGTTTTGATAAATCTGACAATTTGCCTATTGTTTTGCAACCTTTTAGTTTAAGAATAGCAGCTGGGCCCCCGCCAAATTATCCACTGGACCTTTTCCCACTATTCAATCCAAGTGCTTTCCACCCACCTTTTAGCTGGCTGAAAACTGCATTGGCTGCTTCTATTGCCTCTCTTTCAAGATGCAGCAGTCAGCTGATTTCCCTCTAAAGCAATTGGTGGCAAAATGAAACAGATTTTATACATCCCATGACTGCCCTTGGAAGGAATCTGAAAAAGGGAGAAAATAAGTCAGATGATGGATTTAATCTATTTCATTCATGAACTGAGAATGAGGGAGAGGGAACATCCTGAGAATACGGCAGAAAAAAATATGCCTCCAGGGCGCCTTTATCCCACAGGGAAAGGTCTTGTTTGCTTTGGCAAAGCACAGAGAGAGAGGTAATTCAGCTCCCTTTTCATAGGAAAAGTGGTTTGCGCAATACGAGGCCAGTCAATGTGGACAACTGTTTTTTCCCCCCAAAACCAGAAGAAAAGAACTGCTTTGCTTGGGAGTACAGGTAGCCCTCAACTTATGATAGTTCATTTAGTGACTATTCAAAGTTACATCATCACTGAAAAAAGTGACTTATGACCATTTTTCCACACTTACAACCGTTGCAGCATTCCCTCGCAATGTCATCAAAATTCAGACACTTGGCAACTTGACTCACATTTATGATGGTTGCAGGGCCCTGGGATCACATGATCACCTTTTGGGTTCACTGACAAATGCGCGCCCGACAAATGCACGCCGACAAAACCGCCATGACAAAATGGCGACGTTGAAAGCGCGCCTACTAAAGCGCGTCGACAAATGCGTGCCGACAAAAGCGCTCCATCGAAAACAACGGTAACAACATTAACAACCCTAACCCTTACCCTAAACCTAACCCTAACCCTAATCCTAACCTAAAAATGCTAATCGCACTTTTGTGGGCGCGCTTTTGTGGGCACGCTTTCAACATTTTGTCATGGTGGTTTTGTCGGGCGACGCACCTTTGTGACCTTCTGACAAGCAAGGTCAATGGGTAACCCAGATTTACTTACCAACTGTGATGGTTCACTTAACAAGTGTGGCAAGAAAGGTGATAAAATGGGGCAAAAGTCGCTTAACAAATGTCTCACTTAACTACATAAATTTTGGGCTCAATTGTGGTTGTAAATTGAGGACTACCTGTAAGTGAAATATGTGGTTGTCTGAGATGAGACTCACTAGCAATAAGAGCCATTGGAGACATATTCAGCGCCATCGAAAACAACTAAAGTTGTTTTCTAAAGTTTTGGATTCCAAATCCCATCAGGCCAAACTACTAGGGCCATCATTCCAAGTATATGAGGGATGTTGTTCAAAATATCTGCAGGGCTTTTTGGGTTGCTTACTGTTGCAACAAAGAGTTGATTCAAGACACTTTGTGGAAGAAATAGATTGATGCATGCTCACTCATCCAAACATTGTGCTTCCCCGCTCTTGACTTTTATTGATACTTCTAAATGCAATTTTCATTATTCCTTTATAGAACAACTACTGCATAAAACCTTTTCTATTATGGGAGTTTGATTTAATATAGCCGGAGACTTGGAACAACCCAATGACTATGGTTTCATCTATTCTGCAGGATGTTGCAAGAAATAATTAGCACAAACAACATCTAGGATTTAAATCGCTTTAAAGGGGATATGTTTTGACTTTGATCTTGCATGCTACAAAACAAGCTTCGACTGAAGCACTGATGGGAGTATTTTCCTCACACTTTTAATAACCTTTAAAAGTGTTAGTTAGAAGAGAAGATTTTCCAATGTCTCCCTGGAGTGCTTTGCACAGCAAGATACTTTCGCTTTCCTTTGATGAACCCAAAAGGGGGGAGAGTTATGGAGCAAAACAGCTTCTGCATCTAGTAGCAGAAAATTTGATTTTCGAAAGCAATGAAAAGGTAGCCGTCTGCATTTCTTATGCTTTTTGAACAATATCCCGATGGGAAAACATAGCTTCTAAAAATAGCAGTTGAGTGTATATGTGTGTATATAAAATAGCTGACCCCTGTAAAATGTTAGTTGTTTTGAAGCTTATACCTTTGGGAGCCTGCCTTAGACAATTTAAAACACTTCTGTATAAATGTTAAGTCTATACAGAATTGGAACCTCCGTATATATTTACTGGGCCTCAAAAGTTTAGAGATCAAGTAACATCTGATGGTGATGTTGCCATCACAGGGAAGGCCCCCACAAGATGGGGTTTTGCCAATAGTGGTGCGTCTTCCCTGATGAATGAAGTGATCAACCAAGTCTTTCATGTTGAAAGCAATATGTGAAGTATCCTGGTCTCCTGTTGTTTCAAAGCTTTGAATCGGGAAAAAAATGCTTCTATCTTTCTCAACAGCTAATTGGCAGTTGCTTCAAGGAAGATGTAATCTGTGCATGGCTAGTGTCCCACCTGGCACCTGGCTGACACATATGGCACCATCTGCAGTTTTAAGCCCCAGAAGAGCCCCATATGGTGTGGATTATATTAGTTCAAATGTGAGATAAACAGTGTGCAAAGATCAAAAGCTAGGCTATCCTTGTCCTGCAAAGCCCACATAGATGATATCCAATAACCACTCTTAGTCACAGAACTCGCAGTCCTACGAAAAATCAAAGAGAGCATGCCCAACCAATATACAAGCAAGCATGACTCCACTTAGTCCAGGATGCTCCTCTGTTCCCCTGTCTGGGAAGTGCACTTGTTCAACATCTTTATCAGGTTTCAGTCATCAGTTATTATGACTCATCTATATATTGGCATAAAACTATACAAGCCCTCCAGACATTATGGAGCATCCAAATCAAGTGTCATCAGGATATTGAGACATCTGCCACCAAATTCCTAATGACCATCTCTCTCATTTGATTTGAAATAGCATTAGAAACAGACTAGTGACTCACGGCATCCCGTGAGGAGCCAAGGTGGTGCAGTGGTTAGGGTGCAGTACTGCAGGCCACTTCAAGCTGACTGTTATCTGCAGTTCAGCAGTTCTAATCTCACCGGCTCAAGGTTGACTCAGCCTTCCATCCTTCCGAGGTGGGTGAAATGAGGACCCAGACTGTGGGGGGTGATATGCTGACTCTGTAAACTGCTTAGAGAGGGCTGAAAGCCCTATGAAGCGGTATATAAGTCTAACTGCTATTGCTACTGCTATCCCATCGCACAGCTATGAAAACCCTTGGGAATTTTTGATGGTGTTCCTAAAAGTAGAAGTAGAATCATTATAACTCCCCAAATTTCAGCCCAGTCTAGGAGAACATCCAGTGGTTTAAAAAAAAAAGCTTCTTTAAACTAAGTAGGATTAACAGTCCATTTCCTACAGGAAGTTATCTGAGAATGCAACCGTAGTAGACTTTATCCTGAAGCCAACTTTGAACTTGACTGAAAGTGGTAGTCTCGACTGTAGTTGCACTCCAACCTCCATCATTCCAACCTCCTATCCGAAGTCCCAAAGATGCTTTTTTCAGGAGGCAACTGGACTTAGTTTTTTACTTTTGAAGACATTTTGCTTCTCATCCAAGAAGCTCCTTCAGCTCTGACAGGATAATGGGGAATGGAAGGATTTGTATTCCTTGAAGACAGCTGATAATTTGCATCCTTTTAGAGGGTTGTTGAAGTGAAGTGTCTTCAAAAGAAAAAACAAGAAAGTCCCATTGCCTCCTGAAAAAAAGCATGTTTAGTACAACCATGACCTGGATGACTGAGAATCTCTACATATTCCTATCCAAAGGTGTTAAATTGGCATAACCCTCCATTTCTTCTGTCTTCCATCTTATTTAACTACATATGCCATATGTTGAGTTAGGAACTCTTAGAAGGAAAGCAAGCATTCCACCATAGATTTAGCTACTTGTAACTTGGAGTAACACAGTTGGTCATTATCAGTCTGGAGTTTTGAACCTGACACAGAGCTCCCTAAATTCTGGTTTTCGTTGCTTCTCACGGATTTTGCCCAAGGAGACGTTCTAATGTGAAGGTCTGATATTTTAATGTTTTATATTTATGTATGTCAAAAAAATAGTTACTTCTGACTATTGCATGCAATGCCCTCTTGCTGTCAGCCCTGAGCATTGTGAGCCCTGTTAATCACATTAATGCTCAATAAGAAAATTCCACTGAAATATGTAGCTCAGACAAAAACTGGAGAGACAGGATATTAGTTGTACTTGTGCCACTGCCTTCTCATCAGAGCTTCAAGGCAAAATTTTTGGACAAATGGTATTTTAATAAAAAGCTTGACTCTAACAAAAGCAAAGTAGGAGAGCAGTTTGTTAGGGATAGGAGGAGAGGAGGAAAGTGTCATGTTAATGTCTTGCTTGTGGATTTTTTTTCATGGACATTTTGTTCACTTAACATTTTATTGGACCAGAAAGGACTTTTCTGGTAGAACATAACTAGGTGAGAGACAGGGGAGCAAATAAACATCATAAAGTCAATTTAAAATTAAAAACAATCAGCTAGAATATCATCATCCATTGAGAATACTGTGCAGAAATGTCTGGTTTTAAGAAGTTATTTTAAAAATGCTTCAGTTATCTAGGCAATGGATGACCAGGTATCTAGCATTTAGATTCCTTGCTGCAAGGATTTAAACCTTCTCCACTTGAAATTCTGTTTTCTTCCAGCCCTGCCTAATGACGCACCCAGTAAATTTGTAGTCAGCCTTTTGGATGTAATGAAAGAAATACCATCTAGTTATTTATACTAGCAGGCCTACCGGTCTTGAATCACTGTATGGCACAGGTGTCAAACTCTCAGCATCATGTTGCCGTCACATGCCGTTTCGCGATGTTTTCCCTCTTTGCGGAGCTCTGGTGGGCGTGACATATCTGGCCTGCAGGCCACCAGTTTGACACCCCTTCTGCATGGTTCTTGTATGTTAGTGCTCTTGTTGGAGCATTCTAACATCAAGAGGTCCAGGATACTGAGATAAAGGTGGGTGTCCACTTTTTTGGACAGCTTGAAGGGACTTGAAAGCAGGCAGCTGGCTTTTAAAGAAAGAGAAAGAGAGAGAAGTCTCCTGTTAGTTTGCCTGAATCTTGCAGAAACTTTAGACGCAGCACCCATGTCAGGAAATTTGGCAACATATAAATCATCATCTCAATTTTCTGTGCAATAACAGGTAGTAAAAAGGATAGTGTGGGCCCAGAGAATCTGGAGTTTGACCAATAGTGTGTAACCTTATTAAAAAGTCTTCAGTTTTCTTTTCAAGCAGAATTTGTCCATTATTGAAGCAAGAGGGAATAGAGTTTGCTGCCTGATGGAAGACAGATGGATGTCCACAGATTGGGTTTCTAAGCCAGTCATTTTTGTGACATTTGCTAACAGTTAAGAGTTGGATATGACTGACTGCTCACTGGGTGCTAAGCTGCTACTGTGGCAATAAAAGACGATCTAAAAATGCTCAATTCTGTAGTCTAAAAAAGGATCCTTTTAATAAGCTCTGTAAGAGCAGGGGGCTGACACCAAATATGTTCTTCAAAGGAGGAATTG